>NC_139395.1:32885000-33485000 GCF_054392235.1 Sus scrofa | reverse complement strand
CCAGATCCTTAACCCACTGAGCAAGGCCAGGGATCCAACCCACAACCTCATGGTTCCTGGTCGGGATTCGTTGACCACCGAGGCACGATGGGTACTCCGACCTATCCTTTAAAGACTGACCCAAAGTCCACTGCTTTTCCATCCCCCTGGGTCAGAAGACATTTCTCCTGCCACCTCCCACCCTGACTGCAATTTAGCTGCTAACTGTGTTGTGAAATTTAACACTTTCACTTGTTGGGGTGGACTGCAGTAGTCGTGGTCCCCAGGTGTTCATGCCTCCCTGTGTCTGGGCCTTTTAGTCAACTCATGATGACTCTGGGCATGGCCATGTGATATGCTTTGTCTAATGGGACAGTAGCAAATGTGACATAAGCAGAAAGCTGAAAGCACTGGGGCATTTTCTGCTGGCCCTCTTGCTGCTCTGGAGCCCCCGGGCCCACCTGGGCCAGTCTGCTGGAGGATGAGAGCTACATGGCCCTGTTACCCCCTTCACCCCACTGAAGGACAGCCCAACAGTGGACATGGCAGTGAGGCCTCCAGCATACCTGCCAGCTGACTCGAGGAATGATTTACCCAAATCAATGTGGTGAGGAAAGAGGCAGTAGGTGAATTCACTCGATGAATAGTCCTTGAGCACCTACTATGTGTGAGGCTTTGGGAATGCAGCAGCCAACCAAGCAGTTCCTCCGGTGTAGGGGGAGGCAGGCAATACACAGGTAAAATATCGAACATACTGACTTCCCAGGATCAGCACTGGATCAAGGAAGCACAAAGTGCTTGAGTGACAAGGAGGGATGTTGTTTTAGATGAAGAGGTCAGGGAAGGCCTCTCTGAGGAGGTGACATCTGAGCAGAGACCAGAATGAGGTGAGGGAGCTAGCCAGGTAGCTATCTGGGGAGGAGAGGCTCAGGCAGAGGGAACCCCAAATGAAAAGCCCCCAGGGGATGGGAATGTGATAGATTTGCTGGAGAAACAGCAATGTTGCCAATGAACATAGAATTCAGCAAATCAGGAGGAAACTGGTAGGGAATAAGGGCAAACACAAAGTCAGGGGCCTGATTGTAGAGGGCCTTGTAAATCAAAGTCAGAACTTTGGATTTTATCCTAGGTGATGGGAAGCCAATAGAGTTAAGATCGAGGGAATGACATGATCTGATTTACGCTGTAGAGGATTTCCATACAGCTACTGTATAGAGAATAGACTGGGGGTGGCTGGACAGGAAAGAGTGGAATTAAAGGCAGATGGATGTTGGTGATGGCTTGGACCAGGGTAGGAGCAATGAAGGTCATGAGAGGTGGTCAAGTTCAAGATATGGTATTTTATGGACTTCAAGACGTCAATGATTATAAGGCACACTATGGTGGTTCTAAAACAGAGCCCCAAATTCTCTGACATTCCTCTTATGGAGAAGTTGGTGAGGTGTCTACCCCCAGAATCTGGGGTGGCTTATGACTGCTTCAAACAATAGAATAGAATGGAAGTGATGCTCTGTGACTTTGAGGCTAAGGCATAAAAGACCATGTAGTGTCTACTCAGCTTAGTGGGACACTTGCTGCAGAAACCCTGAGCTGCCCTAACAGGGGGACCTTGTGGGGAGATCCTGAGCATTTGTAATGATGGGTGGAGAGAGAAAACAGATAGAAAGACAGATGGTAGATGATGGAGAGAGAGACAGATATGGATAGATAGATATAGATAGGCAAATGGATAGATTGATCATTGGAAGGATGGATAGATAGGTGAATGAGTGGATAGACAGATGATAGATAGATAGATAGATATAGATAGATAATCCAGAGAGCCCCAGTTATTCAGGCCATCCCAGTCAAGGAGCCAGACATGTACATGAAGTCATCTTGAGATGATTCCAGCCTCAAATCCTTAGAGTCACCCCAGCCATTCAAGACTTCCCAGCTGAGATTTCAGGCATTGTGAAACTGACACAAACAACCCCTGCTGTGCCCTGTCTGAATTCCAGCCCCACATCATCTATGAACATAGTAAGATGGTGGTTGTTTATGCCACCGAGGTTTGGAATGGTTTGTCAAGCAGCAGTGGATAACAGGAGTATATACCATTTTTACCAAATGAAAAATATGTGCCTCTTCAAATTAATGAAAATACTCTAGGAGTTCCTGTTGTGGCTCAGCAGAAATGAATCTGACTAGCATCCATGTGGATGCAGGTTCGATCCCTGGCCTCTCTAGTCAGAGATCCGGCATTGCCACAAGCTGTGGTGTAGGTCAGACAAAGCTGAGATCTGGCGTGGCTGTGGCTATGGCATAGGCCAGTGGGTGCAGCTCTGATTTGACTCCTAGCCTAGAAACCTCCCTCTGTATGCTGTGGGTGTGCACCCCCCAAAAAGAGAAAAGAAAAGACTTTACATTTTAAAAGTAGAGCCAGGATGATTTGCTGATGGTTTGGATGAGAGAAAGATCAAAATCAAGAGGTGCAAATGAGGATGACTCCAAAGTTTTTGCCCCGAGCTGTGGGATACATGGTGATATCACTTCCTAAGCTACAGAATGCCGGGGGTAGGCGCTTGAGTGAATTTATGCTGAAGTCCTGACTGGGCTGCTTCTGGACCTGTATGTCCTCAGATGTGTTCCCTGCCCTTCCCGGCTCAGTTCTGAGTCTGAGGGTCTGGTCCTACTCCCCAGGTTCCTGAATCAACTGGCTTCTGGCTGGGATAGCCAATAGAAGGCTGGCAATTAATTACAGAGCCAAAAGGGAGGCACCAGGGCTCTCTGCCCATCCCTCTCTCTGCCTTGGGGAGCAATTCTGGTCTCCAGCCATGGTTGCCCCTCTTCCTGGCTCCATCTCCAGGTCTGAGGTGATTTCAGCTTCCAGCAGGGGATCCCTGGGTTCTGCTGACTACACCCCACACCTTTGATTTTCCAGCTAGCAGTTTCCTGTTCCCGCTGACCTCTGGGTTCCATCACCAGTCCAACCAAACCACTCCATTCAATTCTGTTATAAATATGTAAAGTCATTTCTGTTTCACGGGGTGGCCCCTGACCGTGGCACTCTAGGCTGAGGACACAAGTGAAAATGTGCAGGCTCGGGTGAGCAGCAAACACCTTGCCCAGCCCCACCTGGGGCAGACTCTCAGGCTCCAAGGTGTTTACCAGCCCTTCACCTTGGGATTTGCTCATTCCTGACCTCTGTACTTTTGTACCAGACATTTCTCTCTGTCTGTGTGCAGTATGTGGTTTCTGAGCATCTGAGCAATGCTTGTTTCCAACCCTGGCTCAGAACCCATGGCCCCCCTTAAGCCTGTCAGCAGTGACTCACCTGTCCAGCCTCCAGTCTGTCCCCTGGGCTCAAGGTCCACTTGCTGAAAAATTGCAGTATTTCATCCTGTCTCTGTGTTTGGCAAACATTCCCCTCTACCACTGGTCATAACTTTACCAGAAAACTATTCGGCCTTCAAAACGTCCTTCAGAGTTGCTGTCATGGCCCAGCAGAAATGAATCCGATGAGGAGCCATCCCTGGCCTCGCTCAGTGGGTTAAGGATCTGGCAATGCAGTGAGCTGTGGTGTGGGTCGCAGACGCAGCTTGGATCTGATGTTGCTGTGGCTATGGTGTAGACCGGCAGCTGTAGCTCTGATTAGACCCCTAGCCTGGGAAACGCCACATGCCGTGGGTTCGGCCATCTGGGGAGTAAGTCATTTCTGGCATGTCTCCTCCCCAGACCAAGAAGCAAACGCTCACATTCCTGCTGTTGTCCTGGTCCCTGGCAAACAACACTACAGCCATTTTACACATCTGCCATATACAACCTCCAGCTTCTTGGAGGTGAGGCTAAATCCTCAGCTTTGGTCTGGGCACTGGTGGCCCTTGGGGACTCTCGGTTGAAGGCTGACTCAGATGCATGGATGACCATGTGTCTTCAGTGACTGCAGCAAGTGCCTTTGGTCTTCCTAGTCTGGTAATAAGCTTGTCTCGGGAGGGATTCCAAATTCTTCTGCAGCCTGTTGCTACTAAGTTTAAGTCAATTTCGGAGTTCCCATTGTGGCACAGTGAAAATCTGACAAGTATCCACGAGGATGAGGGTTTGATTCCTGGCATTGCTCAGTGAGTCAGGGATCTGGTATTGCCGTGAGCTGTGGTGCAGGTCACAGATGCAGCTTGGGAACTTCCATATGCTGCGGATACGGACCTAAAAAGCAAGAAAAAAAAAAAAAAAAAAGGCGTGTTCCAAGCAGGAGGAAACAAATAAATGTTGTATGAGACATGAACATTTTGTCTATTTCCTCTTCTTCCTGCCTTCCTCCCTCTTTCCTTCTTTCTTCCTCTCTTGTTAAGCTTTTTATCTCTTCTTTATTTAGTTTCATGTATTCTTATTTTATTATATTATTATTATTTTGTATTTTTAGGGCCACACCTGTGGCATATGAAGGTTCCCAGGCTGGGGGTTGAATAGGAGCTATAGCTGCCAGCCTATGCTATAGCCACAGCCACAGCCACACCAGATCCAAGGCAAATCTACACCATGGCTCATGGCAGTGCTGGTTCCCTGACTGAGTGAGGCCAGGGATCGAAGCAACATGCTCATGGATACTAGCCAGATTCGTTTCCACTGTGCCACAATGTGAACTCCCTCACGTATTTTTATTTATTTAGTCTTTTTGCCTTTTATAGGGCCGCTCCCGAGGCATATGGAGGTTCCCAGGCTAGGGGTCCAATCGGAGCTGTAGCTGCCGGCCTACGCCACAGCCACAGCAATGCCAGATCCAAGCTTCGTCTGCAACCTACACCAACAGCTCAGGGCAAGCTGGATCCTTGACCCACTGAGTGAGGCCAGGGATGGAACTTGCAACCTCATGGTTCCTAGTCGGATTCGTTAACCACTGAGCCATGAGGGGAACTCCATTTATTTATTGCCCTTTGTCCTTTTAAAGCCACACCTGCAGCATATGGAGGTTCCCAGGCTAGGGGTCTAAGCAGAGCTATAGCTGGCGGCCTTTGCCGAAGCCACAGCAATGCCAGATCTGAGCTTCGGGAACGCCTCCAATAATGAACTTTTAAAAATAAAAATACATGAGCGAGTTTCCGTCATGGCGCAGTGGAAATGAATCCAACTAGGAAACATGAGATTGCGGGTTCGATCCCTGGCCTCGCTCAGGGGTTAAAGATCCAGCGTTGCTATGAGCTGTGGTGTAGGTCGAAGATGTGGCTCGGATCCTGAGTTGCTATGACTCCGGCATAGGCCAGCAGCTATAGCTCCAATTAGACCCCTAGCCTGGGAACCTCCATATGCCACAGGTGTGGCCCTAAAAAAGGACAAAAAAGACACATACAAAAAAAATCTTAAAAAAAAAAAAAAGTTCATTATCGGAGTTCCTGTCGTGGCTCAGGGGTTAACAAACCCGACTAGTATCCATGAAGACTCAGGTTAGATCCCTGGCCTCACTCAGTGGGTTAAGGATCCAGCGCTGCTGTGAGCTGTGGTGCAGGTGGAAGATGTGGCTTGGATCTGGAGTTGCTGTGGCTGTGGCGTAGGCCAGCAGCTACAGCTCAAGTTGGACCCCTAGCCTGGGAAGGTACATATGCCGTGAGTACAGCCCTACATAGACAAAAGACATAAATAAATAATGAATAAATAAATGTTTGTTCATTGTTATTATCATTATTGGCTGTGGCATACAGGTATTTGATGTAGGATCTCATTTCCCAGAACGGGGATTGAACTCGGGCCATAGCAGTGAAAGTGCTGAGTCCTAATCACTAGACAGACATCAGGGAACTCCTGGTTTCTATTTTTGCTAACTTTGTATTTTTGTTTGTTTTTTTTTTTTGCTGAACCTGAGGCATGCAGAAATTCCCCAGGCCAGGGATCGAACCCGCACCACACCAGGAACCAGAGCCACAGCAGTGACGCCAGATACTTCACGGCTGGGCCTCATGAGAAGTGCCCCCTCTCTATTTCTAATTACTTCCTTGTGCCTTTCCTAAGAATACAAACATTATCTTATGTAACCAAAGTATAGTATCTAAATCAGGAAATTGAGCACTGATACAAGACTATTATCTAATCCACAGACTGTATTTACATTTCACCAGTTGTCCCAATCATGTCCTTTCCGGGCACATTTGTTTTTCCCTTCCCAGGACCCAGTCAGGGATTACAGCCTGCCGTCCAACTTTTCCAATTCCCCCCTCTTTTTTTAATTTTATGCTTTCTTTTCATTTTTTCAAATACAGTTTATAATACTTTGTTCTTTGTCCGTATCTTTTCTGTTTTTTGATTGTTCTTTTATCTTTGCCACAGCCACAGCCACATCCGATCTGAGCCACATTTGTGACCTACACCACAGCTCACCACAACCCACTGAGCAAGGCCAGGGATCAAACCCACATCTTCATGGATACTAGTCAGGTTCATTTCCGCTGAACCACAATGGGAGCTCCTGCCAATCCCTTTTAATTGGAATAGATCCTCGCACTGCTTTGTCTTTTAGGACCTGACATTTTTGTAGGGTCCAGGCCAGTTGTTTTGCTTCCTCACAGGTTTCAAAATGCCCCAAAGATTTCCCTTCTCACCACTTTGTTTCCAAGGTTTCTTCTTGTCCAGAATCAGGGGAAGACTCTTTGCAGGGCCTTGTAAAATCTTAAATAAACTACATGAACAAATTCCGCTTTGACCACTATCTTGTTAAAATTCCTCAAAAAAGTTAACTCATTGGCCCCAAAGTACCTTAACAAAAGCCAGGCTGTACTTCTGGTATTCCTCCTACTCAAAGGTTTTACGTGCCATTTAATGATTTTTCACAAATAGTTTTCCTGCCCTTAAAGTCGGATTAATTGAATTTTAATTCAGTAGGATCAGCCTCTAAAAAGAGAGACACTGGCTCTGTGGGTTGATGTTAGGGCCACTCAACCTAAATTAAGAACCTTCGCAAGCAGAGTGGGATTTTGGAGGGTAGAGAGTCCAGCCATGTGGAGTTCCCGTTGTGGTTCAGCAGTAATGAACCCAACTAGTATCCATGAGGATGCAGGTTCAATCCCTGGCCTTGCTCAGTGGATTAAGGATCCGGTATGCTGTGAGCTGCAGTGTAGGTCACAGACAAGGCTCAGATCTGGCATTGCTGTGGCTGAGGTGTAGGCTGGCAGCTACCCCTAGCTTGGGAACCTCCATATAGCTCAGGTGCTGCCCTAAAAAGACAAACAACAATAACAGAAGGAGTTCCTGTTGTGGCTCCTGACTAGTAATCATGAGGATGTGGGTTCAATCCCTGGCCTCACCTGGTGGGTTAAGTATCTGGCGTTGCTTTGAGCTGTGGTGTAGGTTGCAGCCGTGGCTCAGATCCTATGTAGCTGTGGCTGTGATGTAGGCTGGCAGCTGCAGCTCCAATTTGACCCTGGCCTGGGAACTTCCATATTCCATACCTGTGGCCCTAAAAAAACAAACAAACAAAAACTCAAAAAAACCCACCCAACAACAACAAGACAAAAACCTTTGGGAGTTTCTTGGTGGTTCATCAAGTTAAGGATCCAGTATTGACACTGCAGTGGCTTGGATCCCTGCTGTGGCCCGAGTTTGATCCCTGGCCTGGTGAATATCTGCATGCAGTGAGTGCAGCCAAATCAAACAAACACCCACAAAAATATTTCCTTTTGGTTAACAAATTTTTTGTTTTTGTTTTTGCTTTTTAGAGCCGTACCTGCGGCATATGGAGGTTCCCAGGCTAGGGGTTGAATTGGAGCTGCAGCTGCTGACCTACACTACAGCCACAAGAATACAAGGTTTGAGCTGTGTCTGTGACTACACCACAGTTCATGGCAATGCTGGATCCTTAACCCACTGAGTGTGGCCAGGGATCAAACCGGCATTCTCACAGATACCAGTCGGGTTTGTTACCACTGAGCCGCAACGGGAACTCCTGGTTAAAAAAATTTTTGAACAGCTGAATGTGGTTGACATTCCCCAAATACAAAAGATTATACCCAGAAAAGTCTACAAGTTCTCTCCTGAATTTTGGCCTCAATTCTACTCTCTGTAACTCTTTCTGACTCAGAAAGGTTTCCAGTGGCCTGGAACCTGGTTGCTGTACGAATTTTACTGAACGATTCCATGGATGAGGGACCAAAGCTTATGTTGTCCAAGAATCCTACTGACTATTTTCCTGATCAGCCTGGCCTGAAATTGAGTTAAAGATAGATGGATGGAAGAGTTCCCGTTGTGGTTCAGTGGTTAACGAATCTGACTAGGAACCATGAGGTTGCGGGTTCGATCCCTGGCCTTGCTCAGTGGGTTTAAGGATCCGGCGTTGCTGTGAGCTGTGGTGTAGGTTGCATACTCGGCTCGGATCCCACGATGCTGTGGCTCTGGTGTAGGCCGGCGGCTACAGCTCTGATTAGACCCCTAGCCTGGGAACATCCATATGCCACAGAAGCGGCCCTAGAAATGGCAAAAAGACAAAAAAAAAGAAAAGAAAAAAAAAGATGGATGGATAGATAGATAGACAGATGATAGATGAATTGGTAGGCAAATAGATGGATAGATGGATAAGGTAACCCAACCACTCAGAGTTCTATAAAACTTTTCATCTTTAAGTGGAAAGGACAATTATCGCAGAAGTACCAGCCTAGGCAACAGCCACTTCTATGGCCGATAAGGGACTGACAGAGGCCTATGCCACAGCTGCAACAACCCAGATCTGAACCACACCTGCAACCTATGCCATCACTTGTAGCAATGAGATTCTTAACCCACTGAACAAGGCCAGGGATCAAACCTGTGTCCTCATGGACACTATGTCCAGTTCTTAACCTGCGGAGCCACAACAGGAACTCCTTCTACAAGGCATTTTGTTTTTTTATTTTTTTAAGTTTATTTTTATTTATTTATTTATTTTTTGTCTTTTTGCCTTTTCTTGCGCCGCTCCCACGGCATACGGAGGTTCCCAGGCTAGGGGTCAAATCGGAGCTGTAGTCACTGGCCTACTCCAGAGCCACAGCAATGCAGGATCCAAGCCACATCTGTGACCTACACCACAGCTCAGAGCAATGCCGGATCCTTAACCCACTGAGCAAGGCCAGGGATTGAACCCACAACTTCATGGTTCCCAGTCAGATTCGTTAACCACTGCGCCACAACGGGAACTCCTACAAGGCATTTTATAGTAGCCTCTGCATTTACTTAATTTATTTAACGTTCACTAATCTGGTACTTTCTAGGTGCCAGGCTCTGTTCCTTGAGCTGTACAAATATTCTCGTTTAAGCTTCATAACAGGCTTATAAGGTTCATATTATTATGATCTCATTTTACAGATGAGGAAACTGCATCACAGAAAGGTGCAGTAACTTGCCCAAGGTCACATAGGAAGGAGTAGGACTGGGATTTGGACCCAGGCCATTGGGTTTCAGGGTCTGTATACTTCCTGCATTCCCTAAAGCCAGATCCAGGAGGCAAGAGTATACAAGCAGAAACTTCACAAACAAATGAGAAAGAAAAGTAGAACCCCTCCCAAAATTCATGGAAAGGAAACCCATCTCTTGCCCAGTTTGAATGATGAGAGCCTCAGGGGGAGTCGTGCCTGGGTATCGTCTTCACTGGGCCCGCTGCCAACCCCATCTTCCTGGGGAGCCCTTTCCCATGTGGACAGCAGAAATCTTATCCAAGCAGGCCCCTAAGCTCTACTACTGACTGTGGCCACCAGAGCCACCGGATCTAAGGACTGGAGGGGGGCTTCTTTCTAACCTCCCCCCCACCACCCCCATGCCAGACCCTTAAAGCCCTCCGTGAGCTAGAGGTCCCCAAAGATTCACCTCTACCTGCAGATGGATTAATCCCTGACTCAGGATGGCTGTCCATGCTGCTTCACCACATGTGGGTCAAGCATGAACAGCTGTGGCCAACCCTTTCTTACCCCTGTGGTACTTCTGATCCCAATAGGTTTCCTCCAACCAGAGTTTTGGCTGTGGCCTGGGTCTGCAACCATTTCCCATAGCCCCCAGATTCATCACTTTCCAGTGTTCAGTGCTAACGAAAGCACAATCATTAAACTGCAATACAAAGTTGAGTTTTTGCAGACTCACATATCTTGAAATTAAACTCAGGGTCACCAAGGGGAGAACATGGGGGAAAGGGATACATTAGGAGTTTGGGATTAACATATACACACTACTATCTATAGAATAGATAATTAACAAGGACCTACTATATAGCACAAGGTACTCTGCTCGATATTTTGTAATTACCGATATGGAAAAGAATCTGAAAAAGAAAAGGATATGTATATATACATAACTGATTCACTTTGCTGCAACTAACAGCGCTGTAAATGAACTACACTCTAATAAAATTTAAAAACAAACAAAAAGTTGAGTTTCTCAACCCAGGAAAAGTGCCATCTTTATTTTTTTATTTACTTTTTGCTTTTTAGGGCTGCACCTGTGGCATATGGAAGTTCCCAGGCTAGGGGCTGAACCAGAGCTACAGCTGCAGGCCTACACCACAGCCACAGCAGTGCCAGATCCAAGATATGTCTGAGACCCATACCACAGCTTGTGGCAATGCTTAACCAGGGATTGAACCCACAACTTTATGGATACTAGTTGGGTTTCCTTCCATTGAGCCACAATGGAAACTCCAAGAGTGCCATTTTTTTTTTTTTTTTCAGATACTTTATTTTTTTTGTCTTTTTGCCATTTCCTTGGACCGCTCCTGCGGCATATGGAGGTTCCCAGGCTAGGGGTTGAATCGGAGCTGTAGCAGCCGACCTACACCACAGCCACAGCAACGCGGGATCCGAGCCACATCTGCAACCTACACCACAGCTCACGGCAACGCCAGATCGTTAACCCACTGAGCAAGGGCAGGGATCGAACTCGCAACCTCATGGTTCCTAGTCGGATTCATTAACCACTGCACCATGACGGGAACTCCAAGAGTGCCATTTTTAGAGAGGAAAATCTTGAGGTCTTAATGCTTTCCTTATTGGATTGTTTTGGGGAATGGTACGGTGATAGGAGTGTTAGAATCCGGGTAACAAACAGGATAGCAAGAGCAGAACTTTTTTTTTTAAGCCCTCACCTGAGGCATATGGAGGTTCCCAGGCTAGGGTTTAAATTGGAGCTACAGCTGCCGGCCTATGCCAGGGCCACAGCAATGCCAGATCCAAGCCGAGTCTGTGACCTACACCACAGTTCACAGCAATGCCGGATCCTTAACCCACTGATCGAGGCCAGGGATGGAACCCGCAACCTCACGGTTCCTAGTCAGATTCGTTTCTGCTGTGCCACGATGCGAACACCAAGAGGAGAACTTTTTAAATGTTATGGCTGCACCTGCAGCATATGGAAGTTCCCTAGGCCAGGGGTTGAATCTGAACCTCTGCTGCAACAACGTCAGATCCCTTAACCAATGTGTTGGGCTGAGGATTGAATTCGTGGCTCCAATGAAACCGAAGCCACTGAAGTCAGATTCCTTTTTTTTTGGTCTCTTTAGGGCTGCACCCATGGCATATGGAAGTTCCCATGCTAGGTGTCAAATCAGAGCTGTAGCTACTGGCCTATGCCACAGCCACAGCAATGCCAGATCTAAGCCATGTCTGCAACCTGCACCACAGCTCAGCTCACTGCAACACCGGATCCTTAACCCACTGAGAGAGGCCAGGGATTAAACCCACAACCTCATGGTTACTAGCTGGATTTGTTTCTGCTGTGCCACTTCAGGAACTCCTGCCATCAGGTTCTTAACCCAATGTGCCACAGTGGGAACTCCTAGAGCAGAAATTTAAGAAACCACGGTCCAGGATTCTGAAGAGAGGTCCTTCAGCTTCGGAAGAAGGAATTGGGGATGAAAATAATGGGCCCCCTCCTCATAAAATGCATGTAGTCATCAAAAATTATCAGATAAATACAGATGAAGGAAAATTCTCCAAGATCATGGCCTGGAGCCCTCAAAACTATAATTGTCACTGGAGTTCCCTTCGTGGCTCAGTGGTTAATGAAACTGACTAGCATCCATGAGAATGCAGGTTCAATCCTTGGACTCATTTGGTGGGTTAAGGATCCGGTGTTGCTGTGAGCTGTCCTGTAGGTTGTAGATGCAGCTCAGATCCCGTGTTGCTGTGGCTGTGGTATAGGCTGGCGGCCACAGCTCCAGTTGGACCCCTAGCCTGGGAACCTCCAAATGCTGTGGGTGCGGCCCTAAAAAAAAAAGACGAAAAAAACCCCCCAAAAAACCTATCAATGTCACAAGGGACCATAAAGTTTGGGAGAATGTTCTGAATTAAAGAGGTCTTAGGGGAGTTCCCATCGTGGCGCAGTGGTTAACGAATCCGACTAGGAACCATGAGGTTGCGGGTTCGGTCCCTGCCCTTGCTCAGTGGGTTAACGAACGATCCGGCGTTGCCGTGAGCTGTGGTGTAGGTTGCAGATGCGGCTCGGATCCCGCATAGATATGGCTCTGGCGTAGGCCAGTGGCTACAGCTCCGACTGAACCCCTAGCCTGGGAACCTCCATATGCCGCAGGAGCGGCCCAAAGAAATATAAAAAAAAAAAAGACACACACACACAAAAAAAGAGGTCTTAGGACAACCAAATGTAATACAGGATCCTGAAGTAGGTTATAAACCAAGGGGAAAAAACAGCAACTAAGAGAATTTCAGGGGCAACTGAGGAAACTGAAATGTGGATTGTTTTATTATTATTCTTATTTTCTTTTTTGGCCACCCTGTGGTATATGGAGTTCATGGTCAAGGATCAGACCCAAGCCACAGTTGTGACCTATGCCAAAGGCCAAAACCTATATGACCTATGAAAAAACACATGAAAAGATGTTCAGTATCACAAATTATTGAAGAAATGGAAATCAAAGCTAGTATGAGGTACCACCTTACACCAGCCAGAATGGCCATCATCAAAAAGTCTTCAAGCAATAAATGCTGGAGAGGGTGTGGAGAAAAGGGAGCCCTCTTACACTGTTGGTGGGAATACAACCACTATGGAAAACAGTATGGAGCTTCCTCAAAAAAACTAAAAATAGAACCACCAATTACATATAGAAATCCCACTCCTGGGCATCTATCCAGAAAAAACCATGACTTGAAAAGATAGATGTACCCCAGTGTTCATCCCAGCAATCGCCAAGACATGGAAGCAAACTTAATGTCAGATTCTTTAACCCACTTTGCTGGGCTGGATATGGAACCTGTGTCCCGGGGCTGCAGAGATGCTGCTGATACCATTGCACCACAATGGAAACACCTGGACCATTACATTATTAAAGACTATTATAGTAATTGTCTTTAGTATAATAATAATAATTTATTGCAGTAATTATTATACTAAAATTATTATGGTTTTGTAGATACTGGTCCTGTTCTTAGAGATACAGATTGAAGCATTCGGTGGTAAAGTAACATCATGTCTGCAATTTACTCTCAAAAGTTCATTTTAAAAATAGAGGGGAGGAGTTCCCATCATGGCTCAGTGGTAAAAAAACCGACTAGTATCCACGAGGATGTGGGTTTGATCCCTGGTCTTGCTCGGTGGGTTAAGGATCTGGCGTTGCTGGATAGGTCTCAGACATGGCTCGATCCCCATTGCTGTAGTTGTGTTGTAGACCAGGGGCTACAGCTCCAATTGGACCACTAACCTGGGAACTTTAGGGTGAGTACAGCCCTAAAAATAAAAAGAAAATAGAAGGGGAAAAGGAGTTCCTTGGTGGTTTAGTGGGTTAAGGATCCGGTATTGTCACTACTGTGGCATGGGTTTGATCCCTGGTCCAGGAACTTCTATGCGCACAGACAAAAAGCAAAGGAAAGAAAAAAATATAGAAAAAGAGGAAGCTAAAGCAAATGTTAGTCAAGTTTTAACTGGTGGATCCTAGGGTATAGAGGTGATTTTTTTTCTGTATGTTTAATCTTTTTCAAAATAAAACATTGGGGAAAGATGCAGTGAAAATTCAGAAATGCAATTCATAGTGCTTGCTAGACAATCAATAGCAAATAAATAGTAATTCATTCTCCTCTCCCCTAGAAATAAAACAGGACACACACCATATAGTTCAGGGTCTTTGGAGTGGGGTTGGTCACAGACACAATGTCCTCCCTGGAACCCACAGACCCATAGACTCAGAGCTGAGATTTTCCTGATAAATGACCCCTTTCCTACTTCAAATTATAGACCACTCTCCCTGCCTCCCTGCAGCACCTGAGACCCATTACATTGTGACAAAACAAAAACAAAAACTCTAGGAACTTCTTTCCCAATTTTCTTCTTTTTTTTTTCTTTTTAGGGCTTCACTGGTGGCATATGGAGATTCCCAGGCTAGGGGTCGAATCAGAGCTACAGCTGTGATCTGGGAGGGAACGGAGCTGTGTCTGTGACCCATACCGCAGCTCGAAGCAATGCCGGATCCCTGACCCACCAAGCGAGGCCAGGGCTCGAACCCACATCCTCATGGATACTAGTCAGATTCGTTGCTGCTGCACCACAATGGGAACTCCTTTCCCAGTTTTCTTTATCTGGAACATGCCCCTAAGATCTAGTCCCCTGCACCTCTCTATCTGCCTACCTGAAGTGACACTTCCTTCCTGAAGCGTTGTTTGAATACTTGGGTCCTGGTCTCCTGTCCTCAGTTTGTCTTGGAGCTCTTGAAGCTAAGAATCTGTGCCCAGAGCAGTACCTAAAGATCTGATGTACCAGACATGCAATGAGTGTTTCACATTGCGTCAACTAGAGAAATATTTATTAATGGCTTTTGGTCAGTACATTTCCCTGGCCCAGTTATGACTTCAAACCTCATGCCTGACTTTCAGGTGCTTCCAATTTAGTGGAAGATGAGACCAACACCCTGAATAATTATCTGAGACCAATATCTGTTTTCACTATTTCGCAAAACTCAGAGGCAAGAAAATACATGTCTCAGAATAGGATGAAAAACATCCGTCTTTTCCCTTCAGCCACAAATAATGCAAAATAAGACAAGTAAAATTAAAAACACATGAAATGGAGGTAAAATGAATAAAATAAAATCATAGAATAAAGAGACAACTTTAAAAAATGAAATCAAAATAAACGAAATTAAGCAATGAAATAAAATGAGTGAAATAAAATGAAAATGAAATACATCAAGTAAAATAACGAAATGGAATGAATAAAATAAAAACCAAGTAAAAGGAAGTAATAAAACAAATAAAAATAAATAAGACTACATAAATATAATAAATTAATTAAAAATTTGAAAAGGAATCTAATCAAACACCGTACCGATTGGAGAAAATTTGGTGTTTGTTGGGCAGGACCTCGTTTTATTTCACCTGCGTCTTTGGGTGGAAACCAAAGCTCACCTCGAGGAAATGCTGGGTCGCTAAAGCGCTGGACCCTCGGGTGGGTGGCGTTCCAAGCCAGTAAACGAGGAGCCTGGCTGGGAGAAGAGGTTCCCGGGGTCGACAGCTTCTCAAGCTCTTCGGGTGCTGGTTCACAGCGCCGACCATACCACCGGCAGGTGGCGCTCTGGGCCCCGAGGCCCTAACCCTAACCCTCCCCGACCGCGCGCGCAGTGCGCCTTTGCGGCTGGACCTCGCCCCTCCGGCTTAACCCTTTGGACTCTCCTCTTTCTCCACGACCTGCGAGCTTTCGACTGCTCCTCCTGAGGATGAGCCGCATAATGGTTAGTTTGGCGCCCCTGCAGAGTGACCCTTTATACGCAGGGTTTTCTGTGCAGGAACTCGTTGCACGTTTGACGTGCAATGCCTTGATCTTCCTTGAAGGAATAAAAAAAAAAAAAAAAAATTTGGGGGGGGGGGGATCTTTTCTGCCATTTCTTGGGCCGCTCCCGCGGCATTTGGAGACTAGGGGTCAAATCGGAGCTACGGCCGCCGGCCTACGCCGCAGCCACAGCAACGCGGGGTCTGAGCCGAGTCTGCGACCTACACCACAGCTCACGGCAACGCCGGATCGTCAACCCACTGAGCAAGACCAGGGATCGAACCTGCAACCTCATGGTTCCTAGTCGGATTCGCTAACCCCTGAGCCACGACAGGAACTCCGGAATAAATTGTTTTATATAAAACACCTCAAAGTGTTAGATAACGTCTTTAAATGGAAGTTAAAAAAAAATTCACCTGCCCAGTGCCTCAAGGGAAAGGATATGCATTCAGAGAGTTCCAGAACAGCTACCTGTGGCTTTATCAGGGATTAAATGATGGCTGAGGATCTTTGCAGGCGGCCTTCCCTCAGTTCCAGAGGTCCCCAGGAAAGCCAGGCTGGGGGAGGGGAACGCTGAGGGTGGGGACGGGGACCCGGGGCCGCTCACATGCAAATGCAGCTGTGACAATCCGGTCGGGCGCCTCCGCGGCTCGGGAAGCCGAGGTTGGAACAAAGCATTAGCATTTTCTGCATGTGAAAAGCCTGCATTCCTGGGCGGGGAGGCCGCGAGGGCGCCGCCCCCCTCTCCCCATTCACGCTCCAGACCACACAGAGCGCCTCTCGCGCCAAAAGCTCGAAGGTTCGCTGCAGCTTTTCTTTTGACTAGGGCGATGCATACGAAATGTAGATATTTCCCTAAACGCCGGCTTTGACATTTAATGCGATCCTAAGTAGTCAGAAATGTGGACGGGATTAGGAGGGGGCTTGGGGCCCACAGGGACACTTGGCCAAATCCGCCTAAATCCTCCAGGACAATTGTTTGTCACCACACGGATCCCCTTTGCCCCAAATGAGGGGGCTAATGAACTTCGAGGCCTCCTCCCGCCACACTCCCACTCCCACCCCAGCGCCTGCACGTCCGCCCCGCTCTTCTCCGGGAGGAAGGGAAGCTGGCTGTGTTGGTACAGGTTTGGTTACTTCAGGCTGGGCCAGCTGAGTTCCACCAGTAACCCACCCATCCTGGGTCACTATTTAACTCACTTGATGAGGCTCAGAGGGTCAAGGATGCTGAGCCCCTGTGACCCTGGGATTATGCTAATAAACCATTCCCTACCTTGAAAGAAGTAGGTCCTGTGACACTGCCAGGCCTAGAAAGAAATCACCAAAAATTCTGTTCTGCAGAATTTATTGTTCACCTAGAACAATCCACACACTGTAGAATGCACAGCCTTGGCTTCAAAGTACTTGCAACCCAGGGAAGGAAAGAAAACAGACAACAAAAAACAGAACATAAACTGAGCCTGAAGATCTGCCAGGGGCTCCTCTGAAAAGCTCTCCAGCCCAGACTATGCCTCTGCTGAGCATGTGTGGAAGGAATGGAGAGTTAGGGAGGTGGAGAGGCAGTATAAGACAGGACATGTGTACACTGAAACTGGAACTCCTAGAACAAGTTCTAGGGAGCAGAGGAGCCTGAAGCAAAGCCCTGGGGGGTGGGAGATGATGACTTTTTGGGGAGATTCCAATTTGGGTAACACAGAGGGTGTTAAAGGCAACACCCTCTGTGTGAGGGGAGCTGTTACCACGAAGAAACCCCAGTGGGAATCAGAGTGCTGTGGGCAGTCACAGGCAGCTGTGAGGAGGAAAGGGGAGGGAAGGGGATCCTCTTGACATCACAGAATAGGGGCCTGGGCAAGACAGGTGACAAAAGGGACGAGAACATAGGATGCCAGTATCTACTGAACTGTTTCTGTGCCCCAGACATTGGACATATCCAAAATGAAGGCAGCAATGACTTACTTGGAGGAGTCCCCGGCTCCCTATCCCCAACTCCACAATGTCAGTGGTTCAGAAAAGTCTCTGCTTTCATTATCCTTCAGGTGACACAATAAACGTTAGAGTTCTCTTTTGAACGTTTGGAGTTCATATCCAGCAACTGCAACAATGTCCAGGACCTTAAACCTCATTCCAGCCCCATGAGGTAGGTACTGTTGGTATCCTTGTTTTACAGATGAAGAAACTTGAGGCACAAAGAATCGAAACAACTTGTTTCAGATCAAGCTCGTTCCAGTGAGAGAGCTGAGATTCAAAGCCAGTCCCTAAAGGGTCCACAGTGTCATTGGTCACTTTTCTTCAGGTGGCCTTCAAGGAGGAGAATGGGTGGGAGCTAGAGAGAGGTAAGGCTGAGAGGAAGGAGGTGTCCAGGCTGACAGGGCTGAGCAGGGCAACAGGAGGGTAAGTGAACTCAACAGTATAAAATGTCTACAGGGTGCCCTTTGCATTCATCATTTCACTTTAAATCTTCACACTGGGCCCAGAGGAGAGTTACCCTCATTTTGCAAACCTGCTAAAAACCTCGAAGCTGCCTGGAGGTTCAGCAGGTTAAGGATCTGGCATCGTCACTGCTGTGCGTGTTCCATCCCTAGCCCAGGAACTTCCATATTATGTGGGCACAGCCAAAAATACAAAAACAAAACAAAATAAAACTAAACCTCAAGAGAGAGCAGGTCACTTGGGTTGAGTAAGGGGGCAGAGGTATAACTAGTCAGTAAGGGACCCAGCATGGTGGGAACATCAGGCACGCTGTTCTAAGGTGGGGGGACACTGAGAAGGCAGAGCAAGTGAGTCAGGAGAGGCCTCTCGAAGTGCTGCCTCTGCAGAGGGCCATCCTGTAGGAAAGGGCTGGAGCAAAATCAAAGACCATTCCAGCTCTGCTGAGGGTTCATGCTTTGCAGTTTTGGGGACACCTGCAGTTACATTCTCTTAGGGTCTGTGAAGAGATCCATGCAGTGAATCTTGCCCCATTTTGCAGGTGCTGCTGAATGGGTGCTGGAGCTTGAACAAAAGCTAATGAGGCTCATCTCAGAATTCACAGCCCTATCAGATGGGATACCATCCTTTGAGCTCGATGCCTACAGCACCCGTTAAACTACAGAATACCATATACCATAGAAGAAAAGGTACTTATCAAGAGAGACACAGGGAGATTGGGGCGGCGGGGGGGGGGCGGACTGGGAGAGTTAGGAAGAACTTCAGGGGCATATGAAATCTAGAACCTCTCGGCAGGTAGCAGGGGTGGCAGGAACACACTCAGGCAGGAAGAACAGCTGGGAGTACCTTCCTGGGTGTCAGACTCAGGAGGTCCAGTCACAGAGGTGAAGAGCTGGAGTTCCCTGGCTCAGCAGAAATGAACCCGACTAGTATCCATGAGGATGCAGGTTTGATCCCTGGCCCTGCTCAGTGGGTTTAAGGATCCGGTGTTGCTGTGACCTGTGGGATAGGCTACAGACGAGGTAGGGTGGTGGCTGCAGCTCCAATTTGACCCCTAGCCTAGGGACTTCCATATGCCACAACTGTGGCCCTAAAAAGCAAAAAACCAAAACCAACCAGAGGTGAAGAGCTTACATTTACTGTGCCCTGATCTGCAGAAGGCGCTTGTGGAAGGCAAAGCTGGGCTGCTGGGATCACAATGTGGTAACAACACATCAAATATAGGGTTCTCCAATGGGGAAAACACCTACTTGGCCTCCCTTTAAGATACGCAGGGCTCTCCCAGCACCTGCAGCCCAGGATGGCTATAAGACTTGACCTGACAAAGGAGATGGAAGCGGAGGTTTGGTGGGGGTTCCTAGGAAGACTATTCCTGATGATTGCCTTCAATGCAGATGGAATGCTGGAACATTCTGTGACCATAGGGACAAATGTCCAAATGCTAAGGACAGTGGCATGAAAAAACAGAGCCAAGTCCCTGATGCACTACAGCCAAGGCCACCAACTGCCTATGTACCCTCTTCTCAAGTGAGAGAAACACTATCTTCCTTTAAATCATGGATCCATTTTTGCTATTCACAGCCAACAAACGTGTTCCTATTTAACACAGCTACATGGCACCTAATCTGCCTCACAGCTATTCCAAGTTACCCCCAAACCAGCCAGCAAGCAGGGAAAGATCTAATTTTTTTTTTTTTTTTGGTCTTTTTTCCATTTTTCTTGGGCTGCTCCTGCAGCATATGGAGGTTCCCAGGCTAGGGGTCGAATCAGAGCTGTAGCCACTGGCCTATGCCAGAGCCACAGTAATGCAGGATCTGAGCCGCGTCTGCAACCTACACCACAGCTCATGGCAACACCAGATCCTTAACCCACTGAGCAAGGCCAGGGATCGAACCTGCAACCTCATGGTTCCTAGTTGGATTTGTTAACCACTGCACCACGATGGGAACTCCAAGATCTAATTTCTTGAGATTTATCCAAAGATGTATTGCCCTAGTGCAGTGGTGGTGGTACAGTGGTGAGCATAGCTGCCTTCCAAAGATATACTGCCCTTGAGCATAATCACAAGCCTTCTACCACCTTATACGACCCGAGACCCTGTGGGTCCCTAGCAATTTGTTTGTTTATTTGCTTTTTAGGGCTGCCAGTATGGCATATTTAAGTTCCCAGAGGCTAGGGGTCGAAATGGAGCTGCAGCTGCCAGCCCACCCACAGCCACATACATCAACGCGGCATCTGAGCCGCCTCTGTGACCTACACTACAGCTCCTGGCAACACCGAACCTTAACCCACTGAGCGAGGCCAGGGATCAAACCCAATTCCTCATGGATACCAGCTGGGTTCTTAACCTGCTGAGCCACAATGGGAACTCTCCCAGCATTTTATGAAGTGTGTGGACTCTGACCAGGAAAATGTCCAGGTTAAACGCTGCTGCTGCCATCCTGCATCAGATGAGTGAATACCACGGGGACTGGGAGCAGCAGCTGCAGACTTGACCAACACCAGTGAAGCTTATGGGTCCTGCTCCTGTCTCACTTGGAAAAGGCTCTGAGAGGCTCAAGGGAAGTAGGCAACCTCTGTTTTCAGTACTGTCCTAGAAAGAGTCTACCTTGTACAGATATCAACAGCAATGTGGCAAAATGGTGATCGAGCCTCTGTGCACATCCATCCCACATTCAAGTGGAAGAGGAATTCCCCCTTCTCTGAATCATTTGTGGGCAATGTCGTCACCGCAAATACTCAGTTATGCAATAGATCCCTAAGTAAACTCTTTGATTTCAATAGCAGAATAATTTAGATAATGTTTCAGATAAATCATGTGCTTATCCAAACACCTTCCACTCTCCAGTTGTGCAACTGAGGGCCCACGCAGATTCAGCTAGCATATTTCCCTATGTGAACCTGGTTTCCAAAGTAGGGGACAGAAGAGATGGTGTGAGCAAGGGATGATCCTAAATGGCAAGCTTTGCTGAGTCTACCACACACGACTGCACAGTGTTGCTAACACAAGCTTGTGGTGTGTTGTTTTTTCCCTATGAAGTTAGTGTATGGACCCTGGGGACAAATTTTGGCCATGTCAACCCCCCATCACATACCTGTCTCATGGAAGGAAGCTCTTAAATTCTTGTTTGAATTTGCAAAGGGGTTCACAACAAACCTTAAATTCCTTGCTAACAGACTCCACAACCAGTGCTTCTGCCTAAGGGTACAGGAGGGAGAACAAGACCAGTGCCCTGAACCGTGTTTGTCTTCATCTGTAACTTCTGAGCAAATGATTGATTTCCAGCAGGTCAGGCATCTCTTCTTAACCCAATTTTACTAGCCCTGTGGGTCTTTTTATGCACTTTCTGGTCCTTATAGTCCTAACTAGGCACACACAACACCAACTCCCCTTCCCTCTGCCCTGGTCGGCTTCTGGGCTTGCTACTCATCTCCTGCTCATGCTCTTCTCTCCATTTTAATTTTAATTTAGTTTTATTATTATTATTATTTTTTGTCTTTCTTTTTAGGACTGTACCTGCAGCATATGGAGGTTCCCAGGCTGGGGGTCTAATCGGAGCTGTGAGTGCCGGCCTACGCCAGAGCCACAGCAGTGTGGGATCTGAGGCATGTCTTTGACCTATACCACAGCTCACAGCGACACCAGATTCTTAACCCACTGAGTGAGGCCAGGGATTGAACTTTCGTCCTCATGGATGCCAGTCAGGTTTGTTAATTGCTGAGCCACGACTGACACTCCCTCTTCTCCCCATTTTTAATACTTTACCTCTAAAGCTCAAGAGGCCAAAATACTCTAATCATTGCAATAAAAAGACAAAATGTATTATACAGGACTGTTCTGATAAGACCATGGTTTAATTGCCTATGACACAGATATATCACATAATGGCTCAAAATTAATAGTCTAGCAAAGATTAAAGGGAAAACAGATGAAAATGAATTTGCGAATCCTTAATTTTAAGTAAGCTTCTGGCAAAAAAAAGAAAAATCAGGGGTTAGAATCATTTCAAAATTTTGTCTTCAAAACTAGCACCCATCACCGTCTGTCTTTTATTCATTTTGTCATACAACTAAAAAGGCTCATAAATACTCCCCTGGGTCTCAGGTAACAGTTTTCTGAGAGCAAAATATCACTTTCTCTGTACAGTGAATGCTGGCATTTGGATGGGCTGGATTGGGTGGACAGGCTGAAACACTGGCTTCTTTCTCATTTCAGAGAGTGTTTTCACTGCAGGGAGCAGCTGATTCCTTTTGATGATCTGTAGGGCCAGCTGGGTGTTACCTATAAAAACACTTCCCATTACAAAAAAAGCATGTAACGACACCACCACATACAAAGTGAGCCATTAGAATCCTGCAAGGAGGTAAAAGATGAGAAGAGCAGTGGCCTAACCTCTGCCACACACTGTAATCTCACAATGCTGCTACACCACCCCCAGAGATTTGGATTTAAGAAATCTAGCGTGTGGAGTTCCCTTCGTGGTGCAGTGGAAACGTATCTAAGAGCCATGAGGTTGCGGGTTCGATCCCTGGCCTCACTCAGTGGGTTAAGGATCCGTTGTTGCCATGAGCTGTGGTGCAGGTCGCAGACGCGGTTTGAATCTGGTGTTGGTATGGCTCTGGTGTAGGCTGGCACCTACAGCTCCAATTAGACCCCTAGCCTGGGAACCTCCATAATGCTGTGGGTGTGGCCTAAAAAAAAAAAAAAAATCTAGTGTGTGATCTGGGCAATGGGATTTTTAAAAGCTTCTTGCTGATTCTAAGGCAGAGCCCACTTTGAGAGCTTGTCTACAGGCAGACTGCAGAAAAGAAGGGCTCTAAGACTATGCACTGACTGACCCTATAGCACCCCACAGGAAGCGACAAGGTCTGCCAATGCTTAATGTCCCTTCTTCAGCTATAAAAAGAGAGGAGCCTTGTAAGGATTCCCATGATCAGCAAGGAGGTATGACTAAGGACTCTTTAATACTTCTGCCCCTTTTCATTTCTCCCATTCATCTTTCCTTTTCCACTTCATGTGCCATTTCTTTTTTTTTTTTTTTTTTTTTTTTGTCTTTTTGTTGTTGTTGTTGTTGCTGCTATTTCTTGGGCCGCTCCCGCGGCATATGGAGGTTCCCAGGCTAGGGGTTGAATCGGAGCTGTAGCCACCGGCCTACGCCAGAGCCACAGCAACGCAGGATCCGAGCCGCGTCTGCAACCTACACCACAGCTCACGGCAACGCTGGATCGTTAACCCACTGAGCAAGGGCAGGGACCGAACCCGCAACCTCATGGTTCCTAGTCGGATTCGTTAACCACTGCGCCACGACGGGAACTCCATGTGCCATTTCTTACATAGGGCTCACAGCCTTTCTCCTAGGAAGCTACATTCGGGAGGTTCCATATGCCCCAGAGGCATGACCTCGATTTAGGTTTGAATGAAAAATTCTCAGCAGTAACAGCATTACAGTGAAACTCATCAATGATGTCTATGTTTAAAACACTAAGGTGTACCATTCAAAGCAACTGCATTCTGGATCAGATTTTCAATTAGAATCATGTGGATGCCTAGGAGAAAGGTTAATTAGTAAAGATTAATTATAATTGTCAGAAGCAATGCTATTCTGCCTTTTCATAGATAAAAGGAAATATGCTTATTAACCCACAAGAAGTAGGAATGTGTAAGATACCAAAAACCCCCTAGCTACACTTTTGCTTATAAGAATGTGATGGGCGGATATCTCTTCAATTTCAGAGAGAAAAAGCAGACACCGAAAATCTTCGGCTCTTTGAAGGGCTCCAGTCCTAACTCAAGAGAAGAATTACTCACCATTCTGCAGCTCAAGGTAGACAGCCAATAAGATAGCTTCAGGGGGCACCTCTTTAGGATGGATCATCGAGGCCGCCTTTGCTCAAAACAAAAAAAGAGACCCATGAAACACCAACAGCTTAAGATAAAACTCCAAGTAGTACCAAAGAGTCTGCCTAGGAGTTCCCATCGTGGCTCAGAAGAAATTAATTGAGTGGTATCCATGAGGATGTAGGTTCGATCCCTGGCCTCCCTCCGTGGGTTAAGGACCTGGCGTTGCAGTGAGCTGTGATGTAGGTAGCAGATGCAGATCCTGCGTTGCTGTGCTGCGGCGCAGGCCGGCAGCTACAGCTCCAATTCAGCCCTTAGTCTGGGAACCTCCATATGCCGAGGGTGCAACCCTAAAAAGACCCCCCAAAAAAAAAAAAAAAAAGTCTGCCTAGCAATGACAAGTTAGCAAACTCATTCAAGCTCACTGGGACACTACAGTTCTGCGTGGATGGCCCTCAGCTATCTTTGTTTTGATCCCTCCTAGTTACACTAGACATGTGATTGATTTTTAGTTAAATATTTCTCTTCCCCTGCCTCATCCATAATGAATTCTTCATAGAAGAAAGCTTTCCTTCACTCCTAGTTTTCACCTGCTTGGGGTTCTTCTCCCTCTTGGCTGTACTTGGTTTTGAGATGGGTGATCAGACACTCCTGATTCTACACTCTGGTCACCTGTCTGAATCTGCATGTCTTTTTGTTTTCCTAAGTAACAATTCAGTCCTGTAAGCTGCAAGTTCCCAATGTCAAGAATAAGAATTCAAACTTAAAAGGCTGGAAATATTTAAAAAAATACACCGTTAAGCATGTCTGATGTCTCCATTCTTAAGACCTGAGACAGTACAATTTAGTCACATAAAATAATTTACTTGTTTAAGCAGATGTTGTCCTTTCCTAGATCTGAGAGCACAGAGCACCAGCCAGCAGTTTCCCTCTGATTTAGTCCTGCTCTGGTCAAAGGTGCTGAGATTTCAGGTGTACTCCCTCAGACAGGGGCCCTCTGGGCTGCGGCCTCTTTCTCACCTTTCCACCAACTGCTGTTTCCCCATCCAGGTTCAGGAGCTCAGGCTTCCAGACCGTTTTGCCACTTCCCTTCCTCTGATCATAAAGTGTCCTTTATATTTATTGACTAGAGGTGGGTGTGAAGACAGGGCAGGGATTTACCCTGATAATAAACAAGCATGCAACTAACTAACAATAATCCAAACAGGTTTACTAACTATAAGGGAGAGAGGAAAGTGAATGTCCTATGAACCCAAGAAGAGTTTCTTCAAATGGAGAGCTTTGGGGTGAGGAACGCCCGGCCCGTCCTCACATGGTGAGTATCTGAGAGGCAGCAGGTGGGAGGATGGTACTGCAGGCTTTGTGAACGTGGGAGACATCGGGGGACCAGAAATGTGCTCAAGGTCGGGTCCTGGCAGCACCAGGAGAAAGCTTAGACTAGAGGGTGTTCTTGTCCAGAGCACATGCTCCCAATGTGCATGAATGAAGCAGAGAGCTTTGTTTTCCTCCTACCACATCACTGGGGTCTAACAACTCAGCTCAGAAAATGAGAGTTTATACTTCCATCCTAGCTTTATACAGGCAAGACCACCTTTACATCACTTTTGGGGTACTGAAATCTCCACTTCCCCTCAAATGGTTAGTTAACAGATCATTTACTGCTCTTTGCACTGACCACAATCTGCAGCTTTTCCTAGGATACAAGAATTCATGGCAACAGCTTTATGAGAGAATGATATTTTGCTTACTGGCTTTTCAGAACGGCCAGTATTGGGCATGCAACCTCAGAAACATCTACTTGGAGCCCTTTCCAAACTCTTCACACACCACCGTTCAGCACCCCCAGGCACAGTGGCCTCCCAATTAACACAAGTCCATTGGATTAACCTAAAAACCAAGAGACCAAAACAAAACCGCCTTCAGACTCCAAACCAGGCCTGCTCCCCTCTGTCTCTCCCAGTGTGGCTGCTGCTGTGGCCTCCTGCTCTGCAATAACCTGAGCTGGACGGTATGCACTGCAACCTTACTTCTAAACCCTGTGTGCTGCAGTCACCAGGGGCCATGGGCACGTCTAAAAGGCTGCTCAATGCCCCAGCCTCGCCTCAGAGATCCATGGAACATTTTCACCCTTCCCATTTTAACTCCTGAGCTAAAGTCCTAGATAATAGCAAACATGTTCCCTGGATAGATCATCACTTTTCTGATTTTCGATCAGAAATGCAGCTGCCACTAAACTGACCAACATCACTCGTGCTTATTTTGCACATGGTAAATCTCTACTTCTAGACACAAGGTCACCTTCTTAGGTGTCTGAGGAAGGACGTTTTGAGAATCCACCTTATCTCTTGAGAATAGGCTTAATTTCACTTTCAATTACTCTGGCAGACCCTAATGTGTCACTGGTGAATACATCATTTGGCACAAACTTTCTCTGATCTTGCAACTCCCTTTTTAGGAATACACCTCCTAAGTGGATGGTCCATGGGGGCAAAGTTGAAGCATGTCCACTTACTGGCTGTTTTATTCTCTTGGCTTAGCCCAGAATTAAGGGTGTCGGATTAATATCCTTCTGAGGAGGTACCCCTTTCCAATTCTGTGAAATTCCTCTGAGGCTGCCAAGGGTACCTGTTGCCTTACTCCAGGCTTGGGGTCTCTGCCCAAGACCAGTTCAGGGATGGGCAGAGGCCCACTTAGAATCTTCCTTGGGACCTACTGAGAAATACTCTCTCAGTTGTGGAGGCCAGAAGTCCATGGCAGTTACACACAGCCAGGAACCTTCTTTATTGTGTGAGGAATTTCTTTGGTACTGGGTTTTGTGAACCCTTCTAAGAGGTGTATTTGTATTTTAACTTTTTATTTATTTATTTATTTATTTAATTTTTGTCTTTTTAGGGCCACACCCAAGGCATATGGAAATTCCCAAGCTAGGGGTAGAATCAGTGTAGCTGCCAGTCTACACCATAGCCACAGCAATGCCAGATCTGAGCCATGTCTGCAACCTACACCACAGCTCACAGCAATGCTGGATCCTTTACCCACTGATGAGGCCAGAGATCGAAACTGTGTCCTCAAGGATGCTAGTCAGATTGTTTCTATTGAGCCACAATGCGAACTCTGCATTTTAACTTTTTGAATGGACAGAGATTCATACTATTCAAAACTAAAAAGTATATGCTATCCAGTGAATAGTGTCCTGTTTCAGTGCTTCAGCTACACAGCACTTGTCCTGCCACCCCTGCAGCCAATGTCAGCAGTTTCTGGTGTTTCTGTTCAGAGATCGTTTGTTTTTGTTTTTTGTTTTTTGTTTTTTTTTTGCCTTTTCTAGGGCCGCAACTGCGGCATATGGAGGTTCCCAGGCTAGGGGTATAATTGGAGCTGTAGCCACAGGCCTACGCCAGAGCCACAGCAATGCAGGATCCGAGCCGCGTCTGCGACCTACACCACAGCTCATGGCAACACCGGATCCTTAACCCACTGAGCGAGGCCAGGGATCAAACCTGCAACCTCATGGTTCCTAGTCGGATTCGTTAACCACTGAGCCATGAAGGGAACTCCCAGAGATCTCTTATGCATATACAGGATTATACGTTTGGCATCTTGTTCTTTCCACTTAATATATCTTGGATGTGTTATCATTTTAGTACATAGTGCCTACAGCTGCACAGCTGCATCATGTTCGACTATACGGCCATACCACTATGGATTTAAGTGATCCTTTTTTTTCTTTTGGCCGTGCCCTCAGCATGTGGCAGTTACCGGGCCAGGGATGGAACACAAGCTGCTGCAGTGACACCAGATCCTTAACCTGCCACGCCATAAGGGAACTCCTAAGTGATCCCTTATTTAGATGGTTTCCAATCTTTTGAAATTTTAATGACTCAAATCACCAAAAAAATTCTCCATTAACTGCCAAGGTGCATTTGCAACAACAATCAGTCGCTTACCTTGTGAGAATACATTTGGAAGAGTAATATTCCAGTGTGTAATAGACCGACCAGAAGCCTCAAACAAAATAACAAAGCCCATATATTCCAAACCTTCTGTGGTTGCTTCACAATATGGTTTGGCACCAGCCCAGCCTCACCTGGTGCAGACACTTCCGGGCTTTGTCATATTCGCTCCTCAGGCAGTAGGCGCTGCCCAGGTTGAACAGCATCACGGTCCGAGCCGAGTTGACAGAACTGGGGTAGCACTGAGGGGCCCGCTTCCCAGCTGGGAAGGAGACCAGACACACAGGTGAGGGCAAGGGAGCAACCCACTCTAGCCACCCAGAGGAGCTACAGAATCAGCCTAGCACTACTCCTTGGGCTGACGAAGGAAGGGCATGGAGTGTTAAGTCTTTGGGAAGCAGGCCAAGCTATTCGAGTCTTTACAAAACTTTGTACTTACAAGATTCCATTGCTTCATTTTCACCTTTGTCTGATCCTACAAAGACAGGAACATAAATCTGACGGGGCAGGACAACAGAGTATATTTTCTAAAAACCTCATTTGCTTTAGGAAATGGAAACCTAATATTAAAGAAATCTGTCAGAGTATTTCCTGTTCACAGAGTGGAGGTGCTATTAGACATCAGAAGGCTACTCCCCACCACCACTCTACACCTGAGAAATAACCCTCAATAAAGTGAATGCTAGTGTAACTCCCTCAAAAACTTAGCCCACGGAGTTTTCTTGTGGCTCAGTGGGTTAAGAATCTGGTGTCACTGCAGCTAGCTTGGGTCACTGCTGTGGCATGGGTTCCATCCATGGCCTGGGAATGTACGCATGCCCCAGGTACAGCCAAAAACAAAAACTTAGCCCTGATTTACAACTTTTTTTTTTTCTCTTTATGGCTGCACTAGTGTCATATGCAAAGTCCCAGGCCAGGCATCGAATCCGGGCCACAACTGGGGCAATGCCAGATCCTTTAACCCCCTGTGCCAGGCCGAGGACTGAACCTGCACCTCTGCAGTGACCAGATTTTTAACTCACTGTGCCACAGCAGGAATCACCCCCTCTCCCCCAGTTTTTTGGCTGTGCCCATGGCATGCAGAAGTTTCCAGGGCTAGGGACTGAAATTGCATCATAGCAGTGAAAATGTTGGATCCTTAACTGCTAGGCCACCAGGGAATTCCTAAAACTTTTTTTTTTTTTCCAGGGCCGCAGGTGCGGCAAGCTAAGGGTCAAATCAGAGCTACAGCTGCCGGCCTGTGCCGCAGCGACAAGGGGTCCAAGCCATGTCTGCAACTTACATCTTAGCTCATGGCAATGCCAGATCCTCAACCCACTGAGCCAAGGCCAGGGACTGAACCTGCACCCTCAATGATACTAGTCGGATTCGTAACCACTAAGCCACAACAAGAACTCCTAAAACTGATTTCTGAGTGCAATACTTTTACTCTCTCCTGGATAGTGGGATCCCTCTGAAGAGAAAAATGTAATATAAGAATCAAAATGAATTGTTCTTACATGATGAGCCTTTCAAAAGTCAGAACATAGGCCATGTGATAATCTACTCAGCAAACCAATCAGTACCAAGGAAGTTCAGCCAAAAATGTAGATTGCCGACCTAAAACTTCCTTCCCTTTACAACCTTGCCCTTAAATTTCCACACATCCTGAGTTATAACAGAAAGGGAGCAGAAGTGGTGTCCTTATTAACCTTGGTCCTGCTCATTTGAAGAGATCCCTAAGGAGACATCAGTAACATTTTCTGGGTTCAAGTGAGTAATAGCATCAGATATTCTGTCCAGAGAGATGAGGGCTTCTGCAGCATATAAATGGCCCAAAAACCTACAAAACAAAACAAATAGATTCTAAACTGAAAGAATCATCACAAAAATACCCAATGTATAGTAAAATCTGGTGGATGGGTGTTTCATACATTGCAAGTCTTTGAATTGAAATCTCAGTTTATAATGGACTGATTAAGGGTCACTTAAATTTATCTCTTTAAAAATATCCTTTTTTTTTGTCTTTCTGTCTATTTAGGGCTACACCCGAGGCATATGGAGGTTCCCAGGCTAGGAGGTGAACTGGAGCGACAGCTGCCAGCCTACACCACAGCCACAGCAACACAGGATCTGAGCCGCATCTGTGACCTGCACCACAGCTCACAGCCACACTGGATCCCTGACCCACTGAGAAACGCCAGCGATCGAACCTCATGGACACTATTTGGATTCATCTCCACTGCATAACAATGGGAACTCCCAGAACTATTTCTTTATTAAGCAATTTCTTTCTTCTAACTAGCAGCAGTTGTAAAAAACTTTTTATTTTGCTTCCCTACTAAATACCCGAACAGAAATGACAATTAAAAAAAAAAAAAACAGTAACTTCAAATATATTTTGAAATAAGGTATTTTAAAAATTTCATTAAAGCAGTATCTAAAGCCATATCTAAAAGCCAATAATCATAAAACACAAAGACACAAATTCAAAAAACTATTTCAAATTGTTTTCTATTTACTTTTTTTTTTTTTTTTTTGCCTTTTTTGGTCTTTTTTTAGGGCTGCACCCTCGGCATACGGAGTTTCCCAGACTAGGAGTCCAGTCGGAGCTGTAGCTGCTGGCCTACGCCACAACCACAGCAACTCGGGATCCGAGCTGCGTCTGTGACCTACACCACAGCTCATGGCAACGATGGATCCTTAACCCACTGATCAAGGCCAGGGATCGAACCCACGACCTCATGGTTCCTAGCCTGATTTGTTTCTGCTGTGCCACGAAGGGAACTCCTGTTTATTTACTTTCAAAAAAAAATTTTTTTTTTTTGGACATGCCCATGGCATGTGGAAGTTCCTGGGCCAGGGATCAAACCCATGACAAAAATCTAACCAGAACCACAGTGGTGACAATGCCGGATCCTTAACCTGCTGTGCCATAAGTGAACTCCTTAAAATTCTTATTTCTACTTTAATTGTATCCCTCAAAGCAGATTTATCATTTTGCCCAAACTCCTTTGTGTGGGTCTCCCTGAGGACTTGGCTTGTTTTGTGGTAAGACACTCATCAGACCCAGCTCTGGACTCTACAGAGTCCAAAGTTTCTGCCTCCTCCGCTGCACAGCAAATGCCATTTCCATTAACCCCTGAGGTGCAACAACTAAAAAAAATTTCACTACCAAACACACAATTACCTAGAGTTCCCTGGTGGCCTAGCAATTAAAGACCCACTGTCACTGCAGTGGCTCTGATTGGATCCCTGGCCTGGGAATTCCTGTATACCTTGGGCTTGGGCAAAACAAAACAAAAATAAACAAAACTTCGCACAATTACCAAATTAAGAAACTTGTTGTGGAGTTCCCATTGTGGCCCAGTGGTAATGAATCCAACTAGTATCCACAAGGATATGAGTTTGATCCCTGGCCTTGATCAGTGGGTCGGGGATCCAGTGTTGCTGTGAGCTGTGGTGCAGGTCACAGACTCGGCTCGGAATCCTAGTTGCTGTGGCTGTGGTGTAGGCTGGCAGCTGTAGCTCCAATTCGACCCCAAGCTTGGGAACTTCCATACGCTGCGGGTGTGGCCCTGAAAAGCAAAAAAAGAAAGAAAGAAAACAGAAACTTTCGCTTTCCTGAAGATAATATATATTCCACTGGGGCAGTAAAAAGAAGCAATATGCACCACAAACTAACAGAAACACTCCAAACAAAACCAACCAGGGACAGTTAGGACAACTCACACTTACTTCAGAGATCCTGACAGCTTGGGCTGCTGAAGAAGTTTATCTGCGTGATTCAAAGCCATAAGGTTATCACCCAAAGCCAGAGCCACATAAGCACTGCAGGCAAGGATGGAGCATCTGGAACACAAAAGGGAAGAGCTGAAAACCGGACTTAGAAAATGAAAATGATGATATTTGTTAAATAGGAAAGAAAGCCCTAATTATAGCTGTGTGAACACCACAAAAGGAGAGAGAAAGCTACAATACTTAGGGTAAGAATACAAATGACATATAAAGCTACCATCTGAGAGTCAGTTGAGCTATTTACCTAATCTTTAGCTTCCACCCCGTCTCCAACAAAATAACCAAATGGAATTACAATACAAATTTTGACTGTAAAAAAATAATGTAGTTAATGGCCTAGTGAGAACTTACTTCCACAGACAATTCCTTTAACAACCTAGAAATAAAGCAACAGAAGCACATTTCCGACTTTGCTAAGGAACACAATTAACTTACTAAAAAATCCATTTAGTTCTGCTTACTGTAAGGTGTCCTCCGAAACTATTAAAATATCTGCAGGTCTTGCTAAGCAATAGAATCAAGAGTAACTAAAAAAAATTTCATTCATATAGGTACTATTATCCTAAATGAAAATTCAAGGAGAGAAAAAAAACAGGGTGAATAAATACATTATGAAGATAAAAAATTTAAGTTACATTGATTTTGCTAAATTCAGTTGGAAACCTAAATTTCTGTTTGGTTTTCTACTTAAAGAGCAATCATTTAAAACAGGTCTAGCTAAAGACTTGACACTAATAGATCATTTGAATGTTAAACAACCACTCCACAAAGCAGTCTTAAAAACAAACCCCTGTCAAATAGAAGGGAGGTCTGAATGGCCAACCACAAATGATCTCAGATATAGGGTTTTGAATTACGTTCAGAAACTACAATACACATGTATATCATAAAGTGCATTTGGATTGAAATTTAAGTCTAAGGAAGATTGTAGCCATCTAGCATCACAGAGTTTTCTTATACTCTGAAAACCTCTGACTAGAAATGCCTGTCTAGTAAAAACACAGCTGGGCAAATTCAGAAGTAGCCTGTTTCCTCCTTACTGGCTCATTCCTGGTTGCTGGGACCTCAGAAAATTATCTTTAAAGGAAAAGTAGCCCCTCAACTTCTAACAGCGCAGAAAACTAGAATGAAAAATTAATAAATAAAATAATTAGGAGTTCCCAATGTGGTGCAGCGGGTTAAGACCCAGTGCTGCCTCTGAGGTGGCATAGGTTCCACCCCCAGCCCCAGGCAGTGGGCTAAGGATCTGGCATTGCCACAAGGCACAGGTCATAGCTGCTGCTTGGATTCATTACCTGGCTTGGGAACTCCCATATGCAATGGGTGAGGAAAGAAACAGAGTTCCCCTTGTGGCTCAGTGGGTTAAGGACCCAATCTCCTCACTGTGAGGATGCAGGTTCGATCCTGGCCTTGCTCAGTGGATTAAGGATCTGGCCATGTGGGCTGCAGCTGCAGCTCTTACTCAACCCCTGGCCTGGGAACTTCTATATGTGACAGGTGCTTCCATAAAAAGAAAAAATAATAAAAAGTGGAGTTCCCTTGTGGCTTAGTAGGTTAAGGATCTGGCACTGTCACTGCTGTGGTGCAGGTTTGATCCCCTGGCCTGGGAACTTCCACATGCCATGGGCATGGCCAAAAAAAAAAAGAAAAAGAAAAAGAAAAAAAGTAGATTGGCACAAGGAAATTGAAACTTATGGCTTTAGGCTATCATAAGGGCTGGAAGACTGCCCAAGCTGTTAGATACAAGCTGTTAGACAGTCTCAAGGTTAGAGTGTGTGTTGAGTCAGGACTCACATTTAATGATGAGGACCCCAGTTCACCCCTCTTCCCATCCTATCACACTGCTTCTCTGAGTCTTGTGATTTAAGACTCGACTGCCCTAAATAAATAGAATAAAATAAAACAGAAATGGGGTTCTCTTGTGGCAAGGTGGGTTAAGGATCTGGCGTTGTCACTGCAGCAGCTTGGGTTGCCACTATGGTGTGGGTTCCATCTCCAGCCCAAGAGCTTTCACATGCTGTGGGTGAGGCCAAAAAAACTAGAAAGAAACGATGACATGAGTTTTCTAATGCCTACATAACTATGCACACATATGTAATCTAACCTGTTTTTTTTTTTTTTTTAAAGGAACAGAACTTAATTGAAACAGTACAAGTTTAAATTTTGTTACTGAGCACATTATGTAATTTAAAATATGAACCCTATTCATGGAAGAGAGTATTTTTTTGGGGGGGTGCACACTCAGCATGTGGAAGTTCCTGAGCCAGGGATTCAACCTGAGTCACAGCTGCAACCAGACCACAGCAGTGACAATGCTGGATCCCCAACTCGCTGAGCCAGAAGGGAACTCCAGGAGGGAGTAATTTAAGAGCAGACAAGTGGTGTCATTACAAAGGGAATTTCCTGTCACCCACCCCACCTCCAACGTGTCTCCAAGATCTGTCTTCACTAGAAAGGCTACCCTGTGGTCACACCCAGAGGGCAGGGGTGGATGAACTCAGACCTGAGGGCCCAAAGAAGGGAGGTTATCTCTGATTTTCTGTAGCCCTTCAGTGGTTGGGTGTATGTGGTGAGATTAGGTTGACTTAATCTCCTCTTTTGGTTTATTTATAGTTCTATTTTTAATTTAATTAATTAATTTATTTTGTAGTTTATTTATTTATTTATTTTTAAGGGCCGCACCTGAGGCATATGGAGGTTCCCAGGAAAGGGGGGGGGGGGGTCCATCAGAGCTACAGCTGCCAACCTATGCCACAGCCACAGCAATGTGGGATCCCAGCTGCATCTGTAACCTACACTGTAGTTCAGGGCAACACCAGATCCTTAACCCACTGAACAAGGCCAGTGATCAAACCTGCATTCTATGGTTACTAGTTAGGTTCATTACCACTGAGCCACAAGGGGAAGTTAGAAAAAGAATGATTTTTAAAGGCCTAGGTCTCCAGAGGTCCAAGATCACCATCAGCTCAGGGTCAACGTGAATAAAAAAATTAAACTGTCACAAAATTTAATATCCAATGGGATCCTGCTGTATAGCACAGGGAACTATATATCTAATCACTTGTGGTGGAATATGATGGAGGATAATGTGAGAATGTATATATACACATGACTGGGTCACTTCGCTGTACAGCAGAAATTGACAGAACATTGTAAATCAATCATAATGAAAAATTTAATATTCATTTTCATCTGTGATTTTGCCAAAGGCCAGGGCAAAGCATTAGCTCCTTAAAAGCAGAAGCCTGGGAGTTCCCTGGTGGCTCAGTAGGTTAAGGATCTGGCGTTGACTCTGTCTGTGGTGGTTTGGGTTTGAACCCAGCTCAGTACAGTGGGTTAAGGATCTGGCATTGCTGCAGCTGTGGTGAAGATCGAAGCTGCAGCTCAGATTTGACCTCTGGCCTGGGAACTTTGATAAAGTCTGGGTGCAGGGTGGGGGTTGGAGGGAAGCAAAAGCCTGCATCTTTTGTTTCTTACACAAAGACTCCAGCAGTTTTTCAGCATCTGCAGTGGGTGTAATCATTTAAGACCACCACCTTCAGTGTTTTAGACTTACTGCCTCAGGCACCCAGACTTTAACCTGTCCTGCCGGCAGGCCACCTTGCTGACAAAACCAACTCCCTCACAGCTCCCAAACACAGGGGAGTCATCCTGCAGGCTCTGGATCCTAGAGTCCAGGACAGCCCTCACCTCAGGCATGCTTGCTGGGAAAAGCCTGCCCTGGCCTCTCCTGACAGTAGGGGGCTATTACCGCTCCAGCCCACTGTCAAGCCCACTTTGGGTCCAGAAATCAGTCATGTAAGATTTGCAGCAGGATTCTGTATTCCAAACCATAATTATGTATAAGGAAAAATCTGTTTTCCTTAGCTTTTACTTCTTTCCTAAGATACCATACCAAATTACAAGAGGGTGAAACATTCTAATAATAAAATAAACTTCCTATGAAAAAGTACTTAAACATGTGAACGCAAAACTTTTGGGCTGGCATTCTGATTAAGTCATCAGATTAAGCAAGTTTCACTGCACAAAACGAAAACTAACATTTATGTTCCTCTTTTCAGAGGCCTTCCAGGCCATCCTAACTAGTCTCTCACTGCCCTCACTCACCCTCTTCCTCTTAGAAAGTAACATTCCACTCTGCATAATTCCTGCAGACTAGTCACACGAGAAACATGCACAGTTCTATCTATTAAGTAGCCTCTGGAGAAATCACTTTACTTTTGATAGCTGCTACTTAAAATACTGACGACCCCCCCGCCCCAATCTGCCCCACTACTTCCTCGAGTCACTGTCCAATCTGCTTTACCAACCACTCAGTGGATCTGACAGTTCATCAGACTGGAAGAACTATACCTCAAGGGAAGGGACACACCAGCTTCTCCCCCCTGTGGGGGATCTGACACAACCCCACACTCTCCTCCACAAGCTGAAGCTGGCTGTAGGTCCACAGAGCACCAACCCTCGGAAAAGAAAAGAACAAGAAAGATGAAGAAGAAAGAAAGAAGACCAGTGGGGGTAAAATTTTCCTTAAAGGACCAAACTATAGTAATGAGCTACATAAGACCGGGCATTAAAATCTGTTGGGCCATGTATTCTGTGAGTAAAATGAATCTATGTCAAATGCCTGAAAGAGCTTAATCCATATCAAATGAGGCTAAAATGAGGGTAAATTCAGTTACCACTTGTCAAAGGAAAACAAATTCACAAAGCAACCTCAAGGCAAATGTTATTTTAAAAATTGGCTCAGAAAATCCTGTAGGATCTCCTGTTGTGGCTCAGTGGGTCGCGGATCCAGCATTGCTATAAGCTGTGATGTAGGTTGCAGACGTGGCTCAGATCCCATGTGGCTGTGGCTGTGGCATAGGCTGGCAGCTGTAGCTCTGATTCAACCCCTAGCCTGGGAACTTCCATATGCTGCATGTGTGACCCTAAAAAGCAATCCCCCCCCAAAGAAACCCCCTCAAAACCCAACATGTAAAGATTTCTTCTAACAGAAGGATTATGGTATGGAATTTTAAAATTTAAAAAATACATATTTCAAGCTGTTCCATTTACTTACAACAGTCTAGAAAATGTTAAACTTGTCAACTTTCAAATTTAAAAAAAAATTTAAGTTAAATAAGTTTTTCAAGTCATATCTTCTGTAAGCATTTTATTTCCTAATAACAGTTCTGTGCAAAAAGAACAGGAGTTCCCATCGTGGTGCAGTGGTTAACGAATCCGACTAGGAACCATGAGGATGCAGGTTCAATCCCTGGCCTTGCTCAGTGGGTTAAGGATCTGGCGTTGCCGTGAGCTGTGATGTAGGTTGCAGACGCGGCTTGGATCCGATGTTGCTATATGGCTCTGGCTGGTGGCTACAGCTTCGATTCGACCCTTAACCTGGGAACCTCCATATGCTGCGGGAGCCGCCCAAGAAAAGGCAGAAAGACCAAAAAAAAAAAAGAATCTTACTGTCAAACATACCCCAAGTCCAACACTAATAGAAGCTCAACTCAAAGAAGCTGAAGTTTTCTTCTTTAACCAAAAATAACCTTTCAAGGAACCCAGTCCTACCCCAAGCAGCAAATAAAATGCAAGTCACAGACACAGAGTTTTATTCATGGACAGGACCTTAAGATTGCTCAATGCAACTTGCTTCTTTGACAAGAGGAAAGAAAGGTCCCAAACGGTTAAATGATTTGTTCAATGCCAGTAGGAGCCCTGTGTGGTCTCTCAAGAGTGGGAGACCACTGAAGAATTATTGTAACCCTGGCTTGTAATCAGTCTGATCACCAGTATACCTAAATGGGGTCCTAGGACTCAGATGTGAATTCTGCCGGCATGAACACGAGGTGCTGATGAGGTGAAGAATATGTCATACAGGCAGGTTCCCTCTTTGGTAGAATATATTAGATGAACAAGTTTTAGTAGGATCACTATCTTTTTTTTGGCCCTGCCTGTGAAATATGGAAATTCCTGGGCCAGGGATTAAACCCATGTGACAATGCTGGATCCTTAACCTGCTGAGTTACTAGGGAACTCCATTCATTTACAAGACTGAAATGGGGCTGGGTCTCTAGCAAGAATAATATGAGATTCAAAAGATAATTAGCCATAACCCTGTTTTAGGTATGAGCTACAACAGAATAACTTGGCTAAGACCAAGAGAAATACGATTCCTAAAGTATACTAAAACTGCCTGTAATATTTATGTTATCAACCATTTGCTTGACTCATCTTCTTCCATAAACACTGGGCCATGGGAGGTCCCTTTTAACTGAATGGGAAATAATTCACTGAATGTCACATCAAAGTCCAAAAGAACTAATTAAGGCTCCATAATTTATATTTGTGAAATAACTGGGCCTAATTAATTCTGGTCTGAATATTTCTTTTTATCCATTTTGAGCCTCTTATTAAAAAAAAAAAAGACAAACTGAAACTTCATTTTTATTTTGTATGCTGTGATTTTAATTTCTTTCTTTCCCCCCCCCACTTTTTCCTTATGGCCATGCCTGTGGCATATGGAAGTTCCTGCGTCAGGGATCAAACGGGAACTCCCCGATTTTACTTTCTTATACAGATGTTTCCAATGTTGGCCCCAACATTATGTCCTACCCTTTTCCAGTTCTGTTATACTCTTTTCCAGGTTCTAGAGAAGCCTCCAATTTAGTTTTAGAAATTAAAAGTTAGCTAATATCACAATCTCAGAATGAATAACAAAAATGTCCTAGAGTTCCCATTGTGGCTCAGTGGGTTACGAACCCAACAAGTATCTATGAGGATGCAGGATCAATCCCCGGCCTCAATCAGTGGGTTAAGGATCCAGTGTTGCCCTGAGTTCAGGTGTAGGTCGCAGATGCAGCTGGAATCCCACACTGCTGTGGCCGGCAGCTGTAGCTGTGATTTGACCCCTAGCCTGGGAACTTCCATATGCTGCACCTGTGGTCCTAAAAATAAATAAACATTTCTCTAAAGGAAGAGATACAAATGCCCAATAAGCACAGGAAAAGATTCTCGATATCATCAGTCTACAGGGGACTGCAAATCAAAACCACAATGTGGTAACACTTCATACCCACTACTGTGGATAATCAAAAGGGTGAAAAACAAGTTTTGGTGAGGATGTGAAGAAACTGCAACCCCCATACACTGTGGATGGAGTTGCAAAATGGCGCAGCCACTTAACCAAATAGTCTGATAATTCCTCAAATGATTTAAGTTACTATAGGGCCCAGCCATTCTACTTCTAGGTATATACATCCAGGAAAAATAAACATATGTCTACACAGAAAATTGTGTATGAATGGTTATAGCAGCATTATTCTTTTTTTCTTCTTCTTCTTTGGCCGCCCTGCAATACATGGAATCCGATGGCCAGGGATCAGATCCAAGTTGCAGTTGCTACCTATGTTGCAGCAACGCTGCAACCAGTGTGTCGGGCTGGGGATCGAACCTGTGTCCCTGTGCTCCAGAGATGCTGCTGATCCTGTTGCACCACAGCCAAAACTCTAAACAGCATTATCCTTAATAGCCTAAAGATGGAAACAATCTAAATGTCTATCAATGAAAGAATGGATAAACAAATGTGGTATATCCATACAATAGAATATCATTCAGCAATAAAAAGGAATGAAGTACTGATACAGGCTACGACTTGGATGAACCATGAAAACATTATCCTAAGTGAAAGAAGCCAGCCATAAAAGCTCACATATTATATGATCCTAGTCATAGGAAAGTCCAGAACAGGCAAATCCAGAACAGGTGATAAAAATATTCTAAAATTGACTGTAGTGAGGATTGCACGATCACATATTATATGATCCTAGTCATAGGAAAGTCCAGAACAGGCAAATCCAGAACAGGTGATAAAAATATTCTAAAATTGACTGTAGTGAGGATTGCACGATGCTGTGAATATAATAAAAAACACTGGATTGCATACTTTAAAATGGGTGAATTGTACAGTATGTATAGTCTATCTCAATAAAGCTGTTTAACAATATAAGGTTATTAGAGTTACTGCTGCAACACAAAGGATTAAGGATCCAGTGTTGTTTCTGCAGCAGCTAGGGTCATTGCTGAGGCATGACTTCGTTCCCCAGACCTGCACAGTGGGTTAAGAACCTAGCCACAGGTCACAGCTGTGGCTCAGATTTGGTCCCTGCCATAGGTGTGACCTCCCCCCCAAAAAAGAAAAAATGTATTAAAAGTACATCATTATGACCAATCACTGTATAAGAAAAACAATACTGGAGAGTTCCTAATGTGGTACAGGAATTGGATCTGTCTGCAATTCCAGGACACAGCTTTGATACTTGGCCTGGCACAGTGGGCTAAAGGATCTGGCACTGCCATAGCCGTGGCACAAGTTGCAGCTGTGGCTTAGATCTGATCCCTGGCCTGGGAGCTACATGTGCAACGGGATGGCCAAAAAAGAAAATCATTATCTCCCAATTACATGTAACTTTAATATTTATTTACTTATTATTTATTTTGTCTGTGACTTTAATATTTAAATCAAAGCATATGGATAAAATATCAACCCTGCACATGCCTCTACATTCTAAGATTCAGTAAGACATTAGGCCTTTTGTTTTCTTTTTTTGCCCCCTTTTCTTTATTTTGGCTGCGTCTATGGCATGTGAAAGTTCTTGGGACAGGGATGGAACCCATGCCACAGCTGTAACCAGAACCACAGCAGTGACAACACTGGATTGCCAACCTGCTGCACCACAAGGGAACTCCAAGCCCTTTTAAAAACAAAGGTTTTTGTTTTTTGCTTTTTAGGGCCATACCTGTGGCACATGGAAGTTCTCAGGTTAGGGGTCAAATAGAAGTTGCAGCTGCCCGCCTACACCACAGCCACAGAAACTTGGGATCCGAGCTGAGAATGCAACCTACACCACACCTCATGCCAAAGCCGGATCCTTAACCCACTGAAAAAGGCAGGGATCAATCCGCATCCTCATGGACAGTAGTCGGGTTCGTTACCACTGAGTCACGATGGGAACTCCTTAAAGACAAACCTTTTTGAAGAGATATTCTGCTAAATTTTGTGGCATGTGAGAAAAGTGGCGAAGTAATGATATTACACACTCAGAGAAATCACGTATGAAGAAATACAAACACTTCAAACATTTTTAACTTCTTAGAGCAGCATTATTCAACAGAAATATAATTGGGGAGTTCCCGTCGTGGCGCAGTGGTTAACGAATCAGACTAGGAACCATGAGGTTGCGGGTTTGATCCCTGCCCTTGCTCAGTGGGTTAAGGATCTGGCGTTGCCGTGAGCTGTGGTGTAGGTTGCAGACGCGGCTCGGATCCCGCGTTGCTGTGGCTCTGGCGTAGGCCGGTGGCTACAGCTCCGATTCAGCCCCTAGCCTGGGAACCTCCATATGCCGCGGGAGCGGCCCAAGAAATAGCAACAACAACAACAACAACAACAACAAAAAAAGACAAAAGACAAAGTCAAAAAGACAAAAAAAAAAAAAAAAAAAGATAGAAATTGATTAAAAAAAAAAAAAAAAAGAAATATAATTGGAGCCATGAGTATAATCTTAGATTTTCCAGTAGACACATTAAAAAAAAAAGCAGAAAAAGGGGCATCCCCTTGTGGTTCAGTGAACTGAGAATCTTGCGTTGTCAGCGCTGTGACATGGATTTGATTACTGCCCCAGGAACTAGGAACTTCCCCATGCCTAGAGCCTGGCCAAAAAAAAAAAAAAAGCTGGGAGTTTCCGCAGTAGCACAGCAGGTTAAGGATCCGGTATTGTAGCAGCTGTGGCATAGGGTGTAGCTGAGGATCGGATTCGATCCCTGGCCCGGGAACTTCCCTATGCCATAGGTGTAGCCAAAAAAACAAAAACAAAAACAAAAAAACCCCAGCAGAAACAGGTTAAATTAATTAATTGTAATATATTTAAATTAATCCAATATATCCAAAATATCATTTTAACATATAGTCAATATGAACATTTTACATCTTCTTTTAAAGGTTTGAAATACAGTGTGTATCATACATCTAATCTAAACAGTGTACCTTTCACCAGACATAGTGTATGTGCTCAAGGGCCGCATATAATGAGTGGCTCAGGTCCTGGACACTGAAGCCTTAGGGTCAAAGGAATACATGTTAAATACAAGAAGAAGGGTTTTTGTGGTTGTTAAGATACCAAATTTTCCACGTCAGGTCACACCATAAGTGATATGTAAGAGTAATTGATGGATTATTAGTGGTTAAATTATATTTCGCCAAAGAATATATTTAAAATTATATGAATTTGAAATTTTTCAAAATGCCTTTAAAATTTTAAGTTAGCTTTATTTTTATAAATTAAAATACAGCAGGAGTTCCCATCGTGGCCCAGTGGTTAACAAATCTGACTAGGAGCCATGAGGTTGCGGGTTCAATTCCTGGCCTCACTCAGTGGGTTAAGGATCCGGCATTGCTGTGAGCTGTGGTGTAGGTTGCAGACGCTGCTCGGATTCCTCGTTGCTGTGGCTCTGGTGTAGGCTGGCGGCTATAGCTCCGATTAGACCCCTAGCCTGGGAACCTCCATATACCACGGGAGTGGCCCTAGGAAAGACAAAAAAATAAAATAAAATAAATAAAAATACAGCATTTTAAAAAAGGGAATATTAGTACCTGAAGGACACTGTAGACTATTTTTATTTTTCAGCCGCGCCTGTGGCTACGGAAGTTGCTGAGCCAGGGAGTTGGATCTAAGCTGCAGCCTCGACCAATGCCACAGCTGCGACAATGCCAGATCCTTAACCTACTGTGCTGGGCTGGGGACTGAACCCATACCTCAGCAGTGACCCGAACTGCTGCAGAGACAATGCCAGATCCTTAATCCACTATGCCACAATGGGAACTCCTAAAATACATCATTTTAAGTGCACAGATGAGTTTCAGTATATACCTGTAACCACCACCTAATTAAGGTAGAGAATATTTCTTTCACCCCAGCAAGATTACTTCCAGTCAATTCCCCAACCACTACACCAACTCCTTTTTTACTATACTAATTTCTAAAAACATAAATTAGTTTAGTATAGGTTTGCCTGTCATATAAATGGTATAAATGGAATCATCATACAGTACATACCTTATACTGAGTTAAAAGAAACACAAAATGTTTTGAGATTCCTATCATGCTGATTTTTGTATCAGTAACTTGTTCCTTTTTATAGCTGAGTAGTATTCTAATACACAGAGTGGACTGCAACTTAGTTATCCAGTTTCCCACTGATGCACACTTAAGCTGCTTCTAGTTTTTGTCTACCATGAATAAAGCTTTTTTTTTCTTTACCACTGCATGCAGCAATTTGATGTGGGACCTCAGTACCTAGACTGGGGACTAAACTCAGGCCAAAGCAGTCAAAGTGCTAAGTCCTGACCACTAGACCACCAGGGAATTCTTGCTGCTATGAAATTCTTACATGGACAAGTTTCACTTCTCTTAGACAAAATCTAGAAATGGAATCACCTTTTATTTAAAAAATTTGGAGTTCCCACTGTGGTAATGAACCTGACTAGTGTCCATGAGGATGTGGGTTCGATCCCTGGCCTCGCTCAGTGGGTTAAGGATCTGGTGTTGCTATGAGCTGTGGTGTAGGTCACAGACGTGGTTTGGATCTGGTGTTGCTGTGGTGTAGGCCAGCAGCTGCAGCTCTAATTTGACCCCTAGCCTGGGAACATCCATATGCCACAAGTGTGGCCTTAAAAAAAAAAAAAAAAAAAAAAAAAGGGCAAATAATTAACGTTATAGCATTTATTTAACTCAAGGCTGCAGAGTATGTGTGTGTGTGTGTGTGTTTTCTTCTGTTAGCTGAATGAAATTGATGGCTTTGCAGAGCTTTTGGGTTCAAAAACTGAAGCAACATCCTTTTTTTTCTTTTTTCTTTTTCAGGTACCCATGGCATATGGAACTTCCCAGGCTAGGGGTCAAATTGGAGCTGCCGCCGCTGGCCTAGGCCACAGCCGCAAATGTGGATCCAAGACACATCTGTGATGTACACCAAAGCTTGCGGCAACGCCAGATCCTTAGCCCACTGAGGGAGGCCAGAGATCGAACCCATGTCCTCATGGATGCTAGTCGGATTCGTTAACCACGAAGCCACGATAGAAACTTGAGAAGCAATATTCTAACAGTGTCAATATATACATGCCTTTCTTGATCCACTATATCAGTATCTCTAAGTTCATGAGAGCCTCACAATTAAACTATTTGGTTGATTTCTGTGATATTTCCCTGCTTTGGGACAAATTTCTGTTTTAACTGTAAGACTATTTTTTCTGAAAGCTACCTTGATTTTAAAACAGAATCTAACTAGTGCATCAGGTGTCCTATGCTTCTGAAAATATGCTTGTAACCGGGTGAGAATGCATAATTTTTTGGACCCATCTTCTTTTCGGTACAAATAAAAAAATAAAAATAAAATGAAAATACTCAAGAGGCTCTGAACCCATAAGGTAAGAAGTGGCCATTAGAACAGTCATGATAATTTACTGCATATTAGTTATGCTGGAAATAGGAAATGAGGCTGTGCATTGGTGTCTTGGGTATTATAGAGCGTGAGGGGTCAAACATAATAGTCCATAAAAACTAAACTATACACTAGTCCCACACACTTCCAATTACATAAAAGAATTCAGGTCAGAAATGGATGAAATCTCTAGGAATTCTAGGATCTCAATGGAGAATCAATGTGCTGAGACCCCTCCTTTCTCTAGGAGACAGCTGGCCCCTGCCACAGAACTGCCCTTTAACACACTCAGTGTGCTGAGGGCTTTTATGGCTCTGAAAATTACGACACAAATCTTTTACGACTCCTTCCCCCACACCATTTGTCTCCACATTACCCTTACTACTGTCTCACAGAGGAGTTCTTTTTATAAATCTACCCTAAGGCTCCTTCCATCTTGTTCCATTTCCCTACTCCCATCTGCTCCGTAAGAAATAAAGGTTAATATATATTAGCAAACCCATCTTTACCTCACTTTATGATGATGGAATTCCCTGTGGAAATCCTTTGCCTCCTTCCACAAAAACAGGGAATTTTCTTTTCTCTGAAAACCACCAACCCTCCTACTAGGATGTGTGGAAAGCAGAGTTGCGGAAGGCACAAAACTCTGAGAATAGGTATGCTATCCTGCATGTATCTTCCTCTTTAAAGCCATTTTCAGAAGGAAATACACAACTCTGTAGCTGTTTACCATATGGAATAATATAATTCTTTTTTTTTGCGGGGAGGCGCACACCCTTGGTATATGCAAGTTCCCAGGCCAGGGATCAAACCTGTGCCACAGCCGTGACCCAAGCCACTGCAGTGACAATGCCAGATCCTTAACTCACTGTACCACAAGGAAATGCCTGAAATAATATACTTCTTACTCCATGCATGTATAAAGCAATCGTAAGAATAGTACTCATTCAAATAAATTCCTAAAAATTAAATCAAGCTTACAAATCATTTCAAGGAGTTCCCCCTGTGGTGTAACAGGATTGGTGGTGTCTTGGGAGCACTGGGATGCAGGTTTGGTCCCTGGCCCAGTGAGGTGAGTTAAGGATCAGGTGTTATAGCTGCTGCTTAGGTCACAATAGTGGCTGGGATCTAATCTCTGGCCCAGGAACTCCATATGCTGGGGATGGCCAAAAATTTTTTAAAAATAATGTCAAAACCTCCATCATCAAGGATTCATTCCCCTTAAAAATCGTGTACAATGTTATTTACTGCAGCATTATTTGTCTTTTTTTTTTGGTTTTCTAGCCACATGTAGAATTTCCTGGGCCAGGGATCAAACCTGTGCCATCACAGCGACCTGAGCTGCCATTGCAGCATTATTTGTAATAGTAAAGACTGAAAACATTATAAACAGCTGATTATAAACTAATGGTCATATCCATACAATGCACATTCTATGCACGCATTAGAAGGAACGAAACAGCTCTGAACGATACCGAAGAATCTCTAAAGACATACTGTCAAATGAAGTAAGGTAGAGAACAATGTGGAACTTTGCAATTGTAGTGTAAAAAACCCCATATATACATATGCTGGGATAATACAGAGAAATTTAATGGGGAGGACATATAAGAAGCTGGTTAGTAGTTGCCCCTCAAGGGAGAGGAAGCAGAGGACTGGGGTGGGACAAGATTCACTTTACACTGTAGGACCTTTAGGCTTAATTGGATATTTACTATATAAAATAACCCATTAGGACTTTCCCTGTGGCCTATAGCATAACTATGTGGAAGCACTGTCTGCTTGGGATCTGCTCCTTTAGATGCTAAGGGTGAGGCCAAATATTACAAATAAATGATAATAAAATAAAAAAATAAATAAATAAAATTAAATAACCTATCAAAAATAGATGAACCCTGGAGTTCCCGTTGCAGACCCAATGTTGTCACTGTGAGGATTCAAATTCAGTTCCTAGCCTCCCTCAGTGGGTTAAAGATTCAATGTTGCTGCAAGCTGCAGCATAGGTCGCAGATGGGGCTCGGATCCAATGTTGCTGTGGCTGTGGGGTAGCCTGTCTCCCAGTGCCTCGGAACTTCCATATGCCACAGGTGCGGCTGTGAAAAGAAAAACAAACAAACAAACAGATGAACCCTGAGATAAATATGAACTGCAAGTAGCTCCATAAAACAGAGATATCTATAGAAAATATTAGGCATGCTGGGAAGAAAAGATACATACCTATCTTTTCTCTCTCTCTATATATATAGCAAATTAAAGCATTTTCCCTAACATGGTCCTGGATGAAATTTACAATCCACTCCTTCCCACCAGATCACTTTATACCAAATCCAGATTAGCTTTACTTAATTTGCTTCAATTTTACACAATTCCACTCAGGACAAAAATCTAGCATAGGAGTTCCCGTAGTGGCTCAGTGGTTAACAAATGTCACTAGGAACCATGGGGTTGTGGGTTCAATCCCTGGCCTCGCTCAGTGGGTTAAGGATCTGGCGTTGCTGTGAGCTGTGCTGTAGGGCGTAGATGCGGCATAGATCTCCAGTTGCTGTGGCTAGGTTCCCTAGCTTGGGAACCTCCATATGCTGCGGGTGTGGCCCTAGAAAACACACAAAAAAAAGACAAAAAAAAAAAAAAAAAAAAAAACTAGCATAGTGAGTTTTAGTTACACAGTTGGAATTTGATTTTTTTTAATTCAATTTTATTGTACTCAATAGCAATATTCTTTTGTATATTTTGTTTCTGCCATGTTTCACCGGTAATTTGTAAACATATTTTTTATTTTCTTGCTATGTTACAATTCAGAGAAGAAATATGAATTCAAGAAGTTTTATTTATTTATTTATTTATTTACTTATTTATTTATTTAGGGCCACACCTGGGGCATATGGAAGTTCCAAGGCTAGGGGTAGAATTGGAGCTGTAGCTGCTGGTCTACACCACAGACATAGAAACAGCAGATTCGAGCCATGTCTGCAACCTACACCACAGCTCACGGCAACTCCAGATCCTTAATCCACTGAGCTAGGCCAGCAATTGAACCTGAATCCTCATGGATACTAGTCAGACTTGTTTCCACTAAGCCACAACAGGAACTCCTCAAGAAGTTTTAATATAACTGAAGATAATTGAAAAAAAATTTAATTACCTTTGTCAAGTTTTAAAAACCAAAACACTGCTTTCAAAACCTTAAATGACCAACCCCTCATTTCTAACTAAATGAGATTTTAGATTTTCCTCCATATAATCATAAGATTAGTGCTTTCTTCCTGACAATCAGATACAGTGGGAATACACATATATATAAAATCTAGGACAGAGAGGATATTATGGCAAAGTGGGAATCTGACAGAAAAACACAGAAAAAAGCTGTTGCTTTGTTAATGGGTGCCTGAAGCCCTGAGCTCACTGACATCAAGGCCCTGCCATGAACACACTGACCAGACAATACGTTACCATTACAGGGGCACATCTGCTGGCCAGTCTTTCCTCCAAAGGGATTCATTAAGATTAATGAGGTATTGGAGTTCCTGTCATGGCGCAGCGGTTAACAAATCTGATTAGGAACCATGAGGCTGTGGGTTCAATCCCTGGCCTTGCTCAGTGGGTTAAAGGATCTGGCGCTGCTGTGAGCTGTGGTATAGGTCGCAGACTCGGCTTGGACCTGGTGTTGCTATATGACTGTGGCATAGGCGGGCAGCTGTAGCTCTGATTCAACCCCTAGCCTGGGAACCTACATATGCCTCGGCGCAGCCCTAAAAAGGAAAAAAAAAAAAAAAAAAAAAGATTAATGAGGTATCTTAATTTTTTAAAAGTTGGAAAAAACAAATATTCAATAAGAAAATAAAAATCATCAGTCACCCCAGCATCTGGGGCTAATCACTATGAAGGTTCTGACATAGATCCCTCCAGATTTATGTAATGCAAATAGACATACATTTATGTTATTTTATAAAAAAATGTAACTTCAAACTACTTAGACACAAATCTTAGCATTTTATAGCTTTGTTCCATGCTTTATTTGGAGGGTAAGATGAAGTTAATCAAATGAACTATACTATGAAAAATTACATAAAATAAGGGTAGATTCCCTACCTTATTTGTTTATATAAAATAAAATTCTAGGAAGTTCCTGAGTGGTACAGGGGGTTAAGGATCTGGCATTGCTGCAGCTGTGGCACAGGTCACAACTGTGGTGCAGGTTCAGTCCCTGGTTGGGGAACATCCAAATGCTGCAGGTGCAGCCAAAAAAAATTCTAGATGAAAAAAAATTTTTTTGGTCTTTTTAGGCCCGCACCCACAGCATATGGAAGTTCCCAGGCTAGGGGTTGAATCGAAGATGCCAGACAACACCACAGCCACACCAGATCTCCTAGAGCCACAAGGGGAACTCCTAGATGAAAAAAATTTTGATTGGTGGTTGTAATAGTATAATACTGAAAGTGCTAGAGAATATGGCTAAATTATTGTTTAAATCTTGGAGGAAAGGTCTTTCTAAACATTGCACAAAATAGAAAAAAAGTAGACTGCAAAATATGATACTTAAAAAATGAAACTCTGGGATTTCTCACTATGGCACAGTGGGTTAAGGATCTGGGGTTTTTGCAGCTGTGGCTCAGATTCAGTCCCTAACCTGGGAACTTCCATACGCCAAGGGTGTAGCCATTAAAAAAAGAAAGAAAGGAAGGAAGGAACTCTGCTTTACAACCAGGTATCAGAAAGAATGTTACAGAACAAGTGATAAAAGTTAATTTCTTGAATACAGAACAACTCTTATAAAAATAAAAAGGATGAAAAACCCAATATGGAAAAGGTAAATGCTACCAATAGGAAGTTCACAGAAAAAGTAATACAGCTGATTACTAAACTTTGGCGTCAGATGGAGCACTTTGAACTGACTGAAAGAAATGCCAATTTTAACATCATTTCTCACTTATTGGGATGATCAAGTTATCGCAAGAAAAGAGACACCACAAATCTCACCATCTAGTAACTAATCTACTAATATAATTTTCTCCTAAGTGTTCGCCATCTGCTTTTGAAGGCAATGCTTTTTTCTTTTACCTCTGATTCCCCAGTAACTAGCACAAGACTAGCACTAATGTCTGTCAGAAATAAGTGTGAATAAATGAAATGCTTTCCAAAAAGTAATACATTGATACAGTTCACTGTGTTATATTCAATACACTGTAATAACCTATAATGAGAAAAAAATCTGATATGCATAACTGAATCACTTCACTGTACACTTGAAGCTAACAAAACTTTGTAACTCACTTATACTTCCATTAAGAAAGAAATATACAGAGTTCCCGTCGTGGCGCAGTGGTTAACGAATCCGACTAGGAACCATGAGGTTGCGGGTTCGGTCCCTGCCCTTGCTCAGTGGGTTAATGATCTGGCGTTGCCGTGAGCTGTGGTGTAGGTTGCAGACGCGGCTCGGATCCCGCGTTGCTGTGGCTCTGGCGTAGGCCGGTGGCTACAGCTCCGATTCAACCCCTAGCCTGGGAACCTCCATATGCCTCGAGAGCAGCCCAAGAAAATGGCAAAAAGACAAAAAGACAAAAAGACAAAAAAAAAAAAAAGAAATATATCAAAAGCTACAGAAAAAGTAATGCATCAATTTACAATGCTATCAGCAACATTAAATGTTTTAATTGTACTCTTCTCACTTTTTGCAACTTAACAGGTAAAACCTAACAGTGATAGTCTTTTTTTCCATTTTAATTTGTAGTCCTATTACTGAAATCATTCTTCAAGAATAATGCTGGGGCGTTCCCATCGTGGCGCAATGGAAACGAATCCGACTAGGAACCATGAGGTCCTTGGCCTTGCTCAGTGGGTTGAGGATCCTGTGTTGTCGTGAGCTGTGTTGCAGACATGGCTCGGATCCTGAGTTGCTGTGGCTGTGGTGTAGGCTGGCAGCTACAGCTCCAATTAGACCCCTAGCCTGGAACCTCCATATGCTGTGGATGTGGCCCTAGAAAAGACAAAATAAATAAATAAATAAAATAAAATAAAAAATAAAAAGACATAAAAATAATGCTTGTATATATTTGATAATGCTATGTCATTAAACTTACTTCCAAAAGTACTATGAAAAAATCATGGTCAAAAATACCCCAGATCTGTTGAAAGATAAATTTGTAAACTTAATCAGCTAACCCCCAGGAAGATTAAAAAACAAAGAAAATCACACACAGACTCATTATAGACTAAATGCCAAAAAACAAAGACAGTTTATGTTGACAGAAAAATGGCACCTGTAATACAATGACTGTGATCAGACCATGGAGGCCAGAAGATAAGACAGTAACACCTTGACTGGAAGAAAAACAAAAATAAAGCCTAGAATTCTACACTCAGTGAAAATATCCTCCAAGAATGACTATGAAATAAAGACAATTTTAGATTTAAAACGGAAAAACAAACAAACACAAAACACTAGGAAAATGAAGACCTGTACTGTGGGAAATGCCGAAGGGAGCTCTTCAAGGCTGAAAGGAAATATCATGAGAACTAGAATCATCAAGAAACGGTAATTACATGGCTAAACATAAAGGACTACTCTGTTCCTTTTAACATACATGTATGACTGTTCAAAACAAAAAAGGTGCTTATAATTCACAGAGACAAAAGTATAACTTTACCCAGACACAAATGAAATAGAAAATCTATACAGCATCATCTATTGAAAAACCTGAATCCATTACCCAAATTTGCCACTGAAAAAACCCTAAGCCAGATAGTTTCACTGGTGAATTCAATTAAACATCTGAGGAAAGAGTAACATCCACCTTAAAAAAACTCTTTCAGAAAACAGAGGAAGAAGCATTTACCAAGTCATTCATACATGATCAGCATAACCCTAAACCAAAGCCTAAGCAGGACATCCTAAGCAAAGAAAAGCACCCGCCACCGATCCTTGGGAACACAGGAGCAAATATTCCCCACAAAATATAAACAAATCCAATTCAACAATGTATTAAAAAAGGTAATACATCCTGACTAGTAGGGTTTAATCACAAGATTGAAAGGTTGGTTTTACATCTGACATTTAATCAATGCAATTCATAATATTAACACAAACAAGGAGATAAAGAATGTGCTCACTCTGATAGAAGCAATGCCAGCTTGGCTTAGATACTCACTTTAGGTTTTCTAATTCCTGTTTTCTCAATGGAGAAGAAGGTGGTGCCGGAATGAATTTATCTCCATCATGGCTTTTACTGCTAAAATAAAGACAGACTCCTAATTATGAAGCATGAACAATCAAATGTAAACTTTTGTTTCCCTATACTGACACCCACGTAATTTTTTGTGAAAAAACTGCAAAGAATCAAAACACTGAAAAAATACTTAATAACTTGGTATCACTTACGTGTTAAAGCTATACAGTATATTATCTTCTTTCCCCGGTACATAATACTGCTTTAAAAAAATCTCTAACGTGTCAACTATACTCCAATAAAAATTTTAAAAAGAAACCTAACATAGTATTGTGAATACGTCGATAAAATAAAAAAAACTAACAGAAAACAATATTTCTACTTATACAAAGGAAATCACTCCAATATTTTCACCTGTTCCTCATTCTTTTGTCTTTTACTAGCTATAGTAAAGCATAACACTTTGATGGAAAAAAAATTCCATGACTTTGTTTCAAATTTTCTATAATAAACATGAATTTATTTTATAATCAGGAAAAAAATGCTAGGAAGTTCTGTTTTGGCTTGGCAGGTTAAGAACACGACTAGTATCCATGAGGATGCGGCGGGTTCAACCCCTGGCCTCGCCCAGTGGGAAGGATCTGGCATTGCTGTGAGCTGCAGTGTAGGTTGCAGACACAGCTCAGATCTGGTGTTGCTGTGGCTGTGGCTGGCTGTAGCGAAGACTGGCAGCTGAAGCTGTGATTTGACCCCTAGCCTGGGAACTTCCATATGTCACAGGTGTGGCCCTTTAAAAAAAGGAAGAAAGAAATAAAAAGAAAAAATGTTGGGATGGAAGATTTGAATTTAAAGGTACCACACGTAAAAACAACTTTCTACATATAACAGTGTTTGTTTTATTACTAAAGTCTTTCAATTTCTACATTGGTGTAATAGTTAATTTATACTAAGAAACCAGAAATACATAGAAATATCCTGTAAAAAAATTTAAAAAAATCATACAAAAAAATATTCTGGATGTTAGTGGTTTACACACGTTAAGAAAAAAGGGAGAAAGTAATAGCCTTCATCTTATTTCTCTCTTGCAGAAATACTTAAACATTCATATTTTCCTTTTACCCAAAACAGAGAACTCTGAAAATTCAGTCTGTAGATTCTGGGACTTGGGACTTCATCTGGAGGAGGGAGGCGGTCTAGTGAAGTCCTGCAGACTCACTCAGGGAGGTCAAAGAGGTTTGAGTACCTGCAAGTGTCACTGCTCTCGCTGCTCTCCGCGTTACCACCTAACTGATTACTATTTTTAGAGCCATTCTCCTGCTTCGGATCTTGCTGTTCTTCAGGTAACAGCAACAAGGCATTTCTGAGACAAATGGCTGCAAACTCCATGCTGGCTACAGGAATGGCTGAAGACTGTCCATCACTTAAAAGAACAAAACCAAGTTAGCTGAGAAAACAACAAAAATAAATAAGACTTTTCTACTATCAGTGATAAAACCAATATAACTATAGATAACTTTGCCCTCTGATAGGTAGAAATTTCAATTTTGGCAATTATAAGAGAATGCCAAATAACCCAAATCCTACATATTACCAGATAATACCTCGGTGATATTGTGGGTATGGTTCTAGACCATTGCAATAAACTGAATATCTCAATAGAGCAAGTCACATGAATCTTCTGGTTTCCCAGTGGGTATAAAAGGACTATACTGTAGTCTATTAGGTCTGCAACAGCATTATGTCTAAAAAAATAATAATGTAAAATACAATAATGTGTTTTTTCTTAAAAAGAGAACTTACTGTTGTACTGCAGTGGGTTAATGATCTGGCCTGTCTCTGTGAAGGTGCCAGTTGAATCCCCAGCCCAGAACAGTGGGTTAAGGATCCAGTATTGCTGCAGCTGTGGCCTAAGTCACATCTCCAGTTTGGATTTGATCCCTGGCCTGGGAACTTCCATATGCCATGGGTGTGGCCAAAAAAGAAAGAAAAAAAATACATTATTGCTAAAAAATGCTAATCATCGTGAGCCTTCAGTGAGTCCTCTTTTTGCAATAGTACCATCCATGATCACTGATCACAGACCACCATAGCAAATAATAATAAAAAAGTCTGGGAGTTCCTGCTGTGGTACAGTGGGTTAAGAATCTGATTGCAGGAGTTCCCGTCATGGCACAGTGGTTAACGAATCCGACTAGGAACCATGAGGTTGCGGGTTCAGTCCCTGCCCTTGCTCAGTGGGTTAACGATCCGGCGTTGCCATGAGCTGTGGTGTAGGTTGCAGACGCGGCTCGGATCCTGCGTTGCTGTGGCTCTGGCGTAGGCCGGTGGCTACAGCTCCGATTGGACCCCTAGCCTGGGAACCTCCATATGCCGTGGGAGCAGCTCAAGAAATAGCAAAAAGACAAAAAAAAAAAAAAAAAAAAGAATCTGATTGCAGAGGCTTGGACTGCTGGGGAGGCTTGGGTTCAACCCCTGGCTCAATGCAGTGGGTTGTAGCTGCAGCCTGAATTCAACCCCTCGCCTGGGAAAATCCATGTGCAGCAGGTGAGATCATGAAAAAATAATAATGAAAAAATTGAAATATTGCAAGAATGACCAGTGAGTGACACAGAACCCAAAGTTAGCAATTGCTGTCAGTAAAATGGCACCAACAGACGTGCTCTACTCAGGGCTGCCACAAAAACCTTCAGTTTGTAAAAAGAAAAACAAGAAAACCAAAAATGCAACATCTGCAAAGTGCAATAAAAGGAGGTTTGTCTGTATATAAGATGCAAAAAGTATAAATAAAATTTCAAGTATATACATTACACACCACACTGTGTCTAAAGGAACAGGACCAAGGCTAGGAGACAACCTGAAGGAAATCTGCAATGTCAGTGTCAATCTAAAAAAAGATTTAGAGACAAGGAAAACTGAATGAAGGCCAGGCCAGGTACAATAAGAACCGGAAAGAAGGGAAGAAAGTAGGTTTTTTACATTTGAGCCTTGTTTTGGTTGATACTTGCTTTTGAAAATGCCTCATTTACACGTTTTGAAAAAGCAGTGTTATATCTTATTACTTTGTTGAGATTTTATATAACTTTCTATTGGTTTTATATAATAAACTGAGCCAGCTTTACTAGAGGGAAGAAAAGTGAAAAGTAGTAACAGTTTTGAAATTGTAGGAAACCGATGCTTTAACTTGTCTTTCGAAAGAAATCTGAGAGTTCCTGTTGTGGATACCTGACTAGTATCCACAAGTATGTGGGTTTGATCCCTGGCTTTGCTCAGTGGGTTAAGGATCCTGTGTTGCCACAGGCTTCGGAATAGGTCCAAGATGCAGCTGGGATCCTGAGTTGCTGTGGCTGTGTTGTAGGCTGGCAACTGAGGCTCAGATTTGATCCCTAGCTCCAGGAACTTCCATGTGCCAAACATGTGACTGACCATAAAAGAAAGAAAAAGAAAAGAAAGAAAGAAATCTTCATTATTGTTGAAATAAATTAAGAGCAAAATGTTGTATGCCACATACTTTTAAAAACTTTTGGGAAAAACTTTTTTTTTTTTTTTTTTGTCTTTTTGGTTGTTGTTGTTGTTATTGTTGCTATTTCTTGGGCCGCTCCCGCGGCATATGGAGGTTCCCAGGCTAGGGGTTGAATCGGAGCTGTAGCCACCGGCCTACGCCAGAGCCACAGCAACGCAGGATCCGAGCCGCGTCTGCAACCTACACCACAGCTCATGGCAACGCCGGATCGTTAACCCACTGAGCAAGGGCAGGGACTGAACCCGCAACCTCATGGTTCCTAGTCGGATTCGTTAACCACTGCGCCACGACGGGAACTCCGGGAAAAACTTTTAAATGGTAATGAACAATTTTATTTTTTGGAAAAGAAAAAAAAGGAGTGACTTTTTTTTTTTTTTTGACAAAGCCTACTACTTTAGAATTAATAGCAACCTGAAATTGGAATCTTTTTAGAAGGATGCTCATATTTAAAAGTTATTCAACTGAAAAGTTGTTCTACATGTGAAAACCTTATATTATTTTTGTGGATATATGTGTTAATTAGCTTTAGGGACTATGAGAAAATAAATGAGAAGTACCAATGACAAACTATATAAAAAGGAAACATTAAGACGCCCTCTTCTGGACATTCTGAATAATAGCACTAAACAGACTCAGGGCATCAACAATGTCAGCACCCAAGGACATAACAAACCAAAACCATATGTCAAATAACATTCACTACAGACCTATGTATACAGGTCTACTTCTTTTTTTAATCTTTTTAGGCTGCACCTGTGGCATATGGAGGCTCGAACTGGAGTCGAATTGGCGGTGCAGCCGCTGGCCTACACCACAGCTGCAGCAATGCAGGATCCAAGCCTTGTCTGTGACCTATGCCACAGCTCATGAATGCCAGATCCTTAACCCACTGAGTAAGGCCAGGGATTGAACCTGTGCCCGCATGGATACTAGTCAGATTCATTTCTGCTGAGCCATGATGGGAACTCCCAGAGGTCTATTTTTTGTTTGGGTTTTTTTTTGGGGGGGGGGGCTTTTGGTCCTTTTAGGGCTGCACCTGCAGCATATGGAGGTTCCCAGGCTAGGGATCTAATCAAAGCTATAGCTGCCAGCCTATGCCAGAGCCACAGCAATGCCAAATCAGAGCCGTGTCTGCGACCTACACCATAGCTCATGGCAATGCCGGATCTTTAACCCACTGACCGAGGCCAGGGATTGAACCCGCAACCTCATGGTTCCTAGTCGGATTCGTTTCCACTGTGCCATGACAGGAATTCCGTAAAGGTCTATTTCTTGAAGTAGCAATAAAACCTAGCTACAAAGTGGCTTGTCCAATGAAATAATTCCTGAGCATATTTTAATAAATAACATTATTATGAAATAGCAGTAAATATATACACTTTCTCTTGGCAAAATACTTACTTATATACAGTATTTTGTATGGACTGTGATGCCAGAACTATTTTACGATGATAGCCTTGACCAACAATAGACTGCACAATTCCTTTTTTACTCGGAAGACCTTTAGTTTCTTGTTCAGAAGTCTACAAAATACAAGTAAGTTCCAATAAAGTTAATGAAAGTGTAAAATGGGATATGATAAATAACCCAGCACTTTCCATAATTACTCTAAGAAAGTTCTTAAGATCCATCAATGTGAAGTTTGGGGTGATAAAGGAAATATGTTTGGTGGTAAAGAGTACACAGGGCTGAATATCTGTGATCTATGCTGTATTTTATTCACACAGGGTTTGAGGTAATTCTGAGGAAAAAAAGCAATTCAAGAATGACTCAAGAGCAAGGCCCCTTACCAACTTCAGCAACAAGGGGGGAAGACATCAGAAGTAAGAGAGGCGACAACACTTCTGTCTGTACAAAAGAGACCACACCAAAAACCTATAAAAATGAAAAGGCAGAGAACTATAACTCAGATAAGGGAGCAAGGAAAAAAAAAAAAAAAAAAAAAAAACCCAGAAAAACAGCTAAGTGATCTGGAGATTCTCAGCCGCCTGGAAAAAGACTTTAAACTGTTGATGCTGAAGATGATACAAGATATTGGAAATAAACTAGAGGCAAAGAATGTTAATTTACAGCAAACAGTGACCAAACAAATACAAGATTTAAAACTTAAGTAAGCAGAGATGCAAAATACAATAACTAAAATAAAAAATTCATTAGAAGCCACCAACAGCAGAATACAGGAGGCAGAAGACGAATAAGTGAGGTGGAGGACAGACTAGTGGAAATCACTGATGTGGAACAGAAAAGAGGAAAATGAAAAGAAATGAAGATAGTCTAAGAGAATTCTGGGACAATGTTAAATGCATCAACATCCATAGTACAGAGGTGCCAGAAGGAGAAGAGAGAGAGAAAGGGACAAAATATTCGAAGAGATAATAGCTGAAAATTTCCCTAGCATGGGAAAGGAACCATTCACTCAAATCCAGGAAGCCCAGAGTACCATATAAAATAAACACATGGAGGAACACCCTGAGACACATATTAATCAAACTGACCAAAATTAAAGATGAAGAAAATATTGAAACCAGCTAGGGGAAAAAAAACAAATAACACACAAAGGAATGCTGATAAGGTTATCAGATTTTTCAGAAGAAACTCTGCAGATCCAGAAGGGAGGGGCACAATACACTTAATATGAGGAAAGGAAAAACCTCCAACCAAGATTACTTTATCCAAAAAGGCTCTCATTCAGATTAGAGGGAGAAATCAAAAGCTTTACAGATAAGCAAAAGCTAAGAGTATCAGCAACACTAAACCAGCTTTACAACAAATACTACTTCTCTAGGCATTAAAGAAAAGGACACAACTAGAAACAAAAATACCACAAATGACAAGACTCACCAGTAAAGGCATATATACAGTAAAGGTAGGAAATCATCCATGCACAAATATGCTACCAAAATCAGAAATCATGAGAAGAGGGTATAAAAGCAGGACAGTGGAGAAACACTTGCAATTAAGAGACCAACAACTTAAAACAATCTCATATATATATATATATATATATATACAAACTCCTGTATCAAAACTTCAGAGTAACTGCAAACCAAAAATTTGCAATTGATACACAAACGAATAAGAAAAATCAACTCAAATACTAAAGATAGTCATCAAACCACAAGAGAAGAGAACAAGAGAAAAAGGGAAGAAAAAAAGAAAAACAAAAACAAATCCAAAACAGTTAATAAAATGGCAATAAGAACATACATATCTATACTTACCTTAAATGTAAATGGACTAAATGCCCCAACCAAAAGACATAGACTGGCTGAATGGATACAAAAACAAGATCCATATATATGCTGTCTTTAAGAGACCCACTTCACTTCTAGCGACACATACAAATTGAAAGTGAGAGGATAAAAGAAAATATTCCTTGCAAATGGGAATCAAAAGAAAGCTGGAGTAGCAATACTCCTATCAGACAAAATAGACCTTAAAACAAAGAACATTATAAGAGACAAGGAAGGACATTAAATAATGATCAAAGGATCAATCCAAGAAGATGTTATAACAATTTTAAATACTACGCACCCAACACAGGTTCACCACAATATATAAGGCAACTGCTAACAACCTTAAAAGGAGAAATCGACAATAACACAATAATGGTGGGGGACTTTTAACACCCCCCCTACATCAAGTGACAGATCATTCAGACACAAAATCAATAAGGAAAGATAGGCCCTGAATGAAGCATTAGACCAGATGGACTTAATATGTATTTATAGGACATTGCATCCAAAAGCAGCAGAATACACATTTTTCTCAAGTGGACATGGAACATTCTGTAAGACTGATCACATTCTGGGCCACAAATCAAGCCTTGGTAACTTTAAAAAAACTGAAATCATATCAAGTGTCTTTTCTGACCACAATGCTATACAACTGGAAATCAACAAGAAAAAACTGCAAAAAACACAATTACGTGGAGACTAAACAACATGCTACTAAACAACCAATGGATCACTGAAGGAATCAAAGAGGAAATTAAAAAATATCTAGAAGCAAATGAAAATAAAGATACAACACTCCAAAACCTATAGGATCCAGCAAAAGCCATTCTAAGAGGAAAGTTTACAGCAATACAGGCCTACCTCAGGAAACAAGAAAAAGCTCAAATAAACAACCGAACTTTACATCTAAAGCAGCTAGAGAGAGAAGAACAAACAAGACCTAAAGTTAGCAGAAGGAAAGAAATCATAAAGATCAGAGCAGAAATCAATGAAATAGAAACAAAGGAAACCCGAGAAAATATCAATGAAACTAAAAGCTGGTTCTTTGAAAAGATCCACAAAACTGATAAACCCTTAGCCAGACTTAGCAAGAAAAAAAGAGAAAGGACTCAAAGCAATAAAATTAGAAATGAAGCAGTTCCCGTCGTGACTCAGTGGTTAACGAATCCGACTAGGAACCATGAGGTTGCGGGTTCAGTCCCTGCCCTTGGTCAGTGGGTTAAGGATCTGGTGTTGCCGTGAGCTGTGGTGTAGGTTGCAGATGTGGCTCGGATCCCACGTTGCTGTGGCTCTGGCGTAGGCCAGTGGCTACAGCTCCGATTCGACCCCTAGCCTGGGAACCTTCATATGCCACGGGAGCAGCCCAAAGAAATAGCAAAAAGACAAAAAAAAAAAAAAAAAAAAAAAAAAAAAAAGAAAAAAAATTAGAAATGAAAAAGAAGAAGTTACTATGGACATCACAGAAATACAAAGGGTCTTAAGAGACTATTACATGCAACAATATGCCAATAAAATGGAAAACCTAGAAGAAATGGACAATTTCTTAGAAAAGTAAATCTTCCAAGACTAAACCAAGATGAAATAGCAAAGATGAATGGACCAATCACAAGTACTGAAATTGAAACTGTGATTTAAAAACTTCCAACAAACAAAAGTCCAGGACCAGATGGCTTCACAGGCAAATTCTATCAAAAATTTAGAGAAGACCTAACACTTACCCTTCTGAAACTATTCCAAAAAACTGCAGAGCTAGGAACACTCCCAAACTCATGCTATGCGGCCACCATCACCCTGATACCAAAACCAGAGAAAGATATTACAAAAAAAGAAAGTTACAGGCCAATTTCACTGATGAACATAGATGCAAATGTCCTCAACAAAATACTAGCAAACTGAATTAATTAAATTTGTAACTGCACATCATAATACATTAAAAAGACTACATATCATGATCAAGTGGGATTAATCCTAAGAATACAAGGGTTCTTCAATATCCACAAATCAATCAGTGTAATAACACCACATCAACAAACTGAAGAATAAAAACCATATGATCCTCTCAAGAGATGCAGAAAAAGCCCTTGACAAAATCCAACACCCATTTCTGATAAAATCCCTTCAGAAAGTGGGCATAACGGGAACCTACCTCAACATGATAAAGGCCATATATGACAAACCCACAGCAAACATCATTCTCAATGGTGAAAAGCTGAAAGAATTCCCACTGAGATCAGGAACAAGACAAGGATGTCCACTCTCACCACTACTCTTCAACATAGTTTTGGAAGTCCTAGCCACAGCAGTCAAAGAAGTAAAAGAAATAAAAGGAATCCAAATTGGAAAGGAAGAAGTAAAACTATCACTCTTTGCAGATGACATGATACTATACCTAGAGAGTCCTAAAGACTCTACCAGAAAACTGTTAGAGCTCATCCGCGAATTTGGTGAAGTCGCAGGATGCAAAATTAATACACAGAAATCGACAGCATTTCTATATACTAACAATGAAAGATCAGAAAGAGAAATTAGGGGAACAATCCCATTTACCATCACATCAAAAAGAATGAAATACTTAGGAATAAACCTACCTAAAGAGACAAAAGACCTGTACTCTGAAAATTATAAGACGCTGATGAAAGAAATCAAAGATGACACCAACAGATGGAAAGATATAGCACGCCCTTGGATTGAAAGAGTTAATATTATCAAAATGACTATACTACCCAAGGCAATCTACAGATGCAATGCAATCCCTATCAAATTACCAAGGACATTTTTCACCCAACTTGAACAAAGTATTTTGAAGTTTCTTTGGAAGCACAAAAGACCCAGAACAGCCAAGGACAGACTGAAAAAGAAAAACAGAGCTGGAGGAATCAGGCTCCTGGACTTCAGACTATACTACAAAGCAACAACCATCAAAACCATATGGTACTGGAACAAAGACGGAAATATAGATCAGTGGAACGGGATAGAAAGCCCAGAATTAAACCCACACACCTACAGCCAACTCATCTATGACAAAGGAGTCAAGGATACACAATAGAGAAAGGACAGCTTGTTCAATAAGTGGTGCTGGGAAAACTGGACAGCCACATGGAAAAGAATGAAATTAGAACACTCCCTTACACCATACACAAAAATAAACTCCAAATGGATTAAAGACCTAGATATAAGACCAGACACCATAAACCTCTTAGAGGAAAACAAAGGCCAAACACTCTTCGACATAAAAGACAACAACATCTTCTCAGATCCACCTCCTAGAGTAATGACAATAAAAACAAACAACTAGGACCTAATCAAACTTGAAAGTTTCTGCACCGAAAAGGAAATCCTAAACAAAACAAAAAGACAACCCACAGAATGGAAGAAAATATTTGCAAATGAAGCCACTGACAAGGGATATAAAACCGTACCCAAAATTTATAAACACTTCCTGCAGCTCAATACTGAAAAAACAAACAACCCCATCAAAAAATGGGCAGAAAATCTAAATAGACAATTCTCCAAAGAAGACATACAGATGGCCAAAAAACATATGAAAAGATGTTCAACATCACTCATTATTAGAGAAATGCAAATCAAGGGCACTAGGAGGTACCTTACACCGGCCAGAATGGCCATCATCAAAAAGTCTACAAACAATAAGCACTGGAGAGGGTGTGGAGAAAAGGTAAGCCTATTACACTGTTTGTGGGAATGTAATTTGGTGCAACCACTGTGGAAAACAGTATGAAGAGTCCTCAGAAAACTAAAAATAGAATTAGCATTAGAACTGGTAATCCCACTCCTGGGCATCCATCCAGAGAAAACCATGACTCGAAAAGATACATGTACTCCAATGTTCTTTGCAGCACTATATACAGTAGCCAAGACATGGAAACAACCTAAATGTCCATGGACAGAGGAGTGGATCAAGAAGATGTGGTACGTATACACTATGGAATATTACTCAGCCATTAAAAGGAAAGATATAACAGCCTTTGCATCAACATGGACAGATCTAGGAATTATCATGCTAACTGAAGTCTGCCAGATAGTGAAATACCAACTGCATATGCTATCACTTACACGTGGAATCTAAAAAAAAGGACACAATGACCTTTGTAGAACAGATACTAACTCAGAGACCTTGAAAAACTTATGGTTTACAAATGAGACAGGTTAGGGGAAGAGGGAATGTGCTGGGGGTTTGTGATGATTGTTGTACAACTATAAATGTAATAAAATTCATTGAGTCATTTAAATAAATAAATAAGTAAATGTTAAGGCAGCTTTGCATTCCTGAGATTGAAAAAAAAAAAAAAAAAGAATGACTCAAGCATTTATTTAGAATTTATTTATTTATTTTAGCTGTGACTGCTGTGTACAAAATTTCCCAGGCCAGAGATCGAACTCACGCCACTGCAGTGACAATCCCAGATTCTTAACTGCTAGGCCACCTGGGAACTCCTAGAATGACTTATTTAGACCACTCTGTGTCCCAGGCATCATGCTTCATATTATGGGCACTTTGATGCCCACTGAGTAAGGAAAATAAGAGCCACAAAACCCCAGTGAAAAAGGAAAGGTAAGCAGCTCTAAAACACAGAGCTTTTCCTTCTTAATTCAAAGTATTACTTTAATCAGCAACAACATATTAACACTAACAAGTTATGTACGTTAAAATTTACATAGGCACAATTCTTACTTTCTGGGAAATTACTATCTTGAAGCCCCCTAAACATTAAAGTGAAAATAGTAACAGCTACTTGCACATACACATAGTAGTATTTTTTTTTTTTTTTTTTTTTTGTCTTGTCTTTTTAGGGCCACACTTTTGGCATATGGAGGTTCCCAGGCTAGGGGCTGAATCGGAGCTGTAGCTGCCGGCCTACACCATAGCCACAGCAACACCAGATCCAAGCTGCGTCTTCAATCTATACCACAGCTCACAGCAATGCTGGATCTTTAACCCATTGAGCGAGGCCAGGGATAGAACCCACAACCTCATGGTTCCTAGTCGGATTCATTTTCACTGAGCCACAACAGGAACTCCTACAGTATTTTTTTTAGACTTATTATTATTATATTTTTGTCTTTTTGTCTTCTTGGGGCCACACACACAGCACATGGAAGTTCCCAGGCTAGGGGTCCAATCAGAGCCGTAGCTGCTGGCCTACACCACAGCCACAGCAATGCCAGATTCGAGCCGTGTCTGTGACCTACACCACAGCTCACGGCAATGCCTGATCCTTAACTCACTGATCGAGGCCAGGGATTGAACTTGCGTTCTCATGGATGCTAGTCAGAGTCATTAACCGCTGAGCCATGATGGGAACGCTAAGAAATATGAGTTTTAGAACTCAGAAAAAGAAATGGCCCATTTCCAGAAAAGTAAATGGTACATATTGCTTCCTGCCTACCTTTGCTTTGGCCACACCCAAAGCATGTGGAAATTTGGGCCAGTGATTAAACTCTCACACTGCAGCAGCCACCAGAACTGCTACAGTGATAATAATGCTGGATCCTTAACCTGCTAAGCCCCCCAAAACTCCTACATTGATTTTTTTTTTTTGGTTGCACCTATAGTACATGGAAGTCTCTTGGCCGGGGATTGAATCTGAGCCACATCTATGGCAATGCCAGATCCTTTAACCCTCTGTGCCAGGCTGGGGATCGAACCCACGCTTCTACAGATACCGGAGTTGCTGCAGTCAGAATTTTAGCCATGGTGGGAACCCCTATGTACTTTTTAAGTAGTCTTCTTCTATTTTATTTTTTTTAATTAATTAATTAATTTTTTTCTTTCCAGGGCTGCATATAGAGGTTCCCAGGCTAGGGGTCTAATCAGAGCTATAGCTGCTGGCCTACGCCACAGCCACAGCGATGTGGAATCCGAGCCGCATCTGCAACCTACACCACAGTTCATGGCAATGCTGGATCCTTAACGCACTGAACAAGGCCAGGGATTAAACCCGACACCTCATGGTTTCTAGTCAGAATTGTTTCCCCTGTGCCACGACGGGAACTCCTAAGTAGTCTTCTCTTAAATACTCTTAACTGAGTTTATTTTTTTATTTAGCAAATATTTTCTTATACATTCTAACTGACCTGATAAGGGTGGGGGAAGGCTAGAAATGGGGTGTTCAGACACCTGGTGATTCCGATATAACCTGTCTTTCCTCTACCTATCACTGATGCCTCCCCATTTGAGATTCAAAAGGCTGTCACCAACTGCCATTTGGAGATAATCTAGGTGTGGACACTAGCGTAACCTGGCCTATTTCTCACAGCCATTGTAGACGAACACATGTCAGAGAGAAACAGTCTGATAATCCATTAACTCTACAACATTTACTGAACCAAGAGTAGATCCGCAGGCACTGGGGGAAATGCAGTTTTTTCCACACATACTATGTTATCATCAGCCCTCCTTTAATCATCAGGAGCACACACCACTCTCACGTCAGCTAATGGTGTGGCCCCTGCCCCAGCGGCTAGCAGACCACTGTTCCAAAAGATAGGACCTTCTTAAGGGCTTCAACTTTTCAACATGACGGCTGACACAAGGTGCATACTTACCAAGAGCCAGGAATTGAACACATGATTTCATGAAACTACATTCTGTAAATCAATGATGATAACCCAATGTAAAATAAAAATTAAATTAAAAAATTTTGTTCAACTGATAAAAGAACAGAAAATTATCTTTACAAATTTCCGAGAGGAGGTTCCCATGTGGCACAGGTGAGGCACAGGCTACAACTTCCGTGCAGGCTGGCCTGACCCAGGAATTTCCATATGCCATGAATGCAGCCAAAAATCCCATCTAAGGCCAGAAAAACAAAAAACAAACCACAAAGAAAATTTTCCTTTTTTTTTTTTTTTTGCTTTTTAGTGCGGAACCTGCAGCATATGGAAATTCCCAGGCTAGCGGTCAAGTTGCAGCTACAGCTGCAGGCCTACACCACAGCCACAGCAGCATAGGATCCGAGCCACATCTTCCACCTATACCACAGCTCATGGCAACACTGGATCCTTAACCTACTAAGCAAGGCCAGGGACTGAACCTGAACCCCCACGGATCCTAGTCAGGTCTGTTACCACTGAGCCACAACAGGAACTCCAAAAATTAAAAAAAAAAAAAAAAAAAAAAATTAACAAAACAAAACCCCTCAAATTCCCTGAGAGTTAAAAAAAATGGGATAAGGTCTTTATGTTTCCAAGTGGTTTTGGCTCTCCGTGCAGTAAGTCAGGGGGTGGGGTTCGAGGGGAGGGGTCCAAAAAGACACTCACCCCCTTATTGGCAGCAATGCAGCATTCTGCCAGCCGTAGCCAGAGGCGGGGGTTTGCATGATAAACCTGAACAGCTTCAATCAGACATTCAAACGCAGCAAGAGGCCTTCCGATGTGAAGCAGCTGAATCCCACAGTTATAAAGCAACTCATACCTCTTGTTGGTTAGTAATGTACACATGGGTCTTCCTGAAAATTTTTTGCCTGGTGATAAAAAGCAGATAAAAAGCAGAATAAATCCTTAGGTTTAAAATAACAGTTCCATTGAAAACATTTATTCCCTTAAGTACTCTCCTGTTACCTTGTTTAACACCAGCGACCCCAACCCCCCATCTGAAGTGGTTAACGGCTCTCATCACGATGATGATCTCCACCCCCAACCCCACAAATACCCTCCAGAGGCATCTTGGTTGTCGGTGCTGCTAGGGCCAGAGATGTGTTTTCTCATTTGCCAGCTCCTCAGGCAAGTATTTCAGGAAGGCAAAGAAAACAGACAGGACTCTCTCTTACTCCACTGAACCTGACACTATTTTTCTATACTTCAGGAATATGCTTCAAGACTGTGAGGTGCTGCCAAAAGTACGACGTGTGAAACCCTAAAAAGAAGCTAATAAAACTAGTTTGACACAGTAAAGAAATCTTCACAAAATACTGTATGGGATTACTGACTTTTAAAGTCATGGAAAACTGAGTGTAATTTAAATGTCTTTGATTATCACTCCTAACACCTTGCTATTCAAAGTATAATATCTACTAAAAATCCCCAGACTCATCTTTTTGGGCAGGATCGGTGTTAAGTGTATGTAAGTACACACGGCATGCATTTTAACAAGATGCTTGCTCTTCAAAATCACACTTTCCTCAAGCATTGAAGTAAAAACTGTCCCCAGCAATGGGCTTACCTGGATCAGTGCTGCCTGCACTAAGCTGTGCACAGACATTGTCATTCTCTTGCAGAGCCTTTTTAAAGTAGAAAATTCCCAAATTGTGCTTGCTCATGGCAAAATGGATACAACCAAGATTATTCCAGAACATGCATCTCAAGCATTCACCTGAGAAAAACACAAATAAATTTATCCAAGACAAATTTTACTGTTGATACATGTCACACAAGAATCAGGCTTATCTAGGAGTTCTCTGGTTGCTCAGTGGGTTAAGGAGCCAGTATTGTCACTGCAGCAGGTGAGATCACTGTTGTGGCACAGGTTTGATCCTTGGCCTGGGAAGTTCCACATGCTGTGGTAGCAGGAAAAAGAGAATAAGGCTTATTTAACAGGAGTTAATTCTATATGCAATTCCATTTGGTCCCTGCACAACAGTTTACAAGGCATTTGAAATATAGGAAACTTTTGAAAATTTAATAAACTCCTTTTCTCTTAAAATCTCTTACTAAAGGTGATAAACCAACACTGCACACTGATTTTGTTAGCCTGTTTATTTCTCTGGCTTGTTAATAATGACACAAAAATATAAAGGACAAAAAATTTACTAGTAATATAATATGTATGCATTGTACCTATACGACAAAATATTATGTAGAAACCAGAAGGAATGAAGCAAGTGTTACGGAAATAGTCAAAACACATTAAATAAAGAAGAGGAGGAATATATAAACAGAACATATAAAATCCTGATTTGGCTTGTTCAAGTCTATGCCTCCACTTTTCTGTCACTAATTATGACTATGGCCAAGCACCTTTCCATGGGTGTTGGGCAGCTACATTTCTTTTCCTGCACACTTGCTTCTTCCAAATTAAAAAAAAATTTTGGTTACAGATGTTTTTCCTATTGGTTACCTGCTAGTGTGTATATTATAAAAATCCTGTCACATCTGTTTCAACCAATTCCCCTCACTGACAGTTTGTCATTTGTCTTGTGACTTGGTTTAGTGTGTGTGTGTTTATTTTATGTATGTATGTATGTATTTATTTATTAAATGAACACGTGGCCAGGATTTTATTTAGCTCATTAATTATTAGCATTATATTAAAATTGTGTATATTGGAGTTCCCGTCTTGGCTCAGTGGTTAATGAATCCGACTAGGAACCATAAGGTTGCGGGTTCGATCCCTGGCCTTGCTCAGCGGGTTAAGGATCCAGCATTGCCGTGATCTGTGGTGTAGGTTGCAGACGTGGCTCAGATCTTGCATTGCTGTGGCTCTGACATAGGCTGGTGGCTGCAACTCCGATTAGACCCCTTGCCTGGGAACCTCCATATGCCGCGGGAGCAGCCCTAGAAAAGACAAAAAGAAAAAAAAAAAAAAATTGTGTATATTATGCAACGAAAATTTATTAAGAAGAAAGCCTTATATACCATTAAATATTTTATATAGCATAGTAAAAAGAATAACAACTGGTAAGAATAACAAAAACAATATACCCTCTGAAAATAAGTAAAATATAAAATGCATAAATTGGTTAAAAAACAGTGTAACTATACAAATATGTCCTCACAATTTGTTACATCTTATTGATTCTTCAATATAGGCATTACACCATTCTAGGTGATGTGATAAACAAGACATTATAGACCTTGTATTGTACCATGGAGAGAAATGGTTATTAATAATACAATTGTAGAACTGTATTATTTAATTGTACAGTTGCATTATTTAATTATAATTATCATAAATTCTTTGATGGAGAGGTAATCAGAATCAGATGTAAGGAGACTTCAGCATTCCAAGAATGATGTCAGGAGTTCCCGTCATGGCGCAGTGGTTAACGTATCCGACTAGGAACCATGAGGTTGCGGGTTCGGTCCCTGCCCTTGCTCAGTGGGTTAACGATCCGGCGTTGCCGTGAGCTGTGGTGTAGGTTGCAGACGCGGCTCGGATCCTGCGTTGCTGTGGCTCTGGCGTAGGCCGGTGGCTACAGCTCCGATTAGACCCCTAGCCTGGGAACCTCCATATGCCGTGGAGCAGCCCAAAGAAATAGCAAAAAAAGACAAAAAAAAAAAAAAAAGAACCAAGAATGATGTCAAATGACCCCCTTCATGGTGGATTATTCACTTATTTACTAAGAGATATATTTCTTCTCTAGAGATTCCTTGTTTGTGTTTCAATTGTAGATTTCTGGTTTGCAGTCATTCTGAAGTTTTGATATGAGTCTATATGTATATAACATTGTTTTAAGTTGTTTTCTTAATTGCAAGTTCATCTCCAGTGTCCTGCATTTGTACCCACCTCTTCTCATGATTTCTGATTTTGGTGGTATAACTGTGCATGGATAATTTTGTATCTTTATATATACCTTTACTGGTGAGCCTTGTCATTTGTGGAATTTTTATTTCCTGTTGCTGATCTTTTCTTTTCTGCCTCGAGAAGATCCTTTAGTATTTGTTGTAAGGCTGGTCTAGTGTAGCTGAATTCTCTCAACTTTTGCTTATCTGTAAAGGTTTTGATTTCTCCTTCAAATCTGAATGAGAGCCTTGCTGGGTAAAGTAATCTTGATTGGAGGTTTTTTTTCCTTCATCATGTTAAGTATATCATGCCACTCCCTTCTGGCCTGCAAGAGTTTCTGCTAAAAAATCTGCCAATAACCTTATTGGAGTTCCCTTGTATGTTATTTATTTCTTTTCCCTAGCTGCTTTCAAGATTTTCTCTTTATCTTTAATTTTGGTCAGTTTGATTAATATGCATCTCGGTGAATTCCTCCTTGGGTTTATTTTCTGTGGTACTCATTGTGCTTCCTGGATTTGAGTGAGTGGTTCCTTTCCCATGTTAGGGAAGTTTTTCGCTATTATCTCTTGGAATATTTTTTCTGTCCCCTTCTCTCTCTCTTCTCCTTCTGGCACCCATATAATATGGATGTTGGTGCGTTTAATGTTGTCCCAGAGTTCTCTGAGACTTTCATTTGTTTTCAATCTTTTTTCTCTTTTCTGTTCTGCATCTGTATTTTCCACTAATCTGTCCTCCACCTCACATATTCATTCTTCTGACTCCTGTATTCTGCTGTTAGCTGCTTCTAGTGAATTTTTTAGTTATTGTATTTTGCATCTCTTCTTGTTTAAGTTTTATATCTTGCATCTCTTTGCTCAGTGTTTCCTGTAAGTTATCCATCTTTGCCTCCAGTTTATTTCTGATGTCTTGCATCATCTTCAGCATCAACAGTCTAAAGTCTTTTTCCTGGAGGCTGAGAATCTCCTCATTGCTTAGCTGATTTTCTGGGGTTTTTCCTTTCTCCCTCATCTGAGTTATACTTCTCTGTCTTTTCATTTTCATAGGTTTTTGGTGTGGCGACCTTTTTACAGATAATAGGGTTGTAGCTTCTCTTACTTCTGGTGTCTGCCCCCCTCGTGGCTGAAGTCGGTATGGGGGGCTTGCTGTAGACTTCCTGATGGGAGGGGCTGATGCCTGCCCACTGGTAGGTGGAGCTGATTCTAATCCCTCTGGTGGGTGGGGCTTAGTCTCTGGATGGGATTAGATGCAGCTGGGTGCCTGAGGGGTCTTTAGGTAGCCCGTTTACTGAGGGGCAGGGCTGTGATCCCACCTGGATTGTTGTTTGCCCTGGGGCTTCTCAGCAGCTGACTGACAGGTGGGGCCAGATTTTCCCAAAAATGGCCACCTCCAGAGAAAGGCAGCTGCTGAATATTCCTGAGAGCTTTGCTTTCAATGTCCTTCCCTCAGAACAAGCCAAGTTCACCCGTTTTCCCAGGATATCCTCCAAGAACTGCAGTCAGGTTTGACCCAGATTCCCATGGAGACCTCGCTCTGCCCTAGGACCCAGGGCACGTGAAAGTCCGTGTGCGCCTTTTAAGAATGGGGTCTCCATTTCCCCCAGTCCCGTGGAGCTCCTGCGCACAAGCCCCACTGGCCTTCAATGCCAGATGCTCCAGGGGCTCTCTCTCCCAGTGCCAGATCCTTGCACATGAGGGTTTGATGTGGGGCTCAGAACTCTCACTCCTGTAGGTGAGTCTCTGTGAACCAGTTAGTTTTCAGTCTGTGGAGCTTTCTACCCTGGGAGTATGGGGTTGGTTATATCTCAAAATCGCCCCTCCTACCTCTTGATGTGGCCTCCTCTTTTTCTTCTGGAGTAGGGTATGTTTTTTAAGGTTTCAGGTCCATTTGGGTGGAGATTGCTCAGCTTTTAGTTGTGAATTTTGTTGTTTTATATTTTGTTTCTAATCAGAAAAAGTTTTAAATTTTTTTTTGTGGTCAAATTTAGTAATCTTTTCAAATTCGTATGGCTCTTGGATTTTTGATAATGTTTAATCAAGGCTTCCCCACCACAAAAATAGAAATAATCATCCAAGTTTTCTTTTGCTGCTGTTGTGACTGTATTTTTTACATTTTAAGCCTGCATCTCTCTGGATTTTATTTTCGTGTAATTAAAGCAATCCAAGCTTTTCTTTTTCTAAATGTTTTCCCAAACATTCTCAAATAATTTACTAATAGTCCACCTTTTCCTCAATGATATAAGACACCCAACTAGACTGATAAAATTACTAACCGGAATGCTTAATGCCAAAAACTCAAAGTTGGATTGTGATATATTTTTATTTATTTATTTATTTATTTATTTATTTTTGTCTTTTTCCCTTTTCTAGGGCCACCCCTGTGGCATATGGAGGTTCCAAGGCTAGGGGTGGAATCAGAACTGTAGCTGCTGGCCTACGCCAGACCCACAGCAACGTGGGATCCGAGGTGCATCTGCAACCTACACCACATCTTACAGCAACGCCGGATCCTTAACCCACTGAGCAAGGCCAGGGATCGAACCGCAACCTCATGGTTCCTAGTTGGATTCATTAATTCACTGTGCCACGACGGGAACTCCCATGATATATTTTTAAATTAAGCAATGATGACATTTAAGTAAGACAAAAGTTAGGCTAAGGAAAAAAGAGTAAGAAATACACTAACTTGTTTAAAGGAGGTTGTTTCTGGGGAGTGACACTGTGAAAAACTTAAAAATTATATTGCCAAAACTTCTCTAATAAGGCTATTTTTTTTGTTACTGCTGTTGTTTTTTCTTTTTTGGCCACACCCGAGGCATATGGAAGTTCCCAGGCCAGGGATCAAATCTGAGCCACAGCACATGTAAAATTTAGTGTTTGCTGCTGATAAAAGAGGCTTACTAGGAGTTTCCACTGTGGCACATTGGGTTAAGGATCTGGCATTGCCACAACAGTAAACACTAAATTTTATATATGGGAAGCAAATTAAAGATTTTAATATTATTAATTATGAAAAATATTAATACATAAAGCACACACCATGCAAAAAGTCTTTCCTATTAGAATGTCATAACTGTTGAGCTATGACTTCACCGAACTGAAAGGATAAATGTGGGAAGGTTTGAGTATGTTTGCATGTATGTTCTATGCATTGATGTGAAACTTTCTTAGACAAAATAAATATCATACTCATTCTCTGCATTTTGAATTTGGTACAAAACATTTTCAATAGTTTAACCTCGTTTATTGTATAGATTAATTTTCCTCCTTCTTCCCCATAAAACAGCAATGATATAAACTTAACTGACAGCTGCAGGTTTTACCTTTCATTTTACTTTTAATATTAAGCAATCTGTCAAAGCATTCTAAAGAGGGGCAAGAATAGAAAACTCATTATCTTCCTAAGTTTATAAATTTTTTTTTTTTTTTGTCTTTTCTAGGGCCACAGCTGCAGCATATGGAGGTTCCCAGGCTAGGGGTCTAATGGGAGCTGTAGCAGCCGGCCTGCACCAGAGCCACAGCAACTCAGGATCCAAGCAGAATCTGCGACCTACACCACAGCTCACAGCAACGCCAGATCCTTAACCTACTGAGCAAGGCCAGGGATCAAAACTGCAACCTTGTGGTTCCTAGTCGGATTCGTTAACCACTGAGCCACGAGGGGAACTCATATGGAAATATTTTTGATATAGTTAATTATCTAAAAAAGTATTTATATTATTCATTGCTTTTATGGGAGAGAAAGGAAAAGTAAAAGCATTATTATTTCATTTCCTAAAAGGTCTCATTTCACAAAGCAGAAGTCCAAGGACCTTATGTCTTGGACATAATTTCTAAGCTGGTATTAAAACCAAAATGATAAAAGGAACAACGTGAAACTTAAAAAAGAAAAAGTAAAAGAAGAAGTGAAGCTTCTTCTAAAATGGAAATAAGTAATAAAATAGAATTCCAAAATTTTTTTGCAACAGAAATAATAAACATTTTCATTGAAAAAAATTAGCAGAGGAGTTCCTATCGTGGCTCAACAGTAACAAACCTGACTAGGATCCATGAAGAAGAGGGTTTGATCCCTGGCCTCGCTCAGTGGGTTAAAGGATCCGGCATTGCCATGAGCTGTGGTATAGGTCGAAGATGAGGCTCAGATCCCAAGTTGCTCTGGTGTAGGCTGGCTGCTACAGTTCCAATTCGACCCCTAGCTTGGGAACCTCCATATGCTGCAGGTGTGGCCCTAGAAAACACAAAAAATAAAAATAAAAAGATAAGCAGAAATCACCCTGAAGAGTTGTTTATGAAAAAAACAAGCAACAAGGCATAGAAAAGTCAGGAAGAAAATACCACAACTTCATAATTATCTTTTACCTGTTTTCATGAATCCTGGATGCTCAGCAATGTTTGAACTATTCAGGAGCTTCACAGCTTTCCGATAATTGCCTCTTAAGTATTCAAAATTGCTTTTAAGAAACAAAGAGGGTGCAGACTGCAAAGAAAATATAAATTACTCACAATCTGTTTTCAGATGCCTAATGTGAATCACAATCATAATGTTGTTTATGTTCAAGAGCATTAACAATCACAAGTCATGGAGTTCCCGTTGCAGCACAGTGGAAAGGAATCCGACTAGGAACCATGAGGTCGCGGGTTCAATTCCTGGTCTTGCTCAGTGGGTTAAGGATCCAACAGTGAGCTGTGGTGTAGGTCACAGACGTGGATCAGATCTAGCACTGCAGAGGCTGTGGCATAAGCTGGTGGCTACAGCTCCAATTAGACCCCTAGCCTGGAACCTCCATGTGCCATGGGTGAGGCCCTAAAAGGACAAAAGACAAAAATAAACAAAAACAAACAAAACAATCACAAGTCACAGTCACAACAATCTGTGGTCTCTGAGTTTTCTGAGATTGATTTAACAATCTAAAAAAATTAAGCCTGGCAGAAAGTGCTTTATTTCTTTTTTCTTTTCTATTTTTTTTTTGGCTACACCATTTTATTTTTTATTTTTTTATTACTTTTTTCATTTATAATGATTTTTATTTTTTCCATTATAGCTGGCTTACAGTGTTGTCAACGTTCTACTATACAGCGATGTGACCCAGTTACACATACATGCATACATTCTTCTCACATTATCATGTTCCATCATAAGTGACTAGACACAGTTCCCCAGAAAGTACTTTATTAACTGAATTATTAAAGGTCTATCTAAAAAGAAAAAAAAATACATACAACATATGTACATAAGAATACAGTCCACAAATAACAACTGCCCATCCTCATCTATTATACTATTAAATGAAAGCCAATTTAACAGCACAAACTAGTCCTTCATTTAAAAAAAAATTTTATTGTTTATTTTTTGGCTGAGCCCATGGCACATGAAAGTTCCTGAGCTAGGGACTGAACCCTAGCCACAGCAGTACCTAAGCCACTGCAGTGACAACAGCACATCCTTAACCCACTGAGCCATAAGAAAACTCCTAGGTTCTTCATTTTAATGGTTATTAGAGACTGGTGAGCTGAGCTCCCTCATTTTTCAGGATACAAATATACTTTCATTAGAAGCCAAAGAGGTAGAAATAATCCAATGTTCTTCCAAGTAGAAAAAAAAAGTATCATTTTATGAATGGAAAAATTTCCTAACAGAATGCCTTATTTTCAAGGGCTCATCTTGCTGTTACAAAAATCATGTTTTGGATCACAGAACACCTTTTGCTTCTCCAAAACTTTAGGAGGAAGCTTTCCCTGATATGGGTAGTATAACTAACAATGATTTATTTTCCTGTTTGTCTCACCTCTCTGACTAAAACAACTTTTAAGACAAAGATCATGTCTTTTCTCCCAAAAAAAGGTTAAATTTGGGGGGGGGGGGTGTCTTTTTAGGGCCAAACCCATGATACATGAAGTTCCCAGGGTTGGGGTCGAATCAGAGCTGTAGCCTACAGCCTATATCACAGCCAAAGCAACGCCAGATCGAGCTGTATATGCGACCTACACCTCTGTTCACAGGAACAGTGGGCTCCTTAACCCACTGAGAGAGGCCAGGGATTGAATCTGTGTCCTCATGAATGCTAGTCAGATTCATTGCTGCTGAGCCATGATGGGAACTCCCTCTCCTAAAAAAAGGTGTAATGAGGGTTGGCTGGCTATTAAGTCTTTCCCTCTTAGCCTCAGGTCATGTCTAGGCTAAAATTGCTCTAAAAATTAATGGAGTTCTACTGACCCAGTGGCTACTGAAACCTGCCTAAAATTTCTAAGATCAATTTTCTTGAACTATTCCTACTATAAACGACATCTTCTTATGACTTTACACTTTAATTTTTTTGGCAGCACAGGGCATTGGCCCAGGGATTGAATTTAAGCCACAGCTGAGGCAATACTGGATCCTTTAATCTACCATGCTTGGCAGGGGAGATCAAACCCACTCCTCAGCAGTGACAAGAACAACTTAAGTCAGATTCTTAACCCACTATGCCACAGAGGCAACTTTGATTTCACTTTTTGTTTTGTTTTTTTGGGGCTGCACTCACGGCATATGGAGGTTCCCAAGCTAGGGGTCTAATCGGAGTTATAGCTTCTGGCTTACACCAAAGCAACTCAGGATTTGCGCCACATCTGCAACCTACATCCCAGCTCATGGCAATACTGGATCCTTAACCCACTGAGTGAAGCCAGGGATCGAACCTCATGGATACTAGTCAGATTCGTCAACCACTGAGCCACAATGGCAACTCCATGATTTCATATTTTTAATTAACACTTTTCCTAGAATTCCTGTTATGTGGCTCAGTGGGTTAAGAACCCAACATAGTATCTGTGAGGATGGAGGTTCAATCCCTGGCCTCCCTCAGTGAGTTAAGGATCTGGCATTGCCGTGAACTGTGGTGTAGGCTGCAGATGTGGCTTGGATCCCGTGTTGTTGTGGCTGTGGTGTAGGGCAGCAGCTGCAGCTCTGATCTGACTTCTAACCTGGGAACCTCCATATGCTGCAAGTGCAGCCCTAAAAAGACAAAAAAGACCAAAAAAAAAAAAAAAAAAAAAAAAAAACTGACTCAGATTTAGTATTGCAGTGGCTGTGGCACTGGCAGGCAGCTGCAGCTCTGATTTGACCCCTAGCGTGGGAACTGCCGTATGCATCTGTCTCTTCCCTCTACTGTTTCAAAAAGTATGTATCAGTGGAGGGCTGGGGTGGAGGGAAAGGAAAGAGGAATTATAACTCAAATACTCTAGCACTAATCAAACTGAAGGTATTGTCAAGCCAAAGATCAACTGGAACGGGCAGGTCTGTGTTACAACTAGGCTATTAACTTTTAATGTTTTGAGTATAATCTAAGAAAAATCCTTGGAGATCCTGTCGTGGCGCAGCAGTTAATGAATCCAACTAGGAACCATGAGGTTGAGGGTTCAATCCCTGGCCTCGCTCAGTGGGTTAAGGATCTGGCATTGTTGTGAGCTGTGGTGTAGGTTGCAGACGCAGCTTGGATTCCGTGTTGCTGTGGCTCTGACGTAGGTCAGAGGCTAAAGCTCCGGTTAGACCCCTAGCTTGGAAACCTCCTTATCCTGCGGGATCGGCCCTAGAAAAAGACAAAAAGACAAAAAGACAAAAAAAAAAAAAAAAAAAAAAAAAAGATCCTTAAGTGTCTAGTAACAGTAACTATCTAAGTAAACCACTCATGGAATGATGGATAGCTATTTAAAATGGTGGTTTTGAAATTTCCCTTGTGGTGCAGTGGGTTAAGGATCTGGCGTTGCCACAGCTGTGGTATAAGCCCAGGAACTTCTACACACTGAGGGTGTGGCCAAAATAAAGAAATAAATATATAAATAAAATAAAACGGTGGTTTTGAAGGCTACATGCTAAAGGAAAATGCCTGTTATAATGTTAAGTGAGAAAATACTATATTAAATTGGAGACATAGTATGATCACTGTACAACTCAATATAAAGGTTTATATAGCTGGTAGCATATATTCAGTATAATAGGCTAAGATAAATATATTTATATTTTTTTGTCTTTTTGTCTTTTAGGGTTGCACCAATGGCATATGGACATTCCCAGGCTAGGAGCTGAATCGGAGCTATAGCTGCCAGCCTAAACCACAGCCACAGCAACACAAGATCTGAGCTACGTCTGCGACTTACACCACAGCTCATGGCAACACCAGATCCTTAACCCACTGGGTGAGGCCAGGGATTGAACCCGCATCCCCATGGATGCTAGTGGGGTTCATTAACCACTGTAGGCTAAGACAAATTATTTAAAACTGACAAATACCTACTGTCTAAATAAGAAAATTTTAAGACATAAAAGCCACTAATTGAAAAAAAAGAGAAAGGTTAAGAAGAAACTTACATTCCCAGCTGTGTTCATGACTGACTTGATTTCCCTTTTGCATGCCTTCAGGGACTTCATTTGGATATAAGCTCTTACTTTATACTGCCAAAGGAAAAAAATGCTTTTATGTAAGAACTGTGGGGGATTTACACATGCTGAAGTAAAATTAGACACAATCTGTTTACAATCATACCAGTTACTTGCAAAAGTGAGTATAAAATTATCTTAAATAATGTATTTTGACTGTGTGCTTGGAATACAGTTTTAAAACCTAAAACGTGACAGGATGAAATTTCTACTTAACTTTCAAGCAAAAATCCTACCAATTCTTACCTACATATGGCTAACAATAAATTTCAAAATTCTACAAACTGATTTTACCATCTAATACATTCTCAGGATATTTCTATCAATTTTTTATAGAGAAATAAAAGAAATAATATTAAAAAAAAGAAATGATATTGCATTATCATCTTTTTTTTTTTTTTTTTTTTTTTGTCCTTTGTCTTTTTGTCTTTTGTTGTTGTTGTTGTTGTTGCTATTTCTTGGGCCGCTCCCGCGGCATATGGAGGTTCCCAGACTAGGGGTTGAATCGGAGCTGTAGCCACTGGCCTATGCCAGAGCCACAGCAACGCGGGATCCGAACCGCGTCTGCAACCTACACCACAGCTCACGGCAACGCCGGATCGTTAACCCATTGAGCAAGGGCAGGGACCGAACCCACAACCTCATGGTTCCTAGTCGGATTCGTTAACCACTGCGCCACCACGGGAACTCCTGCATTATCATCTTAAGCAAAATATATTCAGAAGGATAAATGTGCCTCTAAACCGTAATACTTTTGGAGTTCCCACTGTGGCTCAGTGGTTAACGACTCCAACTAGGAACCATGAGGTTGCGGGTTCGATCCCTGGCCTTGCTCAGTGGGTTAAGGATCCAGCGTTGCTGTGAACTGTGACATAGGTTGCAGACACAGCTTGGATCATGCGTTGCTGTGGCTCTGGCGTAGGCTAGCAGCCACAGCTCTGATTAGACCCCTAGCCCGGGAACCTCCATATGCCGCAGGAGCAGCCCTAGAAGAGACAAAAAGATAAAAATAAATAAATAAATAAAAATAAACTGTAATACTTTAAAGCCAAATAAGCATACATGTCTTCTATTATTTACTGTTTTCAATGACCTATCATATTTTTCATCATTTATAAGTAAATTTATGTGACATATAACTCTTAACATTTACGCTACCTGATGTATCTTTGACTTTGCAGCTTCTATGAGAGCTCCGCTTTCACCTTTATGGTTAGACGTGTCTTTGTTGGTGTTATTACCAGCCTGCAGGGTGGTGAAACAAAGTTAACCAAAATGAAGTGCTTTTGAGGATAAATGATATCATTGATTTCCAAGTGAGTTAATCTGAATCACCTACAGAGCATTTTCAAAATTCCGAATCCCAGGTCCCAGAGATTCAGGTTTAAGAGTTTGTAGTGAGTGACAGGAAATTACTTATTAGCAGCTCACAGTTGAGCATATGATGGGCTTGGTTTAAAAAGCAAGGATATTACTTGGGCAAAATTCAGATTACCTTTCTAAAGCCCAGGACAGATGTCATCCCCTCTTTAAAAATTTTCTCAGGTGTAAACACTGCCAACAACATCATGCCCTAGAGAGTTCCCTTGTGGTGCAGCAGGTTAAGGATCTGGCATCTCTGGCCCAGGAACTTCCACATGCCCCTGGAGCAGCAAAACAACAAGAAAACCCCAAACAAAAACACATCATGTCCTTAACCCAGAGTAAACTGTTCAAAGTCCTTCACGATGTGACCCATATTTGAGTTGCCAGGTTCATCCCTAATGATCTCCCCATATTTCTCAGGTCTTCGCAGGTGAGATGACCAGAAATCCTGCCTACCCACCACTCTCACACCTTTATACTCTCCTCTGCCAGGATGATCATCCTGCTTCATCCTTCCTCTTCTGACTTATTGAACAATTATATCTTTAAAGGCTCCGATCAAACATCCAAACTGCTCTGAAACATTCCCTAACCTTCTTCCTTCCTATCCATCAATAGATGTTGCCCATTTTTATCTTTCCATAAGATCTGAATTCCTTGAAAATAACTGCAGTGATCATTGGTCACTTTAGTAGCACATAAGCATCTACTGAAATGAATTCCATTTCATCAACTATTACAAGTATTGGCCATAAAAAAAAATGAAACATTTTAATTTACTACACAGTATGTGGGAATAATGCTAAGATTATTTAACTGAGCACTCACACATGTACACTTGAAAAAAGCAATGTTAGATTTTTATTTTTAAATCTCAAGAACTTATATAGGCAGAAAGAAAGGTACTGATATCTGTTTCTGCAAATACTCCATTTTTAACAAAGGGACGGGAACTGGACAAAATAAGGACCATCCTTTGGCAGCCAGGCGCATAGGCAAAATGAAAACCATGAGAACCAACCAACCAACTAAACAAACAAACAATCAAAAAGGAGTTCCCTGCTGGCTCAGTGGATTAAGGATCCAGCATTGTCAATGTGACATAGTTTTGATCCCTGGCCTGGGAACTTCTGCATGCTTCAGGTTTGGTTAAAAAAAAGAAAGCCGCAAGAACCAAGATGTATTCTCAAAGTAAATCAAGTCTCCCCAGAACATGGGGAAGCTTAATTGTCATAAATGTGTGTTCTTTTTGAAGAACTTTAAGGATGAAATTTTCCCCAGTGAAAGTTGTAGAATTGCAAAGTTATGGAATTTTGTGGTCTTTTTTTCTTTTTCTTTTTTTTTTTTTCCGGTTTTTAGGGCCACACCCATGGTATATGGAAGTTTCCAGGCTAGGGGTCCAATTGGAACTGAAGCTGCCAGCCTATGCCAGAGCCACAGCAACTCAGGATCCTTAGAACCCAGGTCCTCATGGATATTAGGCGGGTTTGTTACTACTAAGCCACAACAGGAACTCCTGGAATTTTGTTGGCTTAGTTCTAATCTTCATATTCTGCAAAACTAGTATCTCGCACATGAAAAGATGTTAACATACATCCTTAGCCATTAGAGAAATCAAAACTATTATGAGGTACCACTTCACATCCATTAGGATGGTTACAATTTTGAAAGGACTGAGGGCTGGGAGAATGTAGAGAAGCTGAACCCTCAAAAGTTGCCAGCAGGAGTATAACATGGCACAGCTACTGTGGAAAACAGTCTGGCAGTTCCTCCTAAAGTTAAACATAGAGTACCCATTTGATCCAAGAATTCCACTCTGAAATACACACCTAAGAGAACTGAAAACATATGGTTTGCACAAAAACTTGTACACAAACATTTGCACCAGCATTATTCATAACAGCCAAGAGAGGAAAAGAACCCAAGGTTCATCAGCTAATGAACAGACTTTCTAAAAGTGGCATATCCGCATAATGGAATATTACTTGGCTATAAAGAAGAATGAAACACATGACAAAGGAATGCTATAGGCTACAACATGGTAAATTTTGAAAATAACATGCCAAGTTAAAGAAGCCAATCATAAAAGGTCACATAGTGTACGATTCCATTTATATGAAATGTCCACAAATCCACAGACATAGAAAGTAGATTAGTGGTTGTCAAAGGCTGAGGGAAGGAGGGAAAGGGAATGAATGTTGACAGGTACAAGGTTTCTTTAGGGAGTGATGAAAATGTTCTGCAATTTCGACAGTGGTGATAGTTGTACAACTCCGTGAGTATACTAAAACTCACCGAATTGCACACTTCAAAAAAATGTATTTGTACATGGGAATATATTTGTGCATGGGAATTTTATTTCAATAAAGCTGTGAAAATAATATTTAATAACCACAAACATTAACCACACTTTAAATTTTAGTCTGATCACTTCAGAAAACTCACCTCATTCTTTCCATTTTTGTTATTGTTGCCCTGTGAAATCATTTTTTCCAAAACAGCAAGAAGATGTAAAGCTTTCTCAGCTTGGTAGGTTAATATATAGAGGTCTACAAGCAAAAAACACACTGCTTGGGCAAATTTTTCTTCTGGAGGGCGGTGGGGGGGGAGAAAAACAGGAAAAGAAAAGTCATAATCAAACGTAAAGCAAACATCTCAGACCACTCCCCCCCAGAAAAAGCTCTGAAAAGCAAAGCCTGAGACTTTACTTAAAGACGAAAGCAAACTGCAATGTCAACAATGTCACTCTATTTGACATCTCAAGGCCTCTCACACTACGGATTCTAATGCCTGAACTTCCTTTGGCAAAACACCTACCAAATTCCAGCACATGAAGTGAGGATTATTACTTTAGATGGAAGGAAACCTCAATTCCAGGACCTGCTTGGCTACTCAACAGATCTGCAGCCCCTGTATTTCACTGAACTATTTACTTATTTATTTGCCTGCACCTGTGGCACAAATAAGCTCTTGAGGCAGGGATCGAACCCATGCCACAGTAGTGACAAAGCCAGATCCATAACCTGAGCCACCAAACTCCTGCCCTTACCTTTCTTACTACCCTTACTCAAGGCTAGTAATTGTAAGCTAGTTAACAAAAAAGCGAACATTGTTCTAAACTATCTAATCTATGACTACCTGTGAAAATTTCAATTAAGCAATATACAAAATAAAATATTATACTGTCCGCTAACTTTCCAAAACACTCCTTCTTTAATACACTATTCAAGTAAGAAAGGATCAGGCACACTAAGGCAGTGATTAAACATCAAAGGGGAACAAAAATCAGTAAATCCTTATAATCAGAAATAGCATTTCTGGGAGCTCCTGTTGTGGCTCAGTGGGTTAAGAATCTGACGAGTGTACATGAGGATGCAGATTTGATCCGTTGCTCACTCAGTGGGTTAAGAATCTGGCATTGCCGTAAGCTGCGGCACAGGCCGCAGATGCAGCTGGGATCCCGGGTTCCTGTGGCTGTGGTGTAGGCGGGCAGCTATAGCTCTGATTCAACCCCTAGCTGGGGAACTTCAATATACTGCAGGTCCGGCCTAAAAAAATAAAAAAAAAAAAAAGAAGAAACAGCATTTCTAACAGTTATCTTCAAAAACTGGGGTGGGGGGGGTCAGGGCATGAGATAATTATAAGAAAACCTGTGTTTTTGGGTGTTCTACGCAGCAGAAATGAATCTGACTAGGAACCATATGGCGGGTTCAATCCCTGGCCTTGCTCAGTGGGTTAAGGATCCGGTGTTGCCGTGAGCTGTAGTGTAGATCGCAGACTAGCTTGGATCTGGCACTGCTGTGGCTGTGGTGTAGGCCGGTGGCTACAGCTCTGATTAGACCCCTAGCCTGGGACCTTGGGTAAGGCCCTAAAAAGACAAAAAAAAACACCCAAAAACCAAAAAAAAAACAAAAACAAAAAAAACAAAAAAAAAAAACCCCAAAAAAACCCCCAAAACCTGGATTCATCTAAAAGTGATATAATTTTTCTTTGGGAGCACTGGTGACATATGCCACAGCTGTGGCAATGCTGGATCCTCATGTCCACTCTGCTGGGCTGGGAATTGAACCCACACCACCATCAAGACAACATTGGGTTCTTAACCCACTGAACCACAGGGGGAGCTCCTAAAAGTGATAAATTTTTATTTTTTTTTAACCATTAAGAAAACTTGCCACAGCTTTTTTTCTTTCTTTAAACACATGTAATTCTGATTTAGGTTATCTAGGTAACAGTACCAGGGACCTTTGCAAGTATAAGAAGACAGGCAAATTTTGGACTTGACAGACAACATACCAAAAGGCTCTATAAACTGATAAAGTTTTTCACCAACTGATATGGCTTCTGTGTACTGCCGCAGATGATAAAGAATCACTGCTTGATTGTAATACAACATGCTATTTTCAACATCATCTAATCCATCCATTTCTTCAACAGCAGAATGGACCTGCAAAACAATCGACAGGGATTGTGTTCCAACAGTAAGAAAATAAAGGTAAAAATTGAAAGAATCTGTATGAATAAACAGAAACATAGGCCAACATTTCTTACTCTTGAAATTTCCACATTTCCAACAGGACCTCTAGATTTTAATTACTCTCACATACTAAAAATCAAATATTTGTCATAGTAAAATTTTGTTCTTCAATGTGGCTTCTGAGTTGGATTCCCACTCATGTGGCCTCAGGTAGCAAGAGGCTAAATAGGGAGTGTGCAAAACTCAAAATAACCTTTCCTATGAGAATGATTTTTTTTTCTTTTTATGGCCACACCTGCAGCATAAGCAAGTTCTTCGGCTAGGGGGTCAAATCAGAACTGAAGCTGCCGGCCTATATCACAGCCACAGCAACATTGGATCTGAACCACATCTGCAACCTATGCCACAGCTTGCGGCAATGCTGGATTCTTAAACCACTTAATGAGGCCAAGAATCAAACTTGCATCTCACGGACTGGATGTTAGATTCTTAACTGGCGAAGGCACAAAGGGAACTCTGAGAACATTATGATATATACATAAGCTAGATTCCATTTTGTAAATACCAAAGTAAATTTAAACATGAACAAACAATACCTAACTACTTGACTATGTGCCAGGCCTGCTACGTTAAATCCTTTATAGAGAATACCTCATTTACCCTTCCCATACCTCAATGACATAAATATTATTTCCATCTTATAAATAAGGAAACCAGCACAAAAGGCTTAATTATCCTGCCCAAGGCCATATAGCCAGGAAGTTTATTTTCTGATTTTCCTATTGGGTTCTTTGTTCCCATAATAAAAAAAAATAGATTTTTCAAAGCAGTGAACAACAAAAATACACCTTGTCAAGCACTGAGGTAAAAACAGGCTTTTAATGGCCTCACTAGAACCTTAACTTCCACATCTGACACCAAAAGTCGTAACACTTTGCATTTTAAAGCTAATGACTATCTGTATATCCACTTTCTATAAGCTGCAGCAATACGCTTTTAAATTTTAATCGTTTCACATTCTCTACTTCCATGTAACACATTAAAATGAAATTTTACCTGTATTAAAACTTATCTTTACATTGAGAATGGATAAGCAATGAGGTTCTACTGTATGGCCCAGGGAACTATGGGATAGACCATGATGGAAGATAAGAAAGGGAGTGTATATATACATATGCATGACTGGGTCACTTTGCTGTATAGCAGAAATTGGCACAATACTGTAAATCAACTATATTTCTATAAAATTTTAAAAAACCTTATATTTGCCATTATGAAGAATGCAACAAATTGTTGTAGAAGTTTAGGTAATTAATTCTGACTGGTATTTCTCTAAATTAAACAATGGAACTTTTTTTTGGCCACGCCCATGGAGTGTGTAAATTCCTGTGCCAGGGATCAAACCCACGCCACAGCTGTAATCAGAGCCACAGCAGTGACAATGGCGGATCCTTAATCTGCTGAGCCACAAGGGAACTTCAGGGGAACTTTATTTTTAAATTTTATGGCTGCACCTGTGGCACATGGAAGCTCTTGGGCCAGGGATTGAATCCGAGCCACAGTTGCTGACCTACACAGCAATTACGGTAACAATGGATCCTTTAACCCATTGTACCAGGCTAGGTATGGAACCTGTGCCTCAGCAGCAACCCAACCTGCTGCAATAAGATTCTTAACCCACTGCATTACAGCAGGAACTCTGACAAGAACTTTAATATACAGTTGGTCCACTGTATTCACACGTTCCACATCCATGGATTCAACCAACCACAGACTGAAAACACATGGGGAAAAAAATGTCAGAAAGTTCTAAAAAGCAATATTCGAATGTGATATGTGCTGGCAACTATTTACATTGTATTAGATATTATAAATAACCTAAAGATTATTTGAAGCATACGGGAAGATGGCATGATGTGGCTAGGTTATATTAAAACATTATGCTATTTTATTTATTTTTATTTTTAAATTTTTTTGTCTTTTCTAGGGCCACACCCGTGGCATATGGAGGTTCCCAGGCTAGGGGCCTAATTGGAGCTGTAGCCGCCAGCCCACGCCACAGCCACAGCAACCTCAGGATCCGAGCTGCGTCTGCCACCTACACCACAGCTTACAGCAATGCCAGATCCTTAACCCACTGAGCGAGGCCAGGGATCGAACCTGCAACCTCATGGTTCCTAGTCAGATTTGTTAACCACTGAGCCATGATGGGAACTCCCATTATGCTATTTTATATAAAGATTTTGAGTAACTGTGGATTTTGGTACTGCAGGGAGTCCTGGAACCTTGAACTGGTTAATGGCAAGGAACATGAAGTTCATGATACAGAGTGGTTTGTAATTAGACTTCTGCAGACTTCAATCACCCATGTGTTGAGTTTGATGCAGGGGTGGGGGAGGGATGTTAATGCTAACAATTGGTCCAAGCTGACCAATAGCATGAGCATCTCAATGAGTTTCGTGGTTCTTTATAATCTTTAATTATCAAGTCACTATCTTCAAGTGATTAAAAAAATCTTTTTAAATGGAGAAAACTCAATTTCCAAAGAAAAATAACACTTCTTGGTAGTTATACAATGGAGAGAGAATGAGCTAAGAATGGGATAATTCTTAGCCAGAAAAAGGGGTCCTGGATAAATTAAGGAGTTTTGGTTTCAGCAATGATTGAAATTATGAATAACTTTTCCACATTTTCTATAATTCACCAAAATAATCTAGTAATTGCTCCAACCAGAACAAAGACTACTCATTAAATAAGATGAAAATGAAAGTGGAACAGAATGAAAAGGTGTGTCATCAAATGAACCTATCTACAAAACCAAAACAGACTCACGGATGTGGAGAACAGACTTGTGGCTGCCAAGGGTGAGGGAGGAAGGAGAGGGATGGCTTGGGAGTTTAGGGTTAATAGATGCAAACTTTTATATTTAGTATAAATACATAAATAAATAAATATTAAAACTATTAGGCTCCTCAAACCGCAATTTAAAATTGAGATAATGGGAGGCTCTTGTCCTGGCACAGCAGAAACGAATCCGACTAGAAACCATGAGGTCACGGGTTCAATCCCTAGCCTCACTCAGTGGATTAAGGATCTGGCGTTGCTGTGAGCTGTGGTATAGGTCAGAGACGTAGCTCAGATCCCACATTTGCTGTGGCTGTGGCATAGGCCGGCAGCTGTAGCTCCGATTAGACCCCTAGGCTAGGAACCTCCATTTGCCACAGGTGCAGCCCTAAAAAGCAAAACAAAACAAAACAAAAGAAATTAAAAAATAAAACTGAGATAACAAGTACCTATGCCAAGGGTTAGATGTGAGGATTATATGAGATAGGGAATAAAAAGCACTTAATATGAAATTTGGAATCAAGTAGTAAGTATCTGATGAATGGTGGCTATTATTTTCATTTTTGTTGAAGAATTTTAATAGGGTTTAAAAATTTCTTTGTTCCTATAAAGAATTATAAAGACCCTGAAGAACTTTATTTCTTTTCTTTTTTTCCCTTTTTTGGCTGTGCCTGTGGCATGTGGAAGTTCCCAGGCCAGGGATCGAACCTGAGCCCCAGCAGTGATCTGAGATGCAGCAGTGACAATGCCAGGTCCTTAACCTGCTGAGTCACTGAGGGACTCCTCTTCTAACTAAATGACATTGAGGGTGATGTATAGTATCTTCACTCCTACAAAGAATCACGAAGAGCCTGAAGGGGTCACTTATTTCTAACCACATCACATTTTATGTGATACTCCATAGTATAGTGGTACTCATGAATACAAGACGGGGGGGTGGGTGGGGGTGGGGGGGTCCTCAAAAAGGTTTCAGGATCTTATACAGCATGAAGCAGTAATTAAAAGCATAGGCTCTAGAGTTAAAGAGAACTGGGTTCAAGCAGCTCTTATTACTTAAAAGCTTTGTATCTTTGGACAATCTACACAAGCCATCTGTACCTCAGCTTTCCCATCTGTGAAATAAGAAAATCACAGTAGCTTCTTCATAGGGCTACTGGGAAGAGTAAGTGAGATGTCCTATATAAGATTCTTAGTTACATAAAGTCTTATTACACAGTAAGCACTAATGGTCCGTTATCAGCCCTCCTGAATATCAAAGGTCTAACCTTGTGATACTGTTATGACCAGACCAATGATCAAGGCAAGCCCCAAACAATATAGAAATCAGAATATCGTCTATTTAACCGATCATCTCCTGATCCAAAATGCTAAACAATCTGCTATTACTATTAATAACTGGACCTTTGCAGGTATAAATAAGATAAAATCTCAGCAGGTCATCTTTTTCATACATTTCTATTTTAATTCTTAATCAAAACTCCAAAGCTCATTCAAATTTGGTACATTAGTTTACCTTGTTCAAGTTCAAAACTCAACGGAAAATAAAATCACACAATATACCTTTCATTTCCTGAAATAATAATTTTATACAAATAAAACTAATACCAACAAACGTTTATGATATATTAGAAATCATGCTATTAATATCAGATAAGTAGTCACATTATTTTACTTAACTAATTTTATTTCACGATTTAGAGAATACCATAATATTTTATAGTGAAATTCATTTATGTATCACCTGATTCTTCAGCTGGTTAAGTGTTTGTCTCAAACTATCTGTTGTGGTTTGGTTACTTTTAAAAAATTCAGCTACTGCTGTGTTCAAAATTATTTTATAATCATCTTTGTTTATATCTTGTAGGCAGGCAAGATGCTGCAGACATACATCATAATTTCCAGCCTAAAATAAAAACACACAAACAAAATCACATACCAACTTTAAGAATTATACATTCATTTCCAAACATATGCCATTCATTTTTATTTTGTTTATTTATTTATTTTTCTTTTTTGGCCACACCCACAGCATATGTAAATTCCTGAGCCAGGGATCCAATTTGAGCCATAGGTGTGAACTATGCCAAGCTGCAGCAACGCTGGATTCTTAACCTGCTGCACCACAGCCCGAACTCCTCATTCACCTTTATTTAAAATCTCTTAAAAAGACAGTTACTAGATGAAGTAATAGTCATGTCAATTAAGAAACTGTGTGGAGTTCCTGTTGTGGCTCAGTGGTAACAGATCCAACTAGTATCCATGAGGATGCAGGTTCGATCCCTGGCCTCATTCAGTGGGTGGGGGATCTGGTGCCGCTGTGAGCTATGGTGTAGGTGGCAGACTCGGCTCAGATCCTGAGTTGCTGTGGCTGTGATGTAGGCCAGCAGCTGCAGCTCACATTAGATACCTAGCCTGGGAACTTCCAATGCCACTAGTGTGGCCCTAAAAAGCAAAAGCAAAAAAAAAAAAAAAAAAAAAAAAACCAAAGAAATTGTGATATGTCAATTTTACCTCAAAAAAACTGAAAAAAAAAATTGTGGATATTTCTCAAAAATCAAACTCTAAATATATGTGCATTATATCTACAAGACACACACACTATATAAGTTTATAAAATATCTATATATAATATATATTATAATCAGATATAATATACATTAGTATATACTGGTATATATTACTATCAGGGTGTAACAAGGCTAGCCAAGAAAGGTAATATGATTATTCCAAATTTTAATTTGTAGTATACCTTGCATACCCAAGTATCAAGTTCTTCAGCTTACATGAATGCAACCTGCTAATCAATAAGGTTTTCTTTCACATTATTTTGTTTGTTTGGTTTTTCTTCTTACAGCTACACCTGCAGCATATGGAAGTTCCCAAGCCAGGGGCCAAATCAGAGCTGCAGCTGCCAGCCTACTCCACAGCCACAGCAACACCAGATTCAAGCTGCATCTGCAACCCATGCAGCAGCCTGAGGCAACAATGGATCCTCAACCCACTGAGCAAGGCCAGGGATCAAACCCACATCTGGCGCCACAAAAAGAACTCCTCTTTCACATTGGTTAATATCAGAAAAATTAAAGTTCTGACAACAAACTTCTGAGGTTCCATTATAAAGGATAGTCAAGGAAAAGAACTGAAGAGACTAGTGAAATGAAAAGCCATTCCCATATATTTACAAATCTAATTTTAAGAGACATAAAAACAAAACTATGACAGTTAAAATATGTTTATGGAAGCAAAAACTTGGGAATGGCTCAAATCACTCCCATTCCTTTCATCATATTTAAACTAAAATTAAAAAAAAATTAAACCTAAGTAATCTCTAAACTTTAACTCTTGAATCAGTACAGAACAAAAACTATACATTAAAAAATTCATTGTGAAAAGATTCATACTTGACAGATCCTAAAGATGGCACAGATTAAGAGAAACCATTTCTTACTGTGAAAGCTTGGAAAGCATTGGTGGACAACTCCTTCTCTTGATCAGTGATCCCAGAAGACTGACCCGGTCCCTCATGTTTCTCTGCTCCCTGATCTGCAAACACACAAGTTTTGGAGTTCTTTAGAAGTAACATTTTTGCAGTGACTGTAGTTTTCCTCTTAACTGTTTTCTTCCTACTGAAGTTGCCAGTTACCTCTCTCCACTAAAATGGCCAGTGGGTTTTTTTTGTTTGTTTCTTAGTTTCTTTTTTTTTTTTTTAGGGCCACACCCATAATTTCCTGGGCTAGGGGTTGAACTGGAGCAGCAGCAACAGTTCTTTGCCACAGCAACACCAAATCCGAGGCGCATCTGTGACCTACGCTGTAGCTTGTGACAACACCAGACCCTAAACTCACTGAGCGAGGCCAAGGATCAAACTTGCATGCTCACGGATACTATGTTGGGTTCTTAACCTGCTGAGCCATAACAGGAACTCCATGGCTAGCGTTTTACATGAGGAAGGAGCCATTACTTCGAAAACTTAAGAAATGTTTCCCTTTGCCATGGAAATTGTTATATAAGGATCACAGCTCTCTCCATTAGGACATTCAGGCTGACAGCATTATGCTCTCTTAAAAATATTAGATCTCAGGGAGTTTCCATTGTGGCTCAGCGGAAATGAATCTGACTAGTATCCATGACGAACCCTGGTCTCACTTAGTGGGTTAATGATCCAGCGTCACCGTGAGCTGAGGCATAGGTTGTAGATACGGCTCAGATCTGGCGTTGCCGTGGCTGTGGCAGAGGCCAGCGGCTACAGCATGAATTCAACCCCTAGCCTGAGAACTTCCATATGCTGCGGATGCAGTGCTAAAAAGACAAAAAAAAAAAAAAAAGTTAAGATCTCCCCTCGCCCCTGCTCCAGTAATATATCAAATATCTTATATATTCAAGAAACTATGCCAGGGCCTGGAGACATAAAGAGATTATAAACCCATGTTCAAATGCCTTCAAAAAGTTTATAACCCAGTTGAAGCACAGTAACATTTACCCATTAGAAAACTACATTGATAAGAACCCATCAGTTATTTCTAGGCAAAGAATGCTTTCAAAGACTTAGAAATCCAAAAGCCAAGACTAATACATTTAAAAAAATTTCCTTTGGTGTTCCTGTCGTGGCTCAGTGGCTAACGAGTCGTACTAGGAAACATGAGGTTGCGGGTTTGATCCCTGGCCTTGCTCAGTGGGTTAAGGATTGGCGTTGCCATGAGCTGTGGTATGAGTTGCAGACGTGGCTCAGATCCTGCATTGCTGTGGCTGTGGCATAGGCCAGTGGCTATAGCTCCGACTGGACCCCTAGTCTGGGAACCTCCATATACCACGGGTGTGGCCCTAGAAAAGACAAAAAGAGACAAAAAAAAAAAGTTTCCTTAATATAAGTATCCATATACATTCTAACATTAACACTTTTTGCCCCATAATTTACTGTTTTAAAAATGAGATTTTTTGTTTTTTTAATTTAAAAAAAGAATCCCAAAATAAACATAAAAATCTTAGTTGAACCAAGTCTTACTTAAACAACTCAAAAATGACAACTGTTTTCGGTTTTATGGCCTCGTCTGAGGCACGCTGAAGTTCTGGGGCCAGGGATCAAACCTGTGCCACAGCTGCAACCCATGCCACAGCAGTGATAATGCCAGATCCTTAACCTGCCACGTCACTAAGGGAACTTCCTTAAGGATGACACTGTTAAGTGTGAGTATAAACTGGTACGACCTCCTGGAAAGTAACTGGCAATACTTACCTATGTACATAGCCTTGACCAATCTCATTTCTAGGCATTCACTCTACAAATACACAAAGATGTTCATCACAGCACTATTTATAATAGTGAATATCTAGAAATAACAAATATCCTACAGTTAAGAAAATTGCTGGAGGAATTCTGGTCATGGCTCAGCGTTAATGAACCCGACTAGCATCCATGAGGACACAGGTTCAATCCCCAGCCTTGCTCAGTGGGTGAAAGATCTGGCATTGCCGTGAACTGTGGTGTATGTAGGTCGCCTGCTACAGCTCCGATTAGACCCCTAGCCTGGAAACCTCCGTATGCGGCGGGTAGGGCCCTAGAAAAAACAAACAAACAAAAAGATATATAAACATGTATTTCTGAATATGTACAGAATAAAATTTGGAAGGATGTCAAACTCTTAGGGGTTACCTCCAGGGAGTGGGATGGAAGAGGGAGAGATTTCACTTTCCTTCACATTCCTTAAGTGTAAAACCAACCAGGACCTGTTCTGGATATAAAAGCCTTACTGAGCTACAACACCACTCCAGAGACAGACAGACAGACAGACAGACAGACACACATGGTTTCTAGTTTGCAGGAAAAAAAGCCTCCAAGATCTTCCCTGATATTGTGGAAAATTGACACTACACTGTAAACCAGCTATAATGGAAGAAATAAAAAATCATTTAAAAAAAAAAAAAGGGTCTTCACTGAGAGCCGAAGGACAGATTCAAATTTGCTGTCACCCAGCACCACAGCCACAGTGACCCCAGGGTATCCAAGCTGCATCTGCAGCCTACACCACAACTCATGGCAAAGTTGGATTCCCAACACCCAGGGATTGAACCTGCATCCTCACAGGTACTACTCAGATTCGTTCTGATGCACCACAAAGGGAACTCCTCAAACATTAATTAAGTTAGGGAGGGAATGCAGAAACAAAGGAGGAGCAGTCAATAGACAACAGTGCAGGGTATAGGTTTCTCCTCAGGGAATATAGGAAACAATAATATAGCTCTGAATTCTTCAACAGAATTAAGGCCACCGGCCAGAGTGGAGGAAGGTAACTTTGGGCTGAACCGTAAGATTTTTGGACAGCCCCCTGCCACCCCATCAACCAATCAGGAGAAAGGTACACACCCTGAGCCCTCCTCCCAACTTTTGCCTATAAAAACTTTTTTTCCAAAAACCATTGAGGAGCTCAAGTTTTCTGAGCACAAGCCACCTATTCTTCTTGCTTGGCCCTGCAATAAACCTTTCTCTGCTCCAAACTCCCAGGTTTCAGTTTGTCTGGCCTCACTGTGCACTGGGCACATGAACTTGTATTTGACAACAATTGTTTAAATTTTTATAATGAATATGGGTTACTGCTTAAAAGTTTTACTTTTTAAATGTCTGCCTAAAACTAATAAAACGTTTTGGAAGTCAGATGGGGGTTGCCTTAAGAAGTCTAGTGACTGCAGTATGCATCAGGTGGAATATGAAGAGGTATTTCTGAGTGTGTGAGCATTCATTTAATTACACGTACACTCAATAATGTGGGTATTTCTTTTTCTTTTTGCTTTTCAGGGTTGCACCTGTGGTATGCGGAAGTTCCCAGGCTAGGGGTCAAATTGGAGCTACAGCCAACAGTCGCAGCCAGGATCCGAGCTGCATCTGTGACCTGCACCACAGCTCACAGCAACACTGGATCCCTGACCCACTAAGCGAGGCCAGGGACTGAACCCACATCTTCATGGATACCAGCTGGATTCATTCTGATGCACCACAATGGGAACTCCTAATGTGGGTATTTCTTGATAACTGCCTAGAAACCTGTCTTCCAGGAGCATTTCAAAGAACTAGTCCTCAGCAGAGCTAACTTTCGGAAGCCCTGGCTTGGCACATGTCATCAATCAGTAAAGACTTCCAATTTCCCTCCCTCAAGATGGCAACATAGTACAATAAAAAGTCTTGGCTTCAGTCTGGTCTCCCCTTGGCCACCTAGCTCTGCTTACTGATGCTAAATAAGGTCACTGCTGTGGTTTGGGTACAATCCCTGGTCCAGGAACTTCCATATGCCAAGGGTATGGCCAAAAAAAAAAAGTTAAAAAAAAAAAACAACCCCAAGACTTATTTATGCACCTTAAACACACAAATTAACAATGAAATTAGATTTAATATGAACAGCTCCTTAGATCGCCAAGAAACTCCTATTATTAGATATGATAATATAACTTGTACTTAAGTGAATTTATTTAAGACTTAGATTTGACCTATAAAAAAGGCATTCTGGAGTTCCCGTCGTGGCGCAGTGGTTAACGAATCCGACTAGGAACCATGAGGTTGCGGGTTCGGTCCCTGCCCTTGCTCAGTGGGTTAACGATCCGGCGTTGCCGTGAGCTGTGGTGTAGGTTGCAGACACGGCTCGGATCCCGCGTTGCTGTGGCTCTGGCGTAGGCTGGCAGCTACAGCTCCGATTCGACCCCTAGCCTGGGAACCTCCATATGCTGCAGGAGCAGCCCAAGAAATAGCAACAATAACAACAACAACAACAAAAGACAAAAAGACAAAAGACAAAAAAAATAAAAATAAAAAAATAAAAAAGGCATTCTGGTATTTGGGCTTATCAGAATAATTATTTCTGATAATTAAAGTTAGATAAATTAGTATTTCATATCTACTTTTGCATACAGATAAGTAACTGGGAGGAGGAAAAACTAATTGTTCAATGGGGACAGCTCACTGGTTTAAGAGGACACTCAAACAACTTTTTCTTTAGAAAGCCAATAATAGAGTTATTTGTTAACTCAACTGTTTACACAATGCATCTGTTTTACAAAATAACACAATATTGTTCAGAGTGAGGGCCAATTTCTTTAAAATGTGTAAAAATGGGGACACAGGATTTCAGGACTCCAGAAAGTAAAATGAGAGTTTAGAATGAGACAGAACCCTCAACTCTGTGTATATTCATGAGACCATTTTAACAATGAACATAAATACTTTATAAAATTTTTAGGGTGCCTAAAGTGTTTAAAAAATCCATCTACATAAAGATACTAAATTTAAACCAAATGCCAAAAATTTTAGTTTGCCATCAAGTTACCTCCATAGCTTCTTCTAAAACACACCCTCCTTGGCAGTTCCCATCAGGGCTCAGCAGTAAGGAACCCAACTAGTATCCATGAGGACACAGGTTCAAACACTGGCCTCACTCAATGGGTTAAGGATCTGGCATTGCTGTGAGCTTTGGTGTAGGTTGCAGATGCAGCTCAGATCCTGCGTTGGTGTGGCTGTGGCACAGGCCAGCACAACTGCAGCTCTGATTTCACCCTTAGCCAGGGAACTTCCATACACCAAGGGTGCAACCCTAAGAAGACAAAAACAAAACAAAGCAAAACAAAACAAAAAAAATAAAACACGCCCTCCTCTTAGATTAGATGACATTCCTTCATGGGACTTCTGGGCCCAAATGTCATTTATAAATTGCGATTTATAAATACAGGGAGGAGGGAAACACCCAACAATTCACCAAGGCACTGAAGAGTTTAAGCTTCTACTTTCCGCCAAAAGCAGACTGGCTCATGTGGCTACTGCTATCATCCTCTAGAACTATAAAAGTTTCCTAAAGTCTTCCAAGTAAAGAGAGACACCAACTTTAACAACAAGAGACCCTGAAATTCCCATTTCTACAGACATTTTATTTTATTTTTATTTTTATTTTTATTTTGGCTGTGCCTTCAGCATATGGAAGTTCCCTGGGGCCAGGGATCAAAGCCTTGCCACAGCAGTGTCCTGGGCTGCTGCAGTGACAATGCCATATCCTTAGCCCTTAGAGCCACAAGAGAACTCCTCGACTTTTTTTTTTTTTTTTTTTTGGTCTTTTTAGGGCTGTACCCGTGGCATATGGAAATTTCCAGGCTAGGGGTGGAATCAGAGCTGCAGCTGCTGTCTTACGCCAAGCCATGCCAGATTTAAGGCATGTCTGTGATCTACACTTACAGCTCATGGCAATGCTGGATCCTTAACCCACTGAGTGAGGCCAGGAATCAAACCTGCAACTTCATGGTTCCTAGTCAGATTCGTTTCTGCTGAGCCTCGACAGGAACTCCCCACTCCTAGACATTTTAGATAGCCAAGCTCAATAAATAGCCTATTACATGTTAATAATAAAAATTATTATTCTACCTACATTCTTTCACTTCAAGATAAAACTCAGAGGGAAAAACTCACTTCAGTGGTATTACTATTTTTATTTTCCTTATCTTTCTTCACTTTACAGGTTTTCTGTAAGGAACTGGTATTATTTTTTGCAATTAGTCTTTAAAACATTTGGTTTTTTGGTAATACTGACTTCTTACCAGAAAGAGTCTGCACATAATTCCACAACGTGTCTTTACTTGTCCAGAAATAGTCTCCATTGCCAATTGAAAGAGTATATGACCGATTATCTGTAAGTTTGACTTTCCTTCTACTCTGGCCTAATGAACAGGGCTGACTTTCCAGGCGAACAGAGCTTTTAGATGCACAAACCTTGACGCTTTTTAAGCCAACAGACTTCATTTCTACCAACCAATTGCCTTTAGGTTTAAACTAAGTAGCAAAGAAACACATCTCTTTTTCAAAACTGAAAAAAGTCAGTTAACTGAAAACCCAGAAACATTCTAATGTAGAAGGTTAACAATTCGAACCTAATTGGAGGAGGAGCTTCCACACAAGCTCCAATTTTCAAAATATAGCTCCAACGATGTTCAAAAAAACAAAAACAAAACAAAAACCACCACATTTTTTTCCAAAGAAAAAAGAAATGTAGGCCTAAAGAAATACCTCTACACATACAAAATAGTGCTGATGCCTTTGAGAGGGAAAATTTTAAATAAGGAAGATGCCATTTCAGAGAAAAATCATTCACATTTACCAAAGCCACCATACGGCTAAGATCCGAATACCTGGCATGTGTTTTCTATCATTTGAACAAGTAGACCTACCTTAGCAAAGCCCTAGACAGAATGGCTGATTTCTACACAGCTCCAAGAACTGACATATGACCAGGATGCCACAAACTTGAGCACCCTGTCCAGCATGGCAGAAATAAAGGAATAGAATACCAAGTATCAAGAATATCAGCATAGTGCAGTTCCCACTATGGTGCAACAGGAATGGTGGCATCTCTGGAGCACTGGGACTCAGGTTTGATTTCCCAGCTCAACACGGTGGGTTAAGGATGCAGTGTTACTGCAGCTGTGGCTTGGGTCACAACTAAGGCTCAGACCTGATCCCTGGCCCAGTAACTCCATATGCCTCGGGAAGGCCAAAAAAAGAAACAAAAAAAGAGTATCAGCATACCTCGGGGAAGACAGGCAAAGCAGAACAATACCACCGCTGATGAGTATTTTTATTTTCATATCTAAGACTAGTTTTCAGTCCCAGAAAAGAGATTTACTGTAGTTTTCAAATATTAATATTTGACTTCTTAATGTCACAAATTCAAAAAGTCTAATTTTTTTTTTTTTTTTTTTGCTTTTTAGGACGTTCCTAGGATAGGGGTCGAATCGGAGCTACAACTGCAGGCCTACACCACAACTCATGGCAACACCAGATCCTTAACCCACTGAGCAAGGCCAGGGATTGAACCTGCATCCTCATGGATACTAGTCGGGTTCGTTTCCATTGCTCCACAAGGGGAACTCCAAAAAGCCTAAACTTTCACATTCAACTTAGACATCTTATTCTACTTTGAGTTTTAAATTTGAAAGGGCTGTGATGAACGTCTGATTTCATTTACAAAGATAAATACCTTCAAACATAAAATTTTAACTACTTTAAATAATTTAATGTCCCAATTTAAGTAATTTGACTTAAAAAAGACAAAATTTTCTGAGAACTCAAGTTACTTATAAATCTAAAAAACTAAGCTTACAAAAATAGTGACTCTTGGGTACTCTTTACTGTCCGTGCAATAATACAGTAAGGCTTCAACTTATATTCACAAATATTAATCAATTATCCAAACAATTACAAACTTTAATTTGGAATCATAAGACTCTAAATTCTTTTTTTTTTTTTAGCGGTGCCCATGGCACACAGACGTTCTTGGGGCAGAGATCAAACCTACATCACAGCAATGACTAGAGCCATAGCAGTGATAACACGGACTCTTTAACCTGCTGAGCCACCAGGAAACTCTAAGACTCTATAAATTTTTTTGGTTTTGTTTTTTGCTTTTTAGGGCCACACCTGCAGCATATGGAAGTTTTCAGGCCAAGGGGTGAATCAGAGCTGTAGCTGCTGGCCTACACCACAGCTCACGCAATGCCCGATCCTTAACCCACTGAGCGCGGCCAGGAATTGAATCTGCGTCTTCATGGATATTAGTTTGAAACCCACTGAGCCACAACAGGAACTCCCCAAGACTCTAAGTTCTTAAACATTAAAAACACTTAAAATATCCAGTGTAGGTCACTGTTAATCCTTATTCTGAAAACTGATAAATGAAAAGGCTGAATTAGGAGTTCCCGTCATGGTTCAGAAAAAATGAATCTGACTAGCATCCATGAGGACACAGGTTTGATGTAAGCCAGCAGCTGCAGCTCAGATTCAACCCCTAGCCTGGGAACTTCTGTATGCTGAGAGTGCAACCCTAAAAAAAAAAAAAGTTGAATTAAGTTTTTAACAATTGATATCCCTTTCTGGGAAAAATTACACTTCATCCCAGTTTATATGTCAGAACTACTCTTTGTAGAATGCCAGCTAGGAGTTCCCGTCGTGGCTCAGTGGTTAACAAATTCAACTAGGAACGATGAGGTTGCAGGTTCGATCCCTGGCCTTGCTCAGTGGGTTGAGGATCCGGTGTCTCCATGAGCTGTGGTATAGGTTGCAGACTCGGCTCGGACCTGGCGTTGCTGTGGCTCTGGCATAGGCTGGTGGCTACGGCTCTGATTAGACCCCTAGCCTGGGAATCTCCATATGCCGTGGCAGTGGCCCTAGAAAAGGCAAAAAGACAAAAAAAAAAAAAAAAAGAATGCCAGCTAACAAATGCAGACACGGTAATAGAATTAGGAAAAGTATCACTTTGCAACCCCCAATGATGTAACTGATTATGGCAAAGATCATCTACAGTGGATGTTTATATAATGCCAAATTATTACCACATAGATTACTTTTTTAAAGAATCCGAGATGCAACTGTCATATAACATTATATTAGTTTCAGGTGTACAACCTAATGATTTGATATTTTTGTATATCCTGTATATTACTTCTGACTGAATATGGGAAAGGACATTCCTGTGACCACCTTAACAAACTGATCAAACTGAGCATCATCAATAGTGGACAAAGTGACAGTAGGTGCTTTTTTTAAAAAATGATTTTTATTTTTTCCATTATAGTTGGGTTACAGTTGATGTGCTTTATATAAAGTACAGAACGCCACTTACAAAGCATCTTAAAAATATGTTAAATCTAAATCTAATCAAGCCTGTAGTAATAACATTCAGCTTACAGAAAATACAGGAGATAATAAGGAATTAATTAAAAGATACCAGGAAGAAACAATCAAAACATGCAGAATATGGGGCATTTTGTAAGACAGTCCACTTAATCTCACTGTCATTAAAAAAAAAAAGAAAGAGTGAGTTCCTGCCTTGGCGCAGCGGAAACAAATCCAACTAGGAACCATGAGGTTTCGGGTTCAATCTCTGGCCTCACTGAATGGGTTAAGGATCCAGCAATGCCATGAGCTGTGGTGTAGGTCGTAGACATGGCTTGGATCTGGTGTTGCCGTGGCTGTGGTGTAGACTAGCAGCTGCAGCTCTGATTAGACCCCTAGCCTGGGAACCTCCATATGCTGCGGGTGCAGCCCTAAAAAGACAAAAGACAAAAGAAAAAAAAAAAGAATGAAAGAAAAAGAAAAAAGATATGGGGTATTAAGAGAAACATCAAAATACAATGAATGAGCCTTGACTGGGTATTAATTTAAAAGTCACAGTTTCTTTAAAACTTTAAATAACATTTTTGGAACAATGAAGGAAATCTAATATATTCAAATATTAATTTTCTGAAGTATGATTATGGTACTGTACATAAGTTTATGTCCTTATTTTTAATAAATGTATGAAGAAATTTTAGAGAGATGAAGTATCAAGGTCTATAGCTTATCTAGAAATGATTCAACATCAAGAACTATAGCTAGATGGAGTTCCCTCTGTGGTGCAACAGGATCAGTGGCATCTTGGGAACACCTAGACATAGTGCAGCTGCAGCTTAGGCCTTGACTTTGGCTTCTATCTGATACTTCAGGTGGCCCAAAAAAGGAAAAAAAGAACAACAAAAAAAGAACTGTAGCTAGTGACAGCTAGCCACACCTGCAGCACATAGAAGTTCCCAGGCTAGGGGCTGAATCAGAGTTGTAGCTGCCAGCCTACACTACAGCCACAGCAACTGGGGATCCCAGCCTTGTCTGTGACCTACACTGCAGCTCATGGCAATAGCAATCCTTTACCCACTGAGCGGGGCCAGGGATTGAACCTGCATCCTCATGGATACTAGTCGGGTTCATTATTGATAAGCCACAACAGGAAATTCAATTTTTTCAATTATTTCAATGTTTGAAATCATTTGTAATAAAAAGTTGAAAAATGTCAAACATACACAGATTTTTACAACTATGCATGGCGGATGTTAATTAGACTTACAGTATTAATTTCACAATATATACAAATATCGAATTATTATATTGTAAACCTGAAACTAATACATCAATAACAACTTTTTTTTTTTTGTCTTTTTAGGGCCACCCCTGAGGCATATGGAAGTTCCCAGGCTAGGGGTCAATTCGGAGATGCAGCTGCCAGCCTACCCCACAGCCACAGCAATGAAAGATCCGAGCCTCATCTGTGACCTACACCACAGCTCATGGCAACACAGGATCCTTAACCCACTGAGCAGAGCTAGGGATTAAACCTACATCCTAAGGGATACTACTCGGGTTCGTTACAGCTGAGACACAATGGGAACTCCTACACCCTGATTTTAAAAAAAACAAACAAAAAACAGAGGGATTTCCCATTGTGGCTCAGTGGAAACAAATGTGACGAGTAATCCCTGGCCTTGCTCAGTGGGTTAAGGATCTGACTGAGCTGTGGCGCAGGTCACAGATGCTCCTTGGATCTAGCATGGCTGTGGTGTAGCCCAAGGGCTACAGCTCTGATTGGACCTTTAGCCTGGGAAGCTCCACATGCCAAGGGTGCAGACCTAAAAAGATCAAAAAAAAAAAAAAAAAGAGAGAGAGAGAGAGAGAAACACTAACCTGAACTACTGAATGTTTCTATTTATCAACCACCTGGAAAGATATCTAACCTTAAAATTATATGATCCTATCAAGAATGTCTTTCAAAAAAATTAAATAAATTGACAGTAACTAGAAAAATAAAAAAACCATGCACACATACAGGAGTTCCTTGGTGGTACAGAAGGTTAGGATCTGGTATACTCACTGCGGTGGCTCAGGTTTGATCCCTAGCCTGGCCAAAACATTAAAGAAGTAAAGTCAAACAAATCATTCTAAAATATTGCTGATGTTTCATACCACTTTTATATGTTTCACAGGAACTTTCCACTGCCCCTAAAATGTTTATTTTAGGTTGGTGCCCCATCCACCCTGGGATACCGCTTCCCTTATTATTTGGTTGAAATACAAACCAGGGTGAGAGAACTGCTGACTGGTCAGTCACTAAGAAGTCACACAACCTAGAACTTCAGGTAAATCAGTTCTCCAGCAGGTGAGTCTTGACCAATTGGGAAGAGGAAATGGGAGAAAGCTGGACATTCAACCCTTTCACTCTGATGTGGTCTTTTTTTTTTTTTTTTCTTTTTTGCAGTGCACATGGTATGCAAAGTTCCTGGGCCAGGGATGGAACCTGAGCTATAGCAGAGACAACATCAAATCCTTAACTGCTAGGCCACCAGGGAACTCCTCATCTAAAGGGTAGTTTCGCCTGGAAAACCTTATAGAAAACTCCGATATGCAAATGACCTGCTATGTCTCCTCACAGGTCACAGTGACAGTAGCCAGGACTGTAACGTATTGCATCTTCCTTTGCCCCCTCACCTTCCCTATCTTGAGCCTACACCTTCCAAATAAAAAATATGCACCTTAACCAGGTTCTGCTTTCCAGAGAATGTGGGCTACAACATACATCTTACCTCACCTCATCTGATTCTAACAAGTTACAAACTTGTGAGGGATATAAATTACAAAGATACTAGGAATAAGTAAGAATACTGAGGACCCCATTTCTTTCCTTTTCAGCCACGTTCATGGCATGACGAAATTCCCAGGCCAGGGACTGAACGAGCACCACAGAAGCCACCAGAGCCATAGAAATGACAAGTGGATCCTTAATCCACTGAGCCACCCAGGAACTCCATGGACCCCCATTTCACAAATGAAGAAACTGTGGCTCAACTGAGAACCTTTCCCAAGGAGCAAGGCTTTGCGCTCACCAAGCAGTCACAATTTTACTCACTAAACAATCCTCATACCTGCCTCTCCTCTCCATCTACCACTATCATAAAGTAAAAAGCAAACATCTCTTAAAGCCAGAACCGAAGTTGATCTCAACTAACCCTTTACCAACACTGTATGATGGATAATATCATTCTCCAGGCAGGAAAGCAGAGGCTTAAATAAAGTTTCTTTTTTGTTGTTGGGTTTTTGTTTTTTTTTTGCCTTTTCTAGGGCCGCTCCCGCAGCATATGGAGATTCCCAGGCTAGGGGTCTAATTGAAGCTGTAGCTGCCGGCCTACGCCAGGACCACAGCAATGCGGGCTCCGAGCCATGTCTGCAACCTACACCACAGCTCACGGCAACACCGGATCGTTAACCCACTGAGCAAGGCCAAGGATCCAACTCGCAACCTCATGGTTCCTAGTCAGATTCTTTAACCACTGCGCCACGACGGGAACTCCTAAATAAAGTTTCTTAAAACTTGCCCATGGTCACACAAATACCATATGGTACAACTAGGCTGAACCTAGGCTTCCCGATTTCATTTTCATTATTTTTTTGCTTTTTAGGGCCAAACCCACAGCATGTGGAAGTTCCCAGGCTAGAGGCTGAATCAGAGCTACAGCTGCTGGCCTACGCCACAGCCACAGCAATGCTGGATCCTTATCTCACTGAGCGAGGCCGGGGATCAAACCCACATCCTCATGGTTCCTAGTCCGGTTCATTAGCCACTGAGCCACTAAGGGAACTCCTAGGCTGCCTTATTTCAAACTTCCTCCTCCTCCTACCTCTTCATCACTTATCACTTGGCTCAGTTAAAACATGAAGCAGCTCACAGGACACCACTGCTGACATCTCTCAATGGCTCCCCATAAGTTAGAGCGAAATTTCACCTTCTTCCATGGCCCACAAAGACTGACAGAAGCTGTCCCCCACCCCCTAACTCTGACTTTGCCTCTTGCCTCACCTCCTCTGCTCACTATGCTATAAAATACGCTGAGTGCTCTGATACGCCAGCAGTTGGTCCAGGTGCTGGAAACGGCACACAACCCCAACACAGACAAAAGTGCCTGTCCTCAAGGTGCTTATGCTCCCAGGTCTTCCTGCTGTACATTTTCCAAGGGGTCTGTACAGCTGCTGCTCCACCTATCTGCATCATTCTTGCTTCCTGTGGCTGGCTCTTTAGTCTTTGTTCAAATGTCACCTCTTAGAGAGCCTTTCCATATCTGATCCACTCTCAGTTATTGAGATCAAGACATACTAAAACACACACTACATTTGAGATTTCCTTTTTTCTTTTTTAAATTAATTTTAGTTTTAAAAATAATTTTACTGTGAAAAATCTTAAGTGTTGACTGCTTCTAAGTCCTGTCATTTAAATTCCAACAAAACCTGGATGGATGCCACAGAGAACATTATTTTCTTACAGGAAACATAGGCCAGACCATCCCAAAAGTAGGCAGGAAAGCATTTTATATTCTTCAAAGGAGAAGATTTTTAGGAAGGGGGTAGTAATCCATAAAGAAAATCGTCACGAGAAATTAGTCTTGAGGAACTAGGGGAAAACAGGTTCCACACGCAAGATATTAAAAAGCAGAGTCTGAAGTGAGACACAATAAAGTTATTCCCATTTAAATAAATGGTTTTCATAAAGCTAATTATATACGACGTGGCCGACCAGAGGCAAGCTGATGTCGCAGTGACCAGCCAGGGAAGTCCTGGCCGGAGCCAGGGGAAATCAAGGTAGCTCTTTTTCCAGGGTGAACTTTCCTTGCTCTGCTTTCCCCAAAGGGAAGTCAGAAAATCTGTGAAGCGGCCACATAGGTTTAAGCTTTTTAAACCAGAGCTATTCCAGAGAGCGGGGCAAAGGAGGGCAGAAGTAGCTTCACGCCACACTTGGTAAGAAACTATCTGACATCGGGCCCAAAGACTCACATTAGCCCCTCAGAGGGAGAGGATGGGGAGAGAAATGGCACGCCCCAATTAGAGTCACCCTAGAGTCCCCAACCTCCAGTCCCCAACCGGAGCTCCTCCGCCGAAGCGCAGGGTCTGCCTGCTCCCGCGTGTCCCGTTTCGACCCTGATCGCTGGGCGCGGGCACCTCACCTGAGGGCTTGTCTGCAGCCATCTTCCCGCCTCGGCTCAGGTTCTTCCCCGCAGGTGGCGTGGCCTCCACTCCAGCTGCCCGGCCGACCGCTGTCCTGGACCTCGGAGGAAAAGTCTGCACCCACTCCCCGGGTTCCGGTCTGTGGAGTGGGCAGACGGCGGGCTGAGGAAGTGACGAAGGCTAGCTCGCGTAGTCTAGCAACAGCAGCAGCGTCTCCGCCAGGGCGGTGCCACCGCCTCCAGCCACGCCCGGCTTCCGCCTCGCCGAGTCCCCTGACACACTACTTCCGGGGGCCGCAGCCGGCGTGGGAACTGCGGCTGGTCCCGCCCCACGCTGGCGTCCCCGGCGCCCCGCCCCCCGCAGCGTGAGCGCGCGCTCCCGTCCGGAAGTACGCTCAACCGCACCTCTGGGAGAAAGCTGTGCGCTAGTGTTTTGTGCTTGTCCTGGTTAGACTTCGTAAGTATCAGCGCTTTTGTCCCTCATTTTACGGAAAACCACATAACTGCACTTGACATCTAAGCTTAAGGCTAAGCTTAGCTAAGCTTAAGGCTTGCACTTGGCTTGTATACTCATTGATTTCTCACAGATCTCTGAGAAGGCACTGTTGCCCTTTCCCTTCCCCATTTAAAGTCAAAACAAAACATTTTGTTTTAGAAGTTTTAGATGTATATAAAATTGCAGAAATGATACATGGAGCTCTTGTGAGCGTTTTGAATATTATTAAGTCACTACGACACATCTGTCACATCTAAGAAACCACCATTAGCATATTACTATTAATTTTTTTTTCAACTTCACCAGTTTTCTTTCTTTCTTTCTTTTTTTTTTTTTTTTTTTGGTCTTTTTGCCTTTTCTAGGGCCACTCCCTCGGCATATGGGGGTTCCCAGGCTAGGGGTCTAATGGCCTACAGCAGAGCCACAGCAATGTGGGATCCGAGCCGCGTCTGGAACTTACACCACAGCTCACAGCAACGCGGGATCGTTAACCACTGAGCAAGGCCAGGGATCGAACCCTCAACCTCATGGTTCCTAGTCGGATTCGTTAACCATTGAGCCACGACAGAGACTCCCATTCACCAGTTTTCAGTTACGGTCCCCTTTCTGTTCCAGGATCTTTTCCAGGATACCACATTAAATTTATTCATGTCTCCATAAGCTATTCTTTTTTTCCTTTTTACATCCACATCTGCAGCATATGGAAATCCCTGGGCTAGGGGTCTAAATGGAGCTGCAGCTGCAGGCTTACACCACAGCCAGGGCAGTGACAGATCTGAGCCACAAGGATCTGAGCCCCATCTGTGACCTACACCACAACTTGTGGCCACGCCAGATCCTTAACCCACAGGGAAGGGGCCTGGGAAGGAAGCTATATCCTCATGGACACTATGTCAGGTTCTTTACCTGCTGGGCCACTATGGGAATTCTTTCTCAGGCTATTCTTGGCTGTTACTGCTTCTCAGATTTTCCTTATTCTTTTTTTTGTGTGTGTGTGTGTTCTTCTAGGGCTGCACCTGTGACATATGCAGGTTCCCAGGCTATGGGTCTAATCAGAACTGTAGCCACCACCCTATGCCAGAGCCACAGCAACTCAGGATCCAAGCCTCATCTGTGACCTACACAGCTCACGGCAACGCCGGATCCTTAACCCACTGATCGAGGCCAGGGATTGAACCCACAACCTCATGGTTCCTAATCAGATTTGTTAACCACTGAGCCAGGATGGGAATTCCAGATTTTCCTTGTTCTTGATGACGTTGACAGCTTTGAAGAGTACCAGTCAAGGTTTTTGAAGAATGGGTTAATTGTTTTTTTGTTTTTGTCCTCTTAAGGCCACAGTCATAGCATTATGGAGGTTCCCAGGCTAGGAGTCAAACTGAACTTGTAGCTGCTGGCCTACACCACAGCCACAGCAACACCGGATCCTTAACCCACTGAGCAAGGCCAGGGATTGAACCTGTGTCCTCACAGATACTCGTGAGATTCATTTCCGCTGAGCCATGACAGGAACTCCATCCACTGTTTTTTATTTCATGGTTAGACTAGGGTTATAGATTTTTAGCAGAAACACCACAGGGTGACTTGCCATTCTCATTGCATCAAATTGAGACTAGGCACTATCACAATGACTTGGTGATGTTGACCTTGATCCCCTGGCTTAGGTAATTTTTGTCAGGCTTCTCTACTTTTAAGTCATTAAGTGCAGCTCACAGTTGAGTGGTTGAGGGCTGTGAAGCTCTACCTCCTGCTGTAGGAAGGCTGTACATAAATTATCTTTTCCAAGGGAAATTCATCTCTTCTCCTTCATTTAGTTACTTATTCAGTCATATATTTATGTCTGTATGGATTCATGATATTTATTTTTATTGAAGTTGATTTACACTGTGTTAGTTTTTGGCATAGAGCAAAGTGATTTATATATATACACATATATGTATATATATTCTTTTTCATATTCTTTTCCTTTATGGTTTATTACAGGATACTGAATATAGTTCCCTGTGCTATCCAGTAGGACCTTGTTGTATATCTATATCTATATATATATCTATATCTATATATATAGTAGTTTGTATCTATATGTATATCTATCTACCTATCTATATATATATAGTAGTTTGTATCTGCTAATCCCAAACTCTTAATTTATCCCTCTCCCACCTTCCACTTTGGTAACCATATTTGTTTTCTAGGTCTGTGAGTCTGTTTCTGTTTTTAAATAAGTTCATTTGTATCATATTTTAGATTCAACATATAAGTGATATCCTATGGTACTTGTCTTTGTCTGACTTAGTATAATAATCTCAAGGTCCGTCAGTGGCAGCTGTTTTTATGGCTGAATAGTATTCCACATCTTCTGTACATGTACATTTATTTCATGTTGTGGTTTTAATCCAATACTACATTATTTTCTTGCTCAATTTGTTTCAGTTTTGGTAGTTGGGAGCCTTTTCAGGTTTGCTCCCACATACCTTTGATGCAGCTGCCCATTTTTTAAAAGAACCTTCTGTTTTATATTTACACATGCACAATAAAGTGTGCAAAATGTAATCACAGTTTTTTAAACTTTTCATATCCATGTATCTAGCACCCAGAGAAAGGACAACACACTACCCACATGCATATACCCCCCTCATGCTTCCTTCCATCACTCCGTAAGGGAAATTACTAGCCTACGGCTAACACCGTGTATTAGTTTCACTGTTTTTTTTTGTCTTTTTAGGGCTGCACCAGCTACGTATGAAGGTTCCTAGGCTAGGGGTTGAATTGGAGCTGTAGCTACTGGCCTACACCACAGCTGCAGCAACACCAGATCCAAGCCGTGTCTGCGACCTACACCATAGCTCATGCCGTTGCCGGATCCTTAACCCACTGAGCAAGGCCAGAGATTGAACTGGTGTCCTCATGGATCCTAGTCAGATTCATTTCCGCTGAGCCACGATGGGAACTCCCAGTTTCACCTGTTTTTAAGCTTAATAAGAGTGGACCATGCAATATATTTTCTTTAAAGTCTAGAATGTTAGTTTGTTTCTCCTTGTTAATTAATGTTCCATTATATGAACGTACTGTAATCTGTGTATTCATTTTATTGTTGAGTAGTTTTGGGTATTTTGTCTATTTCGAATAAGTTCAGTATGAATATTCTAGTATGTCTTTTATGGGAGCCAACATAAAAAGAAACCTAAAGCGTTTATTGATCTCACTGCTGTAAAGAGCCTTTCAATAAAAAAGGTATTAGGGGAGTTCCCATTGTGGTGCAATCATATCAGTGGCATCTCTCCAGTGCCAGGACACAGGCTCAATCCCCTGCCTGGCACAGTGGGTTAAGGGATCCAGTGTTGCCACAGTTGCATTATAGGTCACCACTGTGGCTTGGATCTGATCTCTGGCCCAAGAATTCCATATGATGTGTGGTGGCAAAAAAAAAAAAAAAAGGAATTAGGAGGAAACATAAAATTTGAGCTTTTGCTGGATGATTTTAAAGAGGGATTAGGGAAGTTGGGAGGTTGGCAGTTTTGGGTTGAATGCAATTGGGAAACAGATAATTCAGTGATTGTCAGTCTTTAGGAGGCAGAAGGATGAAAGCAAGGCTGGAGTTGTCATTGGTCAAGGGGCAGCATTACTCATGGTGGAAGAAGGAGGTGTTTCCTTGTTTTTTGTGGTTATAAAGAGCTTTGTTTCTTTCTTGTCCCAAATACAGTCATGGTGTAACCTTCCCTGAACATGTTCATATTCTGTGAGTGTTGTTTATGTCCAGCTGGGAATGTTCTGCTAGCAGGATTGTTTTTCACTTTCTTCATCTCCAAGCTTGTCAGCAGAGCCATTTTTCACTTTCTCACATGTGGTCCCATCTACTGGTTCTATTTTACAGATGAGAAGAATGAGGCACAATGTAAACCACTTCCCCAAGTAACAAGACTGGTAAGTGATGATTATCTTATTATTATCTCTCGACTGTAGAGGTTCTCGATTTTGCCCATATTGAAGACACCTTGGGTCTCTTCTCTCACCCTCCAGTATTGGCAGCTTTCTCTCATTTACAGCCAGGCTGACAACAGGGATGGAAAAGAGTTAATTCAGAAGTGGGAGGTGGAGAGTTCCCTGCTGGCTTTGTGGATTAATGATCTGATGTTGTCACTGCTGTGGCAAAGATTTGATTCCTGGCCCAGGAACTTCTTAAAAGAAAAAAAAAAAAGAAGAAATAGTAGTAGGAAAGTCTGCCCTGTCACCTACCATGGCAAGTCACTACGCCTCCAGCTAGTGATGATACAGCTGTCTGCCTGCAGTGCATCAGACCGTATGTGGTCCATGCCACTTGTGGAAGACTATCTCCAAGTTTGGTTGTGAACAGTCCTCCCATCCTGATATGAATATGCTGCTCTTCCCTCTCTGCGTATGAACTGTGACTTGGTGTGACCAACAGAATGCAGAAGTGAGGCTGAGCCAGTTTTGGTTCTAGCCCTTGAGAGGCATGGCAGCATCCACTTTTCCTCTCCTGCACTCAGCTACCATGCTGCAAGTCTGTCATGCTGGAGAGAGACATGGGGAGGAGATTCAAGATGCCCCAACTGACAGCCAGCACCAAGGTTCCAGACATAATGAAGCTGTCTTGAACCTTACCACCCAATTCACCTGCCAGCTCAATGCAGTTACATGAGTGATCCTAGCTAATATCACATGAAGCAGAAAAAGGTGAAAAATAATTAAGTCATTGTTACTGAGCTTTTTTGTATCTAATTAAAAAAATTGAGGAGTTCCCGTCGTGGCGCAGTGGTTAACGAATCCGACTAGGAACCATGAGGTTGCGGGTTCGGTCCCTGCCCTTGCTCAGTGGGTTAACGATCCTGCGTTGCCGTGAGCTGTGGTGTAGGTTGCAGACGCGGCTCGGATCCCGCGTTGCTGTGGCTCTGGCGTAGGCTGGTGGCTACAGCTCCGATTCGACCCCTAGCCTGGGAACCTCCATATGCCATGGGAGTGGCCCAAGAAATAGCAACAACAACAACAAAAGACCAAAAAAAAAAGACAAAAAAAAAAATTTGAGATACAAGCTCATAGCGTGCAATTCACCTAACCTTTTTTTGGCCAAGCTCACGGCATCGTGACAGTTCTTGGGCCAGGGATTGAATTCACACCATAGCAGCTATCCAAGAAGCTGCAGTGACAATGCCAGATCCACGACCCTCTGCACCACAAGGGACTCTGCAGTTCACCCTTTTGAAGTGTACAATTCCATTGTTTTTAGCATATTCACAAAGTTGGGCAAATATTACCAATATCTAAATCCATGGCAAACTGCCAAGGTAGAGTGTTTTTTGGTTTTTGTTTTCTTGTTGTTGTCTTTTTTTTTTAAGGAACTTTTTTTTTTTTTTTTTTGGTCTTTTTGTCTTTTTGCCTTTTCTAGGGCTGCTTCCCATGGCATATGGAGGTTCCCAGGCTAGGGGTCCAATCGGAGCTGTAGCCACCGGCCTACGCCAGAGCCATAGCAACGCGGGGATCCGAACCGCGTCTGCAACCTACACCACAGCTCACAGCAACACCGGATCCTTAACCCACTGAGCAAGGCCCAGGGATCGAACCCACAACCTCATGGTTCCTAGACGGATTCGTTAACCACTGAGCCACGACGGGAACTCCCTGTTGTTGTCTTTTTGAGGACTCATTGGTGCCTTCTTCTTGAGGACATTTCCAATTTAAAAGTGAAGAAAAAAAATTGAAAAAAAAAGTGAAGAAAAAATTCAAAGTTAAACTTTTTTTTTTTTTTTGGTCTTTTCAAGGCCACACCCACAGCATATGGAAGTTCCCAGGCTAGGGGTTGAATTGGAGCTGTAGCTGCCGACCTACACCACAGCCACAGCAACACAGGATCTGAGCAGCATCTTCGACCTACACCACAACTCACAGCAACGCCAGATCCTTAACTCACTGAGCAAGGCTAGAGATCAAACCTGCATCTTCATGGATACTGGTCGGGTTCGTTACCATTGAGCCACACCAGGAACTCCAAACATGTTTTTATTACTCTCTAAAACATGAATTCAGGAAGATTATTTCAACTGTAAATATGGAAAATTGAATAATTAAAATTGTGTCATAATTATGATATTTTGTACAGAGGAGTATAGAATATATTATGACAGGTTTATTTTCAACTCAGAATTGACAAGTGTCAGTATTTGCCACATTTACTTATATCTTTTTTTTTTTTTCTCTTCTCATTGCAGCATGCAGCGCCATGTGGGATCTCAGTTCTCAGACCAGGGCTTAAACTTGGGCTGCAGTGGTGAAAGAGCTGAATCTTAACCGTTGGACTGCCAAGGAATTCCCTAGATTCAAAATCTTTCTTTTGAAAATTGTTCCTGGTACAGATGAGTCTAGTTTATATTCCCTTCCTGCTTACATTCCCCTTACTCCCTTCCCAGAGGTAGCCACAACTCAGAAGTTGGTGTGTGTCCTTATAGACCATGTTTAAAACATACCCATAAACAACATTTATTATTATTGAAATTTATATAAATATCACACTGACAGTATCATTATAAAACTTTCTCTTTTAGCTCAACAATATATATATGTCTTTTTAGGACCACACCCAAGGCATATGGAGGATCCCAGGCTAGGGGTCAAATCAGAGCTGTAGCTTGGATTCCATCCCAATAGAATCAGGGGCTAGGGGACTTCCGTATGCTTCGGGTGTGGCCAAAAAGGGAAAAAAATATATTGAAATATGTATTCATAATATGTATATTTGTATTAAATATACAAAATGCAAAAATGTAGATATTTGTATTAAACTACAAATATAGTTTAACTACTGTTTAGTATTCTACTAAATAATTATCACTTAGGTATACTTTTATAGCATGATCCTTACATAAAAGTCTCATAAATAATATAGGCATTAATTATCTCACTGACAAGAAATCTGCAGGTAGACTGTTTCACTGCTAGGTCAGCGACTCAGCAATGTCAAGGTGCAATTTGGCATCCTTGGGATTCTTTCTTTTGTGGTCCCAAGATAACTGCCATAGCTCTGAACATCATACTCTTGCCTGTAGAAGTATCCAAAGCAGGAAGTGGAGGAAGGGGGCAAGAATTTTCCTTTCCTAGCCGTATTCTCTAACAAATAGGTACCACATTTCATCAAACCCATGAAGCTATCAATTTATTCTTTTCCTTTTTTTTGATTTTTAGGGCCACACCCATGGCATATGCAGGTTCCCGGGCTAAGGGTCTAATCAGAGCTACAGCTTCCAGCCTATGCCAGGGCCACAGCAACGCAGGATCCGAGCCGCATCTGCGACCTACACCACAGCTCACGGCAACGCTGGATCCTTAACCCACTGAGTGAGGCCAGGGATCAAACCCGCAACCTCATGGTTCCTAGTAGGATTTGTTCATGCTGTGCCACGATGGGAACTTCTACTCTTTATTTTTTAATTTTTAATTTTTAAATGATTTTTATTTTTTCCATCATAGCTGGTTTACAGTGCAATTTATTCTTAAAAATAAAGTGTTGGAGTTCCCGTCGTGGCTCAGGGACAACAACCCGACTAGTATCTGTGAGGATTTGGGTTCAATCCTTGGCACTGCTCAGTGGGTTAAGGATCTGGCATTGCCATGAGCTATGGTGTAAGTCGCAGATGTGGCTCAGACCCCCTGTTGCTGTGGCTGTGGCCTAGGCCGGCGGCTAAAGCTCCAATTAGACCCCTAGCTTGGGAACCTCCATATGCCACAGGTGTGGCCCTAAAAAGAAAAAGAAAAGTGCCTACAATTGAACTGACTTAATGCTTTATTCCTCCTTGGCATTTTTATTTTGTGCTTAAAAAATAGCTCTTTTATTACTCGAGTATACAAAATAGGAAAATAGAAACGAAATAAATTGGTTAAGGTATTTTCGGAACATCTTCCCACTAGAGTTCCACCCTAAATTACCTTTCAGGAAGATCCCTGGTGGCTCAGCAGGTTAAGGACCCAGTGTTATTATTGCTGTGGTATGGGTTTGATTCCTGGCCCTGGAACTTCCACATCCTGTAAGCATGGCTAAAAAAAAAAAATTACTTTTAAATTCAGTGCCGTATGTGTCCTTTCTCTTCCCTAGGATGTCACCTCAGTGCCCCCAGAAACACTGGCAGGAAATCATCTCTTCACAGAATCACCACTATTGTCTCAAAAAGGCAAGTTTTAATTCTGGTACTTTCTGAATCTTACCAGAAGGCGTCACAAATGGTAGGTTTTCCATTTGCACACGTGTGGGAGTGACAAACACACCACAGCAGTGATTGTGACAAGCCTTCCAATTTCAGAAATGAAAGAAAGAGGTATACCTACTGTGTCACAGTGGGTTAAGGATCTGATGTCTCTGCTGCATCAAGCCTTCGATCCTTGGCCCAGGAACTTCCATATCCTGTGGGCGTGGCTGAAAAATAAATAAATAAAAGGATTAAAAAAAAAAAAGAAATGGGAAAGAGTGTGTATTTAGAATTGATGAAGTATGGAGAATCTTTCCTAGAAGCCTCTCATCAAAATCTCCCCTTAACGGTGAGGTTGGTTGCCCTCCCACCACTGGATCAATTACTAGTATGAGAAAGAAGATTCTGACTTGTACCTTGGATTCATCACAGTGCATGCACAGAACATTTATGTGGGGGTAAGTAAAAAGCAGGGTTTAAAAAGCAGTTTTTTTCTGGCCATGCCCACAACATGCAGAAGTTCCCGGACAGGGATCAAAATGTGTCACAGCAGTGACAACGCTGGGTCCTTAACTGCTAGCCCACTAGGGAACTCCAAAATCAGGATTTCATTAACCAGGAAGAGCAGGAAATGACTGCTGACAGGTCCAATCTCTTATCACTTTATCACTATTTATCTCTATTGATAGACCCAAGTCATTTCCAATTTTCATTTCACAGACGAAGCTGCAGAGCCCATTCTTGAGTGTACGTGCAGTTACAAGAACTTCTCTAGGAAACATACTCTGAGGTGGAATATAGCCGAAAGTATAACTAATCCCATGTGTCCATCCCCTCGCTTCACTTCATCATAGACTTGTTTCATCTTCTTCTTCTCCCTTCTTATGTTTTGTTGCTGGAGTATTTTAAAGCAAGTCTCAGACATCATTCCCTTCACCTCTAAACACTTCAGCATGCTACTCAAAAAGAAATAGCCAAGTATTTTCTTACATAACCACAATGCCATTATCACATCTAACAAAATTCAGAGTAATTCCTTCATATCATTCAATTACCAAGTCATACTCAAATTTCCTCTATTATATAAAAATATTCTTTTTGTAATTACTGTTTAGAATCAGATCAAACAAGAGCCCTTTCATTTGGTTATGTCTCTTGTGTTTCTTATAAGTCTTTTAAGTCTTATGTTTCCCTTAATCTAGAACAGTCCCCTCCCCTTTTATTCTTTCTTTCATTGACTTGATGAAATTAGAGTCCAATGTAAGATCCTTCCTTTGAGATCTGGTGTATTGCTTCCTTGTGGACTGCATCCTTTATGCTCAGTATTTCCTGTGGACTAGAGATCAGTTTTAAAGCCTTGATTATATTATGGTTCATACATTTTTTTTTTTTCCCTTGAGAATCCATCCTAGATGGTACTGTGTACTTTCTCCATCCCCTTCAGGAAGCATGTAATGTGTGTTATCTCATTTTTTGCGACACTAAGATTGATCCTTGTAGATGCAAACTATTACATTTAGAATGGATAGGCAGTGAAGTCCTACTGTACAGCACAGGAAACTATATCCAGTCTCTTGGGGTAATCCATGATGGAAGACAGTCTAAGAAAGATTATATATATTTATGTATTTCATTATATATGTTTCATACATATATATGTATGACTGGCTCACTCTGCTATACAGCAGAAATCACAGCATTATAAATCAATTATACTTTAGAGAAGATAAATAAAAAATACTAGATAACAGTAAAAAAAATAAAGATTGATCCTAGAGTTCAGATAATGACAACGTGGTTTTTTTCTTTTTCTTTTTTTTTATCTTTTTAGCAGCATATGGATATTCCCAGGCTAGGGGTCAAATCGGAGCTACAGCTGCCAGCCTATACCATAGCCACAGCCACAGCAATGCCAGATCCCAGCCACATCTGTGACCTACACCACAGCTCATGGCAACACCAGATCCTTAACCCACTGAACAAAGCCAGGGATTGAACCTGCGACCTCATGGATACTAGTCAGGTTCATTAACCACTGAACCACGACAGTTTCTTTCAATTTAATTTAATCTTTATTTTACATTGAAATATAGTTGATTTACAGTGTTGTGTTAGTTTCAGGTGTAAAGCAAAGTGTTTCAGTTATACATATATCTCCATTTTTTTTCAGATTCTTTTCCCGTATAGGATAGGTTATTATAGAATATCGAGTAGAGTAGAATATCTAGTAGAGTTCCTTGTGCTATAGAGTAGGTCTTTGTTGTTTATCAATTTTATATATAGTAGTATGCATGTATTAATCCCAAACTCCTAATTTATCCCTGCCTGCCCCCCCACCCAGGCAGTCTAATTTTTATATGTTGCCATCAGCCTTTCTTCTTAAGGTTTTAGGAGTGCTGATGACCACTGCCTTTATCAGCTTTTTCACTCATGGTTGAAACAGTTTTCTAATTTGGACACACCTGCATTTGGGAACTAGAATCAGGGCTGAGTGCCTCCATAAAATATATAGACTAGGCATCTCACTCACTTTACCCTAGTCCCAGCCCTAGGTAGAAATCTTCCGCACTAAAAAAACTCCCTTATCCACAGAGATATTCAGTTACATGGAAATTTAGTCTATATCAGAAAGGCAGGAGAGTTGTTTAATTCTTTCCATATAATTATCAATTCTCCAAGGAGTAGTTGTTGTCTTAGTAATCTCCAGGACTATTTCTTTTCTAAAAAATTATTCTGAACTCACAGTTTTTTAATTTATTCAATATGTTTTAATCGACTGCAGTCCTTAATCTTTCTGAAATTAAAATTATTCCATGTGTGCCAATAGGAACACAGCGCAGCACAGAACCCCCACAATTGTCCATTATTATATCTCTGCCATGCTTTTAATCCCTTATTTATTTATTTATTTATCTTTTCTAGGGCCGCACCCATGGCATATGGAGATTCCAGGCTAGGGGTCTAATCAGAGTAGTAGTTGCCAGCCTACGTCACAGCCACGGCGATGCTGGATCCTTAACCCCCCGAGCGAGGCCAGGGATTGAACCCACAATCTCATCGTTCCTAGTCATATTGTTTTCGCTAAGCCATGACAGGAACTCCAAGAAGTTTTGCCTTTAATATTAAAAACAAACTCATTCTCTGATTTCCTGTGCTGACTGAATCTGACTGGCATCCATGAGGACGCAGGTTCAATCCCTGGCCTCGCTCAGTGGGTTAAGGATCCAGGATTGTCGTGAGCTGTGGTGTAGGTCGCAGACTCAGTTTGGAGCCTATCTTGCTGTGGCTGTGGTGTAGTCCATCGGCTACAGTTTCGATTAGCCCCGTAGCCTGGGAACCTCCATGTGCCACAGGTGGGGCCCTAAACAGACAAAAAACAAAAACAAAAACAAACTCATTATCAAAATCTTTCAGGAGTTCCTGTCATGGCTCAGTGGTTAACAAATCCGACTAGGAACCATGAGGTTGCGGGTTCGGTCCCTGCCCTTGCTCAGTGGGTTAAGGATCTGGCGTTGCCGTGAGCTGTGGTGTAGGTTGCAGACGAGGCTCGGATCCCGCGTTGCTGTGGCTCTGGCAAGGGTGGTGGTTACCACTCTGATTCGACCCCCTAGCCTGGGAACCTCCATATGCTGCGGGAGTAGCCCAAGAAATGGCAAAAAGACAAAAAACAAAACAAAACAAAATCTTTCAGGAAAGAGACTGGCTAAATGGTAATGCCATAATGTTTTGGGGCTTCACATAGTGTTTTGGGGCTTCACATAGTGTTTTGGGTCAAGCCTAGGTAGAGTAAGTGACTGCTGCAACACAAGTGCTGTGGCCATGATACACACATGTCCCTCATTAAGAGATAGCCTACAATTCAACACATATTTGGATTATACTTTAAAATAATTATTGACGGACTGTCCCCTATGGCACAACAGGATTGGCAGTGTCTCTGCAGCGCCAGGACACAGGTTTGATCCCTGGCCTGGCACAGCGGGTTAAGGATCCAGAGTGGCTGCAGCTGTGGTGTAGGTCACAACTGTGGTTCGGATCTGATCACTTGCCTGGGAACTCCATATGCCTTGAGGCAGCCAAACTGGAAAAAAAACTAATTCGATTAATTAAAATAATTATTGGTACCTTCACTAAAGATAGCCTTTCAAAAGAGTTATGCTGGAGTTCCCGTCATGGCTCAGTGGTTAACGAACCCGACTAGGAACCATGAGGTTGTGGGTTCGATCCCTGGCCTTGCTCAGTTGGGGAAGGATCCAGCGTTGCTGTGAGCTGTGGTGTAGGTTGCAGACACAGCTCGGATCCCGCATTGCTGTGGCTCTGGCATAGGCCGGTGGCTACAGCTCCGATTGGACCCCTAGCCTGGGAACCTCCATTATGCCGCTGGAGCGGCCCAAGAAAATGACAAAAAGACAAAAAAAAAAAAAAAAAAAAAAAAAAAAAGAAAGAGTTATGCAGTAAGAGTACATGGAACTTTCTCTCTTGAAAGGAACTTCTACTCTTCTACTTGAAAGGAAAGCTATGCCAGAGTCAGAGAATGCAGGGTGTTTATAGCTGTGCAATCTTAGAAAACTCGCCTAACAGCCCTCTAAAATTCAGTACCTCATCTATAAATTGATGTTAACATCTACCTCTCAGATTTGGGGGTGGGGGCATAAGAGGTAAACTAAGATTTGCATGAAAATGCTTTGAAAATGCCTCATGTGTGCGCCTAAATTGTTAGTTGTGACTCTCTTCACCCATAGGCTGTGAGAGGAGAGGCCATGAAGTAAGGTAACAAACAATTTGTGTGTGGGGTACATAAACCTAGATCATCGTTCCTATTCTATAGTGTTTCTGGAAATGTCAAACCTTGTTAAAGTCTCAGATTTGGTTTTTTAAATATGAGATTCCAGAGATCACCATAATTCGTGAAAGAATTATGCCTGGCACCTTCAAACTCATAACAAAGAAAACTATGATGCCTATTTACATATTTTTCCCCTCCACCAGCATAAACTGAACGTGGCTGTAATATATGATGGTAAAATGTCTTTTAAGACATCTTTGGAGGTATTCTAGAAATTTCATCCTATTTAAATGATCAGTATAAAAATCTTTTATCAGGAGTTCCTGTTGTGGCTCAGTGGTTAACGGATCTGACTAGCATCCATGAGGACGCAGGTTCAATTCCTGGCCTTGCTCATTGGATTAAGGATCTGGGGTTGCCGTGAGCTGTGGTGTAGGTTGCAGACATGGCTCAGATCCTGCATTGCTGTGGCTTTGGCATAGGCCAGCGGCTAAAGCTCCAATTAGACTCCTAGCCTGGGAACCTCCATATGCCACAGGTACAGCCCTAAAAAAAGCCAAAAAAAAAAAAAAAAAAAGTTTGTTGTCAGTTTCTTCCAAAGCTGAAAAGGACTATGATGAAAATCCCAACGGTAACAGTCCTCAAAATTTTTCTTAAATTTTTACCTTGTATAACTGGATACTAGGTGGAGCTTCCTCAACTATTAAGTTCATGAAAAAAGGAATTTAATTTCTTCTGAATTTGAAGAATATTCTAAGTTGGCCTCCAAACACATTCAGCCACATGCACTGACCCAGTGTCAAAGAACGGTTTAAAAAAAAGCATAGTGTGAAGTTCCCGTCATGGTGAAGCGGAAATGAATCTGACCTGGAACCATGAGGTTTCGGGTTCGAGTCCTGGCTTCACTCAGTGGGTTAAGGATCCAGCATCGTCATGAGCTGTGGTGTAGGTGGCAAATGTGGCTCGGATCTGGCGTTGCTGTGGCTGTGGTGTAGGCCGGCAGCTGTAGCTCCGGGACCCCTAGCCTGGGAGCCTCCACATGCCGTGGGTTTGGCCCTAAAAAACGAAAAACCAAGAAACAAAAAGCATAGTGCAACCTCAGTGCAAATTAGGAATGTCAAGAAATGAACAAACCCACTGAGCCATGATGGGAACTCTTTAATCCCTAATTTAGCTAAAAGATGTACCCTCTTAGCTCCTTCCAAATATACAATACAGTATTATTAACTATAGATACTATGCTGTACATAACATTCCCAGGACATGCTTATTTAATTTTTTAAAGTTTTATTGAAGTGTAATTGATTTACAATATTGTGCCATTTTCTGCTGTACAGCAAAGTGACCCAGTCATATGTATATATATATTCCCTTCCTTATATTATCTTTCATCATGTTTTATTACAAGAGACTGGATGTAGTTCCCTATACTATACAGTAGGAACTTGTTTTTCCATCCTATACATACTAGTTTGTCTCTGTTAATCCCAAACCCCCAGTCTGTCCCACTTTCCTTTCTCTCCCACTTGGCAGCCACAAGTCTGCTCTCCATGTCTGTGAGTCTTTCGTTTCTGTAGATAGGTTCATTTGTACCATATTTTATTTATTTATTTATTGATTGATTGATTGATTGATTGATTGATTGTCTTTTTGTTGTTGTTGTTGCTATCTCTTGGGCCACTTCCGCGGCATATGGAGGTTCCCAGGCTAGGGGTTGAATCGGAGCTGTAGCCACCGGCCTACGCCAGAGCCACAGCAACGCGGGATCCGAGCCCCGTCTGCAACCTACACCACAGCTCACGGCAACGCCAGATCCTTAACCCACTGAGCAAGGGCAGGGACCGAACCCGCAACCTCATGGTTCCTAGTCGGATTCGTTAACCACTGCGCCACGACGGGAACTCCTGTACCATATTTTAGATTCCACAAATAAGTGATATCATGTGGTATTTGTCTTTCTCTTTATGACTTATTTCACTCAGTATGAAAATCTCTAGATGTATCTCTGTTACTGCAAATGGCAAAGAATTCAAAATAAATAAAAATATACTTGATTAACAATATTGTGTTAGTTTCAGGGGTATAGCAAAGCTATTTGGTTATAAATGTGTATTTATACATCTATATTCTTTTTTTCTTTTTTCCTTTTTTTTTTTTTTGTCTTTTTAGGGCCACACCCACGGCATATGGAAGTTCCCAGGCTAGGGGCCTAATCGGAACTGTAGCCACCATCCTACACCAGAGCCACAGCAATGCCAGATCCAAGCTGAGTCTGTGACCTACACCACAGCTTGCTGCAACGCTGGATCCTTAACCCACTGAGCAAGGCCAGGGATCAAACCCACAACCTCATGGTTCCTAGTCAGATTCATTAACCACTGAGCCATGACAGGAGCTCCCTGTTGTTGTTCTTTTTAAAAAAAAAAATTAATTTATTTTTTTGGCTATGCCCACAGCATGCAGAAGTTCCTAGACCAGAGATCGAACCCGCACCATAGCAGTGACCCAAGCCACTGCTGTGATAATACTGGGTCCTTAACCGGATGCACCACAGGGGAACTCCTGTTGTTCTTTTTAAATTTCATACACACACGCACGCACACACACACACACAGGATCATATGGTATTTTTCTTTGTCTAACTTATTTCACTTAGCAAAATGCCCTTAAGTTTCATCCATGTTGCTACAAAAATTTTTAATTTCGAGAGTTTAATTTATTCATTTTTTCTTTCTTGCTGATACTATTAATCTGTTCTCTGTATATGAGTTTGTCTTGGTCATTGGTTTTGCTATCTTGTTTTATTTTTGGTTTCCACACAGGCTTTGTCTGCTTACAGAGCAATGAGGCTATAGATATTAGTGAAAAGAGTCATATGTGTGTATATACTTGAATAGTTATTATAAATAAATAAATAGATGTTATTACGACAAATGAGAGGTAGAAGGAGCAGAAAAATCCCGTTCTGAGGGTGCATATTTGGGGGATGTGTCCTAGTTCAGGAGTCAGGAGGCTCAGAGAAAGCCTGAAGAAGCTGAGATCTGAAGGGAGAAGTTAACGAGGTAAAGGGAAGAGCAGGGGCAAAAGCTCTGTGGTGAGAGGGATCCTGCTGAGTGTGGGGGATGAACATAGGTTCACTGTGGCTTGAGCAGAGAGAACAGGGACAGAATGAGGTTCATGGGGCAGGGAGGAGGCTGACTGTGCCTGGTCACACAGGCCATATGAAAGAGTCCTGTTTCTTTCCTGTCCCACAAAGATCCCTGTTCTTTATAACCTGACGTGCAATGTTTTGAAAACCATTACTTTTCATATCTTTTTGTACTGTTATTGTTTTCTCTTCCTTATTCTCAGTGGTTTCTTAGTACTCTATGGTGTATGGATGTATCTTGATTGATATAGCCAGTCCTCCGCAATGATCATTGAGATATTTTACAATTTTTTGCTCTTTCTAACTGTTAAAACTAACATCTTTCCACATGCAACTTCTCTTCTATTGCATGATAGCCATGCAGACATAACTAGTCAGTAGAAGCAGCCAATGAAAGAAAAGTCAAATGCAGACACCCTTTCAGTAAATTAAGCAAGGCTTCTCTTTTATGGTCACTTTTCTTTCTAGAACCTGCTCTGTCTCACTCTAGGCTGGCCTTCTTTGGGAACTGACAGTTTATTAGGCAGATTATATCTATAAATCCCAATTGTGAATTGCTTCAAGTTCTCACTTTGTATTTAGGACTGCTAGGCCATCGCGATTAAGAGATGAGATGCAGTAACTGTTTTAAATGTCCCTGAACCTTCTAAGACGGTGAAGAGCCCATTCTACTCAAGGCACATAGTAGTTTTCTAAAACCTCACTTCCTCATTGCTGGCTGTGGGCTGTATTGATGAATGTCAGTAGTTGGCTGCGAGGGGAGGAAGGCCAAGCACAGTGGCTCTATTTGGTAAATCTAAAGGTTTTACATACCTTGGGGATCCAGAAGGAAACCAGCAGTCAGAAAACAAGTCGACCAGCAGCATTCTTTGGGATGGAGAGAAGTGCAAGCTTCAGAACCTAAAACATCTCACCATAGATGTGTGTGCTGGTGGGGGATGGGGGTGGGTGGGGAGGGAGAGAAACGCAGATGGGAACATTGGGGTACCAGGGTCACATTCAGTCTTCAGGAAGCTCAGCCACCCTCCCAGGCCCAGACTCCTGTGTGTATGTATCAACCTGCTGTGTGTTGGGCTAGTGACTTGCATCAATTCTGAGGCTAAACACTGGTGTTTTTTTATTGTGGGGCACCATTTATGCATCCTCAGCATGACTGGACATCCCCTTGCCTGACCTCAGGTAAACACAGGCTGGTCCACAGCATTCCTGTACTCCCAGCTGTGGACCTGGCACAAGACTCAGTGCCTCAGAATCTCTGGGGTCACCCAGCAGCTCCTTAGACCAGATGAATGGCCTGGCTACAGGCATTCAGGGTCAAAACCTAGAATGGATCTTTCATCATCCATTCTTCGAAAATGCCTCTCACAACCTTTGCACATTTCTATTTGCCCATTTCCACAGCCACTGCTGCACTTGTCCCAAGACCTCTTCATTACTAAGCCTCAGAATTGGCCTTGGGCATGCCCTGTGTGGTTCTCCTTACAGATGTATGTTAAGTTTAGACCTTTGGGCTGTTGGGTACCCAGAGCCCTACCTTGAAAACATAAATTTACCACTGACCACTAGGTGGAACCCTGACCACTAGGTGGCACCCTATCACAAGTTATTCTACCTTTAGGATCAGCATTTTAAGACTGCTAGCTTTGAGACCTCCCTTTGGAATATCAGGTTTAAGCATTGTTGGGTCCAGTTCCAATATAAATTTTAAAAGCTTGTCTGAGCAATATACAGGTAACCACATAGTGAGATTGGTTGTGGTCTCTCTGCTCCTCCATTCAGTCTGTATTTGTTGAAAGGATGTATTTACTGAATGGATTAGCCACTGCTTTTCTGTAAAATGTCTTCTCTGTGACTCTTTTCTCTCTGGACTACCGAAACGCCAGTGCATGCCAGTCTCATGTCTCCTCCTCAACCGAGCTGAGTTAGTCTCAGAGCTTTGGCAATTGCGAGTACGCCTTCTACCTTTGCCCTTTCATTTATCCGTAAAACAGAAGGAAGAAACAATAGGACCACAAATCCTTTTCCTTAGGCAGTCCAAGGAGGCCATGGCCACACTATTTATAGCAAGTAATTCAAATGAAATAAATCCCAAGATATTTTCTCCTATGGATAACTTTAATTGTTCTGGCTCCTTGCTACTATCTACTTCCTTTGGTCATTGTAGTGATATTTCATAAACTCTGCCTGCCACTGGACCTTGCTTAATTGTAGCAGATGCTGGGAAATCAGACCCAGCCTTCTCCATCTTGTCTCAGTGCACTTGCAAACAAACATTTATTTGATTTCCTGTCATGAAATTTTGCTTTATTACCTGTCCCGTCCATTAAATTTTTTTAAAAAATTGAACTATAGAAGTTCCTGCTGTGGCGCAACGGAATCAGCACTGTCTCTTCAGAACTAAGACACAGGTTTGATCTCACCCACACAGTAGGTTAGAGGATCTGGCATTGCCAAAGCTGTGGCATAGGTTGCAATTGCAGCTCAGATTTCATCCCTGGCCAGGGAGCTCCATATGCTGTGGAGAGGCAAAAAAAAAAAAAAAAAAAAAAACAAACCCAAACAAACATTGAAATATAGTTTACTTATAGTATTAGTTTCAGGAGTCCCAGCAGTGGCACAATGAGATTAGTTGAGTCTTGGGAACTCTGGGACACCACTCGATCCCTGGCCTGGCACGGTGGGTTAAGGATCCGGCATTGTCACAGCTGCTGCTTAGGTTGCAACTATGGCTCAGATCTGATCCCTGGCCTAGGAACTCCATAAGCCATGGGGCAGCCAAAAATTAAAAAAAAAAAAAAAAAAAGAAAAAATTAGTTTCAGGTGTACAACATAGTGATTTAAAATTTTATAGATCATAAAAATTTCTGTCTCAGTTTTGTTATATTAGCTAGTTTGTTTTACTTTTTATTATTTTTATTTTTATTTATTTATTTTTGTCTTTTTGCTATTTCTTGGGCCGCTCCCACGGCATATGGAGGTTCCCAGGCTAGGGGTCGAATCGGAGCTGCAGCCACCAGCCTACGCCAGAGCCACAACAACGCGGGATCCGAGCCGCGTCTGCAACCTACACCACAGCTCACGGCAACGCCGGAACCTTGACCCACTGAGCAAGGGCAGGGATCGAACCCGCAACCTCATGGTTCCTAGTCGGATTCGTTAACCACTGCGCCACGACGGGAAGTCCGTTTTACTTTTTAGATTCCACCTGTAAGTAATAACATACAGTATTTGTCCTTGTCTGACTTATTTCACTTGGCCTAATGCTGTCTAGGTCCATCTACGTTGCTGCAAATGGCATTTCATTCTTTTTTATAGCTGAGCAATATCCCACTGTATATATGTACCACATCTCCTTTATCCAATCCTCTTGTCGATGGACATTTAAGTTGCTTCTTGTCTTGGCTATTGTAAATAGTGCTGCTGTGATCATCAGGGTACATTCATCTCATTTTGAATTATGTTTTGCTCCAGATAGGTGTCCAGAAGTGGGATTGTTAGATTGTATGGTAGTTCTGTCTTTAGTTTTTTGAGTAAACGCCATGCTGTTTTCCACAGTGGCTGCACCAATTTACATTTCCACTAACAGTATACAAAGATTTCAAGTTGACTCCACATTTTCAACAACATTTATGTGACCTTTTTGATGATTACTGTTCCGACAGGTGTGAGGTGATACCTCATTGTGGTTTTGATTTGCAGTTCATGTTCCTGCTATCCTTGATTCAAAGCATTTTTGGTCTGCAGTATGTGTCAAGGCTATTTCTACTATACACTGGCCACTCTGTGAAGGACTCAGCCCCCAGCAGGCAGAGGGAAGGGGGAGGGGAGGATTGACAGGTCAGTCTCAGCCAGAGATAGCAGTGCTGCCAGTTACTGTGGGCATCCCCTGCTGATTTGTATTCTGTTCAGCTACTTTGTGAGAAAACAGAAGGTGAGAAACCAGCAAGGTGTGAAAAGGTACTACTTTGGCTTGTGGGATTAAAAACAATTCTTGTTTTCTGATTCTAGACCTCAGGTTTATCACATATACACTGCAGAAACCATATAAGGCTTTGATTTTATCTAGAGTTTGATAAACAGAATGACAGGAGCTGAGCTTAGCTATGTGAAGTCACCAGGCAGACTAGACCATCTCACTGACCCAGGGCAAGAAGGAGGCTGGCTGATCGATGATGTTAGGAAATGAAAGGCAACAGGTCAAAGGGAGAGGTCAGAGTCCATGTAGAAATAAAGGAACATAGTGACAGAAGGAAGCTGTGAGAAGGCAAGAAATACAGGTCCAGCCCTACTTGGAGAGGCCAGTGTCCAGCACCGTCCTGGAGAAGCAAGTACCCTGAGCTTCTGACATGATTGCCCTTCTTGGTGGCAAATGTATTATAACAACTGCTGTTTTCATCTTAACCTCCTTTTTCTTTTTAAAAAAATTAGTTATTTTTACCGAGATATAGTCGATTTACAATATTAAATAAATTTCAGATATACATAGTGATTCACAACTTTAAAATCTTAACCATTCATAGTTATTATAAAATGTTGGTAATAGTCCCTGTGCTGTAGTATATCTCCTTGTAGCTTATTTATTTTATACAAAGTATTTTGTACCTCTTAACCCCTTACCCATATTTCCCCCTTCCCTTTTTCCTCTCCCCACTGGTAACCACTAGTTCTCTATACTAGGCCTCCTTTATCTGTGAAATCAGGAGGTTAGACTTGACAACGTAGGGGAAAACATGACAGACATTGAAATGGAGCAAAACAATTACTGAGTGTCTTCCAAGGAAAAACAGGAAGATATTGTCTAAACACACTCTGCTGGGTCCTCTAATTCCATGGAGTATCTGTGCTTCCATTGTCTTTGAGTTCTTTTGTAAATCCAATAATTGTAGGTAACGGATGGCAACGCAAATGGTTCTTGTCTATAGGCATGCATATCAATTTTGATAGGTGGAAATGCAACGGAATTCCTGTGATCCCTGTGTTCTTCCAATTTTGTATCAATTTGTAAGTTCGTTATTACTGGCTGCTTATATACGTGGTTCTTTGAATTATCCGTTGAACCATAGTAATATCCTATCAGTCCTCTAATTTGTTAATGAGTTAAAAAAAATTGGCCTATCATTATTTTATATTGTTACGAGAGTCAAGATTTTACCCTGTTTAAAAAAACCTATCCTTAGCGTTCCCTTGTGGTGCAGTGCATTAAGGATTTGGTATTGTCACTGCAGTGGCTCTGGTCACTGCTGCACTGCTGTAGCTCAGGTTCGATCCCAGGCCTGGGAACTTCTGTATGCTATGGGTACAGCGCTGTCCCTGCCCCCCCCCCAAAAAAAACCCAAACCTTGGAGTTCCCTTGTGGCTCAACGAGTTAGGGACCTGGTGTTGTCACAGCTGTTTCTTGGGTCACTGCTGATGGTATAGGTTTGATCCCTGGCCTAGGAATTTCCACATGCTATGGCATGGCCAAAAAACCCCCAAAACTATCCTTTAACAACAATCGGTCAAAAATTCAATGATCACAAAATTGTGGAAGAAAACCAGTTTTTTAAGTAGAATACTGTGGTGAAAGTGATGAATTTCTTCCAAAATTGCTTAATTTAGTTCACGGTTATAATTATATACCAGAAATACATAAATTAAAAAGATCAAATGCTTCCTATACATCTAACTACATTATAAATCAACTGTATTTCATTAAAAAAAAAAAAGATCAAATGCTAGAGAGGGGTGGATTTATCAAATATCCCAGGTCTTTGTCATGTAGAAGCTAGTGGCTCAAGGTGTTTTCTGAACAGAAGTTTTATTGACCAGGCTTGCACCTGTGATTATTCAGAGTAGAGACTCTTCCACCCCAGGAGCCCTTTGCCTCAGCGAAATTTTGGTGCATATGCCTTTACCATGTGCTGTCTTTGTCTGATTGGGGCTTTCCGTCAACAGAAGTAGCTATGGCTTATAACATTGGGGTGGTTTCAAGCAAGACCATTGTGCAAGGAGTGATAGTGGAATGATATTTGGGGTGGGCAACCTTGAGAAAAAAATGTGTATATTGGAGAAGCAATTCTGGAGGGGATCTTCACAAATCTGGGGTGAATCTTATTCCTTTCCTTATACCTGGAGACAAAGACTCTATAGAAGCTGTAATCTTAGCTGCTTCCTTTGAAGTCAGCACTGATTATTAAAGCTTACGTGTAAGTACTCTATTTGGGAATGTGATCCCAGGAGACATGAGTGAAAGCAGGATGCAGGGGAGTTCCCTGGTGGCCTAGAGGTTAAGAATCTGGCATTGTCACTGCTGTGGCCTGGATGTGATCCCTGACCTGGAAACTTCCACATGCCAGAGGCACAGCAAAAAAAAAAAAAAAAGAAAGAAAGAAAAAGAAAAAGGAAAAGAAAAAGCAGGAATGCAGGAAAAACCAGGACAAGGATGCATTATCAAGTTGATCATCACTGAGGGTGGCTGGCAGCTTTATCCTCTGAGAAAGCTGATGAAATTTATATCAAAACTGTCACCTTGGGGATGAAAGAGGGAAACCTTTGTCCATCAGGTCCTGTTCACTATTAATCAAAGATCACTGCAGGGGGCATTGGCTTCTCCTCCATAGAAGTGCTGAACTGGTTGAGAGAGGCCAGGGCAGGAGATGAAAATCTCAGCAAGGTACTTGTTCAAGCCTGCATGTAAGTGAGCACAGTGGCAGGGCTTAAACAGAAGGCAAGTCCAAGGTAGTTGTGTGAGTAAATACCTAGCAACCAGCTTTCAAAGTTGGAGAGGAAGCCCTGATATGGAGCTTTGCCTTTTTCCATGGTATAAAGACTCCTCCCATGGCCTTTCTCACACTGCCCACGTGATGTCACTGAGGACAGAGCTGGGAAGAGATGTGGCAATGGGCCCTCATGGGCTGGTGGAAGCTGCTCCAGGACACCTCTGGGAGAGGGTGTGAGATGAGGCAGACCTGCTGCATGCCCTGGTCCGCTGGAGTAGGTCCCAGGAGTAGGAGTAGGTGAGATCTCTCTTTACCACCTGCCTGCCTCTTCTTCTCAATCATCGTCATTCCCAGGCAGCCTGCTTCTCCATGGTGGCAAAACAGACACCACCAACTTCATGTTCATTTGCTCTCAGCAAAAAATGCTGCAGAGTTCCTGTTGTGGCTCAGCAGGTTAAGAACCTGACTAGTAGCCATCAAGATGAGGGTTCGATCCCTGGCCTCGCTCAGTGGGTTGAGAATCTGGCATTTCTGCAAGCTGTGGTATAGGTCAAAGATGCGGCTCAGATCCAGCGGCTGGTGTTGCCATGGCTGTGGCGTAGGCCCACAGCTGCAGCTCTGATTTGACCCCTAGCCTGGGAACTTCCATATACTGTTGGTGTAGCCCTAGGAAAAATAAGGTAAAAAAAAGAATGTCTCCCTGCCCCCACAGGTATATGTTCTTTCTCAGCAGTTCCAGGATTGAGACTGCAGGGGGCCTGGGATTTTTTTTTTTTTTTTTTTTCTAGATTTGAGGAAATACCAATGACATAGTTGAGGAAAACTATTTAACTACTCACGTTTCAGGCACCAAATGTGTCAGTATTTTTCCCCCACAGCAACAAATTTTCCAACTCTCCAGACACTAGCTGGATGTCCTATAATTTAACTCAATTCTGACACTAAATACCCGGAGTTAGTTAGATGTATCACACCAATCACAAGTAATGGGTCCCAGGTTTATCCACATTTCTGTCCAGCTTGGCTACGAAGTCAAAGGTTCTTATAATACCCTCTTGGGTTTGCTGATTTTGCCAGTATGGTTCTCAAAACTCAGGAAAACAAGTACTGTTTACTGGTTTGTTTTAAAGGATACAAAGATATGGATGAAGAGCCAGAAGGCGTATGTAGGATGAGACGTTGGAGGGTCCTGAGTACAGGAACCACTGTCCCTATAAGGTTTAGGATATGTCACCCTCCTGGCATGTGGATGCGTTCACCAACCCAGAAGCTCTTCTAACCTGGAGGCTTCATTACGTAGGCATACTCGATTATTCACTCAATCTCTAGCCCCTCCCAGAGGATGGGAGGCATTGAGACTGAAAGTTCTAGGCTTCTAATCATGGCTTGGTCTCTCTGGTGACAAGCCTTCATCCTGAAGCTGCCACTAGAGTCGCCCATATATGTTTTTACTATATCACACATATGTGTATTTGTGCATGTATATTTGAGGCCCTCCCTCTTTGTGGATATATGGTTGCATATTCTACACATTCTTCTCATCTTTTTTTGTGTGTAATGAGATATATATATATATGTTTTTAATTGAAGTATAGTTGATTTACAGTGTTGTGCCAATTCCTGCGGTACAGCAAAGCAATTCAGTTGTACATATATAAATATATATTCTTTTTAAAATATTCTTTTCCATATAGTTTATAGCAGAGTATTGAATATAGTTCTCTGTGCTATGCAGTAGGACCTTGTTGTTATCCCCTCCATGTATAACAGTTTATCTGTGCTAACTGCAGCCTCCCACGCCATCCTTCCCCCACCCGCTCTGCTCCTTGCCAGCCACAAGTTTATTCTCTGTGTCTGTGAGTCCGTTTGTGTTTTGTAAATAAGTTCATTTGTATCATATTTTAGATTCCACATATAAGTAATATCATATGGTATTTGTCTTTCTCTTGTGACTTACCTCCCTTAGTATGATAATCTCTTATTTGTATCCATATTGCTCTAAATGGCATTATTTCATTCTTTTTTAAGGCAGAGTAGTATTCTTTTGTGCATCTTGTTTATCCATTCATCTGTCGATGGACATTTAGGTTGTTTCCATGTCTTGGCTATTGTGAAGAGAGCTGTTATGAACATAGGGGTGCATGGATAGTTTTGTCTGGATATAAGCCTCGGAGTGGGATTGTTGGATCATATAGTAATTCTATTTTTAGTTTTCTGAGGAGTATCCATACTGTTTTTCATAGTGACTGCACCAAAACTTACATTCCCATTAACAGTGTAGGAGAGTTCCCTTTTCTCTACACCCTCTCCAGCATTTGTTGTTTGTAGACTTCTTGATGATAGCCATTCTGGCCAGTATGAGGTGATACGACACTGTAGTTTTGATTTGCATTTCTCTGATGATTGTCAATACTGAGTATGTTTTCATGCATCTGTATTTCTTTTGTTGTTGTTGTTGTTTTTAGGGTCACACACATAGCACATGGAGGTATGGGGTATGGAGGTTCCCAGGCTAGGTGTCAAATCAGAGCTACAGCTGCCGGCCTATGCCACAACCACAGCAATGCAGGATCCAAGCCGAATCTGCGACCTACACCACAACTCATGGCAACACCAGATCCTTAACCCACTGATCGAGGCCAGGGATGGAACCTGAAACTTCATGGTTTCTAATTGGATTCATTTCTGCCACACCATGATGGGAACTCCTCTATTTCTTCTTTGGAGAAATGTCTATTTAGGTCTTCTGTCCATTTTTTGATTGGTTTGTTTTTTTTTTTTTTTTTTTTTTGTCTTTGCTGAGTTGTATGAGCTGAATGTTTATTTTGGAACATGTGTGTAATGAGTTATTTTAGATATCACTTCATAACCTTTATAGAAAGTGTCACTTTTCTTTTTTCCAGCTGCATAGCACTCCACTGGGTAGATGAGTCAGATCTTCTATTATAGACATTGTATGATTTCTAATCTTTTGTGCCACAGTGAGTTTTTCTTTTTGCCTCTTGTTTTTTGTTTCTGTTTTTCTTTTGAAGGCCGCACCTACAGCATATGGAAGTTCCCAGGCTAGGGGTTGAATTGGAACTGCAGCTGCCAGCCTATACCATAGCCACAGCAATAGCAACACCAGATCTGAGCCGCATCTGTGACCTACACCACAGCTCGAGGCAACACCAGAGCCTTAACCCACTGAGCAAGGCCAGGGATGGAACCTGCGTCTTCATGGATACTAGTTAGGTTTGTTTTTTTTTTTTTTTGTCTTTTTGCTTTTTCTAAGGCTGCTCCTGCAGCATATGGAGGTTCCTAGGCTAGGGGTCTAATCGGAGCTGTAGCCACCGGCCTACACCACAGCCACAGCAACGTGGGATCCTTAACCCACTGAGCAAGGCAAGGGATCAAACCCGCAACCTCATGGTTCCTAGTCAGATTCGTTAACCACTAAGCCATGACGGGCACTCCCCTAGTTAGGTTCTTAATCCACTGAGCCACAATGGGAACTCCCTGCCTTGAGGTGTTGTTGTGTTTTTTGTTTTTTGTTTTTTTTCTGTCTTTTTGCCATTTCTTGGGCCGCTCCTGCAGCATATGGAGGTTCCCAGGCTAGGGGTCCAATCGGAGCCATAGCCACTGGCCTACGCCAGAGCCACAGCAACGCGGGATTCGAGCCGCATCTGCAACCTACACCTCAGCTCACTGCAACGCCGGATCCTTAACCCACTGAGTGAGGCCTGAGATCGAACCCACAACCTCATGGTTCCTAGTCAGATTGGTTAACCACTGCGCCACGACAGAAACTCCTGCCTTGAGTTGTTTTATGCACACTAGTTTTCATATTTTTTGTCAGAGTATTCTGAGATAGGTTCCAAGAAGTCAGATTACTGGGTCAAAAGGTAAGTCCCTATGCCAATTTGCTGGGTATTGACGAATTTCCCTCCACATGGGCTTTACTGGTTTGGATTTCCATCAGGAAAGTTTGAGTGCCGTTTTCTGCAAAGCCTTGCCAAGAAGGTGTGTCTCAAACTTTTGGATCGTTTCAATATGGGAAATGAGAAATTGTGTGTGTCAAGATCTGCTTAATTTTCTCTTATTACAAACAAGATTGAGCATCTTTTCATAAGGGACATCAGTCTTTATTTTTCTTGTGAAATATTTTTGCAAATAGCCAGTGTATTTTTTCCATGGGGTTTGTTGGTCTTTTTCCTCTCTGTGTTTTTCCTAGATCTGACATATAATGCTCTAGAAATAGTGATAGACCCCTTAGCATCCAGAGTGTGTGGTTTCAAAGACTATTTCCCAGAGTTCCCATTGTGGTGCAGTGGAAACAAATCTGACTAGAATCCATGAGGATGCAAGTTCGATTCCTGGCCTTGCTCAGTGAGTCCAGGATTTGCATTGCCATGCGCCGTGGTGTAGGTCACAGACTTGGGGCTCGGATATGGCGTTGCTGTAGGCCAGCAGTTCCAGTTCCGATTTGAACCCTAACCTGGGAACTTTCATATGCCTTGGGTGCAGCCCAAAAAAGCAAACTACAACAACAACAAAAAACAAAGACTATTTCCCACTGGGGAAAAATGGCTCTTTGGGGGAAATGGCTGCTTCTAAGTCTGGGATAGAAAACAAAATGTACAAGATCAGCCTGGAACACCTTGTCACATGAGCTAAGGAAGCTATCAAAGAAGTTAATGTCAGGAGTTCCCGTCGTGGCGCAGTGGTTAACAAATCCGACTAGGAACCATGAGGTTGCGGGTTCGGTCCCTGCCCTTGCTCAGTGGGTTAACGATCCGGCGTTGCCGTGAGCTGTGGTGTAGGTTGCAGACGCGGCTCGGATCCTGCGTTGCTGTGGCTCTGGCGTAGGCCGGTGGCTACAGCTCCGATTCAACCCCTAGCCTGGGAACCTCCATATGCCGCGGGAGCGGCCCAAGAAATAGCAACAACAACAACAACAAAAGACAAAAAGACGAAAGACAAAAAAAAAAAAAGTTAATGTCAAAGTTATTCAGAAACCAACTTGAAGCAGTTGCACTGGTTGAGTATGAGATTATCTGAGCATTAAAAAAATGCAATGAATCTAAACACATAAAATAAACTTAGGTGTTCTCCTATGGCACAGTGGGTTAAGGATCCAGCATTGTCACTGCAGCAGCTTTGGTTGCTGCTTTGGTGCAGGTTTGATCCCTGGCCTTGCAAATTCTGCATGCCTTGAGTGCAGCCAAAAATAAATAAATAAAAATACATTTAAATTCATGGGTCTAATAGTAATGCTCAAAAGAAATGATTCAGTGACTGTTGCAGAATGTTTATGAACAAATGCACTTGGAAAGCTTGAAAATAAAATTTAAAAATCAGGTGTGTATGCTGCCTTACCAGGACCTCTTTTTGGTCCTATGCCTCTATGTAACCAAATAGCACATGGGTGGAAGTGTTCTTTATGGAAGTAATCCAGCTTTGGAAATACATGAAGAAATGACAGAATTGGCATGTCACTGTTTTGTGACCCCTAATGGAATAACAGACCTGTCATTGGTCATCCACAGCTGATTGTGAGGGACAACAGTGATTATATGCCTTCTAGTTGAACAGCATAATATGATCCATGAAGTAGTCTTGACAAAAAAACAAACCCAAAGGAATTCCCATTGTGGCTCAGCGGAAACGAATCTGACTAGCATCCATGAGGACGCAGGTTTGATCCCTGACCTTGCTTAGTGGGTTAAGGATCCAGGGTTGCCATGAGCTATGGTATAGATCACAGATGAAGCTTGGATCTGGTGTTGCTGTGGCTGTGGTGTAGGCCAGCAGCTACAGCTCCACTTTGACCCCTAGCCTGGGAACCTCCAGGTGCTGTGAGTGCGGCAACTATGACGACCAAACAAAAAACAAACCCAAAGTAGATGAAACATCTAGATCCAGCTACAGGAAATACAGAGGATAGAGGAACATGTTAAAGACACCCCGAGGAATGTAATGAGCAAAATCTAGCCAGCACTGTTTCTGATACAACTTTCTGCAGTAATGGAAATGGACTATATTTGCAGCATCCAATAGAGCAGCAATCACTCGACACCATTGTACAGACTTATCTGTAAGCCAGGTTGGAGCTTTTTCTTTCTGCAAACCTGGTCCTAGTAAATGCTCCACGAGGCCATGGGTATAGATTGATAGAGGGGCGGCAACACAGCAGAAATGGTGTCAAAAGAAAAGTAGGTGTTGAATAAGTCCTAGCCGTCTGCTTAGACCCCTTGTGTATGCCTTTTCCACCTGCTCCAGTCTGCTCTCGTGTGTTCATGTCTCACTGCAATCTGAAGACGCATTGCCATTCCACATGCCTGACCTCATGGCTCAGCAGATCAGAAAGCACCCAGCCTATAGAGTTATCACATTTCTCATAGCCAACCATTGGGTCCTATCTGGGCTTAGTAACAACCAGAAACTGTTTCTCAGAAGTAGAATAGTTAGGACTTCCCTGGTGGTTCAGTGGGTTAAGGACCTGGTATTGTCACTGTTGTGGGTCAGTTGCTGGCCCCAGGAACTTCCGTATGCTGTGGGTGTGCCCCCACCCCCCAAAAGTAGAATAGTTAATAGCAGAAGAGAGCACAGCTTTGCTCCAAAACCGTATCTGTCTCTGCTATGATTTTTCTATTGGGGCTACTAGAGGCTTTGTCTGTTGCTTTTATATACCAAAAACCTTCAAATGTTATGCTGTGTCAGAAGGCCCAAGTGGCAGAGTGACTGATACTACAGCCTGGATTCATGACATGCTGTTTTACTACTCTGGGACCCCGCTTAAAACTGGCTTCTTTAAGGCGGGGTCCCAGAGGAGGTGTGGCCTTAAAAAGACAAAAAAAAAAAAAAAAAAAAAAGCAAAAACAGGAGTTCCCGTCGTGGCGCAGTGGTTATCGAATCCAACTAGGAACCATGAGGTTTCGGGTTTGATCCCTGGCCTCGCTCAGTGGGTGAAGGATCTGGTGTTGCTGTGAGCTGTGGTGTAGGCTGGCGACTACAGCTCCCATTCGACCTCTAGCCTGGGAACCTCCATATGCCACAGGAAGTGACCTTAGAAAAGGGAAAAAAAAAAAAACACAACTTTTTTTTTTGGTCTTTTTGTCTTTTATGGCCACACCCGCAGCACATGGAGGTTCCCAGGCTAGGGGTCCAATCGGAACTGTAGCTGCCGGTCTACGCCACAGCCACAGCAACGTGGAATCTGAGCTGCTTCTGCAACCTACACCACAACTCACAGCAACACTGGATCCTTAAGCTGCTGAGTGCAGCCAGGAATAGAGGTGCTGACCCACAACCGGAACTCCATAAAAAAAAAGAAAAAAAAAAAAAACCTTTTGTGCATCAAAAGACACTATCAAGAAAACGAAAAAACAAACAAACAAACAAACAAACCAAAAACCACCATTCTCAATATGAGAGAAAATTTTCAATCACATATCTGGTAAAAATCTAGTATCCAAAATATATATATAAAAAAATTCTTACAACTCGACTATAAAAAGGCAACCCAATTTAAAAATGGACAGGAGTTCTAGTTGTGGCACAGCAGTAATGAATCCGATTAGGAACCATGAGGATGCAGGTTCAATTCTTGGCCTCACTCAATGGGTTAAGGATCTGGTGTTGCTGTGAGCTGTGGTGTAGGTTGCAGAAGCAGCGTGGCTCTGGCATAGGCCGGCAGCAACAGCTCCAATTAGACCCCTAGCCTGGGAACCTCCAGATGCTGTGGGTGCAGCCCTAAAAAGGCAAAAGATAATAAAAATAAAAATATATAAAAATGGGCAAAGGGTCTAAGCAGAAGCTCTTCCAAAGACATCCAAATGGCCAATAAACACCTGAAAAGATTCTCAACATCATTAGTCATTAGAGAGATGCAAATGAAACCATAATGAGAAAACACTTTACACCCACAAGCATGGCTATAATAAAAAAGATGGACAATAGAAAATGTTGGTGAGGAGTTCCCTTTGTGGTGCAGCAAAAACCAATCCAACTAGTGACTATGGGGTTGTGGGTTCAACCCCTGGTCTCACTCAGTGGGTTAAGGATCCATCATTGCCCTGAGCTCTGGTGTAGGTCACAGATGAGGCTCAGATCCTGTGTTGCAGTGGCTGTGGTGTAGGCTGGCAGCTGTAGTTATGATTCAACTCCTAGTATGGGAACCTTCATGTGCCAAGGGTTCGGCCCTAAAAAGCAAAAAAAAAAAAAAAAAAAAAAAAAAAAAAAAAAAAAAAAAGAAAGAAAGGAAAGAAAATGTTGGTGAGATTGTGGAGAAATTACAAAATACATTGCTGGTGGAAATGTAAAATGATGTAGCCACTTTCAAAAGCAGTTTGGCAGTTCCAAAACTTAGAACATATAGGTACTGTATGACTCAGCAATTCTACTCCTAGATAGATACCCAAGAGAAAAGCATATGTTCCCACAAATACTTATGCATAAATGTTTATAGTAGCATTATTCATCATATCCCCCAAAATGAAAACAACCTGTCAACTGATGCATGGATAAACAAAATGTGGTATATCTTATATAATGTAATGTTATTGGCCATAAAAATGAAAAAAGACATGTGCTACAACATGATAACATGCTAAGTGAAAGAAGCCAGCCACAAAAGACCATGTACTGTCTGATTCTGTTCATATGAAATGTCCGGAACAGGCAAATCCATAGATAGAGAAAGTAGATCAGTGGTTGCAGGGCTGGGGAGGAGGGAGATGTCACACTACAGTGGTGACAACGCTGGATCCTTAACCCACTGCGCCACAAGGGAACTCCTAAAGTTTTTTTTTTTTTTTTTTTTTTTTTTGGAAAAGTCCTAGAGTTACCTGGTGACCTAGTTAAGGATCTAGGGTTGTCACCCCTGTGGCACAGGTTCATTTCCTGGCCTGTGGAGTTCCCCCATGCCACATGGCCAAAAAAAATGTCCTGATCACAAGAAAGGCATCCAGGCAGAGAAAATGTTTGACACAAAGAATTAAAAAACAGCAGGGTGCTGTTTTTTTTCTGTTCCTTTTTGTTTTCAAATGCAAGCTCTGTGTCTAGACATGGAAATAAACACACACAATTGTTCAGTGTAATTATATCTGTTGTTCAGGGGGCTGAATCAGTCTGATGGGGGAGGACTGACTAATGAAGAGGTGAACACAATGTCTTCCCACTCAGGCGCCAATTGGAACAAGTACAGCTTTGGAAACGTAATACAATGTTTTCAATGTCTTATTAAGCCCATCATTTGATTCCCTTTTGTTGTGGTCCTGGGAGCAAATTTATGGGGAAAATAGTGGCTCAGGAGACAGTCTAGAAATAGATGCTACAGGAAAAAGTGAGCAGACTCCACTGATAGATAGCTTAGCTCACTGCTTCCTGGCTGCATACAGCCTTAACTTCCATTTTCTCAGCCTTAGTTTCCTCATCTTAAAAATGGGAGGGGGTAATGATAGTACCTGACTAATTGCTTAGATGATTAAATGAGATAATGCATGTGAAGCCCTTGGTATGAACTTGGCACCTACTAAATCCTCTGTAATGTTTGTTGCTGTTATCATTATTCAGCAGTCTTAACTAGGGGAGTGGTTATTGCAGTGACAGCTTTAGGAGGAAGAATAAGTTGTTAGGCTGGATGCTTAAGCCTAAAGTCTTAATGCCACTGCCTACTCATTTCATCAGTGTCACCTCAGCCCCTTTGGGCTTTGAAGGCCTTTGTAACTCTAGGTGTTGCAATAAAAAGGCAAAGGCCTGGAGTTCCCTGGTGCCCTAGTGGTTAAAGGATCCAGTCTTGTCACTGCAGTGGCTCAGGTTGCTGCTATAGCACAGGTTCAGTCCCTGGCCCGGGAACTTCAACATGTCATGGGTACGACTGCCATCTGAGAGAGCAAAGCCCTGGGAGGGACAGCAAGACAGGCAGGAGAACTCCAGCTCTAGAAGGATGGTAAAGGAATGGCTGTAGCCCAAAAATATCTAGGTTTAAGTCTCACCTCCCAGGAACCAGCCATGAGTTTCATTATTTACATCATTCTTTGGTGCATCAGTTTCTCTATTTGTTAAAAAGGAGTAATATTAATAGTAGTATTTATTTATTTATTTATTTATTTTTGGTCACGCTCTTGGCTTGCTGATATTCCCAACCAGGGGTCAAGCCTGCTCCACAGTAGTGACCCGAGCCACAGCAGTGACAATGCCAGATCCATAACCTACTGAGCCATAAAGGGAACTCCAGTAGGAATATTTATTACATGTTGACCTATGGGGAATTTGAAAAAAGCAACAGATTCTTTCTTTGTTAAATCCTCGGGAGCTGGACAGACACTGGTTTTCTCTCCCATCCAAGGAGGGCAGCTGGCCTGGGTTGTAAATATCCACAATATCCACAATAATCCACTAGATTATTACCAGAGGTGGGTGGTGGTGGTGCATATAAAACATATCTGGGGTAGTCTGGACCAAAGAGCAGAAATCCCGAGTGACCTTGATAATGGACATTATTTAATTTCACAGCCCTTACTCAGTGCCAGGCAGTGTTTAAATATCTTACAACACCAGCTCATGACTCTTCACCAAAAGCCTAAGATGTAGGTTGTGTCTTACACATCTCTGTCTTACAGACTAGACATCTTAGACACAGAGAACTCACAGCTTGTAAGGGGTGGGGCCAGCTCAAACTCAGGCAAGTTTATGCTTTTCATGAAAATATCCAGAAACACAAGGAAGGTAGAACCCAACATCACTAAAGAATGAGAGCATCACAAATGGTCATCAGTCGCTTATGTCTTGTTTATGGGCAGGACCTGCTTCAGGGGTATGGCATCTGGAAGTTCACTCACCACCACATAGATATAATGCATCATTGCTCTTTCTGTGGGTTTGTACATGCAGGGGGATTAAAGATCCTTGGTGCTTTTTCTTTTCTTTTAAATAAAAGCTTTAGGAATTCCCCTGGTGGTGCAGTGGCTTAAGGAACTGGTGTCATTGTTGTGGTTCAAGTTACTGCTAGGGTACAGGTTCCATCCCTGGCCAGGGAACTTCTGCATGCTGTATAGTGAAAATAAACAAAGAAAAGAATAAAAAGTGTAGATTGAACTCTCAATGCTGTTTCATTTTGTAGTCCTCTAGTTACTAATGAGTTTGAACATCCCAGTATTTGCTTATTAGCCTTTTTGTTTGTATCCTATAAATTGTTCATTTTCCAGTGGGGTTCTTTTTTTCTTTTTGATTTGCAAGAGTATCCTTTACATCCTAAATATTAGTCACCTATCAGTTTTAGACATTATAACTATCTTTTCCTATTTTTGTGATTTGTCTGTTAACTTTTTCCATAGTGTTCTTCATTGAACATAAATAGTTCATCAGTTTTTTTGTATGGTGTGTGCTTTTAACTGGAGACCTTCTCAACACAGATACATATTTTCTCACATTTTCTCATTTTAAACTTTTATGTTTATCCTCACATTTAGATCTTTAAATCTGTCTGGAGCTCACTTTTGCAAGTGGTGTTGGGTAGGGATCCAGTTTTATTTTGTAGAAAACATGAGTCTTTGTGTGTGTATGTGTGTGTGGCTTGATATGGGGATCTCAGTTCCCAGACCAGGGATTGAACCTGGGCCACAGTGGAGAAAGCTCCAAAAACATTGAATCCTAACCACTAGGCCATGAGGGAACTCCCTATCACAAGCCTTTTTTTTCCCCCAATACCTTTTACTAAGGAACCTCTCTTTCCCCATTGCTTTGTGGTGCCAGAAGGTGCCATGTTTATCCTGTGCCTTTTTGATATTAGACAAACCAGAGGAAGGCAGAACTGAATGGGGGCAGAAGGGAGAGATGCTGTTGTTTGGTGGCTCCAGATATTTCTAAAGCCAGAAATCTTCCTACCCTCACCTCTGCCTTGTTTTTGTCATTTGCAACTGAAGTGATTTTTTTTTTTTTTTTTCCCTTTTAGGGCCTCACCATCAGCATATGGAAGTTCTCAGGCTAGGGGTTGAATTGGAACTGCAGCTGCTGCCCTACACCATAGCCACAGCCACAGCAATGCAGGATCTGAGCTGCATCTATGACCTATACCACAGCTCACAACAACACCAGATCCTTAACCCACTGATCAAGGCCGGGAATTGAACCCATGTTCTCATGGATACTAGTCAGGTTCATTACAACTGAGCCACAACAGAAACTCTCTGAAATGACTAATATGACAATGATGCCCTAATCTAGCGTCTGTCTAGCAGAGGATACTCTCTTGATTAAGGCTGCATGGGTTCAAATCCCACTTCCATCATTAAGTAGCTTTGAGGCTTCAGTTTCTCCATCTGATAAAATTAGGGTAGAAATATTAATTCATAGGATTATAGTGAGAATTAAATGAAACAATACTTTAAAATAAAACCTAGAATTCAGTAAATAATAAATGCTCTTCATTTGCATAATCCTGCATTCCCTATTAGCTGTGAGTAAATCATGTTTTGATGTATCTGGTTATGTTCTAATTAGACCTGAGAGGCCATTTAGCAAGTCATTTAGAAAAATTAATTTTTTTGGCATACAAATATATTACCTCTTAATCGGTCTGTTTTATTTGTTTATGCTATTTTAGGCCCGCACCCACAACATATGGAATTTCCCAGGCTAGGGCTCGAATCAGAGTTACAGCTGCTGGCCTACACCACAGCCACAGCAACACCAGATCCAAGCTGCATCTGCAACCTACACCATAGCTCACAGCAATGCAGATCCTTAACCCACTGAGTGAGGCCAGGGCTTGAACACACGTCCGCATGGATCCTAATCAAGTTCGTTAACCACTGAGCCACGAAGGGAACTCCCAATTAATCTGTTTGAAAAAGGCTTTTGCCACGCTGCCTTCCTGGAAACTGTGATAGTGCCATCACTAGGTGGTACCTGAGTGGGCTCCTGGAGTGTGAAATAGGGGCCTTAAAGAGCATTTGACTCATGGTCAGCTCAACATGTGCCAGATGGTTTCATAGGCAATGTTAATTTGGCCTGCAAGGAATTTCCAAAATGTTTTAAAGTGTATTTGCTAACATAAAAAATCAGGAGACTTCCTATAAAAACCCGATTTCTAGTCTCTTGGGGCCTGCAGTGGTGCGTCCTGGAGGATTTCGAGTTCCTAACCCCTAAATCCAATCCTTCCCTTTGCAGATGTGGAGGCTGAGGTCCTGCAGAGAAGTCAAGGGCTACAACTGGAATCTTACCCCTCTGACCAGAGGTCTTTTGTTTGTTTGTTTATAGTTAAAAAGGGAATTGCATTTATTTATTTAAAAAGTATAGTTGATTTATAATGTTGTCCTATTTCTGCTGTGCAGCAGAGTGACTTAGTTATACACATATATACATTCTTTTTTATATTCTTTTCTCTTTTTTTTTTTTTTTTTTTTTTTTGTCTTTTTAGTGCTGCACCCACAGCATGTGCATATTCCCAGGCTAGGGGTCCAATTGGAGCTGTAGCTGCCAGCCTACAGTACAGCTACAGCAATGTGGGATCCGAGCCACATTGGACAGCTCACAGCAATGCGGATCCTTAACCCACTGAGCAAGGCCAGGGATTGAACCCATGTCCTCATGGATACTAGTTTAATTCATTAACTGCTAAGCCATGACAGGAACTCCTCTTTTTTTGTATTCTTTTCCATCAGGATCTATCCCAGGAGATTGGATATAGTTCCTTGTGCTGTACAGTAGGGCCTTGTTGTTTATCCATTCTAAATGTAATAGTTTTCATCTGCTAATCTCAAACTTCTAGTCCATCCTTCTCCCTCCCCTCTCCCCCTTGGCAACCACAAGTGTATTCTCTGTGTCTATGAGTCTGTTTCTGTTTCATAGATAGGTTCATTTGTGTCATATTTTAAGTTCCATGTATAAGTGATATCATATAGTATTTGTCTTCCTCTTTCTGACTCATTTCACTTAGTATGATAATCTGTAGTTGTATCCCTATTGCTTCAAATGGCATTATTTCTTTTTTTTATGGCTAAGTAGCATTCCATTGTATTTATGTACCATATCACCTTTTGTCCATTCCTCTGTTGATGGACATTTAGGTTGTTTCCAAGTCTTGGCTATTGTGATTAGTACTGCTATGAACATAGTGGTGCATGTATCTTTTTGAATTATTGAGTTGTATGGAGATCTGCCCAGGAGTGGGATTGCCAAATCATATATTTGTTTGTTTTTATTTTGTTTTGTTTGGCTTTTTTAGGGTTGCATTCGAGGCATGTGGAGATTCCCAGGCTAGGGGTCCATTCCGAGCTACAGCTGGGGGCCTACACCACAGCCACAGCAACATAGGATCCGAGCCACATCTTCGACCTACACCACAGCTCATGGCAGCGCAAGATCCTTAACCCACTGAGCCAGGCTAGGGATCAAACCCGCAACCTCATGTTTCCTAGTTGGATCAGTTTCCACTACACCGCAACAAGAACTCCATAATAGTTCTGTATTTAGTTTTCTGAGGAACCTCCACACGATTTTCCATAGTAGTTAAACCAACTTACATTCCTACCAACAGTGTAGGAGTGTTCCTTTTTCTGTACATCCTCTCCAGCATTTACTATTTGTATACTTTTTAATGATGGCCAATCTGACCAGGGTGAAATGGTACCTCATTGTAGTTTTGATTTTCATTTCTCTAGTAATTAGTAACATTGAGCATCTTTTCATGTACTTTTGACCATATGTATTTCTTCTTTGGAGAAATGTCTATTTTAGTCTTCTGCCCATTTTTCAGTGGGTTTTTGGGTGTGTGTGTGTGTGTGTGGAGTTGTATGAGCTGTTTATATATTTTGGAGATTAAGCCCTTGTTGGTTGCATCATTTTCAGATGTTTTTTCCCATTCCATACATTGTCTTTTTTTTTTTTTTTTTTAATGGCTTCTGCTGCTGTTCAAGAGCTTATAAGTTTGATCAGGACACATTTTTTTGTTGTTGTTCATTTGTTTCTGCTTTTTATGGCCCCACCCGCGGCACATGGAGGTTCCCAGGCTAGGGGTCGAATCGGAGCTGTAGCCACCGGCCTACGCCAGAGCCATAGCAACATGGGATCCGAGCCTCATCTGCAACCTACACCACAGCTCACAGCAACGCCGGATCCTTAACCCACTGAGCAAGGGCAGGGATCGAACCCGCAACCTCATGGTTCCTAGTCGGATTTGTTAACCACTGAGCCACGAGGGGAACTCTGGGTTTTTTTAATATATTTTTAGGGCCGCACCCATGGCATATGGATGTTCCCAGGCTAGGGGTTGAATCGGAGCTATAGCTGCTAGCCTATGCCACAGCCACAGCAACCTGGGATCCGAGCTGCATCTGCAACCTACACCACAGCTCACGGCAACACCAGATCTTTAACCCACTGAGTAAGGCCAGGGATCAAACCCGTGTCCTCATGGATGCTAGTCAGATTTGTTAACTGCTGAGCCACGACGGGAACTCCACAGCTGATTTCTGAATGTTAATCTTGTATCCTGCTGTTTTTCTGAATTCATTCATCAGATGTAGTAGTTTTTGTGTGTTATCCTTAATGTTTTCTATATAAAGTATCATATCACCTGCATATAGTGACATTTTTTCCTTTTCTCTTCCAGTTTGGATACCTTTTATTTCTTTTTCTTGTCTGATTGCTGTGGTTGAACTTCCAATGCTATGTTGAATGAAAGTGGTGGAGTTCCCTGGTGGCTCAGCAAGTTAAGGATTCAGCATTGTCACTGCTGTGGCTCTGGTTAATACCATGGCCCAGGAACTTCTGCATGGGCAAAAAAAAGTAGAGGCAATGAGAGTAGGCATCTTTGTCCATTTACAAAGCTTTCAGCTTTTCACCACTGAGTATATTGGCTGTGGATTTGTTATAAATGCCTTTTATTATGCTGAGATATGTTCCCTCTATACCCACTTTGGTAAGAATTTTTATCATTAATGGATGTTGAATTTTGTCAAATGTTTTTTATGCATCTATTGAGATGATCATATGTTTTTTGACTTTTCATTTGTTATTGTGATTTATTACGTTGATTTGCATATGTTGAACCATCCTTGTGAAATTGGGAAGAATCACATTTGGTTTTTTGTTTAGTTTTGTTTTGTTTTTGTCTTTTTAGGCCTGCACACATGGCATATGGAGGTTCCCAGACTAGGGGTCGAATTGGAGCTATTACCACTGGCCTATGCCAGAGCCACAGCAATGCGGGATCTGAGCCATGTCTGTGACCTACACCACAGCTCACGGCAAGACCAGATCTTCAACCCACAGTTGAGGGATTGAACCTGCGTCCTCATGGATGCTAGTTGGTTTCTTTAACTACTCATAGATTTTTTTTTTTTTTAATGGTTGTGTTTTCATTGGTGTCTGTCTCAAGGTATTTTTAAATTTCCTTTTGATTTCCTCATTGACTCACTGTTTGTGTGTGTGTGTGCTTTTTAGGGCAGCACCCACAGCATATGGAGGTTCCCAGGCTAAGGGTCAGATCAGAGCTACAGCTGCTGGCCTACACCACAGCCACAGTCATACCAGATCCGAGCCATGTCTGCAACTTCCACCACAACTCACGGCAATGCCGGATCCTCAATCCACCAAGTGAGGCCAGGGATCAAACCTGCATCCTCATGGATGCTAGTTGGGTTCATTAACTGCTGAGCCATGACAGGAGCTCTGACTCATTGTTTTTTTTTTTTTTTTTTTTTAATTGTATGTTGTTAAGTCTCCATGTAGTCAGTTTTTTCTCATTTCTTTTCCTGTGGTAGATTTCTAGTTTTATGCTGTGGTGATCAGAGAAGATGCTTGAAATAATTTCTGTACTCTTAAATTTGTTGAGGTAAAGTTTATGCCCTAGTATGTGATCAATCCTAGAGAATATTTCATGTGCACTTGAAAAGAATGTGTGATCTGTTTTTTTGGATATAATGTCTTGAAAATATCAATGAAGTCTTACTGTTCTATTGTAGCCTTTAGAATTTCTGTTGCCTTATTGATTTTCTGTCTAGAAGATTTGTCCATTGATATAAGTGGGTGCTTAAATCTACTATTATTGAATTCCCATAAATTTCCCCCCTTTATGTCTGTTAGTATTTGTTTTATGTATTTGGGTGCTCCTATATTAGGTGCATATATGGTGAGAATGTAAAATCCCCTTCTTTTATTGATCCTTTTATTATTATACATCGTCCTTTTTCTTTATGACTTTTGTTTTAAAGTCTACTTTGTCTGGTATGAGTATTGTGACTCCTGCTTTCTTGTTATTTGCATGAAGTATCTTTCTCCATCCCCTCACCTTTTTTTTTTTTTTTTTTTTTTTTTTTTTTTTTTGTGCTTCTCCCATGGCATGCAGAAGTCCCCAGACCAGGGATGGAACCCATGCCACAGCAGTAACCCATGCTACTGCAGCGACAACGCCAGATCTTTAACCTGCTGCACCAAGGGAACTCCTATTTAGTATCTTAACCTTTTTCCTTGGTCAGGAATCAAACCCCAGCCACAGCTGTGGCAACTTGGGATGCTTAACCTGCTGAGCCACAGAGAAACTCCTCCCTCACTTTCAATCTATATGCGCCCTTTGCCCTGAGGTGGGCCTCTTGCAGGCAGCATATTGTAGGCTTTTGTTTTTTATCCCAGTCTGCCACTCTGTGTCTTTCAATTAGAGCTTTCAGTCCATTGGCATATAAGGTTATTATTGCTACATATGTATTTATTGCCTTGTTTTCCCGTTGATTCTATGTTTCTTCTTTATTGCTTTCTCTTCGTGATTTGATGATTTCCTTTTATTGTATGCTTGTTTTCTTTTTTGTTTTTGTGAATCTATTGTATGTTTTTGATTTGTGATTGGCCTATTTTTCTGGTATGTTATCCCCTTCCTATATCTATTTACTTTATTTATTTTTATTTATTTATTTTTTGTGAATTTTTGAGGGCCGCACACATGGCATTTGGAAATTCCCAGGCTAGCGGTTGAATCAGAGCTGTAGCCACTGGCCTATACCACAGTCACAGCTATGCCAGGTCTGAGCTGCATCTGTGACCTACACCACAGCTCATAGCAACGCCGGACTCGTATCTACCGAGCAAGGCCAGGGATTGAACCTGTGTCCTCATGGATGCCAGTCAGATTCGTTGCCACTGAGCAATGACAGGAACTCCTATCTGTTTGCTTTAGACTGATAGTCAAATAGGCTTAAACACATTAAAAAAAAAAAAAAGGATCTACATTTTCTTACTTTCCTTCCCCATATTTTATGATTTTGATGTCCTTTTTTACATCTTCATGTTTATCCTTTTGCTCTTCGTTGTGGCAGAAGTTCCCATGCCCGGGACTGAACCTGAGCCATAGCAGTGACAGTGCTGAATCCTTAACTTCTAGGCTACCAGGAAACTCCTTCCTTTTGTTTATCATTGCTTTTACAAATCAGGAGATTTTTTTTTTCTTTTTGATCTGTATACTGGCTTATTTAAGTGATTTTTTTTCCATTTATGATTTCCTCCTTTCTATATCTTTTTGTTTATTTTCTATTTAAAAATTTAAAATTTAAAAATTTTTTATAAAAGTATAGTTGATTTACAATCCTGCATCAATTTCTGCTCTATAGCAAAGTGACCCAGTCATACATATACACACATTCTTTTTCTCATATTATCTTCCATCATGTTCTATCACAAAAGATTGGATATAGTTCCCTGTTCCACACAATAGGACCTCATTGCTTACCATTCTAAATGTATGTGCTTCTTTTCTATTTAGAGAAGACTTTCCAATATTTCTTTTAGGGTGGGTTTAGTATTAATGAACTTTTAGTTTTGCTTGTCTGGGAAATTCTTCATCTCTCCTTTCTAAATGGTAATCTTTCTGGATAGATTATTTTAGGTTATAGATTTTTCCCTTTCAAGGCTTTGAATATATTTTGCCATTCCCTTCTGGCCTGCAGTGATTCTGTAGAGAAATCAACTGCTAGTCTTATGGGGGTTCTCTTGCAATTAACTCTTTGTTTTTCTCTTACTGCCTTTAGAATCCTCTCTTGAACTTTTGCCATTTGTTATTATTATTTTTTAAATTTAAATTTTCTTTTTTAAAAAAATTATAGTTGATTTACAATGTAGTAAAATTTCTGCTATACAACAAAGTGACCCAGTTATACATATATATAATTCCCTTTATTATGTTATCTCCTATCATCGTCTATCCCAAGAGACGGGATATAGTTCCCTGTATAGTATAGTTCTGTTTGAGATCATCTCGTGTGGGATGTTCTGGCCTTTCCGTATCTGCATATCTATTTCCTTCTTTAGTTTTGGGAAGTTTTCAGCCATAATTTCATCAAATACATCTTTAATCCTCTTTTCTCTTTGTTCTCCTTCTAGAATCCCTATTATGCATAGATTCCAGGGCTCTTTTTTACACCCATGCTGTTTCCTTCATACTTGGTTGTTTTTAGGGACTGACCAAAACTAAAAAGCAGGAAAGACATAGTGGGAGAACTGAAATTGAGACCTAAGGGATACCAGTTACATAATTAAAATATAGTGTGGAAAAAGGAGAGGTCAGTACAATTATTTTTCTTTGTGGAAAATGACTTTATTGGTTTTGGGGAAATAATATATGTTCAGTGCGAAATATTCAAACAATATAGATACAAAGAAGAGGGTAAGATTCCCCTAAATTCCACTTTCTATTTGTAACTTCCATTCATTTTGCTGTATATGCTTCCAGCTTCTCTGTGTTTATTTATTATTGATACACTTAATCTAGGTTCTGTCTGGGCCAAGGAATATCTTGGAATATGGGACCTTAGAGTTCCCACACCATCTTTATCAGCTCCCCTCCAACTAATTCTTTGATATGGTCCATTGGGAACTTTTTCAGTTATATTAAAGTGGTATATAAAAGGCAAATGTAACGTCAAAACTTTTTACTCACCCCAACTCTCTTCTCATTAGATTGCTATCCAACTCACCTATATAAAAATTCTATGTATAGAATTCTGGAGTAGCCAGTGCACATTTGAAATTTTCCTAAATAAAAACACACACAAGTTGTTCCATAAACTGATTTTTCTACCAAGAGGATTCCTAGAATATCTGTCCCTAGTTTATAAATACAGACTTTAAAAATGAATAATTAAATCTCACCTTCAAGAACACCTTTAGCCTCCTTAGCACAAGACAGTGCTCTTTTTTCTTTGCTTTTTAGGGCCGCACCCACAGCATATGGAGGTTCCAAGGCTAGGGGTCAAATCAGAGCTACAGCTGCCAGCCTACACCACAGCCACAGCAATGCAGGATCCAAGTCATGCCTGCGACCTACACCACAGTTCATGTCAACACTGGATTCTTAATCCACTGAGTGAGGCCAGGAATCGAACCCATGTCCTCATGGATACTAGTCGATTCATTTCTGCTTTGCCACAATGGGACCTCCTGGCCAGCTGCTCTTTTAATCAGACTTTTCTCCATCTGATTGATGACTGGAAAGAGGAAGACCAGCTAGTTGGAACTCAGCATGCACATCTAAAGTCTATATGATATTACTCATGGTAGGCACTGCTAGGAATAATCTTGATAATTGTATTAGTCAGGTTTTCCTATAATAATATTACTTAACAATCAGCTCCCAAATATCAGTGATTTATAACTACAAACACTGGTTTTTCTCTCACTGATCTGTGCATTGTATGTGGGTGGCCAAGCTTGCCCTGGTCTTAGATTTGGGTATGCTCCATGTGCTTTTATTCCAGGACCCAGAATGAAGGGCCAATGGCCATGCAGGGCATTCTCTCCTCAGGACAAATGACAGAAATGCAGGAGGTCAAGTCGGATTTTATAAACTCATAAATAGCTTCTGGTCAGGGAGTTTGTTGTATGATGTTTGTCACATCTGCCCACATTTTACAGACCAATCCCAAAGTAAACGATTTGGTGAAATGCTCTGTCTAGGAAGCCATGGCAAGGATGGGGAGGGAAGAAAGAATTGTGAACACAGATACTATCTTCTGAACTCCCTAGCGGCACATCAGGTTAAGGATCTGACGCTGTCACTGCTCCATCGCAGATTAGATCTCTGGCCTGAGAACTTCCACATGCCACAGGTGCAGCCAAAAAGAAAAAGACCAACTGGGATGGGAAAGAAAATGAAATTGAGACTGAGATCTATTGTTAAACCTTATAAATGCAGTTAGAACCCACAGGGCTTGAGAACTGCAACAGCTGCATCCCGTGTGTGCCTTCATCAAAGACCCTTTGTCCTCAGAGACCTTTAATGAAGGCTCCCCGCTGATCATAATCACTCTGCCTTTATATTTTATATGCTTTGTGCTCTTGTTTGGGTTATGCTTTTTATGCTCTTTAAAGTTATGAAGACCTCACATGGGTCTTTTAAAAAGGAAAAGACTGAACTGCACTATCAGTTTTTGATTGTTGAGAGACCTATTTGCTCCTTTCCCTTTCCCTGTTACACACATCAGCAAAAACAAATTTCCCTGTGAATAAAAACAAAGAGTATTGTTGCCAGGCAACAAATAAGACAGCATTATTTTTATGGTTTTTTTTTTTTTTGGAAGGTGTAGCATCTTGCTTCACTGTTTCCATGGAGACTCCCAATTATCAAGTTTAGTCAAATGATGGAAAATTGAAATTTATGCAGAGACGAGCTTAGTAAGCAATTACCTATGTTAAGGGACAACCAGGAGAAATATTTAGATGAAACCTCTTACCACAAATCAAGCATTATCCCTCAGTATCACCTGACTCAAGTTAACACTTTATTTTGTATAAACTGCTTTTCTAAAATTATTGCAATAGTATTTCAACAAAATCGCAAGTTGGATGTACATTACTTCCAGAATAAATCACCACTGGATATTTAGAGCACCTATGAGTTGCATCAGAATACTGTAGAAGGAGTTCCCAGGGACCTAGCAGTTAAGGATTCAGCATTGTCACTGCTGTGGCTTGGGTCACTTCTGTGGCATGGTTTGATCCCTGGCCTGGAAACTTCCACATGCTTTGGGCATGGCAAAAAAAAAAAAAAAAAAAAAAAAAAAATACTGTAAGGAATCTGAGCGTGGGAAAAAAGAATACAGTAAGGAATATATAAAGAATAATTGTAAACTAAGGTGTCTCTTTTGTTAGCATGGTGATAGGTCAGTTTCTAAAGTTCTTCCCAATAAATTAATAAGAGAAGATACTCAACACAATTCAGAAACAGTAAAGAAAATGAAGGGAGGGTAGAGTTCAGAGTAGTCCTATCAGATATTAAAACATAGAAGATAAGGAGTTTTCTTTTGGTGCATTGAGTTAAGGATATGGTGTTGTCTCTGCAGCAGCTCAGGTTTCTCTTGTGCTGCATGTTCAATCCCTGGCCCAGGGTGCATATCCCTGGCCATAGGTGCAGCCAAAAAAAAAGACGAAGAAGACATTAAAAATATAATTAGAATTGGGTAAAAGAAGACGTACAAGACATTCCCTTTGTGGCTCAGCCATACTGAACCCCACTAGTATCCTTGAGGACACAAGTTTGATCCCTGGCCTCACTCAGTGGGTTAAGGATCCAACGTGAACTGTGGTGTAGGTTGCATACACAACTTGGATCTGGTGTTGCTGTGGCAGTGGTGTAGGCCCGCAGCTGCAGCTCTAATTCAACCCCTGCTGTGGAATTTCCATATGCCTTGGGTGCAGTCCTAAAAAGACAAAAAAGAAAAAAAAAAAAGACGACGTATAAATGACCAGTAGACACTGGAAAAGATATTTAATATTATTGGCCATTAGGGAAATCAAAACTTCAATTGATATACTGCTTTGCATCCATTATGAGGTCTGTAACAAGAAATGTAAAATGGTGCAGCCTCTTTAGAAAACAGTCTGGCAGTTCTTCAAAAGATTCAGTATAGAGTTACCATTTGATCTGGCAGTTCCTCTCCTGGGTATTTCCTCAAAAGAACTGAAGACATATATCCACACAAAACTTATACACAAATGTTCATAGCAGCATCAAAAAGAGGAAATGACCCGAAACCCACCAACTGATGAATGGATAAATAAATGTTTTATATTGATACAATGGGATAGTATTTGGTTATAAAAAGCAATGAAGTTACTGATTCATGGTGCAATGCACATAAACCTTAAAAACATTATGCTAATTGATGGAGTTTCTGACTTGGCCCAGTGCTAACAAACCTGACTAGTATCCATGAAGATGTGGGTTCAATCCCTGGGCTTAGGATCTGGCATTGCTATGAGCTGTGGTGTAGGCTCAGACCCTGCATTGCTAGGGCTCTTGTGTAGGCTTGCAGCTGCAGCTCCGATTTGACCCCTAACCTGAGAACTTCCATATGCCGCACATGTGGCCTAAAAAAAAAAAAAAAAGATTAAAAAATTATGCTAAGTAAAATAAGCTTTCTTTGCTGTACAGCAGAAAGGAATGCAGCATTGTTAATCAACTATACTTCAATAAAAATTTTTTAAAACCTGATTTTAAAAAAGTGGGCAAAGAACTCATAAATAGATATACAAATGGCCAATAAGGACCGGAAAAGATACTCAATATCACTAATTCCTAGAGAAATGCAAATCAAAATCACAATGACATACCACTTCATACACATTAAGATAGTTATTATCAAAAAAAAAAAAAAAAAAAACCCCAGAAAATAACAAGTGTTGGTGAGGATGTGGAGAAATTTGAACCCTCGTGCATTGCTAGTAAGGGTGTAAAATGGTACAGCCTCTATGGAAAACAGTATGGTGGTTCCTCAAAAAACTAATCATAGAATTCCCATGTGATCTATTTCTATGGTATATACTCCAAACAGTTGAAAATATTTACATGCCCAAGTCCATAGCTGCAGCATTCGCAATAGCCAAAAGGTGTAAACAACCAAAATGTACATCAACAGATGGGTGGATAAACAAAGTGTGGTATATGCATATCATAGAATATTATTCAGCCTTCAAAAGGAAGGAAATCCTGACACATGCTACAGCATGGATGCACCTTGAGGACGTTATGCTAAGTGAAATAAGTCTGACACAAAGGAACCTAAGTATAATTTTAAAATTCCTAAATGCTGCTGTTTGTTATTGCAATATTACAGTCATGGGCTTTGTTTTTTCCTTTCAAGTTCTGCTCCTGACAAATTGAAGACTTTGCTATCTTATTAGAGTCAAGTGATGTTCAGAAGGTGAAGTCAGATAATTATCTGAACTGTTTCTAAACTGGGGACTGTATAGTTCACAAGATCCAATATACCAGTTAGAAATATACATGAACTAAGAAAATAAACAAAAAGGAATCCAAGAAGTTGTGTGAGGGAGTCCTGTCCCTGAGAAATGAAAAGGAGTGGTGGTCTAAAACTAGCCCAGGCAACTGGGTTTTCTACTCAGTGCTTTTGGGAGAGGAAGTTCCAAGAATAGACCCTACAACTGCAGGCAGTCCTCTTCACTGCTGGGGAGCCACAAGAAAGGGGAATCTCCATCAAGGTCAGGGTCCTTCTTATGGAAGTCAGTGACAGCAGGCAACGTAAAACATGCTGACCATTCCAGAAGAAAGACCCTGGGTGGACAACACAAGGCACAGTAGCCCGGAGTAGAAAGTGAAAACTTGTAGATGTCCAGTGGACTAAAAGGAAAGGCTCAGACTTGACCACAGTGGGATCAAAGGAACTCCCCTCTAAAACACTCCCTGCTGCACATCACAGCCACCCTCTAAATTAAAATGAAAATCAAGACAGAATTCTAGGTTGTCTTAAAATATATGCACCATAGGCTCAGTAAAGCGATTTCATGGGAGACCTAAAGGGACCCAAACACCTTTCCTAGACAGTCTGCGCTTATTTTACCTGCTAGCTTCTTCTTGGGTTTAATGAACACTGAGGGCTAAAGGGTGCTAGTGAGTTTGTTGTTGACACCGCTTTCTGAGGATCACTTTAACCAACTTGTTTTCCTAAAGTTGAGTTGGAATTTAGAGAGGGGATTGGAGTTTTAAAGGGCAGGGAGGAGAAGGCAGGGCAAGGAAAAGAGGAGGAGGATGGAAAGATGTTCAAAGAAGGAGGTGTGAGAATAGGAGCAGGAAGGAAGTTAGCAAGAAGAAAAGAAGATGGGAATTGGGAAGGGAAGGACAATAGGAAAAAAAAGTATACCCATGAAATTTTGTTCAGATGGACCTGGCTTCTACCTCACACAGCAAGAGTATCATTCAGACCTTAACTTTGGGTCCACCATGTTGCACTTGCCATGGTGTCTAGAGTTGCATCTAAACTATGAAAATTGATTTCTGTGCCTTCTATTTAGATAAATAGTTCATCCTATCAATATGCTGTTTTCACTTGTATGATACCAAAAAACTACAACAGAAACCTTGACTTAATTTTTTTCTCATGAAATAAATGTGGTTTCACAAAAACCCAGGTACCTGTGTTTCTACTCAGAGGAATAATGCCCTGTTTGGAGGTCTGGCATTATTCCAAATAATGTTGTCATAGCTGGAGGTGCCGATGGTGGTCTGGAAACAGTGACAAATCTGGCTAAGAGCAGAAATGGACTTTGGAGTTAAAGGGAAATTCCTGCCATCAATAGCCAAAATGATCTTGGAAAAGAACAAAGTTGGAGATTCACACTTCCTGATTTCAAAACTTACTACAAAGCTCCAGTCACCAAAATAGAGTGGTTTTGGCATAAGAATAGACCAGTGGACTAAAAAGTCTAGAAATAAACTCACATATATGGCAGATTGATTTTTTTGTTGTTGTTGGCCATGCCTTCGGCATGTGGACGTTCCTGGGGAGGGATGAAAAGCAAGCCACAGCAGTGACAATGCCCAATGAATTCCAGAATATGAACTTTTTCAATTGATTTTTTACAAAAGATTCAAGACCATTCAATGTAGGAAAGAATAGTCTTTTCAACAAAGGCTGATGGGACAACTGGATATCCCCATGCAGAAGAATGAATCTGGGTGCCTCACATCATACACAAAAATAAAACTCAGGGGAGTTCCCGTCGTGGCGCAGTGGTTAACGAACCCGACTAGGAACCATGAGGTTGCGGGTTCGATCCCTGGCCTTGCTCAGTGGGTTAACGATCCGGCATTGCCGTGAGTTGTGGTGTAGGTTGCAGACGCGGCTCGGATCCCGCATTGCTGTGGCTCTGGCGTAGGCTGGTGGCTACAGCTCCGATTCGACCCCTAGCCTGGGAACCTCCATATGCCGCGGGAGCGGCCCAAGAAAATGGCAAAAAGACAAAAAAAAAAAAATTAAAAAAAAATTCAGAATAGATCCACAATCTAAGTATAAAAGCCAAACTATAAGACCCTTAAAAGTAAACATAGCTAGGTTTTCATGACCTTGGATTTGGCAATGGATTCTCAAATATGACATCAAAAGCATAGGCAACAGCAACAAAATAAATTGAATTTATCAAAATTAAAAACTCTGTGCATGAAAGGACTTTATCAAAGAAGATGAAAAGACAACCTAGAGAATGGGAGAAAATGTTTTGTGATGGGGGCCTGTATCCAGAACATAAAGAAATCTTGCAATTTAACAGTCAGTAAACCCAATTTTAAAATGGGCAAAGAACTTGGGAGCAAGTTCTTGGGAGCGGCCCAAGAAAAGGCAAAAAGACAAAAAAAAAAAAAAAAAAAAAAAAAGAATTCAGTTCCAAGACTTCATTGTTTTTGTTTGTTTGTTTGTTTTTGTCTTTTCTAGGGCCACTTGCTGCAGCATATGGAGGTTCCCAGGCTAAAGGTCGAATCAGAGCTACAGCTGCCGGCCTACGCCAGAACCACAGCAACTCGGGATTCCAGCCGAGTCTGTGACCTACACCACAGCTCACGGCAACGCTGGATCCTTAACCCACTGAGCAAGGCCAGGGATCAAACCCGCAACCTCATGGTTCCTAGTTGGATTCGTTAACCACTGCACCACGATGGGAACTCCAAGACTTTGCTTTAATTACTACGGTTAGGGGAGGCAAAGATGAGTTAGAGCTAGAGGTAGAGATTACAATATAAGGGAGAGGAGTTTCCATCGTGGCTCAGCTGTAGACAAATCTGACTCGCATCCATGAGGATGCAGGTTTGATCCCTGGCCTTGCTCAGTGGGTTAAGGATCTGGCTTGCTGTGAGCTGTGGTGTAGGTCACAGACATGGCACATTTCTGTGGCTGTGGCGTAGGCTGGAAGCTACAGCTCCAATTAGACCCCTAGCCTGGGAACCTCCATATACCACAGATTCAGCCCTAAAAAGGAAAAAAAAAAAAAAAAAAAAACCCAAACCCCAAAGACAATATGAGGGAGATGGGGTGGATAGAGATTGGGGAAAGACAGGCTAGTGAAATAAGGAGCACTGACACACCATCAGCAAAGCAAGGTCTCACTGCCTGCATCCCTTCTGCTGCCTCCTTTTTGAAGGAAGACAACCTCCGAAGATGTTATTTTAATGTTCATGTAATCTTTTTTTTTTTTTTGTCTTTTGTCCTTTTAGGGCCGCAGCATGGCACATGGAGGTTCCCAGGCTAGGGGGTCTGATGGGAGCTGTTGCTGCCGGACACAGCCACAGCCACGGCAATGCCAGATTCGAGCCGAATTTGCAACCTACACCACAGCTCACAGCAATGCCGGATCCTTAACCCACTGAGCGAGGCCAGGAGTTGAACCCGAAACCTCATGGCTCCTAGTCAGATTCGTTTCTGCTATGCCATGACAGGAATTCCAGGGTTCATGTAATCTTACCAGAGTGTTTTTCCCTGTCTTCTCTGACTGCTATATAATTACACCCAGGTAAACCAGTTCTCCACCTGGAACCATTAGGGAGAAGGCAGCCTAGAATCATCTTAGAAAAGAAAAAAACACGATTCAAGACAGCTGACAGCCATACTTGCCTCTGGGCAAAATATAAGAGAATATGGTTTAGATGAGATTAGACAAAAGATCAGAATAAGCACTTCTTTAATCTTTTATGAGAATAAGAGTTTTAGCCTCTCTCTGAAACTTTCTGCCTGGTCATAGAACGGCCACATCTTCTGTGATCTCTTGCCATAGTTTCCTCCTCTCAGCTGCCCCTCACCCCCACCATGGCATATGGAAGTTCCTGGGCCAGGAATTGAACCCGCATCACAGTGGTGAGCCAAGCTGCTACAATGACAGTGCCAGATCCTGAACCCACTGCACCACAAGAGAATTCCCCTAGCGTTTTGTTTTTATCAGCTATATCATACGTACATCAAAAAAAACCCCAGGAATTCCCTGGTGGCCTAGCAGTTAAGGATCTGGGATTGTCCCTACTGTGGCTCAGATCACTGCTGTGGCATGAATTTAATTCCTGGCCCAGGAATTTCCACATGCTGTGGGTGCAGCCAAAAATAATAATAATAATAATAATAATTAAAAAGTTCAAAATATCCCTCATTGTCCTTCAGTCCTATTCTGTAGAAACAACTGTATTTAGTACTTAATTTGTTTATTCTTTTATTGGTTACATATTTCTTAATAATTACACTAATATTATCAAATTTAGACATAGTGTATAGCTTTCTAAATCAGTTTCAAGTCAGAGACATAAAACCCTCATCGGATTATGTAGCAGAGAAAATGTAACAAAGGGGTTGGAGCTGTACTTCTCAGTTGGGGGTGACTTTGCTCTCCAGGGCACATCTGACAATATCTGGATACATTTTTGTTGTCAAAACTGGGCAGAGACTACTGGCATCTAGTCGGTATAGTCTGTCCATAGATGCTGCTAGTCATTGTGTAATAGGACAATCTTCACAACAAAAAAATCATCTCACTCTAGACGTCATTAGTGCTGAGGTTGAGACACCTTGGATTAGAAGACCTGGAAGGATAGCTGAGGGAAATGGAGGCAACCCTAAGATTAGCAACTGCAAGAAACCACTATCACCTCCAGGACTAGCGGGTCAGCGGGAGGGGCCGCTGTTAACAGAGGCCATCAGAGAAGCAGTGGCCCAAGTAGGATGGCTTGGCAGGAGCAGACTGTTCAGAGGATGCCGAAGCCATAGAGGAGAAACAGCTACCACTAGAGATGTTGCCCAAGGCAGAGAGAGCAGGAAGGAGAAATACCCCAACTTCTCCTTCACTCACCCTCCCATCTCCTGGCACTTCCATTGGCTGAACTGAGCCAGATGCCAACATCAGGTCTGGGAAGGGTAGTTTACAGAAGTAATGCTGTGCAGTAGTAGCCCAAGAGAGGAAAGCAGGGCATGAATTTGAGGGCGAATAGGTAAATAATCCAGCATACCTTTTCATTATGGAAGAGGAGCATCAAACTCTATTTAGTGGCCACTTCACTTGTGCATGTTTCCTCTTTCTCTCTCTCTCCCTCCATTCTGTTACCAGAACATTACAGTGTTCTGGGAGTTGCTGTCGTGGCTCAGTGGAAACAAATCTGACTAGCATCTGTGAGGACACAGGTTCAATCCCTGGCCTCGATCAGTGGGTTAAGAATCTGGTGTTGCCGTGAGCTGTGGTGTAGGCTGGCAGCTGTAGTTCCAACTCGACCCTTAGCCTGGGAACCTCCATATGCCTTGGGTGCGGCCCTGAAAAACAAAACACACAAAAAAATTATAATGTTCTTATGAGGATAAGTATTTTGAACCTCTGTCTTTATTCTACTAGGTAAGAGAGTAGAGACTGAAAGAGAAGGGAAGAGAGAAAGAGGGAGAGATATTTCCCAGATTTTTTTTTTTCGCTTTTTTTGCTTTTGGGGGCTGCACCAACAGGATATGGAGGTTCCCAGGCTAGGGGTCAAATCGGAGCTCTAGCCGCTGGCCTATGCCACAGCCACAGCAATGCCAGATCTGAGACGCATCTGCAACCTTCACCACAGCTCACGGCAATGCCGAATCTTTAACCCACTGAGCAAGGCTAGGGATGGAAACTGTGTCCTCATGGATACTAGTCAGATTCATTTCCACTGAGCCGAAAGGGGAACTCCTCTCCCAGATTTTATTGACGTTTATTTTTAGGTCATTGAGAATGTAAAAATGTTAACTTACTAACGTTGTCAATCATAATTTAAATCAGAATTCAATGAGTAATGTTGTTTATTCGTGTTGTGAATGTTGTTAATTGTTTTGTTTTGTTTTGCTTTTTAGGGCTTCACTCAAGGCATGTGGACATTCTCAGGCTAGGAGTCAAATTGGAGCTGCAGTTGCTGGCCTATGCCACAGCCACAGCAATGCAAGATCCAAGCTGCATCTGCATCCTACACCACAGCTCACAGCAATGCCAAATCCTCAACCCACTGACTGAGGCCAGGGATGGAACCCACGTCCCTGTGGATGCCAGACAGGTTCACTAACCACTGAGCCATGACGGGAACTCCAGTAAATATTGTTAATTGTACTTGTTTCTTTCCTTGAACAACTTTTCATTGTTCTTAAAATTAACAATACCCTCTCTTTTTGTCAGCTTAGTTTTCTATGCATATATCATTAGTTATTCTTAAATTCCTCATCAAGTCTATAAGTCTTCTTTAATATTTTTTTCTTTTTTGGTCACACTTGCAGCATGCAGAATTTTCTGGTCCAGGATCAAACCCATGCCACAGCAGTGACCTGAGCTGCTGCAGTGACAATGCCAGGTCCTTAACCTAGTGAGCCATCAGGGAACTCCAGTATTTTTCTCTGATGCATTTCTTCAAATGTGTTAGAAATCTGTTCATTTCATTTCTTTCTCTTTTTTAAGTGATCTCCTTTCTGTAACTCTCCTACCTTTGGTATCTGTCCTTTGACTATATCCATAAATTTTATTACCTTTTTCTTTTTTTTCTTTTTCTTTTTTTTTTTGTCTTTTCCAGGGCCACACCCACAGCGTATGGAGGTTCCCAGGCTAGGAGTCTAATTGCAGCTGTAGCCGCCAGCCTATATCACGGCCACAGCAACGCCAGATCCAAGCCGTGTCTGCAACCTATACCACAGCTCACGGTAACGCCAGATCTTTAACCCGCTGAGCAAGGCCAGGGATCGAACCCAAAACTTCATGGTTCCTAGTTGGATTCGTTAACTACTGAGCCACGACAGGAACTCCACCTTTTTCTTTTCAAGAAATTTTAATCTCTTCTTACTTTGTCTGTTGATATCTTTCTGTTAATTACATTAGTTTTCCCAGTGAGATAGTCACACAATAATCGATCCCTTTCACCTGCTCTATTTCAGAATTAATAGCAGCTCCAGGATTTTTGCCTCAGTCTACAGATGGGAAACCCTGGATTTATTAAATCAAATCCAAGTTCCTTGCTTTTATTTTTGTGGTTGTATTAGATACTGCTGGTACCCTGCCCTGAGCCCCTTTACTGCCCTAATACCATGTTTCCAAATGTTCTAAGTGTTGCTGCTAATGACTTAAACATATACCTTTCTCTAGAGAATTATTCTTGGCCAGTGGAAGCCACCTCTTTGGAAAAATGCCTGGGAATCAGTATTTCCCCTCAGGGCATCCTGTAGCTGGTCACTGATTAATAAGAGGGTTTGCAACCTGAGTCTCCTTGCCTCAAAGTGGACAACTCTGTGGTGTCATTCACACTCCAGAATTCCATAGGTAAGACTGAAATTCAGCCTCGACTAACACCTCATCTTTGTTTAGCCCTTTCCCCTGCTCTACCCTGCTTCCCCTACCTTCTTACAAATTCCTCCTGAAAGCACAGCTTCAGAGTGTCTCTTATATAAAAATCCCTGTCTCAGGAAAAAAAAAAAAAAAGGAAAAAATAGAAAAGGAGTTCTTGTTTGTCTCAGCAGTAATGAACCTGACTTGTAACCATGGGGATGGAGGTTTGATCCTTGGCCTCACTAGCAGGTTAGGGATCTGGCATTGCCATGACTATGGTGTAGGTCGGCAGCTGCAGCTCTGACTCAACCCCTAGCCTGGGAACTTCCATATGCTGCAGGCACAGCTCTAAAAAAAGAAAATAATTACAAAGAGAATCCCTCCCTCAGTCTCTGCTTCTGGGAACCCCACCTAAGGCAATAGTGAAGGTTTTTTGGCTTCCTAGCATTCATTCTCCCTTCCTAAAAGCACCAGAGTTTCTTTTTGGGAAATGACTTTCCCATCACTCTATTGTGGGCAGTCTTGCCATGACTAAATCTAGGTACCTGCCCTTCCAGCACAGAAGGGGTTTGCAGAGTCTCCTTCCAGTAGACCTTCCTTTCACTGCCTTGCTACAGCAGGCTCAGTCTTATGACCTAAACTCAGTCCATGTGATGTTCTCTTCAGAGATTATGAATCTTGAGTGAGTCATACAAAGATATTTGAAGTTCATTGATCTCATCATGGCCTCCTGATAGCCTGTTTCAACTTTTTGACCTTTCTGTGGTCCCTGCCTCTTAACTTAACAACACCTTGGTTCCTGCCCACTCTCAAGCTATTTGGTTAGCTTTCTGTGAGTTATTCCAGTCCTTCTAGTAGTTTCCTTTTGTGTAAGTTCTCTCACTCAGGTTCTCTTGCTTATAACCAAAAGATCATTAGCGATGCAGTGACCTCGCTCTCTCTGTCTCTCTCTCTCTCTTTTTTTTTTTTTTTTTTTTTGCTTTTTAGGGCCACATCTGCGGCATATGGAAGTTCCCCAGGCTAGGGGACAAATCAGAGCTACACCTGCCAGCCTAAACCACAACGACAGCAATGCAGAATCTGAGCCATTTCTGCGACCTACACCACAGCTCATGGCAATGACGGATCCTTAACTCCTTGAGCAAGTCCAGGGATCGAACCCAAGTCCTCGTGGATACTACTCAGACTTGCTTCCTCTGCACCATAACGGGAACGCCCCTTACTCTCTTTTATCTATGTGCAGAGAAAAAGGATCTGGGACCAGATCTCTAATTCAGAAGAGGGATGATTTAGAGCCTTTGAGCTTGACAATCAGGAGTCTATCTGGATTGCTCTCCCTGCCCCAGTGAACAGGTCAGAGTTTGCAAAGCATCTCTCAACTGGGTACATTGTACTTTGATTGTATGTGAGATTCTGAGTTAATTTCTTCTCTTAGAAATCTGGTGTATAGCTTTCAACCTCAGAAAACATACATCTCAGTCTGAAACCTCCTCTCAGTTGGCATTTTTTCCTTTTCTTCTATGTTAATTCATTTTTCCTTTTCTTTTCTTACATCTTCCTGTAACAATCCTGAAAATAGAGTGGTTCAACTGCATGTACTTCTCTATAATATCTTCAGGAGGAAAAGAGACTTATGGGTGGAATTTTCCCCTCAAAATTGTTCAGTTTGGGGATTGTAAGGAAGGAAATGAGCTCAACAGAAAAACCAAAATAGACACACATAATTTCAGAAGAATCTAAAGACAATCCTCTAGTCTGAGTTACCAGGCAACTGTTTCTCCAGGGACGCCATCATTTTGATTTTATAGAATAATCAGGTCCCTGAATTTCTGACTCAAGAGATCTTGGGATAATAATGAATTCATTTTTCGTTATTGAAAAAAGTTATAAAGAAAAACCTCTCTCTTGCTTGGCACGGGTGTTTCATGCTTTTGTCTTTCACAGTTTCTTTGTTGTGTGTCTTCAAAGCAAACAGATTTTCATCTATTTGGGATGTTTTTCTTGGATCCTACTGAGAGTGGGGATGAATGGAAGACCACTCAAGATGCTGATTTTTAGCTGCTTCACATTCTCATCTTATGTTTATTAAGATGTTTTATCCACAAGGAACAAAAGAAAAAAGTTGGACATTAACATTGCCTAAAACAGTACTCATGGGAAACACAGCCTTAGGCCTAGAAACGAGGTCTATACCTGTACACAGGTAAATAAATTATTGTTGAATAAAGAGAGGAAGAAGTTTCCTGGTGGCCTAGCAATTAAAGATCCGCATTGTCACTGCTGTGGGCACCATGGGTTCGATCCCTGGCCTAGGAACTTAACTCATGCTGAAAACGTGGCCAAAAAAAGGGGGGTGGGGCTAGACAAAGAGATGAGCAGATAGATGAGTCTTTTCATCAATATTTGAAAAAAAAATCTTTGTAGAAACAGTTGTTTGCTCAGATAATTGTGGGGTTTTTTGTTTTGTTTTGTTTTGTTTTGGCTTTTTGCCATTTCTTGGGCCGCTCCCGCGGCATATGGAGGTTCCCAGGCTAGGGGTTGAATCGGAGCTGTAGCCACCAGCCTACACCAGAGCCACAGCAACGTGGGATCCGAGCCGCGTCTGCCACCTACACCACAGCTCATGGCAACGCCGGATCGTTAACCCACTGAGCAAGGCCAGGGATCGAACCCGCAACCTCATGGTTCTTAGTTGGATTCGTTAAGCACTGCGCCACAACGGGAACTCCTCAGATAATTGTGTATTAAACTCAGAGTTTAGAAAAAAAATCACATGACTAATTTCCTATTTTGTTTTTGTCTGTACAGTGGTTTTGATTTTGATTCATTTGCTTATATTGCAAGCCTAAATGGTGCAAGGGTCTCTGCTGGACATGGGTCTGTTTCAATGGAAGAATCGCAGTCCCAGCCTTGAAGATATCTAACCTCTAAAGATGGGAGAAAACAGGCCAATAATTCCCCTTTTTTTTTTTTTTTTTTTTTTTTGTCTTTTTAGGGCTGCACCTGCGGCATATGGAGGTTCCCAGGCTAGGGGTCTAATTGGAGTTGTTGCTGCCGGCCTGTGCCAGAGCCACAGCAACGTAGGATCCGAGCCACCTCTGTGACCTACACCACAGTTCAGGGCAACACCAGATCCTTAACCCACTGAGCGAGGCCAGGGATCGAACCTGCAACCTCATGGTTCCTAGTTGGATTCGTTTCTGCTGCACCATGACAGGAACTCTTTCCTTCCTTTTTTTTTTTATTAAAGTATAGCTGATTTAGGAAGTTCCCATCTTGGCTTGGTGGTAACGAACTCAAATAGTAACCACGAGGATGTGGATTCGATCCCTGGCCTCACTTAGTGGGTTAAGGATCTGATGTTGCTGTGAGCTGTGATGTAGTTTGCAGATGAGGCTCAGATCTGGCTTTGCTGTGACTGTGGTATAGGCTGGCAGCTGCAGCTCCAATTTGACCCCTAGCCCAGGAACTTCCATATGCCGTGTGTGAGGCCATAAAAAGAAAAAATAAGTAAAAAAAAGTATAGTTGATTTACAATGTTGTGCCAATTTCTGCTGGATAGCAAACTGGCTCATTCATTATATATATACATATTCTATTCTATTCTCTCTCTTTTTTTATGGCCATACCTGTGGCATATGGAAGTTCCTGGTCTAGGGGTAGAATCAGAGCTGCAGATAAGGCCTATACCACAGCCACAGCCAGATTCAAGCAGTATCTGCAACCTACAGCATAGTTTACAGCAACGCTGGATCCTTAACCCACTGAGCAAGGTCAGGGATCAAAGCCACATTTTCACAGAGACAACATTGGATACTTAACCCACTGAGCCACAATAGGAACTCCTACATTCTTTTTTAAAATACTCTTTTTTATTATGATTTATCTCAGGATATTGAATATAGTTCCCTTGCCATGCAGTAGGACTTTGTTGTTTATCCATCTCATATATATTGGTTTGCATCTGCTAATCCCAAACTCCTAATCCATCCTTCTCCCACTCCTCTCCCCTTTGGCAACCACAAGTCTATTCTCTACGTCTGTGAGTATGTTTCTGTTTCATAAATAGGCTCGTTTGTGTCATATTATAGATTCCATATATAAGTGATATAATATGGCATTTGACCTTCTCTTTCTGACTTATTTCACTTAGTATGATAATCTCTATGTCCATCTCTGTTGCTGCAATGGCATTATTTTATTCTTTTTAATGGCCAAGTAATATCCCATTGTATATACGCACCGCATATTCTTTACCCATTCCTCTGTTGATGGACATTTAGGTTGTTTCTCTTTTATTTAATAGTTAAGGGAACCAGTGCCTTAGATGACTGACCCCTACTGTCATCCGGCCAGTTGGTTGAAGAGGCTGGATTACTATTTACTGTCTCATTCTTTGGTTGCCATACTCTTCACTGCATTGTTTTTAGGACGTGACATTTGGCTGGCACACACTTGATTGGCTATAGTGGTTGTTGAAATACTTCTGAACCAGTTGGCCTGCAGCCACTGCCCCAATCCCTCTGGAGTAAACAATGTCAGGGGTCCATCCTCCATCCAGCTCTCTGGACAGTTTCATATCCAGCACCTGCTCAGCCACAGGCACAGAGAGCCAGACTTGCCAGGAGAGATCTCCCACCCTGGCCCTGAAACACTAAGAAGTGCTGGGATTTAGACGCTGGCTCTCTTGCCTCTGGTTGGGAGAAATCTGTAGCAGAGCTGACCCTCCAGAACTCTTCCATGGGATCAGGCTAAAGCCACCCTCCAGGGGCTTTGCTTGAGAGGGAGTCTATGATGGTGGATTTTTTCCTTTGGCTGCACCTGTAACATACAAAAATTCCCAGGGTAGGGATGAAGCCCACGCCACAGCAATGACCCAAACTGCTGCAGTGACAATGCTGGATCCTTAATTCACTGAGCTACCAGGAAACTCCTGTGATGGTGAATTTTAATTGTCAACTTGATTGGGACCCAAGATCCCAGATACTTGGTTGACTATTATTCTGGGTGTGTCTGTGAGTTTATTTCCAGATGAGATTAGGATTTTCTTTTAAATTTTCTTTTATGTTGGAGTATAGTTGACTTACAGTGTTGTGTTTAGTTTTAGGTGTACAAAGACATATCCATTCTTTTTCAGATTCTTTTCCCTTATAGGGAAAGAATATATTCCCTCACAGAATATTGAGTAGAGTTCTCTGTGCTTGGCAGTAGGTCCTTGTTGACCTTTAGTAGTATGTATATGTTAATCCCAAACTCCTAATTTATCCCTTCCCCCACCCTTTCCCTTTTGGTAACCTTAAATTTGTTTTTAAATTCTGTGAGTCTGTTTCTGTTTTGGAAATAAGTTCATTTGTATGATTTTTTTTTTTTTAGATTCCACATATGGGTGATGTCATATGATATTTGTCTTTCTCTGTCTGGTTTACCTCAGGAGCTCAGGGTTTGAATATGTAGACTGAGTAAGCTAATGGCCCACTTTGGTGTGAGTGGGTCTCACACAACCTGCTGAAGACCTGAATAGAACAAAGGAAGGGGGAGGTCCCATCATGGCTCAGTGGTAACAAACCTGACTAGTATCCATGAGGATGCAGGTTCGATCCCTGGTCTCACTCAGTGCTTAAAGATCCGCTGTTGCCATGAGCTGTGGTGTAGTTCTCAGACATGGCTTGGATTGTGTGTTGCTGTATCTGTGGTGAACCTGGCAGCTGCAGCTCCAGTTCAACCCCCTAGCCTGGGAATATCTGTGTGCCTCAGATGCAGCCCTTGACAGAAACAAACAAACAAACAAACAAAAACAAAAAAAAACAAATGAAGAGAGAGCAAATGGACTCGATCTCTGCCTGCTTCCTTGCTCTGGGACAGCAGTGTTCTCCTGCCCGTGGACTGGGACTTAGGCCATCAGCGCTCCTTGTTTCCACGCTTTAGGGTTTCAGTAGAACTTACACCACTCATTCTCCTGGTTCTCAGCAGTGGAACTGGCTTTTCTGGGTCTTCACCTTGCAGACAGCAGATGGTGGGACTTATCAGCTTCCATAAACATGTGAGCTAGTTCTGTATATGGAAGTGTGTGTGTGTGCATGTGTGTGTATTCCTCCCTTGGTATCCAGGAGCCCCCACATATACCAAAATCTGCAGATGCTCAAGTCCCATAATCAGTCCTCCAAATCTGCAAATCTTCTGTATCTGTGGATTCAATTAACCCCTGATTGTGTAGAACTATATGTATTTATTTTAAAAATCCCAGAGTTCCCTGGTGGCTCAGCAGGTTAAGGATCTGGCATTGTCACTGCTGTGACTCAGGTCACTGCTGTGGCATGGGTTCGATCCCTTACCTGGGAACTTCTGCATGTCATGGGCATGGCCAAAAAGAAAAGATAAGACAAAATCCAGGAGTTCCTGTTGTGCCTCAGCGGTAATGAAGCCAACTAGTATCCATAAGGACGTGAGTTTGATCCCTGGTCTCACTCAGTGGGTTTAGGATCTGGCGTTGCCGTGAGCTGTAGTATAGGTGGCAGATGCAGCTCGAATTCCACATTACTATGGCTGTGATGTAGACTGGTAGCTACAGCTCCAATTCGACCCCTAGCCTGGGAACTTCCATATGCCACAGTGTGGCCCTAAAAATACAAAAAATAAAAAAAAGAAGAAAGAGAAGAAGGAAGGAAAGAAAGAAGGAAGGAAGGAAGGAAGGAAGGAAGGAAGGAAGAAAGGAAGGAAGAAAGAAAGAAAGGAAGAAAGAAGTTCACATTTAAGTGGACTCATGTATCTCAAACCCTTTTTTTCAGGGGTCTACTGTATATGTATATGCCATTGGTTCTGTTTTTCTGGAGAACCCCAATACAGATCCTTGCTTGGCTTCCTCTTCTCCTGTCCTACTTCATTCATCTTTTTATTGGCCTTCCCTGGGTACGTTTCCTTAGTAAGTTACCTCCATGTGAATCTATATCTTGGCCTCTGCTTCCAGGGCACCTGGCTTTCTAGGAAAATTCCCCAAAGCCCCACCTCTCCAAGCCCACCCTGGCTCCACCCATAGTATACCCCATGTATCCCCATGACCTAGTACCTACTTGGTTAATGCCTGATCGAGCAAGGACCCTCCTGGACCAAGTTTCTAGGCTACAACCAGCATTGCTCTGATTAATCAGTGCCTGGGTCATAGTATTTGTTAAATATTATGAATGTAACCTTGAACTTATTTAAGTGTTAAGGCTACATGATAGAGAAACTAACCAGATTGTCTGCTCTATTCACGAAATCTTTCAGTTTCTGGGAAGGCTCAAATATGGAGGGGCAAGTTTAAGCCACATGAGCCTGCTCTTCTGGCCATGGCTGATTGGACCAGGGATAGACATGTCCCCCAAGCTGAGCAAATCATTTTATCTCTTTAGAAACTTGTAACTTGAACTGAAAGATACAGTGGCTGGGACTTGTTGGGGCTGAGTCACTGTGATGACATCATTGCCCAAAGGGGAAAGTCCATGAATCCCTCGTCCTGCCCTATCCAGGGTGTGGACATTTAACTCCTCCAGTAGTAGCTTTCCAGTAAATTCTCATTTTTGCTTACATTGGCTAGAGTAGTGTTTCTTGTAAACAGAATACTCTTAACTAATATCCTCTATTAGCACATGGAATGAGTACTACCTGTTTGTTTTGTTCACAGCCTTCAGCACCTAGTATAGTGCCTGGCATGGGTTAGACAGACAAGAAATATATGCTGCCTCAACTAACAGCTTTCTGTAGAAAGGAGAATGACACCTTGAATCAACCTATAAATCCATCTAGCTTTCTAATTTGGGTAAATGTACAGGCTTGAAAATGGGAACTTTCGTCAACATTGCCTGAGTATGTATGTCTCTGGAAGGAAAACAAATTGACATGCCTCTTGCTTTTGCTCATATTTTTTCTTCATCAGCATTTCCTCCCAACTAATTAGCCTATCTCATGGCCTATTATTTCTTAAATGTAAAACATTTAATAAACTAATTAGTGTCAAATAGTTTTAAAGTAAAAATAATTTTTTTTTTTTTTTTGGCCACCCTGCAGCATGTGGAGTTCCTAGGCCAGAGATCAGATCTGAGCTGCAGTTGCGACCTCTGCCAACACCAGATCCTTAACCCACTGTGCCAGGACAGGGATTGAACCTGCCTCCCAGTGCTCCAAATATGCCGCCAATCCTGTAGTGCCACAACAGGAACTCTAGCTTTAAGGTAAAAATCTTAATTCAACCTGAATTTAGGCGGTTTCTGAAATATATGGGATGTTGGTGAAAACAATTCCCAGCTAGTGAAATAAACCATTTGGATAACATCTTTGATGTGCCTAAGTCACTATTCAGCCTTGCTCCATTGATTTCTTTCCTTCCTTCCTCCCTTCTTCTCTTTTCTTCTCCCCTCTCCTGTCTTCTCTTTCTTTATATGGCCACACCTGTGGCATATTGAAATTCCCGGGCTAGGGGTTGAAGCAGAGCTGCCTCTGAGGCCTATACCATAGCCAAAGCAATACCAGATCCGAGCCACATCTATGATCTACGCTGCAGTTCATGGCAATGCTGGCTCCTTAACCCACTAAGGGAGGCCAGGGATCGAACCCGTATCCTCCTGGACACTATGTCAGGTTCTTAACTTGCTGAGCCACAGCAGGAACTCCTCTTTTTTTTGTTGTTGTTGTTGAAGTATAGTTTATTTACAATATTGTGTTAATTTCTGCTGTAACAGCAAAGTGACTCAGTTACACATATATACATTGTTTTTCATATTCTTTTCCATTATGGTTTATCACAGGATATTGAATATTGTTCCCTGCACTATACAGTAGGACCTTGTTTATCTATCTTAGATATAATAGTTTGCATCTGCTAACCCCAAACTCCCGTATTTCCTTTCCTTCTTAACAAGTCTGAAGTCTGCACCTCCTGGGAGTTCCCACTGTAGCTCAGTGGTAACTAACCCAACTAGTAACCATGAAGATGCAGGTTCGATTCCTGGCCTCACTCAGTGGGTCAAGGATCCAGCATTGCTGTGAGCTGTGGTGTAAGTCACAGACATGCAGACACGTGTCTCAGATCCTCTGTTGCTGTGGCTGTGGCATAGGCGGCAGCTGCAGCTCTGATTGGACCTGTAGCCTGGGAACTTCCCTGTGCCATTGGTGCAGCCCTAAAACACAAAAATAAATAAATAAATAAAGCCTACACCTCCTACTGCCCAGTTTTGATCTCTTAAGTGAGAAAGTGTAGCAACTACAGTTTAGGAATTTTGCTTAAATGTATAGAAGACGTGCTCATGGTTTACATGGGTAAAATGAACAAGTAAGGAGAAATACATTTGGGGATATAAGATAATGAATGGTGATGAACCCTACAGCTGTATGTGCTTCCCAGGCATCTTGAGAGAGAAAGCTAGAAATTTCACCTCCGGAAATAGGGTCGTTGCCATCATTCTAGAAAATTAAATCAGCCAAGGGCTGTTCTCAGGCACCAAACAACTGGTTTTGCTGGTGGTGGCTTCTGTTGAATCATCAAAGTTAGACAACATGTGGGTGTAAACTGCAGTAGTCAAAACAGGCAGAAACCCAGAGAGAGAAATCTGGGTAGTTTTCTCTGCTGCTTGTCAGCAGAGCAGTCTAGTTATTTCAACACAATTTCAAATTCAAGCAAACAGAATAAGTTCTTTGAAGAATTTGCAGGTATTGCCACTTAATGAGGAAGACTGGAAAAGCCAGAGACTTGGAAATGGGCCACATGGACCCAAAGAAAATGCTTTTGTGCGTGTAGCAGAAGAAAATGGACTTGAACCCATCAGAACTGTGGAATGCTTTCATATTCTGCCACTAGAGAAGGATCTGTGGCAAAGGTGTTGCATGAACTTAATAATAGAAGATAGTCTGTGAAAGACACCTTCACATGGGAGGGTGTGACAGCTAACGAGAAAGAGGCTTCTCTTCTTGACTCCAGAGCATGACCTCATCTTGCCTGCGGGCCGCTCAAGTATACCCATCAAAGCAGAGAAGCCATCTGAACACTGGGATCACGCCCACTAGCACTGCTGTTTATCAACGCTGGACCTGTGGAAACAAAGCCACATCCTCACTGGGAACAAGGAAAAGCTGACAGCTCCTGCTCAGGTCTCTGAGTGCTAACCTTGCAACAGTGAAGCCCAGCACTGTTTATTGAGGACTTGGATGCACCAGGCACACAACTGGACCACTCTATGGACTGTGCCTCAAAATCTCCCAGACAGTTCAGTGGGGCAGGAATTAACCCCACCCCCTTCTTTACATTTGAGAAAACTGAGTCTCAGAGAGGGTAAGGGACTTGCCTAAGACCACCCAGTGGGTGAAGAGCAAAGATTAGAACAGAGCTCTATCTGTCCCAAAGCCCAAGATCTTTGTTGAGAGGGAATGCCTGGAATAATTGAGTTGCTTGCTGCTTCCCAGAGTTGCAGGAAGATCTCTATAGCTTTTCCCTCCTTCCTTGCTACTTAGTAGCATTTCCTTCCTAAGCATGGTCCCCAGATCAGCAGTATTAGCATCTTCTGGAAGCATCTTAAGACATGCAGAAACAAAGGCTCCCTCCAGACTTGCCCTCTAAATTTGGAGATGAACTAGAGTTCCCTGGTGGCCTAGAGATTAAGGATCCAGCATTGTCACTGCATGGCTCAATTTACTGCTGTGGCTTCGGTTTAACCCCTGGCCCAGGGAACTTTGGCATGCTATGGGCAAATATCTATCTATATCTATCTATATCTATAGCTATATATATATATCTCACTTAGATAAAGTGAAAATTATCCTGTGAGATATGTCAGAGCAACTCTGAGAAACAGGTTTTGTGCCCTTCATCAAATTTTGGCTTTCATGGGAGCGCCCCTTGTGGTGCAATGGAAAGGAATCTGACTAGTATCCATGAGGATGAAGGTTCAATCCCTGGCTTCGATCAGTGGCTTAAATAAAGTTCTGGCATTGCCATGGACTGTGGTGTAGGTCGTAGATGGGGCTCAGATCTGGCGTTGCTGTGGCTGTGGTATAGGCTGGCAGCTGTAGCTCCAATTCGACCCCTAGCCTGGGACCCTCCACACACATGCGGCTCTAAAAAGGGCAAAAAGAACAAAAACAAAAACAAAAACAAAAAACAACTTTGACTTTCAAAATGTCTTCCTTCTACTGAAAAAGAGCTGTAACTTCTACTGACCTCTTGCCATAACAGAAATCTCCATCTAACAAGCAGAGTTAAAAAAGCAAGGGAGGTGTTTTCAAAAGGTTCTGCTGATGAGGCTGTGGGCTGCTGCATTTACTGCACTTGGTTATTACAAGGTAACTCTAAATATTAACACCTAAGAAGATTAGCAGAGATTTCAGGAGGAGGACTCTCACTGGGTTAAAGGTCACTTGCTCTCAAATCTCTCCTTGAGGAGGATCCTCAGGGTAGATGCGGCAAGGCAGGAGGCCAGGAGAAAGGCACTGTTCTGAGGTTCTCCAGTGGGGTCTGAGTTGTTCTGTCTTTCCAGCCTTGGTGGTAGTCACTTATGGAGACAAGGTTTCAAGGGATTTCTCTTCTAGGAGGAAAGGTGGATCATCATGAGAGGGGCTTCTTATTACATGGAGTCCTTTTTTTTGGTTGCACCCATAGCATTCAGAAGTTCCCAGGCCAGGAATCAAACCCACATGACAGCTGTAACCAGACTGAATGCAGTGAAAATGCTGGATCCTTAACCTGCTGCACCACATGGGAACTCCTGAGAAGGACTTCTTGAGGCACCAGGTTTTTTTTGGATAGAACAAAGGGTTACTAGGCAGAAGGAATTCATCATTAAGAGAGACAAGAAGAGAAGGACTAAACTTAAAATGCAGCCAAGAGATTGGTAAATAGAAGAAAGTGATTCAAGATGAAAGAGAAGAAACTCTTCACTCCTGCAACTGTATAATAATATCTGTTTCTTCATTAGAATCACCTTATTTTGAGGGTTTTTTATTTGAGCTTACAACATCTAGTTCCTTGGAAGTCTAAAGCCCTCCCAAAGATTTCCTCAAGCTTATTTTCTCACAGTTCTGTCAGGTTTATGGTTAGTACATCTTTCTAATGCATGATTCCCTTCTGTGAAACCCCAGATGGTGATTTCGGCCAACGTAATGCGTGTTTTTCCTATTCAGTGCTTAGAGTGATTCTGCCCCGAGGAGTTATATCCTGATTATTCTATAGATAAGTAAGGTAATGGTGGCTCAGAGAAGTGTAGAAATTAGGCCAAGGAAATACAGCAAGCAAGCTGAGGAGTCAGGATTTGAATTCATATCCATCTGACTCAGTGGTGGCCACTGGTAACCTGTTACTCCTGGCATTCGTGCCCTGTGTGTTCCCTTTTGCTTGAATCTGGGCTGGGCCTAGAACTTGCTGGACCCAACAGGATGCAGGCAGAGTTCTAGACCCAAGCTCCTGGAAGCCCTAAACTGCCCTGCAAGAAGATGACCACCCTGTGGGAGAGAGTAAGCCAGAGTAAGCTAAAGCCTCAGACATGCAATCCCACTGAAACCATTCCTGTTCACCCCTAGCCCTGCTAGTGGTCGCAGTTGAGGCTCCAGACATGGTGGACCTTGTGCTCCAGCAGATAGCACATGGAGCAGAGATGATGAGACTGAACCTGCCCAAATCCCTGACCCACAGAGCTGCTGAAAAATGATAAAAATGGTTGTTTTAAGTCAGTGAGTCTTGGGCTAGTTTGTGTGTAGCAGTAAGTCGCCAAGATGCACACTGCTGTACTGTGGCTGAGAAGAAAGAGACAGTGATGAACTCATGAAATCCTTGAACAAGAAGGAAGGTGAGGCAGGGAAAACACAATGGTCTGTGTGGAGAGTGGAAAAAAACAAAGGACGTAATTATACAGACCTTTAGGTAAGGGAAACAAGAAGGAAAGGAATCCTTAAGTCACATACCTTCAACAGCCAGCCCTTCTGCTTTAGAGCAAATCCTCATAATAGAATCAATGCAAAGAAAATGAAAAAGCAAGATAACACACTATATTTTCTTTCTTTCTTTTTCCTTTTGTCTTTTTGCCTTTTCTAGAGCCACTTCCCGAGGCATATGGAGGTTCCCAGGCCAGGGGTCAAATTGGAGCTATAGCCACCAGCCTACACCAGCTTTGCCGCGAGCTGTGATGTAAGTCGCAGATGTGGCTCGGATCTGGCATTGCTGTGGCTGTTCTAGTTGTGGCACAGCAGAAAAGAATCCAACTAGGAACCATGAGGTTGTGGGTTCGATCCCTGGCCTCGCTCAGTGGGTTAAGGATCCAGCGTTGCCATGAGCTGAGGTGTAGGTCGCAGATGTGGCTCAGATCCCACATTGCTGTGGCTCTGGCATAGTCGACCCCTAGCCTGGGAACCTCCATATGTCGCGGGTGCAGCCCTAAAAAAAAAAAAAGACAAAAAAAAAAAATTTCCATATATGCAGGTGCCTCAGTAAAGCACTAGCCCTCCATCTCATCCTCTCCATATCTTTAACCCTGTAGGCAACTCCTTTAACTATTTCTAGTTTACTTCTTTGAGTGGTTAAGTCCACATCCCTAAATAATGTGCTTGTACTTCTGTTTTTGGTTTATTAAGTAACCATCACTTGGTTCCTTGCCTCGAGTCTTATTATTTTATTCAACAAATGTGTTGAATATGATGCGTAGGTGTTACCGTCAAGGGCTCTTGAGCCTGCAGAGAAGAAAGCCAAGCTCTGACACTGGGTGTTTGCAACAAAGTCAGAGTTTATTGCAGGTGCCAAGCAAGGAGAATGGGCAGCTCATATGCCAAAGACCTGACCTCTGTGATGACTTTCACGCAAGGGTTTTTATTTTTTTATTTTATTTTATTTTTTGCCATTTCTTGGGCCACTCCTGCAGCATATGGAGGTTCCCAGGCTGAACTGTAGCTGCCGGCCTACACCAGAGCCACAGCAACTCAGGATCCAAGCCACATCTGCAACCTACACCACAGCTCACGGCAACACCGGATCCTTAACCCACTGAGCAAGGCCAGGGATCGAACCCGCAACCTTATGGTTCCTAGTCAGATTCGTTAACCACTGAGCCACGACGGGAACTCCAGGCAAGGGTTTTTAAAGACAGTGTTAGGGAAGAGTTTCATAGGATGTGTGATCGGCTCATTGACTTTCTTCTGATTGGTTGGTGGTGAAGTAACAGGGTGATATTTGGGAATATCAACCTCCTGGTTCCAACCAGTCTGGGCCTAGTGCTTATGGTCAGCATCTAGTCACCATCCTCTTCTTGCTTGGGGAGTTTAGTTTCTGCAGAACAACTCAGAGAGTGCTTTGTTATGCAGCCGTGATAACTAACACAGAATTTTTAAGTTTTTGTCTTTTTGTCTGGATTGTCTTTGTTTCATTTGTGTGGGATAGATGCAAAGTGGAAAACTGTTTCAGTTATTCTGAAAACAGATACTCAATTAACCCCTGTTTTCTATCCTTCCCATTCTAGCCCTTTGTACCAAACATCTCAAAGCTTTAAGTAGTCCGTCCTTCCTTCCTTCCTTCCCTCCTTTCTTTCTTCTCTTTTCTTTTCTTTTCTTTTCTTTTCTTTTCTTTTCTTTTTTCTTTTCTTTTCTCTTCTCTTCTCTTCTTTCTTTCTTTCTTTCTTTCTTTCTTTCTTTCTTTCTTTCTTTCTTTCTTTCTTTCTTTCTTTCTTTCTTTCTTCCTTTCCTTCTTTCCTTCTTTCCTTCCTTCTTTTTTGTCTTTTTGGGGCCACACCTGCAGCATATGGAGGTTCCCAAGCTAGAGGTCTAATTGGAACTACAGCCGCTGGCCTATACCACAGCCACAGCAATGCCAGATCAGAGCCAAATCTGCAATCTACACTACAGCTCAGGGCAATGCCAGATCCCTAACCCATTGGACAAGGCCAGGGATGGAACCTGCAGCCTCATGGTTCCTAGTTGGATTGTTTCTGCTGTACCATGACGGGAACTCCCCTTCAGATATTTCATTGTAAGGCAGAGAGTGCTGGTTCCCTGACCCAATAGCCATTCTTTCCTCCCCACTTAGTAACACAACCCTGATTTTAGCAGCTAAGACTATATAATTCTAAGCATCTCTTGCAGCTAGAAACTGAAAGAAGTTCTAGACAGTGGGATCTACGTGGAAGAGTTCTGTGAGGATTCCAGACAGACTGTTTAAATGGACTTGACCTACTAGGAAGGGTCCCTTTTTGCTTTTCTGCCCTTCCTTCTTTCTGCTGCCTAGAATATGGATGTAATGGCTGGAGCTCTAGTTGCCACGTTGGGCTATGAAAGGATGAAAGCTATGCATAAAGGATAGCAGGGTTGAAGGAAGAGGCTGGATCTGATGGCACAGTGTAGCTGTCCTTTCAGCTATGCACTGCCTATTCCAGATTTCTGAAATAAACTTCTCTCTTATTTAATATACTTCTAATTACCACCCCTGCCCTGTTTTATGTATCTAAACCTAATCCTAACCATTACAATTTGACTTCTGCCTTTTAGCCTGGGATCCTCCTCTACTGGCTCTGTTTTTCTCGGGTTGCTTTCCTCTCTCTTTTTCATCCCTAGAAGTTCCATTAGGCTTTAAAATATCTTCTGTGCCTCATCTTATTATTCGTCATCTTTTCTCTATCTTTTTTTGAAAATACAGTTATAATAATAGGTTTAATGTCCTTGTCTCCTAATTTTTTTTCCTTTTCTTGTACCCTGTGTCCTATGGAAGTTCCCAGGCCTGGGATCAGATCTAAGCTGCAACTGTGACCTACACTGTAGCAGTGCCAGATCCTTTAACCCATTGTGCTAGGCTGGGGATCAAATCTGCGTCCTGCATCCAGAGATGCTAGTGATTCAGTTGCGCCACAGAGGGAACTCCTAGTCTGCCGACGTTAATATCTGTATCAATTTGTGTCTACTCCACTGATTGAAATTTCTCATATCAGGATTTCCTACTGTTAATTCTCAAGGGGCTAAATTGTCTTAGGTTTAAAAGACATAGAAGTTCCCTAGTGGTAAAGCAGGTTGAGGACCTGGCATTGACACCTCTGTGGCTTGGGTTGCTCCTGTGGCACAGGTTTGATTTTTTTTTTTTTCTCTTTTTACTGCGCCAGGTGAGGGGTCGAATCCATGCTGCAGCTGCCAACCTACATCACAGCCAAATCAACATTGGATCCGAGCAGAACATGCAGCCTACACTGCAGCTTGTGACAAAGTGGGATACTTAACCCACTGAGCCAAGCCAGGGATTGAACCCGCATCATCATGAACACTATGTTAAATTCTTAACTCACTGAGCCACAGTGGGAACTCCCTGTGATGCAGGTTTGATCCCTGGCCAAAGAATTTCTGCATGCCACAGGCATGGCCAAAAAAAAACCAGAAGGAAACCTGGATACATGGATTTGAGTTGGGGACGATGCCAAGAGAACTGTTAGGGGAGTAGGAAAGTAAGACAGAAAGAAAAGAACCAATTCAGGGTGTGTTACTGAGCAGGTTACTGCTGTGGGCATCTGGGACCTGTATGAGATGGTCCAGAACAAAGATATCCAACCCACAAGGCAAGGAAATGGATTTTTAAACACCAACTCCCATCAGTCATTGGTTGTGGGTTGCTCCTGGAAATGGCTTCCTGCACTGCTACCTCCCTGTCCAGATGGGTCTGAGCAAGACTCCAGCAGCCAGAGAAAGACCTCTGGCTACACTTCTCAGGTGCTCCTCGTAGGAAGTGGCTGGCATATCTGGGAATGGTGTGTGCTGATGGAATAGGAGCAGGACTCTGACCATGTCTGCAATGTACACCGTGGCTGGAGTCCAGGTCTTCATTCAACAAACAAGGGAAGAATATGCTGCCCTCATGAAAGTGCTTTGCCTTTCCCTGTGTGGGATTGATTCATTAATTTGGTCTGACCCAGTGGAGTGTATTCCTTCCGATTTATTTTTGCCCCTAGGCACGCCACCAAACCTCGTGGTTCTTCCAAATGAAGGAAGGGATATTTTATCCTATTATGTATAGTCAGCTGATGTGGAGGAGATTCCCTTTCAGGCTCTGAGCACCAAAGAACATAGCCTCCTTTCTGGCTGGGCAGCCAGCCGTCTGGCCATTCCATCTTCCATGTCATGATGTGATTTAATTTCTAAAAACAACCCAAGTCCAGAGCCTGATGGCCTGGCCAAGTCTGGTCCATGTGGGCCACTCTCAGAAAGGCTTGTTTAGGGCTTTACATGTATGCCAGAAGTGGTAGGTGATCGCCAAAAATCACAAGTGACAAGTGACTTAACCTTTCAGAGATTCAGTTTCCTATTTAAAAAACCACAAAGAGAGTGTGGCATGAGGCCACCTCTAGGGTTCCTGCAAGCTCGAGGACCCTGCCTGACCAGCAACTCTACAGCCAGAAGAGTCACCTCTGTATGTCCCGGACTCCCCCCTGGGGACTGGGAGAAGGTTGCTCCTTCACTCGGTCCCCACACCTTTGGCCTCATCCCACACCTGAAGGTACATTCCAATGAAAAACCCAGCAGTCACGTGGTCAGCATAAAGGTGTTCACCACAAATTCATAGAAGGATGGCCAGATGGCTTATGACACATTCAGGTGATGCCATGTGATTCAAATGGCAGGAAAATCATGAAGAATTGTCAATGACACAGATTCCCGCAGCCCATGATGAAAAACAGGATGTAAAGCCATGTATGTAAAAGGATCCCAACCGGTTCTAATATATGATTATATTATAACAGATCTGAATTTTCTGTGTTTATAAATGTATATATTATATATTTATAAACGATCAGAACATTAATTACAGTTGATTTTCCCCTGCTTTACCTTATGTTTTCTAAGTTTTCTACAATTAACAGAAGTATGTTAGTTTTATGAACAAAAAAAGAACAAAAGTATTTAAAACAGCGCATATTTGGGCCTTTTTATTTGTCTGCAAGAGCTCTAGTATAGGCACCCAGGCATCTGCTGATCGTCTTTTACTCAACTTGGCAGGCTTCACTGTTGTGGCTGTCATAGGTTTTTAGGGCAGTTACCTGCATTGTCTAGATACCAATGATGGAGTTTGAGCCCCTGTTCTTTCCTGTCTCTTGCAAATGCTGCTGTCTCATTTTTCAACTGAGTGTCAACGGCATCATCTTCTGCCCAGACTTGTGCTGACTCTACGGGGAGAGGGTGACCTCATTTATTTTGAGTAGAGCTGGAAATGGGGGATGGGAACTGCAAATGGTGAAGGCTTCAATTCCAGTTTGCCTTTGCTCCATTGCCAATACCTGGGGCTGGATTTTCTGCTTCTTTGCTTAAAAGCAAATAGACTTTGCAAGGCAAAAATGGTCATTCAAAATATACTGTAGGAGGTCCCTTCGTGGCTCAGCGGTAATGAACCTGACTAGTAACCATGAGGATATGGGTTTGATCCCTGGCCTTGTTCAGTGGGTTAGGGATCCGGCGTTGCTGTGAGCTTCGGTGTAGGTCACAGACACGGCTCAGATCCAGAGTCAATGTGGCCGTGGCTTAGGCTAGCAGCTGCAGCTCTGATTCAGCCCCTAGCCTGAGAACTTCTATGTTCTGCTAGTGTGGCACTAAAAAAAAAAGGCCATACTGTATATTTACTCTTTTTTGTGTGTGTGCCATGCCCATAGCTTGCAGTAGTTCCCAAGGCAGGGATTGAACCCTTGCCACAGCAATAACTCAAGCCATAGCAGTGACAATGCTGGATCTTTAACCCACTGAGCCACCAGGGAACTCTCTATATGGTATGTTTTAAATGTGGAATATGGCTCATTTATGAACATGACTTTGACTCTTAGAGCAGATGCTATCAGTGGCCCACCCATACGTCCTCTGCCTTCCTAGAGGGCTCTCTAGTGTCTCTGTCTGAGACATTTTCTGACCCTAGGAAGTGGGGCTGTTCAGTCCACTCTAGGGTAAGCCAGGGGTGTCAGAGAGTTAATGCCCCAAGAGCAACCCTCAGCCACTAAGGAATGGGAGCAGGTGCATATACACCCACCTCTCCACCCTTGGTGGATGGCCTTGAGGCTCAGTCCAGCAGACCTTCAGGATCCTCAGAGGATGAAGTCCCAGGGACCACAACAGAGACCTCTGCTGATGGGTATCTGCTTCATTGCTCTTCACCCTCCTTTCTCCCCTCCCTCACCAGGTCCTCCATAAACCTTGTTGTTGTGCACCAATTCCTTGCCTCACTAAGAGAATCTCACTCCATGCATGCCTGACAACACTCTGGGCCATTTGGAACAAAAGACATCACCTTTATCCTCCCCAAACCAAGATGGAATTAGGGATATCAAGTTCATTTACCCATAGGCTGTAAAGCAGGAAAGTACCCTAACTTCCAATTCAGTTGTTTAAATCTCTCTCAGTTGGGTAGGACCAGTTAAACCCTTGGTACCAGCAAGCAATGAATCATTTCCTGTTTCTACAAAGGAAGAACTCGTTTTGGACCCCGGCTGGAAAAGAGAACCTGCTTCACTTCCCTAAAGCATGAAGACATTTCCACCAAGCCAACAAGAGCTTTTACATGATTTTGCCCTTAAAATAACATTCTCACTCTTGAATGGGTTATAAAAACTGAAATAGTAGGTTATTTTCTTCCACCTCCAGAGCAGCTGCTCAGAAACTCAGAATGTCGGAGGGAATTATGCAATGACTTGGTGCTCTCTTCAGCTTGGCAAAGGGAGTCACTGCTCTGTGATGGGCTTTCAAGGTAATGCAGTGGGAGGTGTGAAGATCCATGTGAGGAGGGGAGGAAAGGGCTGAAGAGTGGGAAAAACAGCTTAATCCCTGGCCTCGCCCAGTGGGTTAAGGATCTGGCATTTCCAAGAGCTGCGTGGTGTAGGTCACAGATGCAGTTCGGATCCTGCCTTGCTGTGGCTGTGGTGTAGGCTGGCAGCTGTGGCTCCGATTCGACCCCCCCCCAGCCTGGGAGCTTCCATATGCCGCACATGCAGTTATAAAAAAAAAATAAACTTACTCTTAAGGAAGTTCCCATGTGGCCCAGTAGGTTAAGATTTGGCATTGCCACAGCTATGCCACAACTTCGGCGTAGGCTTGATCCCTGGCCTAGGAGCATACACATGCCAATATGACAGCCAAAAGAAAAAAATTACTTTTAAATTGTTTCTGTGATTATAAGACTATTATATGAAATACAGTCTTTGGAATTATATGTTATAATAATACAACTTATGAAACAAATTTTATTGAATTTTTTAAAAATTGAATTTGTATTTTATATTAGAGGATAGTTGATACAATGTTGTGTAATGTTAGTTTTAGGTGTATAGCAAAGTGATTCAGTTACACATATACATATATCCATTCTTTTTCAGATTCCTTTCCCATATAGGTTATTAAAGAATTTTGAGTAAATTGCTATACAGTAGATCTTTGTTGATTATCTATTTTATATATAGTAGTGTGTATATCTTAGTTCCAAACTCCTAATTCATCCCTCTCCACCTTTTGTCTTTGGTAACAATAAGTTTGTTTTCTATGTCTGTGAGTCTATTTCTATTTTGTAAATAAGTTCATTTGTATCATTTTTTTTCCTTTTTATAGCCTTACCTGTGGCATATGAATTTCCCACACCGCGGGTCAAATGGGAGCTGCAGCTGAGGCCTACACTACAGCCAGGGCAACACCAGATCCAAGCTGCATCTGAGACCTACACCGCAGCTTGTAGCAACGCCAAATCCTCAACCCACTGAGTGAGACCAGGGATCAAACACACATCCTTACAGAAACAACATCAAGTCCTTAACCTGCTGAGCCACAGTGGGAACTCCTGTATCATTTTTTTAGATTCCAGGGAGTTCCTGTTGTTACGAACCCAACTAGTATCCATGATGATGGGGGTTCATTACCTGGCCTCGCTCAATGGGTTAAGGATCCAGAATTGCCATGAGCTGTGGTGTAGGTCACAGATACAGCTTGGGTCCTGAGTCACTATGGCTGTGGCATAGGCTGGCAGCTGCAGCTCCATTCAACCCCTAGCCTGGGAACTTCTATATGCTGCACCTGCGGCCCTAACAAGTAGATTTCACATGTTAGTGATATACGGTATTTGTCTTTCTCTCTCTGACTTACTTAGTATGATAATCTCTAGGTCCATCCATGTTGCTGCAAATGGCATTATTTTATTCTTTTTTATGGCCGAGTAATATTCTATTGTATAAATGTACCACATCTTCTTTATCTCTTCCTCTTTTGATGGACATCTGAGTCACTTCCATGTCTTGGCTATTGTAAGCAGTGCAGCAGTGAACATTGAGGTGTATGTATCTTTTCAATTATGATTTTTTCTAGATATATGCCCAGGAGTGGAATTGTTGTGTCATATGTTTCTTTATTTAGTTTTTTCTTTTTTTTTTTTTTTCTTTTTAGGGTTGCATCTGAGGCATATGGAGATTCCCAGGCTAGGGGTCGAATTGGAGCTTTAGCCTCTGGCCTACACCACGGCCACAGCAATGCCACTTCTGAGCCATGTCTGCAACCTACACCACAGCTCACGGCAATTCCAGATCCTTAACCCACTGAGCGAGGCCATGGATTGAACCTGCATCCTCATGGATACCAGTCAGATTTGTTTCCACTGAGCCACGATGGAAACTCCTTTATTTAGTTTTTTAAGGAGACTCCATACTGTTCTTCATAGTGGCTGCACCAATTTACATTCCCACCAACAGTGTAGGAGGGTTTCCTTGTCTTCACACCCTCTCCACTTAGCATTTGACTTTCATACTTTTGACTACAAAATGACTCTTCCACCTCCAGGTGTCACATACAAAGAAGGAGCTAGAAGGGCAAAATCCATATGTCAGATAAGTCTTTCCCTCTCTGTCATTAAAATAATGACTTTGCTAAAGCCCCATCCAGTAGACTTCCGTCCATATCCCACTGGCCTGGAATGGGTCATCTGGCCTGCCCCAGCCTGTGAGGAGACTATGTATTTTAACTGACATGTTGCCCCCAAGGCAAAATTGCAGTTTTATCAATGAAGAAGTAGACAGAAGTAGGTACTGAATAGACAATTGCCAACTCATGCCATAGAGCCCACCCAAGCACATAGGGAATCAGGGTGGAGGAGCAGGCATCTGGTCCCAAGATTCCCAAGGCTTGTCACAGGAAGCAGAGAGGGCCACTGGCTTTGGCCTCACTGTCACAAAGGGCCTCAGATTGACCTTATATGTGTTCAATCATTGCATTTTGTATGTATGCTAAATTAAAATTTATTAAAAATAAATAAGATATATAGTGCATTTTTTACAATTGTCTTTTGACTTTTCGTCACTAAAAATGTTCCCAGGAGTTTAAAATATAGAACAGGAGGAGTTCTCTTATGGTGCAGTGGCTTAAGGATCCAGTGTTGTCACTGTAGCAGCTTGGGATCGCTACTGTGGCTCAGGTTTGATCTCTGGCCCAGGAGCTTCCATGTGCCACAGGCACAGCCAAAAAAAGAAAAAAAGAAAAAAAAGAAAAGAAAAGAACAAAATGTAGAACAGAGTTTAAAAATATATCCCAGGTCTCTCTCATGTTCTGGCTCCGTTGCAATGACTTAACTAGTATTGATGGGCAGTAGATAAAAAAATGGGCCTCTGTGATCCAAGAATGTCTGTGGGCTAGGTGGGAGCAAGGCAGAGCAAGAGATATTTGATTGGTAGTTTTCATTTTACTTGTGAGTGGTAGAAAGTGGACCTCTTAAGGCCAGAGGCCTTTTGATGGCCTTGACCCAAAGGACTTCCACAGACACTTCCCAAGGTGGCACAAAGTTAAACTCCTGCCTCAGTACAGCCAAAGTCTGTTTTCTTAGTCAGCACAATAGACCATAAAGTGAATTCTGAGTCACAACCTTGACATCCAGGGGACCCACTTTCCCCTAACTGCCTTCTGTCCTTCCTCTTTCTCAGCTCTCTCCTGAGGGAGTGGGGACTTCAGTCCATCACCAGAGAGCACAGATGCTGATGTTCTAACGGAAAAGTTGCTGTAGTAGGTTCAGTTGAAGCAAACTGTGCCTTCTGCTTTAGCCACTTTCTACTCACTGCAAATCCAGATACCAAAGCACCCCTAGCCATTGGGTCCCCATGCGATACCCCAGCCACCTCAGCTGTTTTCCTCCAATTAGTGGAGAAAACAGCAATAATGTTAGGAACGATGCTTTCAACACTTGTACTCAGCGTTTGGTCTGCAGAGCAGCAGCATCTGTGAGTTTGTTGGAAAGGCAGAATTTCCATCCTGACCTCTGATATTCTTACTAAGAATTTGCATTTTAACTAGATCCCTGGTGATTCAAATGCACACTGAAATTTGGAAGCCCAGCTTAAATGTTAGCACCTTAAATCATAAATCTAGCTCTCTTTGTTCATTCATTCAGCTACCTAATGATTTTTTTTTTTTTTTGTCTTTTTCTAGGGCTGCACTCGTGGTATATGGAGGTTCCCAGGCTAGGGGTCTAATTGGAGCTGTAGCTGCCTGCCTACACCACAGCCACAGCAACGCCAGGTCCTTAACCCACTGAGCAAGGCCAGGGATTGAACCCGCACCCTCATGATTCCTAGTCGGATTTATTAACAACTGAGCCACGATGGGAACTGTAGCCACCTAATGATTATAATTTGTCTGTTGCAGAAGAAATGCCTGCTCTAGCCTCCTTTTCCTTGCCTTTTTCTTTTTTCTTTTTTCTTTCTTTTTTTTTTTGCCACTGTGTGCGGCAGCCTGATGTGTGATTTCAATTCTCAGACCAGGTATGGAACCCTGGCCACAGTGGTGAAAGCCCCAAGTCCTAACCACTAGATCACCAGGGAACTCCATTCCTTGCCTTCTTAAGAACAGACTTCAGTTTTATTTGGGGAAGCAATGTACCTCTCTAAAAGACCACCTTTCCCAGATGCTCTTGCAGCTAGACGAGGGTATGAGATTCTCACCAGTGACATTTAAGTGGAAATGTTTATGGGACTAATGAGAAGTCTCTGAAAAAACAGATCCTTTCTTCTTTCCTCCTAACTGTTGCCTGCTATATGGACATCACGACTGGCCTTTAGAAGTCATCTTGGGATACAAGGTGACCTTGAGAATGGAAGTCACAGACTGAGGATGGCAGAATACAAAGACTAGAGCTTATGTCCCAGTGAAACTACTCTATCAGCTTGGATATGTTGACACTGTATGTCATACTATAGAATATGTTGTATATTCCAGACTTCTTTTATGGGAAACTCCTATTGTGTTTAAGCCACTATAATTTTGGGTTTTCTGTTATATGTAGTTGTTATTTGGGTAAGTGTCTAGAACTTACTGGCAAAAAAAAAAAAAAAAAAAAAAAAAAAAAAAAGGCAAAAGTTCAGCTCCCTCAAGCAGTTAAATCTCTCCTTGTAAATTAGCAAAATGAAATTGAGATTCTGGTTTATACATCAGTCTCTTTGAACTGTGAGAATGTGAATCTGTCCCAGAGAAATGACCTGGTGAGGGAAGGGCAATAAGGGTGCCAGCCAAGGAGGACCTCCAGGTAGCCAGCTGGTCCCTTGGTAGGCAATACCTCTGTCTCTTGCCTTTCATTTTCTTCTAACCTTAATAAGCTCTATTAGCCAGAAGAAGGATATCTAAAAAGCCTAAATAATTCCAGACAGAATAAGCCATTGTTCAATCTCTAATATTCAACTTATTTATACATTGTTTTCTATGAATAGTTAACTGGTTTTTGTAAACATATCAGTGGGGATACACTGGGGATGTGGCACACAGCATCCTCTCCCATCATGCCATATAGACTTTGTATATTTCCATATATAACTGTCTTTTTCTAGCTATGGCTTATATACTGGCTGCAAGTTGGTTTAATTTTTCCTTTCTTTCAGAGATAGCAAAGACATGAGATTATCCACTTTACCCACTCCCATCCCTCAGACTCCAAAGCCCAAGAAGTGAAACAATTTATCCAGGATCTCAGAGTTAGGTAGATACAAGTCCTAGACTAGACCCCTGTACCCCTCCAAGAGAGTTAATGATCCTCCTAAAACATCACAGTGATTCTCAGTAAGTTCTGAAAAGATCATGTTATCACAGCAATGTTTTGAGCAAAGTAAAGAAATATCCCTGGTTGGAGTTCCTTGGTAGCTCAGCAGGTTAAGGATCCAGTGTTGTCACTGCTGTGGCTTCGGTTCAATCCTTGGCCTGGGAACTTCTATATGCCTGTGTATGTATTACACAGCAGCATTGGTCTTAAATCAGCACATGATTACTTTCAGATTACCTTGAATTGATATTGGAAAAAAGCCTGGGGAGTTCCCATTGTGGCTCAGCAGGTTAAGAACCCTACATAGTGTCTGTGAGGATGTGGGTTTGATCCCTGACCCCGCTCAGTGGGTTGAGGATCCAGCATTGCTACAGGCTGTGGTGTAGGTCACAGATGTGGCTCACATCTGATGTTGCCAAGGCTGTGGTTTAGACTGCATCTCCAGCTCCAATTTGACCCCTGGCCTGAGAACTTCTGTATGCCACGGGTGCAGCACCCCCCCCCAAAAAAAAGAAGAAGCCTGAAATCAATCACTATATAGCTTTAGACGTAAATGTAACTCTACAGAGCTGTACACGCAAAACCAGTCTTCTACAGAAGCTCTAAACAACCAGCTTTTTTGAGACGCAAGAGCAGCTAGCTGTATCTTTGGGCACCAGACGGAGTAGCTGACTTGTATTTAGGCTTCATGTTGTATGAAAAATCCATACCTGCAGACACTAGAAGCACGTTCAGTGTGGCCAGGCAAGCAGTGATGTGCCAGTCAGCCGGCTCTCTGAAATAAAGTATCCTCACAGTATGACAGTAACATTTGCTGACATCCATGGGATGTCATAGTTCCACCATACCCCATTTCAAGCTACCAATGTGATGTCACCGACAGAGTTGGGAAAGAGATGTGCCCATTTGCTCCAGCACCCAATGGAAAGGCAAGGACTGACTTGCCCAACTCAGAGATCTGTTGATTCATGTCTCCTACTTCCAGTTCATTTCAGGATTCCAGGGCATACATCTAAAATATCAGACATAGTTACTGTATAATTTAATATTTCTCTTCTTTTTTTTGTGTGTTTAGTGTTTTGGTCACATGCATTCAGTTGAGTCAGTGTGAATGAATTGTACCTCTGATCTCTCTCTCTCTCACCTTTAGTTGGAATAGGTAAACTCGTTCATGCTCAGCTAAAGTAGATCATTCAGATAGTACTCACTGAGGCCAACCTGCAAACCAAAGGTGCTCTGTGATGATCAGGCTGAACTTACCAAACACAAAAGAATGTGTTCTCTCATCTCCATCTCAGCCTCTGTAATGCACCCAAATTCCTTATGCCTCAGTCTCTCCAGATCAACAGAATGAGGAGATATTTTAATACCCCTGACCTACACAAACATGTGGGTGTTGAAACCTTATTTTCTATCACTTTCTGTTATGTTGGTGAATATTGTTTATGCAGGGTGATAAAAATTATATTAGCTGTATCAACTAAAAATAAAAATTACAGGAATGCGGAGTTCCTGTTATGGCTCAGTGGTTAAGGAATCCGACTAAGAACATGAGGTTGCGGGTTCAATCCCTGGCCTCACTCAGTGGGTTAAGGATCAGGCGTTGCTGTGAGCTGTGGTGTAGGTCGCAGATGTGGCTCGGATTCTGCACTGCTGTGGCTGTGATGTAGGCTGGCGGCTACAGCTCCGATTGGACCCCTAGCCTGGGAACCTCCATATGCCATGAGTGCGGCCCTAGAAAAGACAAAAAAAAAAAAAAAAAAAAAAAAAAAAGAGGAATGCCGCGGTAGCTCAGTGGGTTAAGGATTGCCACTGTTGTGGAGCAGTTTGCTGCTGTAGTGTTGGTTTGATCCCTGGCCCCAGAACTTCTGTGTGCCACAGGTGTGGCCAAACAATTTTTTTTTAAGTATATTAGTCTTTTTTTTTTTCTTTTTTTTTTTTTTTTTGGTCTCTTTGCCTTTTTCTTGAGCCACTCCTGTGGCATATGGAGGTTCCCAGACTAGGAATCTAATCGGAGCTGTAGCCACTGGCCTACACCAGAGCCACAGCAACACCGGGTCTGAGCCAAGTCTGCGAGCCACACCACTGCTCATGGCAATGCTGGAGCGAGGCCAGGGATCGAACCCACAACCTCATGGTTTCCAGTTGGATTCATTAACCACTACGCCACGACGGGAACTCCAGTCGTCTTTTTTTTTTTAATGGCTGCACTCATGGCATATGGAAGTTCCCCAACCAGGGATCTAATCCAAGCCACACCTGGAACCCAAGCCACAGTTGCGGCAATGCTAGAGTCTTTAACCCAACATGCCAGCCGGATATTGAACCTGCATCTCAGTAGTGATCTGAGGCACTGCAGTGAGATTCTTTTTTTTTTTTTTTTTTTTTTTTGTCTTTTGTTGTTGTTGTTATTGCTGTTGTTGTTGTTGTTGCTATTTCTTGTTGTTGCTATTTCTTTCTCCATATGCCTCCATATGCTCCCGAGGCATATGGAGGTTCCCAGGCTAGGGGCTGAATCGGAGCTGCAGCCACTGGCCTACACCAGAGCCACAGCAACGCGGGATCCGAGCCGCGTCTGCAACCTACACCACAGCTCACGGCAACGCCGGATCGTTAACCCACTGAGCAAGGGCAGGGACCGAACCCGCAACCTCATGGTTCCTAGTCGGATTCGTTAACCACTGTGCCACGATGGGAACTCCCTGCAATGAGATTCTTAACTCACTGCACCACAGCGGAACTCCGCATTAGTCTTAAATATACAGCTTGATAAATTTTTACCTAGGCAGCCACACAACTAACATCTAGATCAAGACCTAGAACATTTCCAGTATCCCAGAAGTCTTCCTCATGCTTTTCCCCAATCAGTAGGTGCCCCCTCCATTTGCTCCAGGCATCTTAATGTTTGTTGGGATTTTTTAAAAAGATAGTTCTTAATCATAGACTCATTAAATGGCATAACTGATCTAAAATGCTTGGTATTAATGAGACAATAGAAACTCAGAGGCCAAATGACCTTTCTGAAATCATCAATTTGTTGTCTGGGCTGATTCTAGGACCCAGAATCCAAGATTCAGTTACAGTTCAGTGGTTGTTTGTTTTTTTTTTTTTCCCTTGGCTGTGCCTATAGCATGTGGAAGTTTCTGGGCAAGAGACCACACCCACACCACAGCAGCAACCTGAGCTGCTACAGTGACAATGCCGGATCCTTAACCTGCTGTGCCACAAGGGAACTCCCTAGTCCAGTCGTTTTTAATGTGTGTCCACCAGACCAGCAGCAATAGCATCACTGGAAACTCATCATAAGTGCAAATTTTTACATCGCCCCTACTCCCACCTATTAAATCAAAAACTCTGGGTGGGCTCAGCAAATTGTGTCTGAAGAGGCTCTCCAGCTGATTCACATACTCAAGTCTGAGAACCACTGAACTGCACCAATGTTTGTAAATCAATATTAGAGTTCATAAAGTTCTTGTTGGAATTCCCTTGTGGCCTAGTGATTAATGATCCAGTGCTGTCACTGCTGTGGCTCAGGGTCAATCACTGGCCTAGGAACTTCTGAGTACTATGGATGCAGCAAAAAAAAAAATAATAATAATGATGATAAATTTCTTGTTAATTGTGAAATTCTGTTTAGTACCAGGCACAGAAGAGTTTTAAGGAGTATTTAGGAGGCCTATACTATTCAGTCAGTAAAAAAGACTCACAACGGCACAGTCTGGAAAAAGAATATGGACTTAGTTTTGCTTTTCATTAGCTTTGTAGCTTGGGCAAGACACAATCTCCTTGAGCCCTAGTTGTTTTGGATTGCAAAATAATTACCCTAGTATGTTAGAGCCTGGGTTGGATCCTGGACTGAATTTGTATTTTGTTTGATCTACCCAAAGATTTTTCTTTTTTGTTTGTTTGGAGTTAAATGCTGTGTTAGGAGCAGTGAGTGGTCATCAAATATCCAACTGCTCGCCTTCATTTCTTTGCTCTCTTTGGACTCAAGCAACTCCATGTGATCAATGGACTATGACTGAAATGTATGTCATCTCCTGGCCTAGGCACATAGGAACTAGTATGCATCTTCCATCTCTTTCTTCCCCTGAAGTGGTGACCTTGGAAACCATGTGTTGTGTGGCAGCATCACAAGATAAGGGATCCTTGAAATTTCCTGATGGCCTAGCAGTTAAGGATTTGCCATTGTCACTGCTGTGGCGTGGGTTCCATCTTTGGCCCAGGAACGTCTGCATGCTGTGGGCACAGCCAAAAAATTAAAAAATTTTAAAAATAAGAGTTCCCATCATGTCTCAGCGTTGAACAAACCCAATTAGTATCCATAAGGACTCTGGTTTGATCCCTGGCCTCACTCAGTGGGTTAAGGATCCGGCGTTGCTGTGACCTGTGGAGTAGGTCACAGAAGTGGCTCAGATCCCACATTACTGTGGCTGTGGCATAGACTGGCAGCTATAGCTCCGATTTGACCCCAAGTGTGGAAACCTCCATATGGCGTGAGTTCAGCCCTAAAACAAACAAACAAACAATAAATAAAAGGACACCCTACAACTCAGCAGCTTAGGACACTAAGCTTATTTATGGCTGTGGGTTTGCAATTCAGCTGGAATTGGCTCCAGACTGTGGGTCTGCTCCATTGGGCTCATTCTGTGGTCCAGGCTGAGGGCTAGTGGCTACTTGGTCATGTTCTTGGTGGAGGTCAGAACTTTATAGAGGCCCGGGTGCAGAGTTCACACACACACACACACACACACACACACACACACACACGCGTGTGCGGAATTGACAGTGTATCAGCTCTGCCCACACTCCTTTGGTCAGGATAATCCATACGGCCAAGTCCAACATCATATATACTGAACAAAAATCTCACTTTTCACACCTTCTCTCTAAGATTTTGTAGCTTTTTTGTTTTTTGTCTTTTTTTTTGTTTTTTGCCTTTTCTAGGGCCACTCCTGTGGCATATGGAGGTTCCCAGGCTAGGGGTCGAATCGGAGCTGTAGCCGCTGGCCTACGCCAGAGCTACAGCAACGCGGGATCCGAGCCAGGTCTGCAACCTACACCACAGCTCATGGCACACCGGATCCTTAACCCACTGAGCAAGGCCAGGGATCGAACTCATGCCCTCATGGTTCCTAGTCGGATTCATTAACCACTGAACCACAACGGGAACTCCAGATTTTGTAACTTTTGCCATGTCTTTTCTCAGCTTTTATTTTCTTATACTGAAAATTTTCAATCTTTTTCTTCTTTTCTGATAAAGACTTCACTCCCTTCCTGCTTTGCTTTCCTCTCTAGTCTCCTCGCCTGGTTAGATGTGACCCATTTTGTTGGCCTTCTCTGTATACATTGTACTGTTGGGCTTTGGAGTAAACCTGGAAATAAATGCCTAATGTCCTCTTCTGGGATCAAGATGAATAAAAGAAGTGAAAGGAGACTAACATTTTTGGAATCAATGACATGCCGAGCACCAAGGTAGGTATTTTTCATATCATGTTACAGATTCTTCGCACATGGTCTCTTTAATCCTCACAAATCAAACACCTCTAGGAATGAGGCAGGCACATGAGTGAAGTGAGAGGGATATTGTGATTTTCTCACTTCAGATGTAATTGCATTTCACAGCAGGGACATTTATTTTATTCACAATCGAAAGGAACCCCCTGTTGAAATTTAAGCCCCATTTTTTAGTTTGTAAGTTTTTCAGCAGGCATCTTTACTCTACAGCCATGGTAACTCTTCCTATGGGTCACTTTGGAGTAGCATGTTACACTATCTCTTTTGACATAGACACACTTTACTTTCTTTTTGGGGGTGCCCATGGCATGTGGAAGTCCTGGGCCAGGAACTGAACCCACACCACAGCAGTGAGCCACAGCAATTACAATACTGGATCCTTAACCCATTGAGCAACCAGGGAGCTCCATACACTTTAAACATTTAGAGATATTCTTCTCTCCCACAAAGAACGCTGCTCTCTTATAATTTTCTTTAATCAAAACCCCTCATGATCTATGTTAATTTTCCCATTTTTTGGTTAGGGTTATGCATATGGAGATATTTGACTTTCCTCTTGGTTATAAGAAAACAACTACACGAGAGTGAGGTTGAGTGGCAATTGACATTCAGCTGTGTTGTCAAGGTTTCCTTCAGGAAGTGGTGAGAACTGTGTGCCCGGCCAAGACGGGGAAGCATCACTCAGCTCTGGATAATTATTACCATTTAGGAATTCAGGCCCAGCATTGCTAGATCTTCTCTTTATTAAGACAAGTGAAGAATCCATATTATTAGTAGTAGTAGTATTTGCTTTTTAGGACAGCACCCACGGCATACAGAGGTTCCTAGGCTAGGGGTCTGATGGGAGCTGTAGCCACCAGCTTACACCACAGCCACAGCAATATGGAATCTGAGCCGCGTCTGCGACCTACACCACAGCTCACAGCAACGCCTGATCCTTAACCCACTGAGTGAGGACAGGGATCAAACCCACAACCTCATGGTTCCTAGTCGGATTCGTTAACCACTGAGCCATGACGGGAACTCCAACATCCTAATATTTAAGTGTCACCAATTGTATTAGTCAGGATAGACTAGGCTATGCTGTAATAAGAAATAACCCCCCAAATATTATTGGTTTAGTACATTGTACAAAGTCATATGTAAGTCAGGAAGGTTCTCTTCCATCTGGTCTCAGGGAACCAGGATCCCTTTATCTTTTTTCCTTTTCCATGCAGAAGTTCCCAAGTGAGGGATCAAACCCTCACCACAGCAGTAACCAGACCCACAGCAGTGACAATGCCAGATCCTTAACCCACTGAACTGCCAGTGAACTCCATCAGAGTGCCCTTTTATGCAGCATTATTGTAGCAAAAGCTGACCACTATGGAAGGTACAGATGGGGAAGAGCTAATTCACCATTTATAATGTCATCATTTATAATTTCCCAAATGCCAGGACCAGTCACCTAGACTTTCTTCTATATGAAACTTCAAAAGAGAAAACATACCTATCTGCTCCCTCTCCTTTAAAGCCTCCATTCTCACCTTTGATGCCCCGTCTCTCTGTTGCCCTTCATTGTTTGTTTTCATTTATGCACTGTGGGTGGGCTTTCTCCATCTCATTATTTCCTCAAAATGAGACTTAAGTAGGGAAGCCTCAGAGTACAGAGGACAATGTGAAGAGGGAATCAACACCAAGATTTGGCAGATCAGTGATGAACCAGCTGGAGCAATGAGGGGAGGGATGCTAAGCATGTCAGTCCTACAGGTAAGATGGTGATTGCCCTGCCCTCTTTGACAATGGCAATGTTTAGGGAGCAAGCCAATCTACTTTGTTCTTTAGTATGGGGTTATTCAGAATTTTACTTTAACATGTACCTGCATCTTATTAACTGTAGTAAAAATAGGATGGTGATTTAATTTGCAGCAATGTGGATGGACCTAGAGATGATCATGCTAAGTAAGCCAAACAGAGAAAGGCCAATACTATATGATATCACTTATATGTGGAATCTAAAATATGGCACAAATGATTTATCTATGAAACAGAAACAGACTCACAGCCATAGAGAACAGACTTGTTTCCAAGGGGGAGAGGGTTGTGGAAAGGATGGAGTGGGAAGTTGGGGTTAGTAGATGCAAACTATTACACAAAGGATGGATAAACAAGGTCCTACTGTACAGCACAGGAAACTATATTCAATATCCTGAGATAAATCATCATAAATGAGATAATAATACAATCTTAAATTATTGTAATACCCCCTCCCCCACCTTGAGCAACCCAGCCTACTCCTTCCTACTCAGACTCGGAAAGGTATGTGGTCACCTCCTCACCCTACCCCTATAGGGGCCTTATACACCCCTAACCAACCAGCAAGTGTATCATAAGTCACCTCTTTCCCCAACCAATCATCAGGTCAACAGGTGTATTTTAAGACTTCTCCTCTCTCCCTGGGCTATAAAAACAGACAAGACTTTGAGTTTGGGGTCGGTTCTCCCCAGTTATCATCCTGCTGCACTAGCAGTGTTTCTTATCTCAATAAACTCTTCTTTCTCTTCCCCTCACTATGAGTCTGGAAATTCTTTTTCCAACTCATGCACAGATCACAACAATATTCAGGGGGTATTCTTTTCCAGTAATACATTTTTTCTTTGTAAAATTTAATCCTAAAATATGGTTGTACACAAACACACACAAATGCATACATAAGCACTTTTTTTAAAAAACAAAAAAAAAGAGGGGCATAGAAATTGAGGAGATTATCTTTCTGGTGTTTTCTTTCTTTTTTTTTTTTTTTGGTGTTTTCTATGAAGGAAAAAAAGCCCCTAAGAAAGTCAATTTCTACCTTCTCCTATCAGGTGTTTCCCCCGTCTCTGTCTGATATGCGAAGTTCTGAGAGGGCTCACCTGATAAAAATCCTAGGTGAATGGTAGGAGAGAGATAAGATCTGTAATTAGAGGCACTGGTGACTAAAAAGTGAATTAAATATCCATCATTGCTTTCATTCTAAGGAGGTACTCAGATTGAGATAAACATGACTCAAAAGGAAAGCAACAAAAGCAAAATTGGGCTGTTTTTTTTTGTTTGTTTGTTTTGTTTTTCCTAATTGGATCCCTGGATCCTCTGCTGGGAGAGGTTATATTCAAGGACCTACCAATTCTGACATTACCATTTTGTCTCAAATGTCAGAGATGTTAACCAAAAAACAAAAACAAATTAAAAGTTTCATATACTGTGTAGGGGAGGGGATTCTTTAACCTCTGAAGGTCATTCTAAAGCTGTTTTATTATTTGAGTTGTTCATAGAGTCAAACTTTAAGGGACTACTCATCATCTTGCTTATTTCCTTTTTCTTTTGGTTTTGGCTTTTCACCTGGCATTGGTATCAATGGTGATTGCCAGCATTTGGCACAGTGGGTGAAGCAAGTCTTAATGAAAAATCTGCCAGAGACAGCCTGTGGGCACTGGTACAACAGGAAGCAGCATGAGGGGTGGCTGCTTTTTCCCAGTTCTCATACACAGAGGGAGGCATCCCAGACAGAAAGAGAATGTAGCCTGCACCCCCCACCTGAGCCCTACAGAAGACTCCCCTCCCTGACTACTTTTCTGCAGAGCTCTTGTATGTGACCATTGCTCGCTTTTCTTGAGATAAAGAAATGCCTAATTGCCTTCAGGGAGCTGATGAGTAAGCAGAGGATGATGTTTGACAGAAGAGAGTTATAGCTCCCAGGAGATGAAAAGCTGGAGAGAGGAGATGTCTTTCTTATGAAGGAGTGTTCCATTCCCCAATTCCAGGGCCCCAGGCTCAGCTGAATTAGAAATCACACTAAAAGAGACATCTGGGGTACCCCCAGGGGGTATCCCAGCAGAAGCTAAGTTTGCCCATATAGCAGCAGGATACTGTGATTGAGGAACCTAAGGGGGCCCAGGGCATCCAAGAAAAGGTAAATCAGTATTCAGAAAAATCTGTTAAAGTGGTGAGAGAATATATCAAATATTTTAGAAGGATTTATATAAAAAGTGGTTAAAATATCGTAAAAGAGAGCTCCTGCTCTCAGGTTTTGAAAATTCTTTTGTACACTATTCTCAACTTAAAACACACACACACATCCTTCTCATCATCCTGACATTTTAGACACCTGGTGACAAGGACTAAATCTGTTCATTTTGAGAAATAAAATATTGCCTGCCAGATCAGTAAACAAAAGATGCTAGAGTCATCAGTGAGTGCAGCCACCTCCAACGGTGAGCTGGTGAGCCCTGAGGGAATTCAGAAAGGACATAGAACACCTGACATCAACCATCATACTGCACCTACTCCTAACAGTGAGCCCTGAGGAAACTCAGAATGTGAAAACACAGGATACAGGCCCCAGAAAGCTGAGTGCATATCAAAGGAACGATTTCAGTGAGCCCAGACCCTGCATCTTCCCAACTGTAGAAAAGTGCTAAATTCCTTAACTTGATATATCTAGTTTTTTGTTATTAGCAGTAATCTTTTGTTTCTACTACCTACCCTTTGTTGAAAAACTCCTATGTATACTACCTCCCCCATCGCCTCCTCAGAGCAGTTTTCTCTGGGTTACTTGAGATGCTTCCTCCTGGGCTTAAGTCCTCAGTTTTGTCCACTGAATAAAACATAACTTTTAGGTTGTGTGTTTTTTTCAGTCAACAGTTAATTCATACCTTCAACGAATCTTCACTGAACATCTGCTATGTTCTAGGCACAAACTGCTTGGAGCAATTATTGAAGCCCTCACAGAGCTAAAGTTCTAATAAATAAATTCTATACAGTTGACCCTTTGTATTTGCAGGTTCTACACTCACAGATTCAACCAACCTCTGATTAAAAATACTTGGAGGAGTTTCCACCATGCCACAGTGGGTTAAGGATCCAGTTTTGCCACAGCTGCAGGATAGATCACTGCCATGGCTCCAATTCAGTCCCTGGCTTGGAAACTTCATATGTCAGAAGTAAGGAAAAAACAAAACAAAACACAACAAAAAACCTTGGGAAAAAAAATTATAGAAAGTTCCAAAAAGCAAAACTTGAATTTGCCCCATGGAGGCAACTGTTAACATAGTACTTACATATATTTACAACTATTTATATAGCATTTACATTGTATTAGTTATTATAAGAAATCTAGAGATGAGTTAAAGTATATGGGAGGATGTGCATAGGTTAAATGCAAATACTACACCATTTTATATATTTTGTATCCATGGATTTTGGTATCTGTCAGCAGGTCCTGGAATGAACTACCATGCAGATACTATGTTAGGAGGTAATAATAAGTATATTTTATGCTACATCAGAAGGTAGTAAGTATTATGGAAAACAAGAAGATAAGCAAGGTGAGAAGAACTTGGAATTGCAGGGGTGAAGATTTACATTCAGCACTGAAGCAAGGGTGGGTAGGGTGGACCTCATCCAGAAGCTGAGAACTGAGCAAAGACACTGTAGGAGGAGGAGAGGAAAATAGCCCAGTGGCTACCTGGGAGAAGACAATGGTTTGAGCATCTCCTTACCTCTTTCAAGGCAGAGGGAACAGCTAAATCAAAGGGATATAAAATATGTCCAAGCAATAGCAATGGGAGCCCTGAGGGAATTCAGGAAGGAAACAGAATACCTGACATCAGCCATCAGCAATGGGGCCATTGAGGCTGGACGGGAAAAATCAAAGCACAGAGCGGAGCACAAAAGTCCAGAGAGGCAATGGGGGCCAGATTCTACTGCCTTTTGGGTCATTGTAAGGACTTTGGCGTTTACTCTGATTGAAATTGTGGAAAGTAACATAATGTCTTCCCTATCAAAGGAAATCTTGGTTACTCCATTTTGCTCTGGTTTTGCCTTCCTGCGACCCCCACCCCTCCCCTTTTCCTCTTCTCCCAGTAACAGTTTGTTTCAAATTAGCCAACTGGGAAGAATGTGCACCCTGACCTGACCAATGGGAAGGGGACAGGTAAATCACCTGCATTAGGGATAAATGGGGGAGGGTCCTCCGTTTGGTGCACGCACTTTTTGGAGTACCTGCACCCTTCTGCAGGAGTAAAGAGCCTTGTCAAGATCTCCCCATGTTCTTGTGTCTCATTTTTTGACACTGACAGTCTGAGCCATGTCCCCAACAAAATGAAGAGCCACTATGGGGGTTTGAGTAGAGGAGTGATAGGATCTGGCTTATATGTTCAAATGATCTCTCCAGCTGCCATGTTTTGTTTGTTTTGCTTTGTTTTTTCTTTTTTTTGGCCACCCTGCAGTGTATGGAGTTCCCAGGCCAGGGACCAGATCCCAGCTGCAATTGTAGCAACACCAGATCCTTAACCCACTGTGCCATCTGGGGATTGAAGCTGCGTCCCAGTGCTACAGAGATGGCACCAATCTCATTGGGCCATAGCGGGAACTCCTCTAGCTGCCATGTTGAAGAGCCTTTTATAGTAGTTCAGGTAAGAGATGACAGGTCAAGGTGATATCAGTAGGTGAGTGGTAAGAAGCTAAATTGTGGGTATATTTTGAAGGTAGAGATTCTAGGATTCCTAAAGGATTCAGTGTAGGGTGTGAGAGGAATGGGGAAGTCAAGAATAGCTTAGGTAACAAGGAGCTGCTAGCTAGTGGGGAAGATGATGGGTGAAGTAGCATTTTGGGAGAGAGATCAGCAGCTCAGTTTGGAGTATGTTGAGTTTAAAATGTAGAGTTTGGACATCCAAGTAGAGATGTGGAAGAAGAGTTGGATGTATTAATCTGGGGTTCTAGATGGGGTTCTGGGATGGAGAGAGAAATCTGGGAGTTTTTATCATACGGATGGAATTTAAAGTATTGAGACTGCATGAGATCACCAAAGGACAGTGTATAGATAGAGAAGAGGAACAAAGACTGAGCTCTGGAGTCCTCTAACATTAAATAGTCAGGAAAATGAGGAAATGGTAAAGAAGCCTGAGAAGGAGACGTTAGTGAGGCAGGAAAAAGAAAAAACCCAAAGAGAACATGGTGACCAGGAAGCCATGTGAAGAAGGATAGACAGAAGAGGTGATCAGCTGTAGCCTGTGATGCCAAAAGGTCAAGAAAGACAATGAAATTAATTCCCATTGCGGCTCAGCAGTAATGAAGCTGACTAGTATCCATGAGGATGCAGGTTTGATCCCTGGCCCCACTCATGGGGTTAAGGATCTGGTGTTGCTGTTAGCTGTGGTGTAGGTTGCAGATGTGGCTTGGATCCTGTGTGGCTGTGGCTGTGGCTGTGATGCAGGCCAGCAGCTGCGCTCCAATTAGACCCCTAGCCTGGGAACTTCCATATGCCACACATGTGGCCCTAAAAGAAAAAAAAAAGAAGAAAAAAGAAAGAAAGACATGGAAGGCCAATTTACCATTGGATTTAGCAACAAGGAGATCACTGACAACAATGATAAGGGCAGTTTCTGTGGTGTCATGGGGTAAAAGTCTGAAGTGGGTTCTAAGGGCAAAGGGGAAGAAGAAGACAGTATATGAAGACAACTATTTTAAAGAATTTTTCTATAAAAGAGTGGAAAGAAATGTAGCCAGAGTTGGTGAGGGAGTAGGGTTAAGATAAATTGATCAAATGAAAATCAGTAAATGATTATACAGAGAAAGAAGAAGAAAAAATTTTGGAGCAATGTCCTTGAGTGGAGGAGAGGAGTTGGAATCTAGCGCAGAAGTGGAGAGATTATTGTAAGATTTGGTGAAAGAATACAGATTATTCTTCTATGATAATTGGCAGGATAATTGACAGTACAGATACTGGAAGGAGGTTTATGTGTTAGGGGAAATCTGTGGAAGTTCTAAAGGCCTCCAAGTAGAAAACACATACATGCATACACAGGAAAGGATTAGGAATCAGAACAGCTTTGGATTTCTCAATGCTAACACAAAATCTAGAAGACAAGGGATCACGGCTTTGAAAAACCAAAGGGAAGATAATCTGCAACCTAAGAATTTTATACCTAGCCAAACTATCACTAAGTGAGCATAGTCTACATGCATTTCTGACAGGGTGAGCTGGATATCTTCTGTTTGGCCTTCCAGATCCACTCTCCATCCTTCTCTTTCCTTCTTTGTGCTCGGGAGGGTAGACCTGTACAGATTGCTTTGCTTGAGTTCTCTTGCCCTCTAGCTTCTGGTGGGTTTGGCAGATGTGAGATACTGTAGGATACCAGGGAGCAGAAGAGAGAGAGGTCAGTGCTGTGTTCATTTACTGTAAAGACATAGATCTTGCTGATCAACACTTCTATAGCTGCAGCTCTCTGGATTTTAGTAATCACTCCTTCCTTTTACCCCTTCAGGCCTCAATCTTCCTGTTGTTGCTAGCCTCAACTCTTAGTATCATTCACACCTTTGTAACCAGTTCCTTCTTGAAGCTTTCCTCTGGCTCCCACTTAAGAATGCCTTTTTTTCCCCCCTTGGCTGGACCTTGACTGAATGACTACATAGATTTCCAAAAATGTAGCCATACACTTTATCTCATAAAACCATTGAAGAAAATTCTCCCCTAAAATAAAAAAAGAAGATGACACAGGAATGAGGCAAAGAGAATCCTCAGAAGAATGGTGAAAGGAGATTCCAAGATGACAGCTGTGTATTAGGTACACAACAAGCGATTCTAATTTGAGCTGGAGGGAAGGCAATGACAGTGCAGGAATTCCACACCCGCCGCGGGGTTTGCGTTTGCGTTTGCGGACCAACTGATGAGTGGGAGGGAGCATTGTTCCTCTGACACACCTCAACGCACCCCGGCTGCAGCCCAGGGCTGAGGGCGGGGTAGAGGGAAGAGCTTCAACTCGCTGAGCTCAGGAGGACAGGCGCTGCAGCGGAGCGGCCCGCCAGGCCACTCGCGCACGCGCATCCCCGCCGCACCCCGCCAGCCTATAGCGCACGCGCAGTCCGCCCTCGCTCGCTCAGGCAATCCCCCCAGGGCCAGGGCCCCACCCCCGCAGGCCCCGCCCCGCTCCCAAGCGCGGAGCGCTCCATATCCGGGTTCCCGCCGCTGCCGCCTCGCTCATTCAGCTTTGCCGGGAGTGGTGTGATCCCCGACCAAGATGGCGGCCGTCGGGCGAGTCGGCTCCTTTGGCTCCTCTCCGCCGGGATTAGTCTCGACCTATACTGGCGGCCCCTTGGCTAACGAGCTAACGTCGGGAAACGGCGGGGCCGCGACAGGCGACGACGAGGACGGGCAGAACCTTTGGTAAGGACCGCAGCCCTCCCTGGTCCCCGCTGGCACCCTCGGCCCTGCGGACGCCCCAGGGTCTCGTGCCCGCCGGAGCTCGGCGCCCACCCAGGCCGCGGCTTTCTCGGCAGCTCCCGCCCCGGCGCACTGAGCCCGGGGCCGTTCCTCCCTCGCCAGACCCCGGCCTGAGTGTGCTGTTTGCTCTCCACCAGGTCCTGCATCCTCAGCGAGGTCTCCACCCGCTCGCGCTCCAAGCTCCCCGCGGGGAAGAACGTACTGCTGCTGGGTAAGTGCCCCCCACGCCACTCTTGCTCCGCTCTGCGCGCCCCCACCACGGCCTGGGTACGGGTCCGAGTCTGCTCGCCGCTCCTTGGCTCGCTTTGTGCGGACTGCCGGGCCTGGCTCCACCCGCGCGGGGCCGGTCCTTGACAGCTGGGGGAGGAGGAAACCAGGGACCCCTGCCCCGGGACCTGCGAGGACTCGCCCTCCACTAGGTGTGCGTGGGTGGCCCTGACAGCCTCCCCTGAGAAGGACAATGCCGTTAACCCATCTGAAAGATCCGAGTGGCTTGGGGTTTACCTAGAAAATAAAGACGGTTTTTCTTTCATAACAAAATTTAGTAGCAGGACACTTTCTGCAAGAGCTCCAGTGCAAATGGCATGCTATCAATATTTAATTGCTGGCTCTTTGTATAATTAACAGAGAAACTAGAAATGAGCCCTTGTAGTCATGACAAATGTTCTTACTTGATTCAGCTTTTACTGGTACAATGGGCTCGTGTTATAGCTGTCTTTTCAACTGTCACTTAAAATTCCGAAATTCGTAAAGGGCAGTAAACACCTTGCTAGTTCAGTCCCTTTAGCCAGATAGATGTAATAAGGAGAAATATCTCAAATCTCCTGATGGTTCTATATCACCTTTGCTCTCTGGAAGTTGTATGTATTTTGTTTCTTTACTGATTCTGGGGGTGGATGTGGAAGACAGGGAGAACAATTCACAGGTCCACATTTTTGCAGGCTTAGCTTCAAAGTCATTTAGAGGAGAGATTTCATTTCCTTTAGATGTGAAGTTTTGAAGTTTGGCCTATAAAATGATGGTTGAATTGTAAAAATTTGATATTGATGTCTCAAGACATTTTATGTACATTTAAACACGGAACAGGAAACAAAGACGTCAAATGCCACTTGTCAGTGTCCACTTTTAATGGGAATGCTTACTTTTTTTTCATGAACAGCCGCCATCTACAATATATGATTCTTGACGTTTAAGTTAATGGATCTAGTTGAAAAATTGGTGTTAACCTTGGTTTTTTTAAGTTTTTAAATGTTTTTTATTTTAAAAATTTTATAGGAGTATGGTTGACTTAGACTGTTGTGTTAACTTCAGGTGTAACCTTTGTTTTTAATGTGATTGAAAGTACCAAAGGCACACTGACATGGGTTCACTCATGGCCATGTCATATACTAGTCCTCTGATCTTAAGGAAGTTCTTTGACTTCCGGTGACCCTCAATTTCTTCATCTTTAAAATGAATGTTATAGAAATAATAATTCCTACTTCCTAGGAATATGAAGAGAACTAAATGAGATGATGTTTGTAATTACAACAGTGTGACTTTTTGTGATGCCTTTCTCTTAACTGGATTAGAAAATGTTTTATCAGAACTCTTTTTAAAAATTGAGTTTGCACCTGTATAAGCCATATTTACAGGGCAGAGATAAATAAAGATCCAAAGGAAAAAAAAAATCCAGAAAGTGTTTGTAATTTACTAGTTAAACCAAATTACTATTAAGTACTAAACTAAAAGGAACCTGACTATATGACCTTGTTGAAGTGAGTTATATTTTAATTACTCTAAGATAAACAAGACTTCTTTTCAAATATTGTTACTGTAAAGATAAGAGTTCTGAATTTTTTCATTTTATAAGTTCCTCCCAATTATTCCTGTGCAGTCGATGCTTACTTACATGGTGCTGCTTCTAGTGAACAAAAGTGACCATTTTGTTCATTTCTTGACATTCCTAATTTGCACTGAGGTTGCACTATGCTTTTTGTTTGTTGGTTTTTTGTTTTTTAGGGCCGAACCCACGGCATGTGGAGGTTCCCAGGCTAGGGGTCCCGGAGCTACAGCTGCCGGCCTACACCACAGCCACAGCAACGCCAGATCCGAGCCACATTTGCCACCTACACCACAGCTCGTGACAATGCTGGATCCTTAACCCACTGAGTGAAGCCAGGACTCGAACCCGAAACCTCATGGTTCCAGGTCAGATTCATTTCCGCTTCACCATGACGGGAACTTCACACTATGCTTTTTTTTAAACTGTTCTTTGACACTGGGTCAGTGCATGTGTGGCTGAATGTGTTTGGAGGCCAACTTAGAATATTCTTCAAATTCAGAAGAAATTAAATTCCTTTTTTCATGAACTTAATAGTTGATGAAGCTCCACCTAGTATCCAGTTATACAAGGTAAAAATTTAAGAAAAATTTTGAGGACTGTTACCGTTGGGATTTTCATCATAGTCCTTTTCAGCTTTGGAAGAAACTGACAACAGACTTTTTTTTTTTTGGCTTTTTTTAGGGCTGTACCTGTGGCATATGGAGGTTCCCAGGCTAGGGGTCTAATTGGAGCTTTAGCCGCTGGCCTATGCCAAAGCCACAGCAATGCAGGATCTGAGCCATGTCTGCAACCTGTACCACAGCTCATGGCAACCCTGGATTCTTAACCCAATGAGCAAGGCCAGGGATCGAACCTGCGTCCTCATGGATGCTAGTCAGATCCGTTAACCACTGAGCCACAACAGGAACTCCTGATAAAAGATTTTTATGCTGATCACTTAAATAGGATGAAATTTCTAGAATACCTCCAAAGATGTCTTGAAAGACATTTTACCATCATATATTACAGCCACGTTCGTTTATGCTGGTGGAGGGGAAAAATACGTAAATAGGCATCGTAGTTTTCTTTGTTATGAGTTTGAAGGTGCCAGGCATAATTCTTTCACGAACTATGGTGATCTCTGGAATCTCATATTTAAAAAACCAAATCTGAGACTTTAACAAGGTTTGACATTTCCAGAAACACTATAGAATAGAAACGATGATCTAGGTTTATGTACCCCACACACAAATTGTTTGTTACCTTACTTCATGGCCTCTCCTCTCACAGCCTATGGGTGAAGAGAGTCACAACTAACAATTTAGGCGCACACATGAGGCATTTTCAAAGCATTTTCATGCAGATCTTAGTTTACCTCTTATGCCCCCACCCCCAAATCTGAGAGGTAGATGTTAACATCAATTTATAGATGAGGTACTGAATTTTAGAGGGCTGTTAGGCGAGTTTTCTAAGATTGCACAGCTATAAACACCCTGCATTCTCTGACTTTGGCATAGCTTTCCTTTCAAGTAGAAGAGTAGAAGTTCCTTTCAAGAGAAAAAGTTTCAGGTACTCTTACTGCATAACTCTTTCTTTTCTTTTTTTTTTTTTTTTTTTTTTTTTTGTCTTTTTGCCATTTTCTTGGGCTGCTCCCGCAGCATAATGGAGGTTCCCAGGCTAGGGTTCGAATCGGAGCTGTAGCCACCGGCCTATGCCAGAGCCACAGCAATGAGGGATCCGAGCTGCATCTGCAACCTACACCACAGCTCACAGCAACGCCGGATCCTTCCCCAACTGAGCAAGGCCAGGGATCGAACCCACAACCTCATGGTTCCTAGTCGGGTTCGTTAACCACTGAGCCATGACGGGAACTCCAGCATAACTCTTTTGAAAGGCTATCTTTAGTGAAGGTACCAATAATTATTTTAATTAATTAAATTAGTTTTTTTTTCCAATTTGGCCGCCGCAAGGCATATGGAGTTCCCAGGCAAGGGATCAGATCCGAACCACAGTTGTGGCCTACACCACAGCTGCAGCCACTCTGGATCCTTAACCCGCTGTGCCAGGCCAGGGATCAAACCTGTGTCCTGGTGCTGCAGAGACACTGCCAATCCTGTTGTGCCATAGGGGACAGTCCGTCAATAATTATTTTAAAGTATAATCCAAATATGTGTTGAATTGTAGGCTATCTGTTAATGAGGGACATGTGTGTATCATGGCCACAGCACTTGTGTTGCAGCAGTCACTTACTCTACCTAGGCTTGACCCAAAACACTGTGTGAAGCCCCAAAACATTATGGCATTACCATTTAGCCAGTCTTTTTCTTGAAAGATTTTGATAATGAGTTTGTTTTTGTTTTTTGTTTGTTTAGGGCCGCACCTGTGGCATATGGAAGTTCCCAGGCTACGGGGCTAATCGGAACTGTAGCGGATGGCCTACACCACAGCCACAGCAAGGTGGGCTCCAAGCTGAGTCTGCGACCTACACCACAGCTCACAGCAATCCCGGATCCTTAAGCCACTGAGCAAGGCCAGGGATCGAACCTGCGTCCTCATGGATGCCAGTCAGATTCAGTCCACATGGGAACTCCAAGAATGAGTTTGTTTTTAATATTAAAGGCAAAACTTCTTGGAGTTGCCATCATGGCTCAGCGGAAACAATACGACTAGGAACCATGAGATTGCGGGTTAGATCCCTGGCCTCGCTCAGTGGGTTAAGGATCCAGCATTGCAGTGAGCTGTGGTGTGGGTCGCAGGCCAGCTCAGATCTGGTGTTGCTGTGGCTCTGGCATAGGTTGGCAGCAGTAGCTGTGATTGGACCCCTAGCCTGGGAGCCTCCATGTGCGGTGGGTGCAGCCCTAAAAAGACAAAAGAAAAAAAAGCAAAACTTCTTGTGCATGTATTTTAAGTAGGTTTAACTTATAAATGGTCCTTTTAAGAACTATTTTTCCTCTTTACCCTTTTTAATCAATTTTTACTATAGTGATTGTAATTATACATCTTTCAATAGCTGCGTTTGAGCACTTTCTCCATACCTTGGTTACATAACTATGTTGTGATAAGAAAACTACCTAAGGAAAATAACAGCAATAATACATAACATTTTTTTTTTTTTTTTTTTTTTGTCTTTTTGCTATTTCTTTTGGGCCGCTCCCGCGGCATATGGAGGTTCCCAGGCTAGGGGTTGAGTCGGAGCTGTAGCCACTGGCCTACGCCAGAACCACAGCAACTCGGGATCCGAGCCGCGTCTGCAACCTACACCACAGCTCATGGCAACACCGGATCGTTAACCCACTGAGCAAGGGCAGGGATCGAACCCGCAACCTCATGGTTCCTAGTCGGATTCGTTAACCACTGCGCCACGACGGGAACTCCTAGAGGGGGTATTCTTAATGTATACACTGGACTGTATCTCTGCAGAAGAGAGCTTTCTTTGTAGGAAACGTCAGAAGCTGTTTAGCAGTTACTGAGGAATTTTATCTGATTGTCCTGATTAAATCTCTCTCATTGCAAAAAATCTCGTTTTTAAAGATTAATTGAATTCATTGTCTATGAAGATGCATATGTAGTCCTGGACCCCAGCATGACACATAGGTAAGACAGCAGTATAACTTTCTGATTTGAGGCCAATGGGAATTAATGAAAAGTAGTTGGCCCTTTGGTAAATCAAGTAAGCTTTATCTTTCTCATCTGCTAGCTAAGATATTTGGATTTAATGATCTCTGAAGTCTTGTCTCCTTACATTCTGTAATTATTTCTAATTGTGAAGTTTATGAGTTGTATATTTTTTAAGAAATGCTTTGAAGACATACTGCAATTGTTTTTTTGTTTGTTTGTTTTTTTGTTTTATAGCTTTATTGCTTTGCCAGGCAAAGGAGGCTCACGACAGGCTAATGCCTTAAAGACTGTGCCCCCTGGGTTTTAATTAATAAATTTTTTCCTGGAGTTCCCGTCGTGGCGCAGTGGTTAACGAATCTGACTAGGAACCATGAGGTTGCGGGTTCGGTCCCTGCCCTTGCTCAGTGGGTTAACGATCCGGTGTTGCCATGAGCTGTGGTGTAGGTTGCTGACGGGGCTCGGATCCCGCGTTGCTGTGGCTCTGGCGTAGGCCGGTGGCTACAGCTCCGACTCAACCCCTAGCCTGGGAACCTCCATATGCCACGGGAGCGGCCCAAGAAATAGCAACAACAACAAAGACAAAAAAGACAAAAAATAAAAAATAAAATAAAAATAAAATAAATTTTTTCCTTGTATATGTGGGGTCTTTGTTTCCACCCACGGAAGAAATCAAGAGTCTGTGTTTTTCCCTGAAGGCCCTAGTTTGGGATAGTGTGCAGCCAAAAAAGTCCCACAGGATGTTGAGTATATCATCAGGAACAAAACTAGCTTCTATTATGTTTGAATTATGGCAAGTAGGAAACATCAAGCTATGTACTGTGGACTAGAGATCTGTTCAGAGAGGTAACTTGTCAAGGAAGTGAATGGTTTTCTGTGTGAGAGCTGACTCTAAAAATAATGAGATTGTTCAGTCAGAAACTTAATTTTGTGAGAAGCTAGCATTAAAGATCATCAAGGTTCTATGACTTGTGAGAAACGGATTTTTTCAGTCAAAGTATGTTAATGCTGTTTTTTGGTGTGATTGGTTGTGGGAATATGGTGCAAGGAATAGAGTGTTAGCACAGATATGATGTTGGATTGGTAATTTTCAAAGGGTTAACGAAACTATTTATTGCCTGTTATGTGTTAGTACTACTAAAAATATACCAAATACAAAATATTTTGAGAGTCCAGTGGCATATTGGTGTTTTATGATGGACAGCAACCTATTAGGGCCACATGTGAGCCATATAGTCTCTGTTGTAACTACTCAACTCTGCCCTTGTAGCCACAAAACAGCCATAGATAATATGTAAATGAGTGGATATGGTATTGTTTAATGACATTTTATATATTTTTTATTTTTTGTCTTTTTTTTTAGGGCCACATCCATGGCGTATGGAAGTTCCCAGGCTAGGAGTCAAATTGGAGCTATAACTGACAGCCTATGCCACAGCCAGAGCAATGCCAGATCCGACCTGTGTCTGCGACCTACACCATAGCTCATGGCAACTCCAGATCCTTAACCCACTAATCAAGGCCAGGGATCGAACCTGCGTCCTCATGGATGCTAATCAGATTTGTTTCCTCTGAGCCACGACAGGAACTCCTATTTAATAACATTTTATTTACAAAAACATTGAGCAGGTGAGATTTGACTTGTGTGCTGAAGTTTGTGGACCACTACTTTAGGCCATTATGGGCATCAATTTTATCAATAAACTCAGATGCCAGTTAATACAGGTTTCTGATTAATGGAATATGATGTTTGGCACATGATAGGTGACCAGTTAATAAATGTTGGATGAATGATGACCAGCTTTTACTTAAAGGTTCATTGTTTTTCCGGCTAGAAGTATAGTCTGAACACAGGTTTAAGATATGTCAGGAGTGGTCTATATATTTCCCCCCAGTATTTCTCTCAAAAACAGAAAACAGAGCAGGAAGAACCTCAGATGTAGGCTGGTAGAGTGGTAGTTCAGTGAGTGTGAAGTCAGCGTGAGAGAAAGTCAGCAAAAGCAATTTTAAAATGCAAAACAGACTGAAGCCTTGAGCTATGAAAAGGAAAAAAAAAAAGAGCCAAAAAAAAAACAGGGGTTACTGGGACTGGGTCCCTGCCCTCCAGGAGCTTATAACCTGTCGGGAAAACTCAAAGTATATAGTAAAAATCAAAACATGTCAGTATGAACTAATTGCTAAATGGGTTACATAAGATTTTGTGGAAGAGGCAGCATCTGAGTAAAATTTTGCTAAGTAGGGTGGGGAGAACACTGCAGGACTAAGGGAACATGTTGCTGTAGCTAAAGTCCTGGTGAAAAGGCAGGGGGTGCTCGTTGTGGAAGAGTCCTTACCTAGGGGCTCCAGATATGGGAGTCCTTTCTACCCTTTGAAGCTGTGGGATTGTGGGCAGATACAGCCTCTGTTAACTGAGATTCTTTCATACTTACTGGGCCTAAAAAAACTAAAAGTATATGTAAAATACCTTCCTCTTAAAATTAGTGTTCTTTTTTTTTTTTTTTTTTTTTTTTTTTTTTTTTTTTTTTGGTCTTTTTTGCTGCACTTGCAGCATGTGGAGGTTCCCAGGCTAGGAGTCCAGTTGGAGCTGTAGCTGCTGGCCTATGCCACAGCCACAGCAACTCAGGATCCGAGCCGCTTCTGTGACCTACACCACAGCTCACAGCAACGCCGGATCCTTCACCCACTGAGCAAGGCCAGGGATCAAACACGAAATTTCCTCATGGTTCCTAGTCGGATTCGTTTCCGCTGTGCCACAATGGGAACTCCAGTATTCACTATTTTAAATTATAAAAGTGATACATGTTTCTTGCCAGAGGAAAAAAAAAAATTTACAAGGATAAGAAATTGAAAATAACACATGATCTCACCACCTCGAGGTGTAATAAGTGTTCATTTTTCCTGTGTGTATATTTTTTAAATAAAGTAGGCTCATACCTTATATTTGGAAATGCATAGTTTTTTCTTTATGGATCAGAGGGATTTTTTGCATGGCAATAGGTATGGATTTCTTCCTTTTTAATGACTGAATAATATATGCGGCTCTATTATAACAGATTATTGTTATACCCCATTTCCACTTGCCAGGTATTACCTTTGAGATAAATTCTTTTTTTTTTTTTTTCTCCTTTTTTTGCTTTTTAGGGCTGCACCTGTGGCATATGGAGATTCCCAGGCTAGGGGTCAAATCCGAGCTGTAGCTGCTGGCCACAGCCACAGCAACACAGGATCTGAGCCGCGTCTGTGGCCTACACCACAGCTAAGGCCAATGCCAGGTCCTCAACCCACTCAGGGAGGCCAGGGATTGAACCTGCATCCTCGTGGATGCTAGTCAGATTTGTTAACTGCTGAGCCACCATGGGATCTTTTGGGATAAATTCTTAGAAATTGAATTGCTGAGTCAAAAGTGTATTATTTTAAGTCATTTTATCTACTACTAAAACAATAGTTTTTGAAAGTTATACCATTCTACATTCCCACCATCAGTATATGAAAGTACCTCTTTATCACCATTGCCAACACCAAGGGTTATTCATTTTAATCATTGCCTTTCTGCTAGGTAGGTTAAAAATTGGCATGCTAATTTGAAGGCAATCTAATTGTGGAATTCATACCATGTTTGTTAATTAAGAACTATTGTGTTAGCGTGACTTTGACCTTCTGGAGCATAGGAACTGTTAATAACCATTGGGATCAGCATTTATTGGCCTTGGTAAATGTTTATTGAATTAAACTCAGTAATTTTCAGTTCACATCTAGTCAGTCTGCAAGAGTGAAAGAAACGGTAAAGGATAAGTTCTATTTTTTAATGTACTATGGATTGCTGAATGGTGATATTCAAAGGGGGGAGGGGTTTGGCTAACTAATAGGAGATAGCATGGTTAGGCCTGTTACAGGAGTGTTTTGCTAGGTGCTTTATTATGTAGCATGTTCACTGTTGGACAAAAGAGAACTTTAAACCCCAGGTTACACAGCTGAGCTGGGATTCTGCATTGGGTTTGTCTAACTTTCCACTATACATGCACACCTCGACAGGTAGTCTCAAGTCCTTGAATGCAGGTGCTACAGCTGGTTAACAGTTTCTTCCTGATTTTGCCAACTGAGGCAAGGGAGGAGATGCTCTTCATGAGTGGGGAGCACACCCACAACTCTCACTCTACCTGGATCATCCAGATAACTTAGGGAAGACCTTGCAGAAGGTCAGAGCCTAAAAGTAGCTCCAGTGAAAACCACCTCATGGCTCTTGTCGCCAGAGCTTTCAGGTAAAATAGGATGATTTATTTTATATCATACAAAGCCAAGTCAAAGATGTTAATTTTACCATGTTGATATCTCACTTGGATAAAGAGGGAATATGGCAGGCTAGAATTCTCTCTATTCTGATTATCATTGTGCTGTGGACCATAAAGTTTCCAACAGAGTTGTGGAAATGTGAATCAGCTCTGCATAGAAAGCAAGCATGGGGCACACAAACCTGTGCCAGGCCAGAAGGGTATAGTGCTTTCCTTCCGGAAAAGACACTGGGAGGAAAGGGAGGCAGAGTGCTGTTTTACCTTTTGTCATCCCTGTCTTGAGTTGGTGGGGGGAATCCTTGGGAACTCAGAATCCTCGTATTATCACTATGACAATGGTAATAGTGTGGAGCAGTATTGTTGGAGTCAAGTCCTGACCCTTCTTGAGCAAGTTGCTTAATCTTTGAGATTATATTGTTTACCTTTTAGGATTATCATGAGGATTATATGAGATAATGTTTGTAAGACACTTTAAACAGTGGCATACATGAGATGTATTCAAGATAGCTGTTATTAGCAAACTATGTGTACTAACATGCTATGTATACTTTGACTGCTCGTTTTTACAATTTATGTTTCTCTGTTAACTTTTTGAAACACTGTTGATGCCCTATAGAAATTTTTATTTCTATTGTATCACCGATCAAGAAGTAATGAGTTGTAATAGTCACAGAACTTTAAATCCACCATCATAGAGATTGTCTGCTTTTACCCACCCTGAACCCCCCCCCCCCATTGAGAAGACAGGGAGCAAATGGAAGTACTTGACCTGTCCTCGTTCACTCTAATGGTGACAGTGTTGTAGTTAGAGATCACATCTTCTAGATCTCTATGTTTTTTTGTATGTGTGTGTGTTTTTTTGTTTTGTTTTTTGTTTTTGTCTTTTGGCTTTTTAAGGCTGCACCCGTGGCATATGGAGGTTCCCAGGCTAGGGGTCGAATCGGAGCTGCAGCTGCCAGCCTTCGCCACAGCCTCAGCCACAGCAACCTGGGATCTGAGCCGTGTCTGCAACCTACACCACAACCACGTCTACAACCTACACCACAGCTCATGGCAACGCCAAGATCTCTGTGTTCTTAATTCATTAAATTGTCATTTTAAACTTTATGGACAGTACATCCTGTGGTTGAATTAGAGACCTATTGGGGAGAAAAAAACAGTATCGTTAAGTCTACCTTTACCTCTATACTGTTTGGGTGTCTTTGTGTGGAGTTGTGTTTCTTTGTTTTTGTTTTTATTTGGCTGGGCTATGCAGTAACTTGATGTGGCATCTCAGTTCCCCAACCAGGGATTGAACCCCAGGCTGTAGAAGTGAAAGCAACTAATCCTAACCACTCGGCCACCAGGTTTCTCCCTGGAGTTTTTCTGTTGTAATCAATTTTATTTTCATACTTGAATTGAGAAGTGAGAATTGATGGCTGTGCTTTATGATTTTTTTTTAAGTGCTTTGATCCTATACTTGGCTCACAGGGAATTACTTATTTGAACAGGATTCAGACAAATAATTTGTAATACCGGCTTATTTGCTGTGAAGAATTTCACTGTAATTGGATCAGTAAACCTTTTGGTCCATCCACTAGGGCAGGGTTTGGCCTGTTTTTTTTTTTTTGTATGGCCAGCGAGCTAAGAATGGGGTTTGTTTCTTTTCTTCCTTCCTTTCTTTCTTTTTTTTTTTTTTTTAGGGCCATACCTATGCAGCTTCCCAGGCAAGGGGTCCAGTCAGAACTGTTGGCTGCCAGCTTAGGCCACAGCCACAGCAACGCCAGATCTGGGCCATGTATGTGATCTGCACCACAGCTCATGGCAACACCAGATCCTTAACCCACTGAGCAAGGCCAGGGATCGAACCCTCAACCTCATGGTTCCTAGTCGGATTCATTTCCATTGTGCCACGACGGGAACTCCTGGGGTTTGTTTCTTGATTTTATTAAGAATTGGGAGGAAAAGAGATAAATATGTGACAGAGACCTTATGTGACTTACAAAGCCTAAAATACTGTTTATCTTGTCTTTTACAGAAAGAATGGCCCAGTGCCTGGATGAGGACATGAAAATAATTTTATTATAATAGAATTTGATCTGATGAAATATCTTGGTTTGTTTTAAAAACACTTTTAAATATGCCCTCTTTTATTTTATTTTATTTATTTTTTAATTTTTAAAATTTTTTTGTCTTTTTGCCTTTTCTAGGGCCACTCCTGCAGCATATGGAGGTTCCCAGGCTAGGGGTCCAATCGGAGCCATAGCCACCGGCCTACGCCAGAGCCACAGCAATGCGGGATCCGAGCCGTGTCTGCAACCTACACCACAGCTCACGGCAACGCCAGATCCTTAACCCACTGAGCAAGGCCAGGGATCAAACCTGCAACCTCTTGGTTCCTAGTCGGATTCGTTAACCACTGTACCACGACGGGAACTCCTAAATATGCCCTCTTTTAGAAAACCTAATAGAGAATTACAAATTTAGATTAAAGTATTTAGAGAAAAATTTTGGCCTTATCACTGAAGCGTGCTTTATAGACTTTGATCATAGTTTGTTTAAATAGGAACTCTCCTTGTATAAGTGTATGTTTACAGATCATTAAGTATTGGCTGGTACACTTAAAGCTGGTGTGCCTGTTTCACTACTAGCTGAAGGCCAATGAACTGAAGATAAAGCTCTCTTAATGTTCATAGACAATAGATAGATGAATGCTTTCAGCATTGTTTGAAGCCACACAGGCCCCATTGCCCTACTTGCCACTTTAAAGGTATAGAATGAAATACATATGTAGTTTTTATTTTACCCAAACTATTAGGCACTTTGTTTTGTTTACCAAAATTATCATGGAATTTAGTCACTTTTGTTTCTTGAATGGTTTGGCCATTAAAGATGATTTTTAGGAGTTTCCACTTTGGTGCCACGGAATTGACAGCATCTTGGGAGCCCTGGGTCACAGGTTCAATCCCCGGCCTGCCCTACTGTGTTGAGGACCCGGCATTGCACGGATGTGGCCTAGTCAACTCTGGCTCAGATCTGATCCCTGGCTCTGGAACTCCATGTGCCACAGGGTGGCCAAAAATGAAAAGAAAAAAAAAAAAAAAAAAAAAAAGATGTTTTTTAAACGTCTTTCAATGCCAAATATAGGAATCCTGAATTTTAACTTTTTTTTTTTGTATTTTTAAAATTAAAGTGTAGTAGATTTACAAAGTTGTGTCAGTTTTTGAATTTTAACAGTTTTGAAACCTTCTAATTGCATAATAGAATAAAGAGAGTATTTATGATGGAGATTTTAATATCTTCAAACAGTTCAGTTTGGCTAAATACTGACAGCTCAGTACAGTGACTAGCAAGTTTTCATAAGTTAGTGAAGGAAGTATATATTATGATATGTTATTGATGAGAGGCAGCCAATTGAGTTTTTTTAAATTAAGGTGTAGTTGGTCTACAATGTTGTGCCAACCAATTGTTTTATAGCTATGACTGATGAATTATTACAGAAGATTGTGGTAAAGGCCCAGGGCAAGAAGTGACAGATGAGGTATAGGTATGAAAATAGCTATTCCACATGATTGTGGTTGAGATATGAATACTGATGAAGGATCTTCTGTGTGTAGAACAGGTGCTATAGAATGTATACCCCCAAATTCATGTTGAAATTCTAACCCCAATGTGATGACATTAGGAGATGGGGGCCTTTAGCAGTTGATTAGATCATGAAGGTAGAGCCCTCATGAATGGGTTTAGGGCCCATAAACAAGAGACAGCAGAGACTCTCTCACCCTTTCTGTCATATGAGGACACAGCGAGAAGACTGTCCATGACCCAGGAAGCTAACCCTTATTAGCTACACCTGCCAGAACCTTGATCTCAGATGTCCCAGCCTCCAGAACTGTTAGAAATAAATGACTCTTGTTATAAAACCACCCATCCTATGGTATTTTTGTTACAGCAGCCTGAAGAGACTAAGACATGTTTTCAGGTTTGGGTGAGCAAGCAAGGACAGTGCCTGTTAAGAGTAGGATAATTTCTTTCCTATAAGCAACTTAAAAGCAATGTCTTCATATCCTGCTTACTGTTCAGATAACTCGCCCAAAGAACATTTGTTGAATGAAGGAAGGGAATGTACATTATCACAGTCCGCTGAAGAAAATACACAAATAATGCAAACTATTGCATTTGGAATGGATAAGCAGTGAGATCCTGATGTCTAGTACAGGAAATTATGTCTAATCACTTGTGATGGAACATGATGGAGGATAATGTGAGAAAAAGAATGTGTGTGTGTGTGTGTGTGTGTGTGTGTGTGTGTGTGTATAATTGGGTCACTTTGCTGTACAGCAGAAATTGACAACATTGTAAATCAGCTGTAATTAAAAAGAAAATAAATAAGCTGACACACTGCAATGAAGTGTCTGAGCTGTGTGGTGTGTTCTTGAAAGTACAAAGAAGGGTGCTTAACCAGACTTATGGAGTCAAAGAAAGTTTCCTGGAAGAGACTTAATTGAGACTGGAAAGATAATGAAGGGTTCTCTCAGGTGTGGTAAGGAGAAGGAAAGACTGTTCCAGAAAGAAGTGACAGCATGTATGAACATTTAAGTGCTGAGAGAGCAAGGCCTCACTGCTTCCCTGGAAGAAAGTGTGAATGGCTGGAGCCTTGCCTGTGAGTGGCAGGAGTTGGTGAAAGCTGGGCTGGAAAAATGAGGGGGCCTTTTGTAAGGGCTTGCGGCAACACTGGATCCTTCCTTAACCAAGTGAGCGAGGTCAGGGGTCGAGCTCGCATCCTCACAGAGGCAACATTGGGTCCTAACTTGCTGAGCAACAATGGGAACTCCATTTTTTGTTTGAGACAGTCTATCAGGGGCTGCTCTGTGGGAGGATTAGGAATATGCCTTTCACTATGAAAGGAGCAGAGTTCATAGGCACTAGGGATGCAGCAACAACAAAACACAAAAATGTCTGTTCCTCTGGAGCTTTGAGGGGTAGCGAGTGACTAAGGGGAAAAAATATTAAGTTGAATGGAGAAAAATAAAACTAGCCTAGAAATGATAGGAGGTTGTGATTTTAAATGAGGTGTTTAGGGACAGCCCTCTGAGAAAGTGATATTTGAGGGAAGGTGGGAAGAAGCTTACGTAACAGATTTCTGAAAAGAATGTGTCCCAGATAGAGGACAGTGGATGAAGGCCTTGAGGTTGGAATCTTATATGTACATGACTGTTTGGGGGGAAAGTGGCTAGATAATGGTAATGCTTTTGTGCATAGTGAAATGTGAGTTATTTGTGGGACATCCAAATTGTGATGACCAGCAAGTAGTTCGGAAGAGGTCCAGTCTGGAAGGAAATCTATAGATCAGCAGATTATAGGAGGTATGGAAGTATTGTGTGAGAGTCCCTGGAATGAAATGTGGAGTGAGAAGGATAGAGGGCTGAGGAAGGAACCCTGGGAAACACACATGTTGGGTAAGGATGGAAGCCTGCAAGGAAGACTTAAGTCTTAAAAGTAAATAGTAGAACAGGAGAGGGTGGCGTGATGGTCCCTGTGGCAAGGGAGCATCTTTGCCTTTTGTGTCGTCCTTATTTCCCTGCCAGCTCCCAACCAAATCAGCCTTTGAGTACAGCTGTCCCAACCCCCATCACCTAGGACTCCAGTAAAAGTTATCGAATCTCCTTTCCCTAAACTTACCCTTGTCAGTCATTCTTCCACACCTTTGTGATAGCAGTCTTTCTAAAACACATAAATACTGCCAGGACTCTACAGGATGAAGTCTAACCATCTCAGCCTGGCATAAGATGCCCTTCATGATCTAACACTCCCTATTCTTACTTCCTGGTTCTTTTTATCTTCACATCCTAAATTTAATGCATTCAAATATTTGTCCTTTCTGGAAGGACACTTCTTTGCCTCCAGGCCTCTGTGTGTTTTCCTGTTTCCTGGAATGGCTACCTCTATGGTTCATTAACACCACAAGATTTGACTAAAGTGTTACCTTCTCTCCAAGCAAAACCAGAATCTTCCCTTAAGGCTGGCTTCCTGGTTTGTTGAACATCTGTAGTATAGTCCTAGTGATAGTATCTTTTTTATTTGATTTGATTTTTTAAAAGTATAGTTGCTTTACTGTGCTGATTTCTTTTTCTTTCTTTCTTTTTTTTTTTTTTTTGTCTTTTTGCTATTTCTTGGGCCGCTCCAGCAGCATATGGAGGTTCCCAGGCCTACACCAGAGCCACAGCAACGTGGGGTCCGAGCCGCGTCTGCAACCTACACCACAGCTCACGGCAACGCCGGATTGTTAACCCACTGAGCAAGGGCAGGGACCGAACCCGCAACCTCATGGTTCCTAGTCGGATTCGTTAACCACTGTGCCACGACGGGAACTCCTACTATGCTAATTTCTGCTGTACAGCACAGTGACTCAGTTATACACACATATATATATTCTTTTCCTTTATAGTTTATTTTAAGAGATTAGATATAGTTTGCTGTGCTATACAGTAGGACCTTATTTATCCATTCTAGATACAACAATTTTCATGTACTAACCCCAAACTCCCAATCCTTCCCTCTCCTTCCCCCCTGCTCCCTTGGCAACCTCAAGTCTGTTTTCTATGTCTGAGTCTGTTTCTGTTTTGTAGATGGGTATATTTGTGCCATATTTTAGCTTCCGTGATAAGTGATATCCTATAGTATTTGGTTTTCTCTATCTGACTTATTTCACTTAGAATAATCACCTCTAGGTCCATCCATGCTGCTACAAATGGCATTGTTTTGTTCTTTTTTATGGCTGAGTAATATTCTGTTATATGTGTATTTAAGTTGTTTCCAAGTCTTGGCTATTGTGAATAGGGTTTCTATGAACATAGGAGTGCATGTATATCTTTTTGAATTATTGTTTAGTTTGGGTATATGCCCAGAAGTGGAATTGTTGGATCATACGGTAATTCTGTTTTTAGTTTTCTGAGACACCTCCACACTTTTCTATATTGACTGTACCAACTTACATTCCCACCCATAATGTAGGAGAGTTCGCTTTTCTTTATTTCCTCTCCAGTATTTGTTATTTGTAGATTTTTTGTTTCCAATAATGGCCATTCTGACTGGTGTGAGGTGGTACCTTGTTTTGATTTGCATTTCTCTAATAATTAGCGATGTTGAGTATCTTTTCATGTGTCTGCTGACCATCAATATGTCTTCTTTAGAGAAATGTTTGTTAAGATCTTTTGCCCATTTTTTGATTGAGTTTTTTTGTTGTTGAGTTGTATGAGCTCTTTTGTATATTTGTGGTGATTCAGACTTTGTTGGTCACATCATTTGCAAATATTTTCTCCCATTCTGTAGGTTGTCATTTTGTTTTGTTTTGTTTTAATGGTTTCCTTTGTTGTGCAAAAGCTTGTAAGTTTGATTAGGTCCCATTTGCTTATTTTTGTTTTTATTTCTATTGCCTTGGGAGAGTGACCTAAGAAATATTGGGTACAATTTATATCAGAATGTTTGCCTGTGCTGTCTTCTAGGAGTTGTATGGTGTCATGTCTTATGTCTTTAAACATAAGAGTTAATTTTTGTGCATGGTGCGAAGGTGTGTTCTAACTTAATTGATTTACATGCAGCTGTCCTAACTTTCCCAGCACCACTTACTGAAGAGATTGTCTTTTTCCCATTTTGTATTTTTGCCTTCTTTTTTGAAGATTGATTTACTGTAGGTGTGTGGGTTTGTTTCTGGGCTCTCTGTTATGTTCCATTGATCTGTGTGTCCTTTTTGTACCAATACTATACTGCTTTGATTACTGTAGCTTTGTAATACTGTCTGAAGTCTGGGAGAATTACACCTTCTGTTTTGGTTGTTTTTTGTTTGTTTGTTTTTAACTCCTCGGTATTATTTTGGCAATTGTGGGTCTTTTTTAGGTCCCATGTAAATTTTTAGATTGTTCTGTAAAAAATGTCATGAGTAATTTGATAGGGATCACATTAAATCTGTAGATTGTTTTGGGTAGTATGGCCATTTTAACAATATTAATTTTTCCAATCCAAGAGCAGGGTATATATTTTCATTTCTTTGCATCCTTTTTAATTTCCATTATTAATGTTTTATGGTTCTCAGTATGTAAGTTTTTCACCTCCTTGGTTAGCTATGTACTTTTTTTCAGTGTGATTTTAAAAAGTATTTTTTGGGGTTTTTTGCATTCTCTTTCTGATATTTCATTATTAGTGTAAAGAAATGCAGCTGATTTCTGAATGTTAATCTTATGTCCTGGGAGTTCCCATTGTGGCCTTGCTCATTGGATTAAGGATCCAGCATTGCCATGAGCTGTGTTGTAGGTCACAGACACAGCTCAGTTCTGGCATTGCTGTGGCTGTGGCATAGGCCGGCAGCTATAACTCTAATTCAACCCCTAGCCTGGGAACTTCTGTATGCTGTGGGTGCAACCTTAAAAAGACCAAAAAAAAATCTTGTATCCTGCTACTTGGCTGAAGTCATTTATCAGATCTTGTAGTTTTTGTGTGGAATCTTTAGGGTCTTCTTTATATAGTATCATGTCCTAATGATAATATCTTGAAATTGTCTTTTGTTTGTTTTCCCTCAGTTGATCATGTTGTGTGATCCTTTTAATGTATTGTTGGATTTGGTTTGCTGGTATTTTGTTGAGGATTTCTGCATCTATGTTTATCAGTGATATTGGCCTGTAATTTTCTTTTTGTTGTTGTTGTTTTCTCTTTGATTTTGGCAACAGGATGATGATGGCCTTGTAGAATGAGCTTGGGAGTCCTCCTTCCTCTGCAGTTTTTGGGAAGTGTCAGGATAGGTGTTAACTATTCCCTAAATGTTTGATAGAATTTGCCTATTAAGCCATCTGGTCTGGACTTTGTTTGTTGGAAATTTTTTGTTTGTTTGTTTTTGCTTTTCACGACCACACCTGTGGCATATGGAAGTCCCAAGCTAGGGGCCAAATCGGAGCTGCAGCTGCTGGCCTGTGCCACAGCCACAGCAGCGCCAGATCCAAGCCATGTCTGTGACCTACACCACAGCTCACGACAGTGCCAGATACTTAACCCACTGGGTGAGGCCAGGGATTGAAGCCACATCCTTATGGACACTAGTCGAATTCATTTACGCTGCGCCACAACAGGAACTTCAGCTTCCTGTTGGAAGTTTTTTTAGTCACATTTTCAATCCAGTACTTGTGATTGGTCTGTTCATATTTTCTATTTCTTCCTAGTTTAGTCTTGGAAAGTTGTACCTTTCTAAGAATTTGTCCATTTATTCTAGTCTATCCATTTTATTAGTTTGTAGTAGTCTCTTAATGAACCTTTGTATTTCTGTGGTATCATTTGTAGTTTCTGCCTTTTTAAAATTTTATTAATTTGAGCCCTCTTTTTTCTTGATGAATCTGGCTAAAGGTGCATCATTTTGTTTATCTTTTTAAAGACTCAGCTTTTACTTTCATTGATCTTTTCTATGTTTTCTCTGTCTCTATTTTATTTATATCTGCTCTGATATTTGTGATTTCTCTCCTTCTGCCAACTTTGAGTTTTGTTTCTTCTTTCACTGGTTGCTTTAGGTATATTTGAGGTTTTTCTTATTTCTTGAGGTAAAATTGTATTGGTATAAACTCTCTTAGAACTGCTTTTGTTGCATCCTGTAGGTTTTGGATCATTGTGGTTTCATTTTTATTTGTTTTCAGGTTGTTGGCTTTTTTTTCTCTTTAGGGCCACAGCTGTGACCTATGGACATGCCCAGGCTAGGGGTGGAATCAGAGCTGCAGCTGCAGGCCTACAGCACATCCATGGTAACACTGGATCTGAGCTGTATCTGTGATCTGTGCTGCAGCTTTCAGTAACGCTGGATCATTAACCCATTTACCAAGGCCAGGGATTGAGCCCACATTCTGACAGACACGATGTCAGGTTCTTAACCCACCAAGCCAGGAGTTCCTCTAGGTATTTTTTGATTTGGCCTTTGATTTCTTCAGCAATCCATTGCTTATTTAGTAGCATACTGTTTAGCCTCCATGTGTTTTGTGGGTTATTATTATTATTATTATTATTTTTTTTTTGTCTTTTTGCTATTTCTTTGGGCTGCTCCTGCGGCATATGGAGGTTCCCAGGCTAGGGGTCGAATCGGGAAAGATAGTTAATATGATTAATATGATTTCAGTTAAATTTATTGAGGCTTTCTGGGCCAGCATGTGTTCTATCCTGGAGAATGTTCCCTGTGCACTTGAAAAGAATGTATATTCTGCTGCTTTCAGATGGAATGACCTATAAATATCAATTAAGTCCATCTATTCGAATGTGTCATTTAAGTTCTGTGTTCCCTTAATGATTTTTCTGTTTGGATGATCTGTTCCTTGGTGTAAGTGAGGTGTTAAAGTCTCCCACTATTGTATTACCTTTGATTTCTCCTTTTATGGCTGTTAGACTCCCCCCCCCCCCTTTTTTGGCTGCCCCATGGTGTATGGATTCCCCAGGCCAGGAATCAGATCGAAGCCACAGTTGTGACCTACACCACAGTTGCAGCAGTGCTGGATCCTTTAACACACTGTGCCAGGCTGGGGATTGAACCTGCATCCTGGCGCTGCAGAGATACCATCAATCCTGTTGCCCAGCAACAGGAATTCTTATGGCTGTTAACCTTTGCCTTATATACTGAGGTGCTCCTATGTTGGGTGCATATATATTTACAGTTGTTTTATCTTCTTTTGGGATTGATCCCTTGATCATTATGTAGTATCCTTCTTTGTCTCGTATAACAGACTTTATTTTAAAGTCTGTTTTGTCTGATGTGAGTATTGCTACTCCAACTTTCTTGATTTCCATTTCAAGAAATGTCTTTTTCCATCCCCTCACTTTCATTTTGTATGTGTCCCTAGATGTGAAGTGGTCTCTTATAGACAGTATATATGTGTCTCACTTTTGTATCCATTCAGCCAGTCTTTGTCTTTTGGTTGGAGTATTTAATCCATTTATATTTAAGGTAATTATCAATATGTATGTTCTTATTGCCATTTTCTTAATTATAGGCCTTTTTTCCCTCCCTCTTTTATTCTTTTAAGCTGATGACTATCTTTAGTGTTGTGTTTGGATTGCTCTGTGTGTGTGCGTGTGTGTTTATTGTAGATTTTTGGTTTGCAGTTACCATGAGGTTTTGCTCTAGGAATATATGTATATGTGTATATGTATATACAGATAGATAGACAGATAGATACACACAATATTGTTTTAAGTTGTTGGTCTCTTAATTTCAAATGCAGTTCCAATATCCTTCATTTGTACTTAGCTCTTCTTACCATGGCTGGTTTTGAGATCTTATTTGTGTATGAATAATTTCCTACATTTACTGTATGTTTGCCTTTATCAGAGAGCTTTCCCACTTGTAGTTTTCTTTTCTTTTTTTTAGGGCTGCACCTGAGGCATATCGAGGTTCCCAGGCTAGGGGTTGAAACAGAGCTGTAGCTGCCGGCCTGCGCCACAGCTACAGCAACACGGGATCTGAGCCATGTCTGCAACGTACACCACAGCTCACGGATCCTTAATCCCCTGAGCAAGTCCAGGGATCCAACCTGCATCCTCATGGATGTTAGTCGGGTTTATTAACCACTAAGCCATGAGGGGAACTCCCCCACTTGTGGTTTTCTTGTATCTAGTTACAGCCTTTTCCCTGTAGAGAAGTTCCTTTAGCATTTGTTGTAAAGTTGATTTGGTGGTACTGAGTTCTTTTAGCTTGTGCTTGTCTGCAAGGTTTTGATTTCTCTGTCAAACCTGAACGGGAGCCTTGTTGGGTAGGGTACTCTTGGTTGTAAGTTTTACCTTTTCATCACTTTAAATATTTGTGCCACTCCTTTCTGGCCTGCAGAGTTTCTGTTGAAAAAATCAATTGATAACCTTATTGGGGATTCCCTTATGTATTATTTATTGCTTTCCCCTTGTTGCTTTTAATATTTTCTAATTATCTTTAATTTTTGTCGGTTTGATTAATGTGTCTTGGGTGTTCTTCCTTGGTTTTAGCCTGTATGTGACCGTTTGCTTTCTGGACCTGGGTTCCTTTCCCTTGTTAGGGAGCTTTTCAGCTCTTATTTATTTCCTCAGATATTTTCTCAGGCCCTTTCTCTTTTCTCCTTTTGGGACCACCTCTCCTCACTCCCCCATAATGTCATAATGTGTATGTTGTGTTTGATGCTGTTGGCGAGGTCTCTTAAAATGTTTTTCTTTTTTCTTTCCTGCACTCTCTCTCTCTCTCCTTTTTTTTTTTTTTTTTTTTTTTTTTTTGGTTTTTAGGGCTGTACCCGTAGCATGTGAAAGTTCTTTGACTAGGGGTCTAATTGGAGCTGCAGCTGCCAGCCTGTGCCACAGCCATGGCAACACCAGATCCTTAATGCACTGAGCAGGGCCAGGGATTGAACCCTTATCCTCATGGATGCTAGTGAGATTTGTAACCTGCTGAGCCACAACAGGAACTCCTGTTTTCATTTCTTTTCATTCTTTTTTCTTTATTCTGTTCCGCAGCTATGATTTCCACCATTCTGTCTTCCAACTCACTTATTTGTTCTTCTGCTTCATGTATTCTGCTGTTGATTCCTTCTACTGTAGTTTTCATTTCATTTATTGTATTGCTCACCTCTGCTTTTATATTTTGTAGCTCTCTGTTAAACATTTCTTACGAATTCTTGGTCTGTGCCTCCATTTTTTTTTTTTTTTTTTTTTTTTTGTCTTTTGTCTTTTGGTTGTTGTTGTTGTTGTTGTTGCTGCTATTTCTTGGGCCGCTCCCGCGGCATATGGAGGTTCCCAGGCTAGGGGTTGAATCGGAGCTGTAGCCACCAGCCTACGCCAGAGCCACAGCAACGCGGGATCCGAGCCGCGTCTGCAACCTACACCACAGCTCACGGCAACGCTGGATCGTTAAACCACTGAGCAAGGGCAGGGACCGAACCCGCAACCTCACGGTTCCTAGTCGGATTCGTTAACCACTGCGCCACGACGGGAACTCCGTGTGCCTCCATTTTTTTTCCCAAGATACTGGATCATCTTTAATGTAATTACTCGAATTCTTTTTCAGGTAGATAATCTGTCTCAACTACACTACACTACACTAGGGGATTTCTCTTGGTGGTTCTGGGGATTTCTCTTGTTTCTTCATCTGGAATGTATTTCTTTGCCATGTCATTTTGTCTAAATTTTTGTGTTTGAGGTCTCCATTTCACTGGCTCCATAATTGTAGTTCCATCTTGCTTCTGGTGTCTGCCCCCTAATAGGCGAGGCTGGTCTATGGGCTTATGCAGGCTTCCTGGTGGGAAGGACTGGTGCCTGCCCACTGGTGGGTAGAGCTGAGTCTTGTCCCTGTAGTGACCAGGGCTGTGTCAAGGGGTGTGTTTAGAGGCAGCTGTGGGCTCAGGAATACTTGAGGCAGACAGTCTGTCTGCTGATGTGTGGTGCTGTATCTCACCTTGTTGGTTGTTTGGCCTAAGGCATCTCAGCACTGCAATCTATAGGCTGTTGAGTAGGGCCAGGTCTTGGTGCCCAAATGGCAGCCTCCAAGAGAGAGCTCATTCCAATGTGTACTCCCTGGTACCTTACCACCAGTGTCCTTGTCCCCACAGTGAGCTATAGTTGCCCTTCACCTCCCCAGGACACCCTCCAAGACTAGCAGGTAGGTCTGGTGCAGGCTTGTGTGACATCATTGCTTTTCTCCTCAGTTCTGGTATGCACAAAACTCTCCAAGAGTGGAGTTTGTTTCCCCCAGTCTTGGGGAATTCCTATGATCAATGCCCTCCCTTGATCCTTTTCCTAGTGCTTAACTTCCAGGCTGGGGAGCCTGACACAGGGCTCAGAACTCTCACTTCTTTTACAGTTGATGGTTTGCCTGTCCAGCAAGTATGGGATTTGATGATATGGGAAAGTGCCCTCCTGGCATCTCATTGTGGATTCTTTTTTGTCTATGGATGTAGAATATCTTTTTTTGTTTGTTTTTTTGGGTAGTAGCTTCCAGTATTTTTTGTCAGTGGCTGTTCAGTTGTGGTTTTGATGTTTTTGTGGGAGGAGGTGAGCTCAAATCCTTCTATTCTGCCATCTTGGCTCCAATTCCACCCTCTCCAATTATGAGCTCCTAAGACAGCAGCTTTGACCTGTGGACCTTTGTATTCCTGTGTGTGTGTGTGTGTGGCTGCACCCATGACATATTGAATTTTCTGAGCCAGGAATGGAAACAAAGTTGCAGCTGCACCCTGCCCCACAGCTACAGCAGTGCTGGAGGATCTTTCTATTTCTAGTGCTTGACTTAGGGTATTGAATATCCATGCAGTGGTTCTCAAAGTGTAGTCCTTGAACCAGCAGCATCAGCAACACTGGGAAGAAACTGTAAGAAATGCATATGTGTGGGCCCTATCCCGTACTTACTGAATCAGAAAGCCGGGGGATGATGCCCAGTAATGTGTTTTCACAAGCCTCCAGGTGAGTCTGATATATTTTAGAACCATTAGTCCAATGAGATGAATGATGGACAACATTCACTCAGAGGAATAAACTCTTGTCTCATGGTAACTGGGGGAGGAACCTTCCACTTGTATTCAGACCTTAGAAAAAGGAAACAGCCATGCTGTAGTGATGGCTGCAAGAACGTAAACTAGTGAACATATAAAGTTATTATTGACAGTATTTTTGATATGAATTGGGGCTCAAAATCAGTCCTGGGCATATTGACTTGAAACCTTTAAAATTAGAGTTAGATAAACTAAAAGAAGCAAACTTATTACTTAAGAAATCACTCATCACACCATCAGAGATAACTACAATTATCAAGGATTATTTCTGTTATTATGGTTTTTATTCTTTTTGCTTATGCTTAAGCTCATCTACGTGTGTGTTTGTGTATGTGTTTATGTTTTATTCAGAAACCTTTATATATAAAATATCTTTCAGGAGTTCCTGTCATGGTTCAGTGGTTAATGAATCCGACTAGGAAGCACGAGGTTGCGGGTTTGATCCCTGGCCTTGCTCAGTTGGTTAAGGATCTGGCATTGCTGTGAGCTGTGGTGTAGGTTGCAGACGCGGCTTGGATTCTGTGTTGCTATGGCTCTGGTGTAGGCCGGTGACTATAGTTCCGATTGGACCCCTAACCTGGGAACCTCCATATGCCGTGGGAGCGGCCCTAGAAATGGCAAAAAGATCAAAAAAAAAAAAAAAAATCTTTCAAATATTAAGAAGTTGAAACATACCTTAATCTCTTGACCCTTTTAAAGATGTATTTTCACTTTCTAATATGTAATTTGGGGATTATAAGATAAATCTTGGGTCACGTTCAGTGAAATTTTATTTGACTAATTACTGTCTATTTTAATGGATCTACCTATACTTTGAAAGTTCTTAGAGCAATTTTAGGTTTACAGCAAAACTAAGTGGGAAGTACAGAGAGTTTCCAGCTTGGGGTCCATTTGGAGCTACAGCTGCCGGCCTTCACCACAGCCATAGCACATGGGATCTGAGCCATGTCTGTGACCTGCACCACAGCTCACAGCAATGCCAGAGCCTTAACCCACTGAGTGAGGCCAGGGATCGAACCCACAACTCATGGTTCCTAGTCAGATTCGTTTCCACTGTGCCACGACAGAATTCCAGTGCAGCAACGTTGACTCATCATTATCACCCAAAGTCCATAGTTAACTTGAGGGTTATGAATTAAATGCAGTAAGAACTATAGAACAGATAAAGTGCAAATTAGTAATCAATATAACAAATGGGTGTTTTGCTAAAATTAAATACCTATGTTGAGTTTAATAGTAGACTGAAGTGTTAATATATTTTATTTTTCACTAGTTAAAGTTATGGTTTCCATTTCAAGCATGATCATTGCGAGACTGTCATTATCTTAGATATTACTGTTTTCAACCCAATTTGTGATTTTGATGGACAGTTTGAATAGTTTACTGTAAAAACAGTACTGAAAGATAAGTACTCATTTAATGACAGATTCTTTATTGCCTAGTTAAAGCTACACTTATTGTTATGAAGTGCTGGAAAATGGTGCAGAACCAGTCTGACCAGTACAATTGAAAATAGTACTGGAGTTCCCGTTGTGGCTCAGTGGTTAACGAATGTGACTAGGAACTATGGGGTTGAGAGTTTGATCCCTGGCCTCGCTCAGTGGGTTAAGGATCCGGCATTGCCATGAGCTGTGGCATAGGTCGCAGATGTGGCTTGATTCCCGAGTTGCTGTGGCTCTGGCGTAGGCCGGTGGCTACAGTTCCGATTAGACCCCTCACCTAGGAACCTCCATATGCCGCAGGTGCAGCCCTAGAAAAGACAAAAAAAAAAAAAAAAAAAGAAAAGAAAAGAAGATATTACCACTCTGGGGCTGCTGACTTTTTGAGTTTGGCCTGCTATGTGCCTCTTCTCTTCTTGTTACTGTCTGCATCACTTGACCTCTGCTTGGCACCAATAAAGATAATAAGCATCAATGCAGAAGTGGGTACTGCAATTTTCTGCCAGCATTTAGATATAAAGATGGTTGTTCAGAAGATCCAGGACATATATAACTTTTTATAATTCTTAGAAAGTGAAAATAACTTCTAAATTGTCAGAGAACTCATGAATCTCCAAAAATAAGTCATTAGATCCAAGAAACTCACCGTTATTGAGTACTAATAAATGATACTGTCAATAACAAAATAAGTTCATTAAACAGTAACATAGTATTGGAATTCCCGTTGTGGTGCAGTGGAAATGAATCCGACTAGGAACCATGAGGTTGTGGGTTCGATCCCTGGCCTTGCTCAGTGGTTTGAGGATCCAGCATTGCTGTGAGCTGTGGTGTAGGTCAGAGATGCGGCTCGAATCTGGTGTTGCTGTGGCTCTGGTGTAGGCTGGCAGCTACAGCTCTGATTCGACCCCTAGCCTGGGAACCTCCATATGCCGCAGGTACAGCCCTAAAAAAGGACTAAGACAAAAAAACAAAAACCAGTACTGTAGTATTTAAATAAATTCACAAATTAAAAAAAAATCTCACCAAAACATTGAATAGCAGAGTATTCATCAAGGCTTAGTGTAAACGAATCTGACTAGTGTCCATGAGGATGCAGGTTCTATCTCTGGCCTCGCTCAGTGGGTTAAGGATACAGTGTTGCTGTGAGCTGTGGCATAGGCCACAGATGCGACTTGGATCTGCCGTTGCTGTGACTGTGACTTAGTCTGGCGGCTATAGCTCTGATTGAACCCCTAGCCTGGGAACCTCCACATGCTGCGGGTGCAGGGAAGGAAGGAAGGAAATACTGAATAGCTAGCCTTGTCTTAAACTTTTAAAATTTGTGCCAGTTGTTCTTGTTGTGTGTTTGGTTTTTTTGTTTGTTTTTGTTTTTGCCGTACCCATGGCATGTGGAAGTTCCTTGGCCAGGTCAAACCCACCCCACAGCAGTGACCAGAGCCTCTGTAGTCCATGACAACACTGGATCCTTAACATACTGTGACACCAGAGAACTCCAGGATTTGTGCCAAGTTTAAACTGCTTTTCTTGCTATTCATATTTTTTAAGTCTACATTTTGTTTTTGTCTATTCTACCTTCTCTCTACCTGTGTTCTTGCCCCAACTTACTACCCCAACCCTCAACTCTCTCCTTTGCTACATATTTCTTCTGGTTTCATGGTTTTGGTGAGGCTACGGTCACAGTTCCCTGCTCTGGTCAGTTTTTATGTATTATCCAGCCTCTATGAGTGGCCCTTAGGTGTGCACACAACCCAAAGTGGACCAACAAACAGTCTTTATCTGAGAAGTCTATGGAATGAAAGCCAACAGAGAGAGTCTTTTGTTCTTTGTAGATGAAGTGGGGATGGCATAAGAGTTGAGCTTCCTGAGTAATACTCCTGGAGGAAGCCATTTGTAATAGGATAAAATGAGACTGAATAAGAGGAGCAAGAGAACGAATCCTGGAGGTAAAGTCTGTATCTCCACCTGTGTGGTTACCTAGTTATCTTGTATCAAATTACCCTTTTGGCTGAAGCTAGTTCCAGTTGAGTTTTTCACTTGGCACACTTTTTTTTTTTTTTTTTTTTTTTGGCTTTTTAGGGTTGCCCTTGTGGCATATGGAGGTTCCCAAGCTAGGGGTCCTATTGGAACTCTAGCTGCTGGGCTACACCACAGCGACAGCAACAGCAACACAGGATCTGAGCCGTGTCTACAACCTACACCACAGCTCATGGTAATGCCAGATCCTTAACCCACTGAGCAAGGCCAGGGATTGAACCTGTGTCCTCATGGATGCTAGTCAGGTTCATTAATCACTGAGCCATGATGGGAACTCCATCACTTGGCACACTCTTGAAAGCATCCTTAAATAATCCGTATTGTAATTTTAAAGATTTGTCCTTTTTTACAGGTGAAGATGGAGCTGGAAAAACAAGCTTGATAAGAAAAATTCAGGGAATAGAGGAGTACAAGAAAGGCAGAGGATTGGAATATTTGTACTTAAATGTTCATGATGAAGACAGGGATGGTGAGTGTCATTTATTTGTAATGAAAGTTTCCTAAAGCCTTTCCAAGTTGCACTGCTATCCATATTAGTCTGACTTTTCTTTTTTTTTTTTTTTGGCTTTTTGCTATTTCTTTGGGCCGCTCCCGCGGCATATGGAGGTTCCCAGGCCAGGGGTCGAACCGGAGCTGTAGCCACTGGCCTACGCCAAAGCCACAGCAACGCGGGATCCGAGCCGCGTCTGCGACCTACATCACAGCTCACGGCAACGCCGGATCGTTAACCCACTGAGCAAGGGCAGGGACCGAACCCACAACCTCATGGTTCCTAGTCGGATTCGTTAACCACTGCGCCACGACGGGAACTCCAAGTCTGACTTTTCTTAGTGTGTCATTTTTTATTAGGAGTCCTACTATATCATGCCAGTCAATAAAGTATTATATTATGGCATACTTTTATTGGTAGGGAATTGGGATTCATATAGTGGTATTTTTAAACACTGTAAAAGATAGTCTCATGTGCAGACTTTTACTTTCTTGGTAACCTTGAAGCATCTCAGTTTTTCAGTTCATTTTCCCTCAAGGTAATAGTATCCTCTATGATTGTTTTGCCTCTCTTTTTACCTTCTTCTCATTTTTTGACATAAAAACATCATCTGCTCTCCAGCTTTTCTCATCTGATCAGCCATTTTTTTCTTCTGTACATCACTTGTCCTCTCATTTTTGTATATAATAATTTGAATATGCGTGGCTCTATCTGCTAGTGTTAAGAGTAGAAACTTTATTCAGTTTAAGGTTTGGGATTGAGAAATAGGAAGCAGAGGATGCTGATACTCTGTGTTGGCAGTCTAATCATGTTTTTAAATACTTGTTAGGACCATACTGAATTGGTAGACATCACCCAAGTATTTGAACATTGCCAAAGGAAGTTTCTCCTTTGGAGAGCCCTAAAATATACTAAGTAGTATTGCTAGTTGGATGACGTAACTTTATCCTGTTGTCTTAGTAACTTTCTTTTGTCTGTTGTAGATCAAACAAGATGTAATGTATGGATCTTAGATGGAGACCCGTATCACAAAGGCCTCCTTAAATTTTCACTGGATGCCATTTCTCTGAAGGACACTCTAGTTATGCTGGTTGTTGATATGTCAAAGCCTTGGACTGCTTTGGATTCTTTACAGAAATGGGCAAGTGTTGTTAGAGAACATATTGACAAATTGAAAATTCCTCCCGAAGAAATGAAAGAAATGGAACAAAAGTGTGAGTAATCTAGAAAATATAGATGTCAAAGACAAAAGGTCCTCTCATAATTGTTACGAACATTGACTTTAAATAAGGTGTAATGAATGAAACATAAATGCAAGTACTGTTTTTGAAAATTAGTTTGAATGATGTACAAGGTTTTAATATAGTTTTATGTTGGAAACAGACATATGGCAGCCTCCATAGTAAGGCTCCCTTTCTCTTTTGCCAAGATGCTCTATGTATTCATTTTGGAAAGCAGTTTTTCAAGATGAAAAAACTTGAATCTTTTTTCAGCTGCTCTTTTCCAGTAGTTTTTTTTTCTCGATAAGGAGAACACCCCTATTAACCTTGTAAAAATGAAGTATATCCATAAAGATGTTAACAACATAAAGATGTTAAGCTAGTTTTATGGTTTACTATGTACATGGTATATTTGGTACATTCCCATGTAAATTGGAGATTTTCATGGAAATTATAAAAATGATATGGGTGATTGCTAACAAGTTGTAAGCCACTTGTCACCATTCCTCATTTCACTGAGAGCTCTTGTATCAGTTTCATTTTGCTTAAGAAAATATGTGATATGCTGCTGTTTTCAATTGTTAGCTGATAACTTTTAGGGGAAATTTGACAGCTTACTAGAATTTATATGCAAGGAAACAGTAAAAACTTAAGAGCATGTATGTCCTAAATCATTGAAAAAGATGTCTAACTCCTTTTAATCCATACCTTTCTTTCATTGTTGGTCATTGCCTGTGGGGCATTTTTCCCCTAAGTTTATGCTATAGCAGTGGTTCTCAGTGTGTGGTCCCAAGACCAGCAGCATTAATATCCGTTCATTTGGGAGATTGTCAGGAATACATTCTGAGGCCCTCCCCAGAATGCTGAATCAAACTTCTGGTGCATGCTAACACTTGAGAACCACTGTTAGATTTCATCCTCTGATTGGAAGGGTAACAGCTACTAGAGCTGCTAAAGGTATACGCATGCCCCATGTTCCTGGAGGAACTGTGCTCAACTCTTCAAGATTCCCTCTTCTTTGACTCCATGTAAATTTAGGACAGTTTTCCTCCTGTATGGCACTGTATAATATTCCCTCATACTGTTTTAATACTGTGCTGTGGATAATTTGTTTGCAAATTTGTTGTTTTGCCTTGAAATGTGAAAATGAGTCACATGGAAGTCCCTGTGCGTGTATCTCTGGTTGGTTCCTTGAGAATTCCTTGAAGAGTGGTTACTGAGTCAAAGTATACATTGTTAAGTCTCTTGGTATATTCACATTAACTTTTTTAAAGTTTTTGACAATTTTGCAAATGAGTTCTAAAAATTTATCAGTATTGGTAATATCTCATTATTCTTACTGGGGTTATAGAATAAATATGACTAAAGATTGCACATAGGTAGAAAGGAGAAAACCTGAGGTTTAGAGAAAGGAAATTAATATTAGAATATAATCTAAACTATCTTTTAAATTGTGGAATTGCCCATCCCCATCCCACCCCCACCACCAATAGGCATGTATTTATTTTTCTTTTATCCTTTCAGTGCCCTTTGTGAATTAGAGTAAAGGGACAAAGCTCAATTGTGACCTGCCCAAAGTAATTTTCACCAATGAACCAGGCCTGCATTGAATACCACTCTTTGGAGCTGTTCAGTGTTTTTTATTCTGTCTCCTGGTAATTAATGTGGGTCCAGTGTTTCTGAATTGACCTTGAAATAGATTTCCTCAAACCCTTTTGTTTCTTACATAAGACTAAGTCTGAACTCGAGTAAAATATATTTTTAGATTATGGCAGAAAAACTATCTGCTGAAATAAACTATTTCTGAACTATGTATTAAATTATTTACTTTGATTTTCAGTGATTAGAGACTTCCAAGAATATGTAGAGCCAGGAGAAGATTTCCCAGCTTCTCCTCAGAGAAGAAATACTGTGTCACAGGAAGACAAAGACGACAGTGTGGTTTTACCTCTGGGTGCAGACACACTCACACAGAACTTGGGCATTCCAGTACTAGTAGTTTGCACAAAGGTTAGTTTGCTTCCTACAGATTCTGCTCCTGATAGTAACCAGGGATGGACAACTGTCTTATTTTCTAGGCTCCTTTTGAAGTTGACACAGTTTTTCTAGGTAACTTTTCTTAATGAGTAGAAATAATAGTTTAGGAAGTTCCTGTTGTGGCTCAGCAGTAACGAGCCTGAGTAGAATTCGTGAGAATGCGGGTTTGATCCCTGGCCTTGCTCAGTGGGTTAAGGATCTGGTGTTGCTATGAGCTGAGGTGTAGGTCGCAGATGCAACTCAGATCTGGTATTGTTGTGGCTGTGGCTGTGGCCGGCAGCTGCAGCTTCAATTCGACCCATAGCCGGGGAACTTCCAAATGCTGCAGGTGCAGCCCTAAAAAGGAAAAAAAAGAAATAATAGTTTAAAATATTGAGTGATATTCACATTTGTTTTGTAATCTTAATAAGTGTTTCTTTTAAGTAAATTTAAATTTTTTAATTTTTATTTAAAAATTTTTATATGCATTCTTTTAAAAAAATACTCTTTTTCATCATGGTCTATCCTAGGAGATTGGATATAGTTCCCTGTGCTATACAGTCAGACCTTGTTGATCCATTCTAAATGTAATAGTTTGCATCTACTAACCCCACACTCCCAGTCCTTCCCGCTCCCTTCCCTCTCCCCCCACCTTTGGCAACCAAAGTCTGTTCTTTATGTCTGTGAGTCTATTTTTGTTTTGCAGATAGGTCATTGTGTCATATTCCACATGTAAGTGATGTGATATATGGTATTTGTCTTTTTCTTTCTGACTTACTTCACTTAGTATGTTTTCTTTTGTTTTGTTTTTTGCTTTTTATGGCTGCACCTGCGGCATATGGAAGTTCCCAGGCTAGGGGTCAGATCGGAGCTGTAGCTGCCAGCCTACACCACAGCCACAGCAAAGTCAGGTCCAAGCCTTGTCTGTGACCTACACCACAGCTTACGGCAACACCAGATTCTTAACCTACTGAGCGAGGCCAGGAATCGAACCTACATCCTCATGAATACTAGTCAGATTCGTTTCTACAGAGCCACAGTGGAAACTCCCTCACTTAGTATGTCAATCATAGTTTCTTTGGAACAAAATGTTATTCCAAATATTCTGTGATCAAATTTCATTTTCCTAATTCCAATTAGACTTCATTGTACAGTCACCTTAGTAGAAATAATTACAGGTAAGATAATAATCATCAACTTTATAAAATAAAATATTTTTCCACATTGTTTTTATATTTTAATATCGTGAGATGAGGAGATTATGTTCTTAAACTTAATTTTAAAGACCTTTCAGTACTTACTTGTAAAGTTGATAATGCAGCCATCAAGAGCCTTTTATTTTATTTTATTTTTTTTCTTTTTAGGGCCATACTTGCAGCATATGGAGGTTCCCAGGCCTGGGGTCCAGTCGGAGCTGTAGCTGCCAGATTAGACCACAGCAACACAGGCTCCGAGCTGCGTCTATGACCTACACCACAGCTCACAGCAACACCAGATCCTTAACCCACTGAGGGAGGCCAGGGATCAAACCCTCAATCTCATGGTTACTAGTTGGATTCGTTCCCACTGCACGCCACAGTGGTAACTCCGAGCCTTTTATTTATTAAGAGATTCTAACAGGATTCCTGTTAGAAAATTCTGTTTAGTTCTATCACTGTATATACTTTCCAATAAAGTCAGATTTTCTTTAAAAATAGTTGATAGTTCATCTTCTCCCTATCTGGTCCTAGGTGATTTCTTTGCTGTGTAAGCCATGGAATAGTTAAGAAAATGACAGGGCCTAAAAACCCTTTTGAGATCTAAAATTATTCATGTTTTTTGTAACATGAAATTTGCATATATAATTGAAGGAGGGTATGGATTTTATTCACCTTTGGAATAAAAATGATTAAAAAATTTAAACCTAGCTTAAGTTGTACTTTAAACATTACAAAAATCATCCATAACAAAGGATAGTGGTCAAAGTCTAATGCCTGCTTTTCTAATGGTAATTCTTATGTTGTTAATCGTTAATTTAACTTTTCCTTTAAAACTATGCTTAAACTCTCAGAATTCTTTTTTTAGATAGATAGACTTCATTTATTCATTTATTTATTTATTGTCTTTTAGGGCCACACCTGCAGCATATGGAAGTTCCTAGGCTAGGGCTCAAATTGGATCTGCAGCGATAACACAGGATCAACACCAGATCCGAGCTGCATCTGCAACCCACACTGCAGCTCATCCTTAACCCACTGAGCTGATTGGGGCCAGGGATCTAACCCACATTCTCATGGATAGTAGTCGGGTTTGTTACCCCTGAGCCAGGATGGGAACTCCTTCAGAACTCTTTATGTGTGGTTGGTTTGGTAATTCAAACAGATATTTGCCTGTTTTTATACCACAACTTGCTTCATGAAAAGCTCTTATTTTCCAATGGGAAAATGTTAAGCTTAAAGGAACCTCAGTCAGTATCAAATAACTCATAGATTCATAAAAATTTCAAGCCATAAAAATCATCTACAGTATTTCACAGAATCTAAGACACCATCACTTCTACTTCAGTTTAAGAGCTTTTTAAATGTATGGAAGGATGGGAAACTGTATGTCTCAGGATAGATGAAGAATGATGGTTCAACTCAGTTTAAAGATCCTGGAAATTGAGCTTCAGAGAGACCGAGTTTCTTGTCAGATCCTCATATTTCAGTTAAAAATGTCTTTACTAAACTATACATGCTTCTGGAGTTCCCGTCGTGGCGTAGTGGTTAACGAATCTGACTAGGAACCATGAGGTTGCGGGTTCGATCCCTGCCCTTGCTCAGTGGGTTAACGATCCGGCGTTGCCGTGAGCTGTGGTGTAGGTTGCAGACACGGCTCGGATCCCGCGTTGCTGTGGCTCTGGCGTAGGCCGGCGGCTACAGCTCCGATTCAACCCCTAGCCTGGGAACCTCCATATGCCGCGGGAGCGGCCCAAGAAATAGCAACAATAACAACAACAACAACAGCAACAAAAAGACAAAAGATAAACTATACATGCTTCACCAAAAGTGTCATAAGTCAATAGTATGATAATCATGAGTATCTTTAATAATTTGACGTAATTATTCTGTGTTCTATAAAATAGACATATACTACATCATGTTTATTATACAAGGAGACTGTTCTACAGTGTAAATGCATAACGAAAAATTACATATAAAAGTGCATATCAAAGTTGACTTCAAACTAATATTAGGTGTAATGGACAGTGTTTATTTTTAGATTTCATACCTTCTGTTCAGAAAGATTTTGTGAAGCTATTTGGATATCATATTTGAATATGCCTTTTTTTTTTCCCTAACATTTTATTATAGCAAGCAGAATTCAGAGTTGTTTCACTGATTGTACAGGTGGACATTTCAAAAATAGTCTGTAATTCCCCTTTTTTTGCTTTTGGAAATTGACGTGAGAGTGAATAAAGCACCAGAAAAGAAATGAAGGTCAGTTTGGAGTTCTCAGGAGGAACAAAGAGGAATTAGTGAGAAGTGCAGACTCCCTGGATATATTGAGCGTTTTATAGAAGTAGACTAGATTTTAGATTTTAAAAACTTTGTTTTAGGACATAAGTAATTGAGTTAGCAAGTTTGCCCATTCTAAGCTTGTCCTATTACTTTTTCTTCATTCCTTTATGTGCTGTAACTTTTCCTTTTGGTGTTCTCACCACATTCAGTATATCATAGAAGTTGATGTGCTTTTCAATGAAACTATTCATAAGTCTTAAGACTCCAACTTAAAAATCTCTGGACATAGAGGAGTTATTGATACTATAGATCTTACTCATCAATCACAGTATCAGTGGTAGTTTTGTGATATTCTCCTACCAAAAATTGAACTCTTTAAATCATTATATTATTTAAAGTTAATGTTATTGTTTTTTAAATTAACTCCTCAGTGTGATGCCATTAGTGTGTTGGAGAAAGAACATGACTACAGAGATGAGCATTTTGATTTCATTCAGTCACATATCCGGAAGTTTTGTTTACAGTGTATCCTTTTAATACATTGATTGGTGAAATGTACCTTAGCTGTTTGTTTGTTTAAATAAGGGAATTAAATTGATGGATTTTAGAAATCAATGAACTTTTTTCCCCTGCTTCTGGTTGGAAATTTCATTTTAGTTCCCAAATCATTTCTATCTAAGGTATTTGAGATATAAAAAGCAGGTGTTAAAATATGTATCTTTGATTTGCTGTTTAAGATACTCTGACTGAGGAGTTCCCGTCATGGCACAGCAGAAACAAATCCAACTAGCAACAAGAGGTTGCGTGTTCAATTCCTGGCCTCAGTGGGTTAAGGATCTGGCATTGCCATGAACTGTGGTGTGTATAGGTCCCAGACGCAGCTTGGATCCCACGTTGCTGTGGCTGTGGCATAGGCTGGTGGCTACAGCTCCGATTCGACCCCTAGCCTGGGAACCTTCACATGCCATGGGTGTGGCCCTAGAAAAGACAAAAAGACCAAAAAAAAAAAAAAAATCCAGGGAATTGGCATTGTAAACATTCTGATTAAAAACTGGTGTTTATTTCTTGGGGGTGGGCAGTAGGGTAAGATCATATTTGGGTTTGTTTGTAATATGTTGAGTAGGTCATCTCCACATGTAGTCTAATACAAGATCTGGCTGTGTCCATCTAAGACTTACTGAATTAGACTGTTATTCTAAGGTGAGGCTGTTGAATCTACCTTACATTTTTAAAAAAGCTTTCTGGGGAGTTCCCTTCGTGGCGCAGTGGTTAACGAATCTGACTAGGAACCATGAGGTTGCGGGTTCAGTCCCTGGCCTTGCTCAGTGGGTTAAAGATCCGGCATTGCTGTGAGCTGTGTTGTAGGTTGCAGACACGGCTCGGATTCCGCGTTGCTGTGGCTGTAGGCCGGCGGCTGCAGCTCTGATTGGACCCCTAGCCTGGGAACCTCCATATGCTGTGGGAGCGGCCCTAGAAATGGCAAAAAGACAAAAAAAAAAAAGCTTTCTGGGTGTAAGCGATCCTGTGTAGTCTAGGTTGCAAGGATTAGATGAGCCAGTGAATAACATTTACAACTAAATGAAGGATAAAAGAAGGGAAGTGTGAATGCTTTTAAGTGAATTTCCTGTTGAAAATGTCAAGCAGCTTCAGAGCACTGAAGAGAGCTGTTCTCACCCTCTTGGATCAGATGCTTTGCAGTTGCATCCCTAGTCAACATTTCTGGGTCTGAAAAGTGAGCAAATAATAGATAAAAGGAGTAAATATGAATAATAAGTAATGTACACATGTCTGTAGTGTCTGTGGTTTTTCATTGCCATTAGTGGACATTTAATTCAAGGACCTCCTTGAATAATGAATAAGATCGCTTGACACGGGGAGTTTCCCTTTTCCCTTTTTCCTTCAATACTTTCTTCTCCATGTCCCTTTCTTTTCTCATGTCACATTATGGTTGAGTTGGGTTGAATTAAAGGGCATTTGTCTACAAAAGAAAACAAAAAGTGGGAGTAATTGAAGTAGATGTTATAGCCTTTTTGGTTATGTTTGCAGATTAGAAAATTTGAGAAGTCTCTTGAAAAATTTATTTAATGCTACTTGAAAATGTACATATAGAGATGTAACCAGGAAGGAGACTGTCCACTAAAATAATTACAGACCTTTATTACAGCTAGTTGATTTTAAAAGAATACAAAATGAGAAATCACTTCAAGATAGTGAGGTATGTGTATGTGTCAGTAAATGAGGGCAATGATTCAAAATCATCTTCATTTTTAAATTTAAAAAAATTTTAATATTGCAATGCAGAATTTTCCAGTGTGTAAATCTTCCAAATTGAATTAAATTGGTTCTCATTTTGAGAAAGATCATTAATGAAAAGTTCACACAATTAAGCTTTTACTTAAGATTATGATGATTGTTTCTACCAAATCAAGTATTATGACAAGTAATATTTAGCAGTACCACTTCAAGGTTCATAGACATTGGTTCACATCCTAGAAAATAGGAGTATCCCAGTTCAGAATTTAGGCCATTCTCAGCATTTCCTCTTGGCCTGAGTCACCATCTTTTTTGGGACCTGAAGACTTGTGCTACAGTGTGGTCCTAAGCAGAGGTCAGAATTTCTGATAGCTGCTCTGATCAGATCATCTGTCAGTAGTCACATTTGCCCCCTTTTCTACAGGCCTCTTTTTATCTTTTGATCTGCCATGTCATTTGGATAAAAGGTCAAAGTTAGTATCTGCTTTAATTACTCCATCTTCCTTTGATTGTGTTCTGTCAGGTTGTGGTCGTGAAATCTATATGTGTCTTGGATTGTTGCTGAAGGCTTCCTAATTAATGGTACTTAAATGGTTCACCTTCTCTGTCTAGTGCATATCCTGAGCTTTCTCCTCAAAGTCCTGATTCCTTAGACTAGTAAAAACTATGAGAGATGCTACTGCAAACCATTTTTGTTGAAAAAGCAAATGAAACAGTTGTTGATACATAATTATCCCTTCGAGTTCCTGTTGTGGCTCAGTGGTTAACAACCTGACTAGCTTCCATGAGGACGCGGGTTCGATCCCTGGCCTCACTCAGTGGGTTAAGGATCCGGCGTTGCCGTGAGCTGTGTGTAGGTTGCAGATGTGGCTCGGATCCTGTGTGGCTAGGCCAGCGACTGTAGCTCCGATTCAACCCCTAGCCTGGGAACCTCCACATGCCACGGGTACGGGCCTAAAAAGACACACACACACACACACACAAATCCCTCTTTCATGAAGTTTAGGAAGGTTAAAAACAAAAACAAATTTCTCTTCATATGCTTTCAATACAGAAGCAGTAGTGGTGGCATCAGTTACTAAGTTTACCTTCACTTTTTTTTTTTTTTTTTTTGGTCTTTTTGCCTTTGCTAGGGCCGCTTCCATGGCATATGGAGGTTCCCAGGCTAGGGGTCTAATCGGAGCTGTAGCCGATGGCTTATGCCACAGCCACAGCAACAGCAACTCAGGATCTGAGCCGAGTTTGCAACCTACACCACAGCTCACGGCAACGCCGGATCGTTAACCCACTGAGCAAGGCCAGGGATCAAACCCGCAACCTCATGGTTCCTAGTCGGATTCGTTAACCACAGGAACTCCTGGAATTTTTGATTACCATGTAATTATACATTTAGAAGTTATTTTTGAAACTAATACACATAAATGTTAAGCTGAGAACAGTATCTAATGGTATCTGTTCATAGAGTTTATCCAAAAATTTCTTTAACAATATTATTCAGATGGTGCAGCACTTATTTACACTTCAGTGAAAGAAAACAAAAATATAGATTTAGTATATAAATACATCGTTCAGAAACTGTATGGATTTCCCTATAAGATTCCTGCTGTTGTCGTGGAAAAAGATGCAGTATTTATGTAAGTATATTCTTCAACATACTGTTTTATCATGTATTGCTACAATTTGATGGTGCATTATCATTTTTGGTTTTGGGGTGAGACTAGTAGATTTCCTTGATGAGCAGATGAGAATCTGTTTCTAGATTGTTTAATTTATAACGTGCCTTGACTTATTATACTTGCCTTTTAGATTTATTGCAGGCCTGGGCCCTTTTTGAAAGGCTTGCTACTGTAGCTAAAATATCTATTGAGTACATGTATCAGTGTATCTACTTACTCTTTAATTGGTTATGATACATAAAGAACCCAGTGTGTATCAAGACATGCTTTGAAAAGTTAACTGAATAAATTGGGAGGTAAAAATAATTACCACCTTCTCCCTAAAAAAACTGTAATGGCAGTTTTTAAATCTGGGAGATTGAGTAGTTCCATGTCACAGTTGGTTACGGATCTGGCCTATCTGTGACCTAGGTTGCAGATGCAGCTCAGATTCTATCCCTGGCCTGGGAACTTCCAAATGCTGTGGATGTGGCTGAAAAAAACAAAATCAAGAAGATGGATAATAATTTTAAGTAGATATGAGTAAACTTGAGTATTATAATAAAATTTAAATTTTTCATAATTGGTCAAATTTAACTTCATAAAAATATTCCTCTTAATATTATCATGGGTTGAATGAAAGAATGACTATATACATGCGTGAGAATTTATCATATGCATTTCTTTCTAGCCCAGCAGGATGGGATAATGATAAGAAAATAGGAATATTACATGAAAATTTTCAAACATTAAAAGCAGAAGATAATTTTGAAGACATCATAACTAAACCACCTGTCCGAAAGGTAATAGTTTTAGTAATATATGGTCTCAATATTTAGGCTTTTAAACTGAAGAGGAAGTCCATAATTTGAAGATTGTAAGTAGAAAGGTAAGGGAGTCTTTTTCTCTCAAGCTGTGAACTTTCCAACCTAAATAGAGCTCAGCCAAAAGCCTAGAGCGCCTTGGTAGAATAATTGTATTAGATTCTGTCTGTCTAGACGGGTCTTGTATCTTTTCTAAGGTTGTGACATGCATACCAGCCACATCTGTCGAGGCACTCCCAGGTTCCTAGATTTAATTTTAGTCTTCACTGTTATGTATCATTCTTAAGATTATTAAATCTGATTCCAGAAGATATTCCTCTTTCATATGTCTTGATTTCAGTAACCGTATGTGCTGTTTTATGGTTAGATAGTAAAGATATTTCTGAAAAGTTGTGTAAAAATGAATGTTTGTGCATAGTCCTTTTCACTGACTTTCAGTTTGAACATATTTCAGGAAAAAATAATTTTTATATAACCTATAAGACTTAATTAAAAATCCAAATGTTTACATTGAGCATTTAGAAATAAAAAATGTCAAATGAAAAATCAGTTGGTTTGATACTTGGTTTGGATGTCTATCAAAAGAAGTGCACACATTAAATTTTTTTTTTCCGGAGTTCCCGTCGTGGCGCAGTGGTTAACGAATCCGACTAGGAACCATGAGGTTGCGGGTTCGGTCCCTGCCCTTGCTCAGTGGGTTAACGATCCGGTGTTGCCGTGAGCTGTGGTGTAGGTTGCAGACACGGCTCGGATCCCGCGTTGCTGTGGCTCTGGCGTAGGCTGGCAGCTACAGCTCCGATTCGACCCCTAGCCTGGGAACCTCCATATGCCTCGGGAGCGGCCCAAGAAATGGCAAAAAAAAAAAAAAAAAATTTTCCCTTTTCTCTCTTTTACCAATAGAATCGTGCTTTAAGTTGTCTTTTATTCATTCCATAACTGTTTATTGAGCCACTTCTATAGGCACTAGGTGCTAAGTAAGAGGGCGATGCTATAGGGAATCAATACATGTATCATCTCTCAAGTAAGAATAAGTGCCATGGAAATAAAGTGGAGTGCCGGAAGAGTGAGAGAAAAAGGTGGGCAGGGCTGCAGTTTAAGGAATGTGAGGGACTGTCTCTGATGAGAGAGAAGAATGTTGAAGGCAGAGGGAACAGAAAGTGCACATGCCCTGAGGAATGTGCAAGGGACCAGAGAGGCTGGAATGGCCCCCAGAAGGGCCAGAGCAGTAGGAGAAAAAAGCAGAGTTAACGTCTGTGGGGCTTTGTCACGAGGCTACAGTCAGGACTTTGGATTTCATTCTAAGTGGTATGGTAAGTGATAGGAGGTGGAGTTGAGCACAGGAGTGATGTAATCTGGCTTACCCTTTTCTTCTCTTTCTTTTTTTTTTTTTAGGCTTTTGTTTTTTCTGTTATAATTGATTTACATTGTTCTGTCAATTTCTGCTGTATAGCAAAGTGACCCAGTCATACATATGTGTATATACATACATTCTTTTTCTCACATTATCTTCCATCGTGTTCCATCACAGGTGACTAGATATAGTTCCCTGTGCTGTACAGCAGGATCTCATTGCTTATCCAGTCCAAATACAATAGTTTGCATACTAACCCCACTAGCTACCCCTCAGCAACCGCAAGTCTGTTCCCCAAGTCCATGAGTTTGTTTCTTTTCTGTAGAAAGGCTCATTTGTGCCATATATTAGATTCCAGATATAAGTGATATCATACGGTATTTGTTTTTCTCTTTCTGACTTACTTCACTCAGTATGAGAGTCTCTCCTTCCATCCATGTTGTTGCAAATGACATTATTTTGTTCTTTTTATGGCTGAGAGGTATTCATTGTGTATATATACCACATCTTCTTAATCCATTCATCTGTCAGTGGATGTTTAGGTTGTTTCCATGTCTTGGCTATTGTGAATAGTGCTGCAATGAACATAGAGGTGCATGTATCTTTTTCAGTGAAAGTTTTGTCCAGATACACGACCAAGAGTGGGATTGACAAATCATATGGTAGTTCTATATTTAGTTTTCTGAGGTACCTCCATACTGTTTTCCATAGGTGGTTGTACCAGTTTATGTTCCCACCAACAGTGTAGGAGAATTCCTTTTTCTCCACACCCTCTCCAGCATTTGTTATCTGTTGACCTGACTTACCCTTTTCAAAGGGTCACTCTGCCTACTGGGTGGAAGGTAGACTGTGGTGTGCATTGTACAGAAATAGGAGAAGCAAGAGACATTTTCAACTACCTTTCACCATATTATTCAGCAGATAGAAGAGCTGTTATATTTTTATTGCAGGGAAATGAGGGGCAAGTTGCTTTTCACTCAACTGCTATATTATTGGCCCTATTGAAATACCTAACTGTTGAGCAGACTTCATAAGCAAGACTATAGGCCTGTGTCTCTCAGGTTCTAATACAGTAGTTTCTGGTCACTATGGCTTTTGAATATAAATTAAGTAAAACTAAATAAGATAAAAAATTCAGCCCCTCAGTGATGTTAGCCACATTTCAGTTGTTCAGTAGCCACAGGCTAACATACTAGATGACACAGATACAGACATTTATATATTGTTGCAGGTGGTTACTAGACTACTCTGCTGTAGGGCTATGGGTAGGGTAGCTCATCTGTGTGAATATGGTATAGGTAATTTTAAAATGTATTCTAGGAGTTCCCGTCGTGGCGCAGTGGTTAACGAATCCGACTAGGAACCATGGGGTTGCGGGTTCGGTCCCTGCCCTTGCTCAGTGGGTTAACGATCCGGCGTTGCCGTGAGCTGTGGTGTAGGTTGCAGACGCGGCTCGGATCCTGCGTTGCTGTGGCTCTGGCGTAGGCCGGTGGCTACAGCTCCGATTCAACCCCTAGCCTGGGAACCTCCATATGCCGCGGGAGCAGCCCAAGAAATAGCAACAACAACAACAACAAAAAAAGACAAAACAACAACAACAACAAAAATAAATAAATAAATAAATAAAATGTATTCTAATCTAGAGAGTGAGTTATTAATGACTTTAGCATAATATATTAGAGTTGCTCATTTATGCATCGTTCATTTCAGTTTGTGCACGAGAAGGAGATTGTGGCAGAAGATGACCAGGTGTTTCTTATGAAGCTACAGGTATGAAGTTATATCAAAAGCAGACTTAGTACAGTTAAACTGTTCTCGTGTATATTTTCTTTAAAAATAAAGCAATATATGTCTGAACGTCTAACCTAGAATTTTTTGTGTGTTTTTCAGTCCCTTTTAGCAAAGCAACCACCAACTGCAGCTGGAAGGCCTGTGGTCAGTATTACAGATTTTGACAAAATTATTCAAATACAGTGCATATTATTTTAGTTTTCTTTTTTTTTTCTTAATTATATCTGTTTCATATGGGTGTGCTTTGCTATAAACTTCATTCCCCTTTAGAATATCTAAATCATAAAGATCTATTTTGCAACACTAGTTGCAGAGCTGAACCATTTGTACGAGTTATTCTATAAATCCTCACAACAGCCCTATGAGGCAGTTACTGTTATTATCCCCATTTTTTAGGTGGGGAGATGACAGCTTTGTAGGACATCATGGCTTGCCTGAGATTATACAGCATGGAGGTTCCCAGGGTAAGGATCAAATTGGAGCTGTAGCCACTGGTCTACACCACAGCCACAGCAACGTGGGATCAGAGCCACATCTGCAACCTACACCACAGCTCACAGCAACACCAGATCCTTAACCCACTGAGCAAGACCAGGGATCAGACCTGCATCCTCATGGCTAATAGATTCATTTCCACTGAGCCATGATGGAAACTCCAAAAAATAGTATTTTAAAATGTGATGGGCCTTTGGTATTCTAATAATGAGGATATGATTGCTTTTATCAATACATAGCTTGCAGTGTAAAGGGACCAGGAGAAGAAATGGGGGAAAGCTGAAAAATAGTTTCTTTATATTATGAAGTTGAAATTTACAGGTTTTATAATTATGGCTTTCCTGTTTTTACATAGGACGCCTCACCAAGAGTCCCAGGAGGCTCCCCTCGGACACCAAACAGATCTGTGTCATCCAATGTTGCCAGCGTGTCACCCATCCCTGCTGGGTCAAAAAAAATTGATCCAAACATGAAAGGTACATTCTTTCTTAAAACAACACCATACATTAGCAATAGAAATCTACCTAGAGTCGTTCCATCTTTTGCTGTAGCCATTATCTTTTTTTAAACTGATGCATGTATATTTTATTTTTTTGTATTTTTAGAAATTTTTATTAAAATATAGTTGATTTACGACGTTGTACCAGTTTCTGCTGTATAGCACAGTGACTCAGTTATACATATATACATTCGTTTTTATATTCTTTTCAATCATGGTCTGTCTCAGGAGATTGAATATAGTTCTTTGTGTTCTACAGTAGGACCTTATTGTTTACCCATTCTAAATGTAATAGTTTGCGTCTACTAACCCCAAATTCATTCTATCCCTCTCCTTCCCTGCTCCCCTTTGGCAACCACAAGCATGTTCTCTATGTCTGCGAGTCCGTTTCTGTCCTGTAGCTGGGTTCACTTATCAGTGGACATTTAGGGTGCTTCCGTGTTGTGGCTGTTGTGAACAGTGCTGCTGTGAACATAGGAGTGCTGCATGTATCTTTTTGAATTATAGTTTTGTCTGGATATATGCCCAGGAGTGGAATTGCTGGATCATATGGTAGTTCTATATTTAGTTTTCTGAGCTACCTCCATACTGTTTTCCATAGTGGTTGTACCAGCTTACATTCCTACCAACAGTGTAGGAGGGTTCCCTTTTCTCCACACCCTCTCCAGCATTTGCTATTTTTAGACTTATTAATGATAGCCATTTTTACTGGTGTGAGGTGGTACCTCATTTAATTTGATTTGCATTTCTCTAATAATTAGTGATGTTGAGCATTTTTTCTTGTGCCTGTTGGCAATCCATCTGTCTTCTTTGGAGAAATGTCTATTTAGGTCTTTTTTTTTTGTTGCTGCCATAGCTATTTTCATTTTTATGCAGTAGTTTCTAATCTTTGTGTCTGTAGATAGAATCTCATACACCATTTTATAGCATAGTCTCTTTTTATGGCTGCACCAGTGCACATGGAAGTTCCCAGGCCAGGGATTGAATTGGAGCTGCACCTGAGGCCTACATCACAGCCATGGCAACACCAGATCCGAGCCACATTTGTGATTTCCACTGCAGCTTGTAGTAATGCCAGATCCTTAACCCACAGAGCGAGGCCAGGGATCAGTCTGCATCCTCACAGAGACAACGTCGGGTTCTTAGTCTGCTGAGCCACAATGGGAATTCCCCGGTATAGTATTAATATATCACCTGTATATCACCTTTATGAAAGCTTTGTGTTATATTTAATCATTCCCCTGTGGTAGGTCATTGAAGAAAGTCATGTTTTTCCTATCATAGGTTATCTGCAGTTAGCATAAAGAAAAAAACTATATGCATGGTAGTTACTTCTCTGGGGATAATTGCCCAGAGAAGAGTAGGTGAGAGTTTGTACCTAATGCTTTTTTTTCCTTTTTATGCTTTTTGATGATGTTTCTTGAATGATCATTCAAGTTACATGTCATCAACATTGAATGTTGGAATTTGCTCACAACCCAGTCAGCTTTCTTTAATAACTAATAAAAGCTTTTACCCTTAGTCTTTCCTTTCTCTTTGTACTTTTCTTCTGTGAATTGTTTATTGTTATACTTCGTCCAATCATTTCTTAGAACTTCTACTGGTTTTCTTATAGGACTGGATGACTTTTTGTAATACTTAAAGCAAATATTTCTCCGCAGTTATATTTTCGAAGAACTCCTTTCAAAAGGGAGATATTTTGGCATCTAACATCTGTTTGAAAATACTACTGGCCCTTTAAAAACAACATTTTAATTTTTTAATAATTATCTTACCTCTTTTGTGTGTGTGTGTGTGGCTGTGCCTGTGGCATGCGGATGTTCTTGTTATTGAACCCACACCACAGCAATAACCAGAGCCACAGCGGTGACAGCACCAGTCAGATCCTTAACCCACTAGGCCACCAGGGAATTCCTAATTATCTTTAACTCTTAAACACTTACTCACATTTTGTTTTATATATGAGTAGATTAGAGAAGTTACCCAGCCTCAAAAGATTAAACTAAACTGGGATTTGGAACATTTTCTGTGTGTGATTCATTTTTTGTGTATGATTACTATAATAATAATTTATAGAAAAGTTGAATGCTTTGAGTACACATTTTTTAATCTCATTTTTTTATAGCTGGAGCTACAAGTGAAGGCGTCCTGGCAAATTTCTTCAATAGTTTGCTAAGTAAGAAGACTGGTTCCCCAGGAGGCCCTGCTGTTGGTGGTGGTAGCCCTGGAGGCGGGGCCGGAGGCGGAAGCAGTGGTTTGCCCCCATCTGCCAAAAAGTCAGGTATAGTTATTTGGAGCTTTAAAACAAACAAACAAACAACAACAACAAAAGCTTTATTGAGATATAAGTTACATACCATGAAGTTCACCCATTTAAAATGTGTAGTTCAAAGTTTTAGTATATTTACAGTTATGCAGACTATTATCATCTTTGTAAAAAGAAACCTCCAACCTATTAGCAATTACCCTTCCCTCCACCACTGTCCTACTAGGTAACAGACAGTCTGCTTTCTGTCTCTTTGGATTTGCCGGTGGAGATTTCATAGCAATGGACTCACATAGTATATGCCTTCTTTAAAATAATGTTTTTTGAGGTTTTTTCACATTGTAGCATATGTATCGATATTTCATTTCTTCTTATTGCTGAAAAAATTCCACTGCATGGATATGCCACATTTTATTTATCTGTTCATCAGTTGATGTATGTATGTTTTCGTTTTTCTTGAGTATATACTTGGGAGTGGAATCCCTGGTTCATGTGGTAACTGTTTTAAATTTTTAAAGAACTGCCAAAATGTTTCCAAAATGCTTTATTATACCATTTTGTATTCTCCCACCAGCAAGGTTTGAGGACCTCAGCTTCTCCACCTCTTTTCCAACATTTGTTATTGTTCATCTCTGTGTTTTTTTGGTTTCTTTTTTTTTGCTCAACCAAATCCAAAATGTCTCATTATTAAAGTATTTGTATATGCATGTTTTAAAAATCGAAGTATAATTGACTTAAAATATTAGTTTCCAGTGCATAACATAAAAATTCAATATTTTTATACATTACAAAATGATCACCGCTTGACCATCATTTTGATTAGAATCATCCTAGTGTCTGTGAAGTTGTATTTCATTGTGGTTTTGATTTGCATTTCCCTGATACTAAACCATGTTGAGAATCTTTTCATGTGTTTTATTAACCATTTGAATATCTTCTTTGGTGAAATGTCTATTCAAACCCTTTGCCCCCACAACCCCTTTTTTTTTTAAAACGACCACACCTGCAACATATGAAAGTTCCCAGGCTAGGGATCAAATCATAGCTGCAAATGCAGGTCTATGCCACAGCAACACAGGATCCAAGCCACATCTGTTGCAGCTTGTGGCAACCTGGAATCCTTAACCCACTGAGTGAGGCCATAGTCCCAACCTGCATCCACATACAAACTGTGTTGGGTTCTTAACCTGCTGAGCCACAGTGGGAACTCCCCTTTGCCCTTTTAAATTGGGTTATTTATCACAGTTTCTGCTGTGGTGCAGTAGGTTAAGAATCTGACTGCAGCAGCTCAGGTTTGGTCCCAGGCCCAGTGCAGTGGGTTATAAAGGATCCAACGTTGCTATAGCTGAGGCATAAGTCGCAACTGCGGCTTGGATTCAATTCCTGGCTTTGGAATTTCCATATGCCACATTGTCTCATCATTTTCTTGATAGTGTCCTATGAAGCACAAAGGTTTTGAATTTTGATGAAATTGCTTTTGTTGTTAGTATAACTGCTCTTTAAACAGACTTTAACCCAGTCTCCTTTTTCCCTTTTTTTTTTTTTCTTTTTCTTTTTGTCTGTGCCTGTGGCATGTGGAAATTCCTGGGGCAAGGATCAGACTTGGGCTGCAGCAGTGACAATGCTGGATCCTTAACCTGCTGCACTGCCAAGGAACTCCCCATTCTCCTTTTTAAATCCCACCTTTTGCCACCATTTTCACAAATTCAAGTATAAACTGAATTACTTCTTGATTCTCTCACTCTCAGTATGAAAGATTACTTTTCTCAGGATTGCTAATTTATTTACCACTCACTTATCTTCTTTCCAGATTCCAAAATTTTGTTGCTATTTTTTTTTTTTTACTGTTCTTATTTATTGTCTTACTCCTTTTTAAAAACTGTCTTTATGAGATTAAATGGTAAGTGCTAGTTTTACTTCTATTTGGCAGCAGAGCCCACAATTTAAAATAAGGAAATTTGTTTTTTATATAACTTTTTATTTTAGATAAAGTTGATGAAACTGTTGGCAGTTTTTAAATGAAGAGACATTGATGTAAAAGATACTTTGATTTATGTTCAAATCTTAGTTTCTTTTCCTTTATTGTAGGCCAGAAGCCTGTCCTGTCAGATGTTCACGCAGAACTAGACAGAATTGCACGAAAACCTGTTACAGTTTCTTCTACAACATCTACATCTCCTACAGAAGGAGAAGCTTCTTGAAGATACCAAATAAAGCCATTTATTCAGTTTTTGGGGATAATGTAAACTTGCCTCTGCCTTCTCCTTCAAAAGTGGAATTAGGGAGCTGGAGTGCTTTTTCAGATGGACTAAATTTATGTCTTTTTTGTGTGTGTGGTTGCCCATTTTTATAAAAGGGAGCTATACAGAAAAAAGTTATTCTACACTATGTAGAATTTCTATTTGCATCGCCACTTTGCATAAGGAAGTAATTTTGGATTTTGAAAAACTCAGATTTATAGATCTGAAATACAGCCATGTGAGCATATTCTAAAGGCTACTTAAAACATATAGGAGGGTTTGGGAAGGGCAGAAAATAATGTGCTTTGGGCATTTGACTGACTTGAAAGTCCAGGCTTATTTTAGTTAAGATTTAAAAATCATTTTAAAGAATTATGTTGTTAGCTTTTCTGGAAAAGAGAAAATGATCAGTTGTCAGGTTTCCACACCAACATGGAATATGCGAGAAAACTATCAGATAGCATTTGTCACACTAGTCACTGTCTCAATCCATGATCCTGTAAGTTGTCATCACAATATGATTTAGAAATACTGGTTAAGATTTGTTTCTTTAACTGAGAAGAAAAGAAAGCACACTGCTGAAATGTATAAAAGAAAAATGCAGAGGTTAAGATGTAAAGAGGTAACAGTCTTTGGATTTGTCTATATATATATATATATACATATATATATATACACACACACATACACACACAGACATATATATATATGGCTCTGCCTTAATATACCCCTATTTTGTTTGTGACTTTCAACTGTAATCAGTTAATAAAGTATTTATTCTCTGCATTCAGGTTCAAATAACTTGTTGCATTCTCTTAAATTTGTATTTATCATATAATGAATACAATTTTTTAGTATTTTAAAGTATTTGACTTAATAGGATTATTAAGTGTTCTGGTCTTTCTTCTTTCTAAGAGACAATTGAGTACATGAGGTTCACTACCCTGGAAGTCTCCTTAAATTGGGAATTTACGTTGATCAGTACATCTTCCCCTTCAGGTTGTCTTAAACTACAGAATCTGTGTTTGGCATTCCTAGTACGAAAAATAAGAGCCTTTTATCATCTCGTGGGCGGAAGCTATTTTAAAAGTTTGGCAAATGCACTGAGACATGGTTACTCTCTTATGGGTGAGATTGCCTTTTAGTAGTTCCAGCTTTTCAATACTCAGTTTTCAGTGCTTGTTTTGGAACCTTCACAAGAAGAGCTTGGTTTTCTTACTGAAGTTCAGCTAAAGAACACATGCACATTTGACCTAGTGAGTAATTTCAGATAATTGGGGAAATGGTTACTACCCTTTAAACTGATCTTTGTTATAACTTAAAAATATTCCAAAGATTTTTTCAACAAAATGTTTAAGGACAATACCTCTACTATCTAACATAATTCTTTCGTTAGAATTTTACTTAATCGCTTTAGTTTTATAGTAGTATTTGGCTCCTACTGGTTGAATGTAAATACTGAAAGTATATGAGAGGATTATAATTTGTTTCAATGTGGGAAAAACTTGGGATGTTCATGGGTATGGAAAAATTAATTTGCAAAAACATTTTGTTTGATAAAATATGAGATGAAAAACACCATTGATAAAACCTTCAATCCAGAAAGGGTTCTGCAGTCCTAGTGTTGATTTTTCTAAACTGTTAGTACTTGATGAAGTAAGTGAACTAATGAAGAAATTTGCAGATTGTACATGATGGCCTACTTTGATATGTCTGCTGTGTTTGGGTGTCTGGACCAACACATGTTTCTTTCTGTGCAGCATTGGAGGTACACTAAAAAAATCCTCAGAATTGCATTGTTACCTGAAATAATTGTAATCATTCACTTTATATGGGATTCAATTTTAACTAATCGAAAGTCTTTTGTTTACTGCATTTAAACTTTAAGCCTATTTTTATCCCAGTTTTGGCAAGGAAATTTGTTTTTAAATTCCTTGATTTTTTTTCAGCACTTTTTATTGATGTCTGCAATATAGAAAAGTATACAAGTTATATAGGTGTATGGTTCAAAACATCACAAAGTGACCACATGTATGGAGCATAGGATCAAGAAAGACAATGTTCCAGGCACCCCCAAATGCTTCCCCTGTCAGTAGTCCCACTCACCAAGTAGCTACTGTTCTTTCTTCCAAAGCTATAGATAAGTTTTACTTATTTTTTTAAGCTTTATATAAGTGGAATCATAGAGTTTACATTCTTTTGTGCCAGGCTTCTTTCAGTATTCTGTGGTTTATTCATTTTGTTGCATATAGCAATAGTTATCTGTTCTCATTGCACTGTAGTACTTTATTATGCAAATATATTAAAATTTTTCCAATATGCTGTTGATGGGTGTATATTAGTTACCTATTGCTACTGTAATAAATTATCAGAATTTGTAGCTTAATATAAAAATTCATTATCATACCATTCTGGAGGTCAGAAGCCCAGAATCAGCCATACTAATAAGTTAAATAAGTTTCAGCAAGGTTGATTTTTCTTGTAGGCTCCAGGGAGCATCTGGTTCCCTCTTTTCCAGCTGCCTGAATTCCTTGGTTCCTGGCTCCCTCTCCATCTTCACAGCTAACAGCATCATATCTTCTGCTCTCTGCTTCCATCATACTGCCTCCCTTGTATTGGGATCCATGTGATTAAACTGGGCCCATATGAGTAATCTAGTGTAAGCTCCCTCAACACTTCACTCTGTTTGATTGCATGATTTCTGAGGAGAAATTGGATATTCTTACCTATACTTCTCCATAGGTGTTTTTCCCCTTTGGTTCTTTTAAGGTTTTTTTTTTTTTTTTAATCTTTGATTTTATGCAATTTTTTTTTTTTTTTTTTTTTTTTTTTGTCTTTTTGCTATTTCTTCGGCTGCTCCCGCAGCATATGGAGGTTCCCAGGCTAGGGGTCGAATTGGAGCTGTAGCCACTGGCCTACGCCAGAGCCACAGCAACGCAGGATCCGAGCTGCGTCTGCGACCTACACCACAGCTCACAGCAACGCCGGATCCTTAACCCACTGAGCAAGGGCAGGGACCGAACCCGCAACCTCATGGTTCCTAGTCGGATTCGTTAACCACTGCGCCACAACGGGAACTCCGATTTTATGCAATTTTTTTTTTTTTTTTTTTTTTTTGTCTTTTTGCTATTTCTTTGGGCCGCTCCCGCGGCATATGGAGGTTCCCAGGCTATGGATCAAATCAGAGCTGTAGCCACTGGCCTATACCACAGCCACAGCAATGCAAGATCCGAGCCATGTCTGTGACCTATACCACAGCTCATGGCAATGCTGGATCCTTAACCCACTGAGCGAGGCCAGGGATTGAACCTGCGTCCTCATGGATACTAGTCAGATTCGTTTCCACTGAGCCATGACGGGAACTCTGATGCTATGCAGTTTGAATGTGATATGCCTAGGTGTAGGTTTTGGTGGGGTTTATCTTTCTTAGTGTTTTTCAAACTTCTTAGATCTGTGGTTTGGTGTCTGACATTAACTTGGCATTTTCAGTCATTATTGCTTCAAATATTTTTTCTGTCATTTTCCCTCTTCTAGTATTGTATATGTTAACATTGTTTGTAGTTGTCCCACAGTTTTTGAATATTCTGTTCCTTTTTTTCTGCAGTCTTTTTTCTCTTCGCTTTTTGTAGTTTGGGGAGTTTCTGTTGACATGTCCTCCAACTCAGAGGTTATTTCCTCAACCATGTGTAGTCATGAGCCCATGGAAAGCATTCATCATTTCTGTTTCAGGTTTTATTTTTTATATCTGTGCCTTTAAAAAAATTCTTTCTTAGAATTTATATCTCTTTGCTTATATGACCTACCTGTTTTGGTGTGTTGTCTTTTTCTCTTAAAGGCATTAGCTTTTTATATTAATGGTTGTTTTAAATTTGTAGTCTGATAATTCCAACATCTCTGCCATGTCCGAATCTCATTCTGATGCTCACTCTGTCTCTTCGAACTGTTTGCTTTTCATTTGTGCCTAGTAGTAGCTTTGTGTTGATAGCTGAATATGATGTCCTGGGTAATAGAAACTCCAATGAACAGATCTTTAGTGCTGTGGTGGGGGGATAGCATTCTGTAGTCCTGTGATTAGGTCTCAGTGAACCCGTGTGCATGGGCTGTGAACTTCACAAGTGCTTCTCAGTCTTCCTCAGCTCTCTGCCCCATACAGGGGACAGGATGGCTCAAGGGAGCTAGAGTTGGAAATTTCCCTTCTACCAGGTTGTTTAGGCTCTGATAAACCCCAAAAGTTGAGGTGCTGATAAAATAGTTCCTTCTGAGGGCAGGCCTTGTTAAGAACAGAATACTCTGGGTTATTTCAAAATGGTTACTTTCTCTGTTCCCCTGCCAGAAGCACCAGGGGATTCTCCTCTGAATTTCCCTTTGCTACCCTGGAAGAGCTTCTTAAGGTAAAACAAAGCTTTGGGGATCCCCTATGACTAGGGGATTTTACTCAGTGACTTGTCCACACTGAGCCTCCAGCAATTTGTCAGTTACAATTCAGGCTTTCCTACCAGGGTCCTGTCTCCCTGAGACGTTTCTGCTTCAGTAAGTTGTGATTCTCTTTTCACCTGTCTCTGCAGTTTGGGAGACTGCAGATTTCCCTCAGTTCTCTGACAGACCTAAGAGGTGATTTTTCAGTTAATTCGGCTTTTTTCTTGTTAGGATGGACAAGTGACTTCCAAACTCCTTATTTGGTAGACCAAAAAACCCAGAATCATAAATTCCACCCTCACAATCCTAATCATACCTAGAGAGTCCCTTTGCCAAGTAAGGTAACATTCACCAGTTCCAGGGATTAGGATATAGACATCTTTGGGTGGGTAGTATTCAACCTACCCTAAGATGTTTGGATGGTTTTCAGTTTTCCAATTGATCCTATGAATTGTTATGAACAGTCTTGAATGCATCTTTTGGGAAACATGTTCACTTTTTTGTTGGTTATATATGTAGATGTGGATTGCTGGATCTATAGGCTATATATATATTAAGCATTAGCAAATATTAAATGTTTGGCCAGTTTTTCCAGCTATAGAGGTACCACTCCTGGGATAAAATTTTTCAAATGATGTATCTGATAAGAATCTAATATTCAGAATATGTAAAAACTCTTAAAACTCAATAGGAAGACAACCCAATATTAAAAGACAGTATTTGAATAGATATTTCCTCAAGGAAGATATACAAGTGGGAACCACATGAAAAGAAGTTTGATATCATTAGTAATTGGGGAAATGCAAGTCAAAGCCACAATGAGATAACCACAGCCAAAATAAGTTAAGTGTTGGTAAAGATGTGAAGAAATTCCCATTGCTGGTGGGAATGTAAAATGATGGAACCACTTTGGAAAACTGGTGGTTCCTCAAAAGGCTAAACATTTAGTTACTATGACCTAGCAATTCCACTCCCAGGATATTTACCTAACTGAGGTAAGAACATATGTCTTCCCAGAAACGTGTGTGCAAATGTTCATAGAGCGTAATTTATTATTATAGGTAAAAGATGGAAACAACCCAAGCACCCATCAACAGACAAAAATGGATAAACACAATGTGACATATCCAAACAATGGAACTTTTTTAACCATAAAAGGAAAGAAGTATTGATACATGCTACTACATGGATGAACCTTGGAAACCTTAAGTGAAAGAAGCCAATCATGAAAAGTCACAATGTATGATTCCATTTATATGAAATGTCCAGAATAGGCAAATCCTTTGAAGCAGAAAATAAATTAGTGGTTGCAAAAGAAGAGGGCAATAGGAGTGACTGCTAATAGGTATAGTGTTTCTTCCTTTCCTTTCCTCCTTTTGACTGCACCCACGGCCTCTGGGCCAGGGATTATACTCAAGCCACAGCAGTGACAACGCAAGATCCTTAACTGGCTACATCACAAGGGAACTCCAGTATAGGGATTCTTTTGCCTGTGATGAAAGTGTTCTGAAATTTTATAGTGATGGTGGTTGCACAGTCTCGTGAATGCACTAAAAACTTGGGGAGTTCTCTGATGGCTTAATGGTTAAGGATTTGGCAGTGTCAACTGCTGTGGCTCAGGTTGCTGTGGTGCTGTTTTGATCTCTGGCCTGGGAACTTGTATGAGCCACGGGCATAGCCTTTACTTCAAAAGGGTGAATTATGGTATATGAAATATATATCAGTTTTTTTAATTTACATTACAACCAGCAGTATATAAGAGTTCCAGTTGCTCTGTATCTTTTTGTACACTTGGCTATTGTCTGTCTTTAGTTTTAGACCTTCTGGCAGGTTTTTTATTTTTACAGTAGGATCTTATTTTGGTTTTAATTGTTTTTTCTTGATAACTTTCAGTTAAGTATATTTCATGTTTATTGGCCATTTGGCTATCTTCTTTTGTAAAGTACCTATTTAAGAATCTTAAGAGTCTTGTCTTCCCCCACCCCCCTCAGAAAAATAGGGAAATAATTGCTTCTTTCTTACTAACATATTCTTTGCATATTCAGGATACTAGTTCTTGTCAGAAATGTAAATATCTTCTCCCATTCTGTGGTTTGGTCTTTTTACTCTTTCATACTACCTTTTGATGAATAGAAATTATTGATTCTAATGTTCCATTTGCCTACTTTTCATTATAGTTACTGATTTTTTTTTTTTACCTGTTTTGAAGAAATCTTTGCCCTCTAGGTCATGAAGATAGTTTATGATGTTATATTTCTAGAAGCTTTATTGTTTTGCTTTTCTGTAGTTCTTCTGGGATTGATTTTTTTTGCATGGTATGAAGCAGGGTATAACTTTTTTTTTTAATGTGGTATTCACTTACTCTGATATCATTATTGGAGGGGTATCATCTTTCTGAACTGCAGTGTCACATTGGTCATAATTCAACTGTCCATTTATACGTATCTCTGTTTCTGGGCTTTCTATTCTTTTCCATTTGCCAGTTTGTCTATCCTGTACCAGTATATTATAGTCTCAATTTCTGTAGTTTAAAAAAAGCCTTTATCCAGTACCCTCTGCCGCCTCTATTTTTTCTTAAGATTGCTTTTGCTATCTGCCCCCACCCTCAGCTTTTTTTCTCTTCAGCTGGCCCCAGGCATGTGGAGTTTCTAGGGCAGTAGTCCAATCCCAGCCGCATATGCTATCTACACTGCAGCTGCAGCAACACAAGATCCTTAACCCAATGCCCGCAGCCAGGGATGGAAGCTGGGTCCCAGCACTCCAGAGTTGCCACCAATCGCATGGCACCACAGCAGAAACTCCACGTTTGCTATTTTTGACCCTTTACATTTCCAAATAAACTTTTTCAGGGCTACAGGTACAGCATATGGAGGTTCCCAGGCTAGGGGTCAAATCAGAGTTATAGCAACACCGGATCCTTGAGGGTTTGATCCATGAGTGAGGCCAGGGATCAGACCCGCGTCCTCATGGATATTAGTTGGATTTGTTTCCACTGTGCCACAACAGGAACACCTCAAATAAACTTTAGAATCAGCTGGTCAATTGCCACACCAAAAAAGTGGTATTTTGATTGAGATTGCATTGAATTTATAGATCAATTTGAGGATAATTGTCATCTTTACAGTATCTTCCAAACTATGCACAGAAATATCCCTACATTTTATGTAGGTCTTCAGTCTCTCCTAGCAGTATTTGTATCGTCTTGTACCTTCTTTTGGTAGATTTTTTTTTTTTTCTCAGCTCATTTTTTTGGGAATGCTATTGTAAATGGCACCCTTTAAAATTTTGCATTCTTTGTTTATGGTATGTAAATACTTTTCATATTGATCTTATCCAAAAAGCTTACTCAAATCCATTTGTTAATATAGTAATCCTTCTGTAGTTTATTTTGAATTTTTCTACAATTATGTCATCTGTAAATGAGTATTATTTCGTCCTTTCTAATATTTTGCTCTGTGACACCTATACTCCAGTATACAACTCTGTAGAATTGATGACAGGAAGCATCTTTATCTTGTTCCCCATCTCAGAGTGAAAGCTTTAAATACTTCACTATTGAGTATATTTGCTAGATACTCTTAACAGAAAGAAAGTTCTCTTTCCTGCTTACTTGTATAACAGATTTTATTATGAATGGGTGTTGAATTTTATAAAAAGATTTTTTCTAGAGATAATTTTTTCCTGTTAGTAATACCAGTTATGTTAATTTTTAGAAATATTAAACCAACTTTATACCCCTGAAATAAATTGAACTTGATCTTCATGTATTAGTTTTATTATAGTGCTGGCTTTGGTTTGTCAGTATTTTGATAGGGAGTTCTCATTGTGGTTTAGCAGGTCAAGAACCCAACTAGTAGTCTTGAGGATTCAGGTTCAATCCCTGGCCTCAGTGGGTTAAGAATCCAGCATTGCCGGAGTTCCCGTCGTGGTGCAGTGGTTAACAGATCCGACTAGGAACCATGAGGTTGCGGGTTCGGTCCCTGCACTTGCTCAGTGGGTTAGTGATCCGGCGTTGCCATGAGCTGTGGTGTAGGTTGCAGACGCGGCTCGGATCCCGCATTGCTGTGGCTCTGGCGTAGGCCTGTGGCTACAGCTCTGATTCGACCCCTAGCCTGGGAACCTCCATATGCTGCAGGAGCGGCCCAAAGAAATAGCAAAAAGACAAAAAAAAAAGAATGCAGCATTGCCACAAGTTGGAGTGTAGGTCACATATGTAGCTCAGATCAGCCATTGCTATGGCTGTGGTGTAGGATGGCAGCTGCAGCTCCAGTTCAACCCCTAGGCTGCGAACTTCCATATGCCACAGATGCAGTCCTAAAAAGAACAAATTGGCAAATTGGTTAAAAAAAAAAAAGTTAGGATTTTGCATTATACTGGGAAGAATTAGTTTGTAATTTTCATATTTTTATTAGTATTTGATATCAAGATGATGTTGACATCCTAAATCAGGTTGGGAAGTATTCCCTCTTTATATTCTTTGTAAAGAGTTTGTGGTAGACTGATGTAACACTTGTCAGTTTTGTTTCTTTAAAACTATCAGATATCAATTTAGAAGACTTGTAGAAATTAACAACAGCCCAAATGCTTTTACCCATTACGATTTCCTTATGTGGGGTTTCTTTTTCTTGTTTTTTGTTTGTTCGTTTTGTTTTTCTTTTTATGGCCATACCTGTGGCATATGGAAGGTCCTGGGCCAGGGGTTGATTTGGAGCCACAGCTGTGACCTATACCACAGTTTGCAGCAACACTGGATCCTTAACCCACTGAGCAAGGCCAGGGATCAAGCCCAAATCCTCACAGAGACAACACTGGGTCCTTAATCCCCTGAGCCACAATAGGAACTCCAGGTTTGGTTTTGTTTTGTTTAATATGGGCTTTCTTTTCATTGAAAGTAACTTGATTTTTAAACTGGCAAAATGCCAGAATATAGGAATTCCTCCTTCACATAACACATTATTAATGTCCTTATCAAATAGTTGCTCCCCATGGTGAAATGGAATTTGATGATGTCAGGGAATTTTCAGTGTATGTATCAGATATATTCTGTAATCATGATCACTTCAGAGAATTAGAAAAATGTAATCCATACATATAATAAAAAAGGCATGAAGTGAGAGGTATATGAAATTCAATGATAATTTAGAAGATATTTCTCAGACAATGAGAAAATATATGAAGATAATCATACTTTGAGAAATAATCGGAGTTCCCGTCGTGGCGCAGGGTTTAACGAATCTGACTAGGAACCATGAGGTTGCGGGTTCGGTCCCTGCGCTTGCTCAGTGGGTTAACGATCCGGCGTTGCCGTAAGCTGTGGTGTAGGTTGCAAACTCGGCTCGGATCCCGCGTTGCTGTGGCTCTAGCGTAGGCCGGAGGCTACAGCTCCGATTTGACCCCTAGCCTGGGAACCTCCATATGCTGCAGGAGCAGTCCAAGAAATAGCAAAAAAAGACAAAAAAAAAAAAAAAAAAGAAATAATCTTCCAATCTCTCAATATATGACTCTAGAGAGGGAGAATAATACACATACATACACACTTCATCTTTTTTTTTTTTTTTGTCTTTTTAGTGCCATACCCATGGCATATGGAGGTTCCCAGGCTGGGGGTCAAATGGATCTGTAGCTTCTGACCTACACCACAGCCACAGCAATGCCACATCTGAGCCATGTCTGTGATCTGCACCGCAGCTCATGGCAATGCTGGATCCTTAATCCACTGAGCAAGGCCAGGGATCGAACCCACATCCTTATGGATACTAGTTGGGTTCATTACTGTTGAGTCACAGTGGGAACTCCCTGGTGACAATTCTGTTTTATCTTGGGATAAATTCTCTTTCTAAAATTCAGATGTAGCAGTTCTCAAAATTTTTGGTCACAATACTCCTTTACATTTGTACTTAAGAACCCCAAAGAATTGTTAATATGGGTCATTTATATTTGCTATGATAAATAAAAGCTGAAATTTTTGAAAATATTTTATAAATAGCAATAGAAAATCCATTACATGTTATAACTTTGTAGAGAACAACTTTACAAAACTAAAAAATGAATGTAGATAATAAAATTAGAAATGAAAAAGAAGTAACAATGGACATCACAGAAATACAAAGGGTCATAAGAGACTATTACATGCAACTATACGCCAATAAAATGGAAAACCTAGACGAAATGGACAAATTCTTAGAAAAGTACAATCTTCCAAGACTAAACCAAGATGAAATAGAAAAGATGAATGGACCAATTAACAAGTACTGAAATTGAAACTGTGATTAAAAAACTTCCAACAAACAGGAGTTCCTGTTGTGGCACAGTGGATACAAATCCAACTAGGAACCATGAAGTTGCAGATTTGATCCCTGGCTTCACTCATTGGGTTAAGGATCTGGAGTTGCCATAAGCTGTGGTGTAGGTCGCAGGCACAGCTCAGATCTGGCTTTGCTGTGGCTGTGGCATAAGCTGGCAGCTGCAGCTCCAATTTGACTCCTAGCCTGGGAACCTCCATATGCCACAGGTGGGGCCCTCAAAAGACAAAAGAGAAAAAAATAAAAAATAAATTATAAAAAAAAACTTCCAACAAACAAAAGTCCAGGACTAGATGGCTACACAGGTGAATTCTATCAAACATTTAGAGAAGAGCTAACACCTATCCTTATGAAACTGTTCCAAAAAATTGCAGAAGGGACACTCCCAAACTCATTCTATGAGGCCACCAACACCTCATACCAAAACCAGACAAAGATATCACAAAAAAAGGAAATTACAGGCCAATTTCACTGATGAATATAGATGCAAAAATCCTCAACAAAATACTAGCAAACTGAATCCAACAATACATTAAAAGAATTGTACATCATGATCAAGTGGGGTTTATCCCAGGGATGCAAGGATTCTTCAATATCTGCAAATAAATCAGTGCGATACACCACATTAACAAACTGAAGAATAAAAACCATATGATCCTCTCAATAGACGCAGAAAAGGCCTTTGACAAAGCCCAACACCCATTTCTGATAAAAATCCCCTGGAAAGTGGGCATAGAGGGAACTTACCTCAACATAATAAAGGCCATGTATGACAAACCCACAGCAAACATCATTCTCAATGGTGAAATGCTGAAAGAATTCCCACTGAGATCAGAAGCAAGACAAGGATGTCCCCTCTCACCACTACTCTTCAACATAGTTTTGGAAGTCCTATCCAGGGCAATCAGAGAAGAAAAAGAAATAAAAGGAATCAAGATTAGAAAGGAAGAAGTAAAACTATCACTATTTGCAGATGACATGATACTATACCTAGAGAATCCTAAAAACTCTACCAGAAAACTGTTAGAGCTCATCAGTGAATTTGGCAAAGTCGCAGGATGCAAAATTAATACACAGAAATTGATGGCATTTCTATATACTAACAATGAAAGATCAGAAAGAGAAATTAGGGAAGCAATCATATTTAGCATTGCATAAGAAAGAATAAAATACTTAGGAACAAACCTACCTAAAGAGACAAAAGACCTGTACTCTGAAAACTATAAGACACTGACGAAAGAAATCAAAGATGACACCAACAGATGGAAAGACATACCATGCTCTTGGATTGGAAGAGTCAATATTATCAAAATGACTATACTACTCAAGGCAATCTACAGAGTCAATGCAATCACTATCAATTTACCGAGGACATTTTTCACAGAGCCCGAACAAAATATTTTGAAGTTTGTTTGGAAGCACAAAAAACCCAGAACAGCCAAAGACAGCCTGAAAAAGATAAATGAAGCTGGAGGAATCAGGCTCCCGGACTTCAGACTATACTACAAAGCAACAACCATCAAAACCATATGGTACTGGAACAAAAACAGAAATATAGATCAGCAGAATGGGATAGAAAGCCCAGAATTAAACCCACACACCTACAGCCAGCTCATTTATGACAAAGGAGGCAAGAATATACAATGGAGAAAAGACAGCCTGTTCAATAAGTGGTGCTGGGAAAACTGGCCACATGGAAAAGAATGAAATTAGAACACTTCCTAACGCCATACACAAAAAAAACTCAAAATGGATTAAAGACTTAGATATAAGACCAGACACTATAAAACTTAGAGGAAAACAGGCCAAACACTCTCCAACATAAACAACAGCAACATCTCAGATCCACCTCTTAGAGTATTGACAATAAAAACAAAAATAAAAAAATGGGACCTAATTAAACTTCAAAGTTTCTGCGCAGCAAAGGAAACCCTAAACAAAACAAAAAGACAACCTACAGAATGGGAGAAAATCTTTGCGAATGAATTGACGAGTGATTAATCTCCAAAATTTATAAACACCTTCTGCAGCTCAATACCAAAAAAAAAAACAAACAACCCCATCAAAAAATGGGCAGAAGATCTAAACAGACAATTCTCCAAAGAAGACATACAGATGACCAAAAAACACATGAAAAGATGTTCAACATCACTCATTATTAGAGAAATGCAAATCAAAACCACTATGAGGTACCACCTTACACCAGCCAGAATGGCCATCATCAAAAAGTCTACAAAAAATAAGTGCTAGAGAGGGTGTGGAGAAAAAGGAACCCTACTACCCTGTTAGTGGGATTGTAAATTGGTGCAACCACTGTGGGAAACAGTATGGAGATTCCTCAGAAAACTAAAACTAGAACTACCATTTGATCCAGCAATCCCACTCCTGGGCATCTATCCAGAGAAAACCATGACTCGCAAAGACACATGTACTCCGATGTTCACTGCAGCACTATTTTCAATAGCCAAGACATGGAAACAACCTAAACATCCATCGACAAAGGAGTGGATCAAGAAGAAGTGGTACATATACACAATGGAATATTACTCAGACATTAAAAGGAACGAAATAACAGCATTTTTAGCAACATAGATGGACATAGAAATTATCATGCTAAGTGAAGTCAGTCAGACAATGAAACACCAACAAATGTTTTCACTGACATGTGGAATCTGAAAAAAGGACACAATGAACTTCTTTGCAGAACAGATACTGACTCATAGACTTTGAAAAACTTATGTTTTCCAAAAGAGACAGGGCGTGGAGGGTGGGAGGGATATGCTGGGGTTGTGGGATGAAAATCCTATAAAACTGGATTGTGATGATCATTGTACGACTATAAATGTAATAAATTCATTGAGTAATAAGAAAAAGAAAAGACACATGTACTCCAATGTTCATTGCGGCCCTATTTGCAATAGCCAAGACATGGAAACAACCTTATTGTCCATCAACAGAGGAGTGGCTAAAGAAGATGTGGTACACATACACAATGGAATATTACTCAGCCATTAAAAGGAAAGAAATAATGGCATTTGTGACAACATGGATGGACCTAGAAATTATGCTAAGTGAAGTCAGTCAAGCAATGGGACACCAACATCATATGCTATCACTGACATGTGGGATCTAAAAAAAGGACACAATGAACTTCTTTGCACAACGATACTGACTCACAGACTTTGCAAAACTTATGGTTTCCAGATGAGACAGGTTGGGGGTGGGGGGATGCACTGAGGGTTTGGGATGGATATGCTGTAAAATTTGATTGTAATGATTGTTGTACACCGATAAATGTAATAAAATTCATTAAGTATAAAAAATTTCATAATTGAATATGTAGTCCTTATCTAATTGAAGTTACAAGTTCTGTGTCTAAAATAAATCAAGATAAGTTAATCCAAAAAAAAAATTGTATGTAGAAAAGTGCCATTGTTTTACATTTTCCCAATCTTCAATGTCTGGTTTAATGGAGAACAACTGTATTCCCTCAACTGCTGTATCTGAAGTGATGTGCTTTTCAGTTGAATTTCATGAAAAAAATCCAGCCTCAGAAATACATAGGTGGAAAAGGTAGTATTTTAATAGTTTTTCCAGATAATTGCGAAACTTCTTTTTTGATGCTATAACTTGACAGGTGTTAGTGCTCTAAAGGTCAATCACAATGTGGAATCCATTGGTCTCTCTTACACTCTGAATGGTTTTTTACCCATATTTGATTTTATAACATTATTCATTGGATTTAGAAAAATAGCAGTTCACTGAGTTTCAGAGTTCTTCCAAATCTTGATGTGTCTCATTATAAAATATCTCTCCAAATCACATATTTTCAGTATTATTAGATCTCATTAGAAAAGTTTGGGGTTTTTTTTTGTTTTATTTATTTATTTATTTATTTATTTATTTTGCCGTGCCTGCGACATGCAGAAGTTCCAGGGCCAAGGATTGAACCCATAGCACATCAGTGACCCAAGCCACAGCAGTGACAATGCTGAATCCTTAACCCACTGCACCACCAGGGAACTCCTAGAAGAGTTTAAGTTTCCAGGCTAGGAGCCGAATCAGAGCTGCAGCTGCTGGCCTAAGCAATGCCAAATGCCACAGCAATGCCAGATCTGAGCTTCATCTGTGTTCTACACTACTGTTCACGGCATCACCAGATCCTTAACCCACTGAATGATGCCAGAGATCCAACCTACATCCTCATGGATACTAGTTAGGTTTGTTACTGCTGAGTCACAATGGGAACTCCTGAATGGTTGTGGCTTAATGAAATTAATTTTTCTTTTATTTTAAAAAAAATTTATTAGAGTTTATTTACAATGTTCTGTCCAATTCCGCTGTACAGCAAAGTGACCCAAGTATACATACACATATATATATACACATTCTTTTTCTCGCTTTATCCTCCATCATGTTCCATCACAAGTGACTAGATATAGTTCCCTGTGCTACCCAGGAGGATCTCATTTCTTATCTACTCCAAATGTAATAGTTTGCATCTAACCCCAAACTCCCCATCCATCCCACTCCCCCTTGGCAACCACAAGTCTATTCTCCATGAATTTGTTTCTTTCCTGTAGATTGGTTCATTTGTGCCACGTATTAGATTCCAGATATGTGACATCATTTAGTATTTGTCTCATTAATGCAGTATGTAGCACGTCAGTCTCATAATAATATTAATTTTTATTTCTTCAAGGGGATTATTTTTTCTTTTTGTGGCTACACCCACGGCATATGGAAGTTACCAGGGCCAGGGATTGAATCTGCACCTCTGCAGAGATCAAACAATTGCAGCTGGATTCTTAGCGCAATGCACCATGGTGGGAACTCCCTTCGAGGGAATTCTTAAATGAACTTGTCTTTCTATTTTCCCACATAGTGGTGAAGAATACAACAACTGCAAATTCAGCTTGGGGCTACTGCCTTGCTTTGTGCTAGAGTGCTAGCAGTTCACCCACGGTGCAAACAAATGTTCACACAGTGAAAAGGGCAGATGACCTCTTCCTAGTTAGTTTTGACCTCACAGATTCCCGCAAAGTTCTAAAGACTTGTAGGGATCCTAGGGTCACACTCTGAGAACTGCTGTTGTAATCCAGTAGCCAAATTGGTCATTTGATTTTGCCCCATGTTGGTTTAGAATTTCAAACAAGGCTTTGGTTCAGAAATTTCAATTGACATACTGTGGAGTGTGACTCTTCCAAGTGTTTTCTGTTAAATGTGTTCTGTCTAAATGCTACAACTTGGCCATCATAATTGGGTTAGTCTCCTGTGTTTTGGGTACATACACTCACTCTGGTCTTTCCAAGCTCTGCTCAGGTGGGAAATTCTATTAAGTTGTTGGTGGAAGACCACAATTTCGCTGCACCCAAAACTTTGGCTGCTCTTTAACTGCAGTAAATGCTTAATATTTCATTGAACATTGTTAAACTTCAAGTAAAATAATCTTTTTTTTTTGTCTTTTTAGGGCCACACCCACAGCATATGGAGGTTCCCAGGCTAGGGGTCTAATCAGAGCTGTTGCTGCCAGCCTACACCACAGCCTCAGCAACACCAGATCCGAGACCCGTCTGCGACCTACACCATAGCTCACAGCAATGCCAGTTCCTTGACCCACTGAGCGAGGCCAGGGATCGAACCCATGTCCTCATGGATACTAGTCAGGTTTGTTACTGCTGAGCCATAATGGGGACTCCTGATAGTCCTAATATTTGAAAAACTCTCGAAATGAAGGTGGGAGAACTAAAATCCTGATAAAAATTAATAGGCAAAAAACTACAATACAAAAATAACCCTTGAACATATATAAATATGTTCAATTTTCCTCAGGGAGAAATGCAGGTTAAAAGTATACCAAAAAAGAAGTTCCTGCCATAGGGCAGTGGGTTAAAGGATCTGGCATTGCCACAGCTGTGGTGTAGGTCAAAGTTGCGGCTCTGATTCAGTCCCTGACCCGGGAGCTTCCATATGTTGCAGATGTGTCCATAATTTATTTTTATTTTTATTTTTTTTAGGACTGCACCTGCAGCATATGTAGCTTCCCAGGCCAGGGGTCGAATTGGAGCTATAGCCACTGGCCTACACCACAGCCACAGCAACACCAGATCTGAGCTGAGTCTGCAACCTACACCACAGCTCATAGCAACACTGGATCCTTAACCCACTGAGCAAGGCCAGGGATCAAACCTGCATCCTCATGGACAATAGTCACATTTATTTCCTCTGAGCCACAATGGGAACTCCCATAAATTTTTTTTTAATGTGGTACATAGTATGTGGAATACTACTCAGCCATAAAAAAGAATGAAATAATGCCATTTGCAGGAGTTCCTGTCATGGCTCAGTGGTAACCACCCCGACTAGTATCCATGAGGATGAGGGTTTGATCCTTGACCTTGCTCAGTGGGTTAAAGATCCAGCAGTGCTGTGAGCTGTGGTGTAGGCTGCAGACGTGGCTTGGATCCCCGAATTGCTCTGGCAGTGGTTAGGCTGGCAGCTACAGCTCCAATTCAACCCCTAGATTGGGAACTTCCATATGCTGCAAGGGCAGGCCTAAAAAGACAAACAATAATAACAATGCCATTTGCAGCAACATGGATGCAGCTAAAGGTTCTTAACTCACTAAGTGAATTAAGTCAGAAAGAGAAATGTTCCTCTGAAGAAACACAGGAAAGATAACCAGAAACTAAAAAATATTATCTGAGGAGGGTAGTTGGACGGAATGAAATGGAATGGATAAACTGAACACCTAACTGACCTGAGTGTACCTTTTCGTATGTCTTCGCTTCTGGTACATTAAGGTTTCACATTTAAAAAAACTAATATTTGGAGTTCCCATCGTGGCTCAGTGGTTAACAAATCTGGCTAGGAACCATGAGGTTTCAGGTTCAATCCCTAGCCTTGCTCAGTGGGTTAAGGATCCAACATTGCTGCGAGCTGTGGTGTAGGTTGCAGACTCCACTTGGATCCCGAGTTGCTGTGGCTGTGGTGTAGGCTGGTGGCTATAGCTCCAATTAGACCCCTAGCCTGGGAACCTCCATATGCTGTGGGAGGGGCCCAATAAATGGCAGAAAGACAAAATAAATAAATAAAAATTAAAAAATTAAAAAATAAAAAAAACAAATATTTAATCAACTATGAGGGAAAAACCATGATTTTTTCCTGATTTTTTTTTTCTTTTGGCCACACTGCGGCCTGCAGAAGTTCCTGGGCCAGGAATCAAACCTGTGCCACAGCAGTAACAATACCAGATCCTTAACCCATTGCTCCACTAGGGAACTCCTGTTTTCTGTACTCTTTAATGATGTTCACTGAGGTAAGTCTGCGTGTTAAGAGTAGGCTTGTAGTAAAAAGGCTCCCTGTAATTCAAATCCCAAACTCTTCCCAAGCAGTCAGAAGTTTCTACATTTGTCCATCACATCTCCCACCCAAGTAAACAAAATGTCCTGAACTAAAATACTCAACTATGATACGGGAACAAGGAGGCTAAGTTATCTACGGTCTTTTTCCAGCTAAATATCATTTGGGAATAACTCTCCACACAGTAGCACAGAAACCCTAGGACAAAAGGCATTATTAGCATTCCTTTGCTGTTGCAGCCCTCTGCTGGTATAAATGAAACATGGAGATTGACAATGCTATTTTCTTGTCCTCTAGTCTAGTTTTGTTGATAAACTATCATCCCTAGATTTATTTTCTTTTTTTTAGGACCGTACCTGTGGCATATGGAGATTCCCAGTCTAGGGGTCCAATCAGAGCTGTAGCTACTTGCCTACTCCACAGCCACAGCAACACAGGATCCAAGATGCATCTGCAACCTATACCACAGCTCACGGCAACTCTAGATCCTTACCTTAACCCACTGAGTAAGGCCAGGGATCAAACCCACATCCTCATGGATACTAGTCAGGTATGTTAACTGCTGAGCCATGATGGGAACTCCCTTAGGGCATTTCTGATCCAAACTTTTCTCTGCTTAGCTGGCACAACACCAAACACTCTGAGGTGTTTGGAAATGTTGGCAAGGAAAACTTCAGACTTTATCTTTGCCTTCCAGAACACTATTTCCTGTGTTCTCCTGCTCTAAACACTTTTTTCTCTGCCTTTTCTTTACTTTTTCTCCCACTCCTGCCAGAGTTCTAGCCCAAATACCCTTCTTTCTATAGGTTCTTCCCTTGAACATTTATGTGGTTCTGTTAGCACAATGAGCATCTAGCAAATGCTGTATCTCCTCCAGATCCATATTTGAAACTATGTAACTAGAACTTCCCTTGAACTGTGGACCAGACACCTCAGTGTGAACGCTCATCTGGGTTCTTCATCTTCCCTATGTTAAGACAAAAGATCCCAAACCTGGACATATGCAAAAGGATTACTGAGTGCCCTTCAATGCCATGTATCAGACTAGAGCATCAGCAAAGCGTGGTCCTGGACCACCAGCATCAGCGCATCTTGGAACTTGTTAGAAATATGAACTCAGATTCCACTCAAGATCTCCGGAGTCAAATGCTGTGGAGGAGAGCCCTGGAAATCTGTGAATCAACAGGCCCTCCCAGTGATTCTGTTGAGAATTTGAGGTGAGAACTGCTGAACTGGAGCAGGATCAGCTTGTGGGTAAATCCAGCCCAGTGCCTGTTATTATAAAGTTTTACAGGAGAATTTTCCTTTCTTTTATTTGATGTATTTTTTTCTCTATAAGATTTCTCATTTCAATGTAGCAAGCCCCAGTGTTTATTCAGTATTGTTTATTCATTGCTGAAGATGAACGTTTTCTGTGTGGATGCCCCCATCAGAAGGGCTCCCTAATCATCACTTGGTGTCCAGGGGGGAATGGTTCCAGGACACCCCTGCAGCAGGATACCAGAACCCTCAGATGCTCTAGTCCCTTATATAAAAAGGCATGGTATTTGTATATAATCTATGCACATCCTCTCTTACATTTAATTAATTAATTAATTTTTTTTGCTGGTCCTGTGGCATGTGGAAGTGCTTGGGCCAGGGCCTGAACCCTCGCCACAGCAGCAATCCAAGCTGTTGCAGTGACAACACCTGACCCTTAACCCACTGTGTCACAAGAGAACCCCCTCTCCTATACATTTTCAATCATCTCTATTTTATTTATAATACCTAATGTGGTGCAAATGTAATGTAAGCAATTCCTGGCATGCAGCAAGTTCAAGTTTTTCTTTTTGGAGCTTTCTGGAAGATATATATTTTAATACTTTCTATCATGGTTGGTTGAGGCTACAGCCATGGAACCCACGGAACAGAAGGCCAACTATGTAAATGCTTTGTTCATGGAGCCCTAAAATCTTCAGTTGGTCTTTTAATTCATTAAGAAATGTAAGCAATGCACACCTGTTTTTAAAAAACTGGCAGGAATATTAAGTGTCTAAATCCTAAGCACCCTCAAATCAATCAGAGCAAAGGAGGTTATGGCACAACTGCTGTCTCCTACCTAATAGCTTTCATTCCCTTCACATTATATTTCCATCACATCGTAAGACAATGTTCCTCCATTATGGATAGATTTCTCACCAGTATTATCTGGAGAGCTTCTTACAAAAGCATATTCCTGAGACCTATCCAAATTCAGACACTTTGGGGCTGGATCTCCAAGAATCTTTTTTTTTTTTGGTGTTCCTGTCGTGGCTCAGTGGTTAAAGAATCTGATTAGCATCCATGAGGATGCAGGTTTGATCCCCAACCTTGCTAAGTCTGGTAAGGATCTGGCAATGCCGTGAGCTTTTGTGTAGGTTGCAGATGCCACTCAGATCTTGCATTGCTGTGGCTGTGACTGTGGCCAGCAGCTACAGCTCCGATTAGACCCCTAGCCTGGGAACCTCCAAACGCTGCGGGTGTGGCCCTAAAAACTAAAAAAAAAAAAAAAAAAAAAGATTCTTATGCACCCTGAAGTTTGTGAATCACAGGCTACATTCTTACCCTCTTCTAAGTTCAAAGAGAAGAAGAGACTCCTTTAGTATTGCCCAAGTGCACCATAAACAAACCAAGACCATTGAAAGAGCCATCCATCTTCTCTCTCATAGTCTCCTTTTTCTTTGTAACTTTCCCTCAGTATTTTATTTTGAAACTATCCAAACACAGAAAAGTTGAAATAACTGTACAGTGGACACCCATATACTACTCCATTGACATGTTCCTGCAGTTGCTTTTTCACCAGACTCTCCTTTTACTCATATCTTTATTCATTAACCCATCTTTTTGGGAGGGGGCGATGAATTTCTAAGTAAATTTCAGATGCAGGTAGTGACTTATTTGGGATGATGGTGATTTGAAGAATAACAAAGCACTGAATTCTTAGAGCCCTGGTGAAAACACAGTGGCTTTATTGGACAGGATTTGTTGGCTGCTTTGCCTCAGCAAGAGGTTCAGAATGTTCAATTAAAGATAGAAGGATAGCTTTGGCTGACTGTAGAGTCCCTCCCCATCTTCCTGCAGGGTAGTATCTACTTGTCTCTATTTATTTGAATGGAACCTTTTGTTTTGTTACTAGGGGGAAAAAAAGGGAAGTTTGGGGCTGTGGAGAACAGAAGATAAATGTGGAAACAGAGGGCAGCAGTAACCCCTTCCCTCCTCCATGGGTCTTGAGGCCCTAATGGATAGCCGGTTTGAGGTTTGCTGGGCTAGCGGTTAGCAAGGCCATGAGTCAGACTGCCTAGGCCTACATTCCAGTTGCCCCTGGGTGTTTGACCTTGGATGTTATCCTTGGCCTCTTGGCCTTATTTCCAAACTGAATTTGAGTCTGCTTACCCACTGCATAGCAAAGCCAGCTGACTGACACCCAGTCATAGTGATGGAAAGTACAGCATTTATTGCATAGCCCAGCAAAGAGCATGAATGGCTAGTATTCAAAAGATCAGAACTTCTCGATGGTTTTCTGGGGAGGGCTCTAAAGGCAACATTTGGGGTGAGAGTTGAAGGGGGCGTGACTTACTTCTGATTGGTTGATGGTACTGTAACAACCTTCAGGTTTCAAAAATCTTCATCACCCACCTTCTGGTTCCAACCAGAAGTGTGGCGTCTATGTGCTTGTTGTCAGCATGTAGCTACTATTCTTCACCTGAGTGGGGGGACTTGGTTCCTGCAGAACAACTCAAAATCTGTGTCAGATGTTATGTGCATCCCCTGAGGAGGAGCTAGGACTCTATTCACTGAACTGTTGTTTCTTGCTTTTCTTTCTGCATTCCTCACTTCTCTAATTAGTAACCGCTTGACTCTGCTCTTTGGAGCTCAGGAAAGGCCTAGGAGACTAAAGCCTTTTTCTACAGGCAAGAAACAAGGGGACACAGATGGGCCTTTGTACCTGGAAGGGCTTGGTTTAAGCCTTAGTTTTCTCATCTGTAAAACTTATGACAGTACCTACATTACGTTGTTTTGGAGAAATATGTGTGCCTGGCATATGACTGGATCAACTTCAGTAGATAAAATATAATTACTTTTTTTTTTCAGGGCTGCACCCACGGCACATGGAGGTTCCCAGGCTAGGGCTTCAATAGCAGCTGTAGCTACTGGCCTACACCACAGCCACAGCAATGAGGGATCTGAGCCATGACTGTGACCAACACCATGACTCATAGCAACATAGCAACGCTGGATCCTTAACCCACTGAGCTAGGCCAGGGATCGAATCTGTATCCTCGTGGATACTAGTCAGGTTTTTTTCTGCTGAGCCACAACAAGAACTCCTAATTGATAAGTCTAAGTTCACCAAAATTAACATGTGATCGTAGCAGCTGGTGAACAAGAAAGAGACAAGTAAATTGAACAATTTTGACAAGTAAGCCTAAAACCTCAGAGAGAAGCAGGAGAGAGCTTCCTTAAAATACTTCCAGACAGCCCATAGCATTTAAAATGAAATCCAATTTTTCCCTTGCTGTGCAAGCCCCCTGCATTATCTGGTCTCTGACTACATCTTCAGCTTCACCTACTTCTCCCTTACTTAACCTAGCCACACTAGCCCTTTCAAACTGCGCCGAACTCGTTCAGTCCTCAGGAATTTTGCACCTGCGGTTCCCCTTCTTTGAGTCTCTCCAAGTCGTTATAAGTCTCGATGCGTAAGGCCTCGCGGCAGGGGGCGGGACTAGAGTGAGGCGGAGGCGGGGCCGAGCGGAGGCGGGGCCGAGCGGAGGCGGGGCCGAGCGGAGGCGGGGCCGAGCGGAGGCGGGGCCGAGCGGAGGCGGGACCGGGGCGGGGTCGGCCGGAAGCGGGCGGAGGCCCAGGAAGTGACGGCCTTCGCGGAGTCCGCCGAGACTGAGACGCCAGCAGCTCTCTTGCGTCCCTGGGCCCTGGGCGATGGAGAACGGAGCGGTCTACAGCCCCACCACAGAGGCGCACCCAGCCCCCTCCAGAGGCGCCCGGAGAGGCCTCTCCAGCTACTTCACCTTAAAGCGGCTCAAGGGGCCCTTGCGAATCCTCAAATTTATGCAGCTGGTGAGTCTGCGGGCTGGGCGGGAGAGAGGAGGTTGCGGAGCCGCCCTCAACCTGGCTGTTAGGAAGGGGCAGTTTCCACACCCCCAGTGACTTCCCCCTCTGCCTGGGAAGGGGCTGTTTCCTTCCGGGCTCCCCCTTCCCACCGGCCCCCTCCTCTCCTGGTACGTCCGGGTTGAGTTCCCGGTGGCGACCTAGGACCCCTCAGTGTGTTTGGCGGGCGCAGGAAGTGCGTGGGGGGAGACCCAGGTCGTCCACGCAGACTTTCAACTTCCATAGCGACTTTCATCGCTTCTCCCAGCTATTACTCTGGGAACATTATCTCCCGAAGTCCTCATATTTAGGAAATGAAATGCTTTTTTTTATCTTTCTCTGGTTTTTGCGGTTTTCCTGGTGCGCGCCGATGGGGGCAGTTTAATTTGTTGGACAGAGTCTTTGGATACTGCGCATGGTGTTGAGATGTGTGTGTCCTAAATTGTCTCCAAATAGTTATATATTGGCTGGAAAAGAATTGTTCCTGAATAAGCAATATGTGTGTACTAAATACAAAGTCAAAAGGACAACCTTTTTTTGGTGTGTTTGTACGCAGGTAGCAGTGCCAGGGCACGGTGTACTTCTTTTTCAGTTTCATTGAATTTCAGTTTATTTTAGGCTTTGGTTAAGGACCTTAAACCTATTAGTGAAAATATCAAAACATCTCTGAGGTTTAAATTTTAATTCAAGTCACACACACATCGTTGCTGTTTTAAGCAATGATGAATAACATTTTCTGCCAGAGGGAAAATCAGACTGTTTAGCATTTCTAGTTTATGGGTTGGTTTGGTTTGTTTAACCATCCCACGTGAAAATAGCCAGTTGGTTTCCTTCGGAAGAAATTAAGTTCTTAGAACTCAGATAACCAGAATTTATATTCTTAGAACTCATATGACCTACTTTTATTGTATAGAAGAATAGCAGTGGGAAAACTAATGCTACTTTTTAGCCACTTCTGGGAATAATTAGGAAATCACGTGGAGGCAAGTGACAGGCCTATGGAACTTAGGAGGGTCTGGCTCTACTTTTAGTTCCAAACTGGCAAGCTTTCTGTTCTTAGCAGGTTCAGTTTCCTTTCTGCCATTGTTCCTTTGCATGGATCCTTCTTTCTACCCAGAAGGGCTTCCTTCTGCCCTTCCTCTTGTCAGTTCTCACATGACTTTTAGATACAAGCTATATTTGTCTGCCTTAGAGCTAAAATGTTTCTAAATAGTAGAACTCTTTAGAACAGAAAAGAATAAATATTCATCTGAAGTACTCTTGGTGCTCAGAAGACATATCAATATTGGTCTCTTGTACATTAAATTTCTTTTAGGTTGCCATTATATTTCCTTTCTAATCAGAACTGGCAAATCTAAAGTAAAATTTCTCATTACCTTTGTTATTATAGTTTAATAAACCAAAGTTCCATATCTTTAGAATAGAATACAACCAAAAGTTGGGTAGTGGACTTTTTTTTTTTTTTTTTTTTTGGTCTTTTTGCCTTTTCTTGGGCTGCTCTCACAGCATATGGGGGTTCCCAGGCTAGGGGTCGAATCGGATAGCCGCCAGCTTACGCCACAGCCACAGCAACAGGGGATCTGAGCCGCATCTGCGGCCTACACCACAGCTCACGGCAAAGCTGCATCCTTAACCCACTGAGCAGGGCCAGGAATCGAACCCGCAGCCTAATGGTTCCTAGTCGGATTGGTTAACTACTGAGACACGACAGGAACTCCAAGGGTAGTAGACTTTTTACTTGAATGTGGAGAGGAGGGGAAAGATGAGTTTGCCTTGTAAAGTTGTTAGACTATTCCTGCTTGTTCTCCATCATCCATAAAGAGAAAGTGAAAGAGTAACATCTGATGTCTCTTCGTGAAATCCATTTATTTGTTTATGGGAACTTGTAATTTACAAAATCACTTTTCCTTAATGTAGATGTTTAAAATTTTCCATTATTGCCTTTCATTTCAATGATTGCCTTTTTGTTCCTGCTTTGTCTCTATGAACATCTTACCTCTTGATGACATCATAAGAGTTACCCAGAAAGTCCCAAGAAGTTATATATGGAGTAAGTGAAAAGTGTCATCTAGCCTGGGGCAACAGGCAAAATCTTCTTTGCCTTAACTCAGATTCTGCCTTTAGGTTGTTTTACTTTAGCTAACTTATTTTTTAATTAAATGGAATTGGAGAGCTCCAATTAGGAAGCTATAGTGGAGAAACCCATAATCAAAAGAGGAGGTACTTTAACAAGGGACCTGCAAGCCTTATGATATTTTATTCAAAATATAGTGCATTTCTGTGTTCGGGTACATTATTCTGGACCCATAAATCTTACTAGATTCTCAAAGACCTCAAAAGAGAAATGAATCTTCTTCTAAAACTTAAAAACCAGACACTGTGTACTTAGGAAATTTTTTGAATTCGAGAAGGTTGGATAGATTTCCTCTGAGGTTCTTTCCAGTCTTAAGATTTTTACAAATCTCCGAGGCTCTGTGGGATGTGCTTGCTGGTACAGAGTTGAACACCGAACGGTAGAAAGTGGAGCCTCCAAGCTGAAGGCGAATTTAGAGAGGCAATAGCATAACTAGCTCTTGAGTTACATACTCTTGGAGTTAGAGTATGTGCCTGCCATTCAGATATGACCTTAATTTTTTTTTCTTTTAAAAAACTTTTATTGGGATATAGTTGGCTTACAATGTTGAATTAGTTTCAGGTGTACATGTTGCTTCTAGGCCTTTTGGCAAAGACCAAGTGTAGTTTCAGATGTACAGCAAAGTGATTCATTTATACATATACATATCCATTCTTTTTTCCCCAAATAGGTTATTACAGAATATTGAGTAGATATTGTATAACACTGTGTATGGTGCTATACAGTAGGTCCTTGTGAGTTATCTATTTTATATATAATAGTGATCTGTTAATCCCATCCTCTGAATTTATCCCCCCCCCCCACAGTGACCCCTTTGGTGACCCTAAGTTTGATTTAAAAATCTTTGTTTCTATTTTATAAATAGGTTCTTTTGTGTCACTTTTATTAGATTCCACATGTAAATTATATGATATTTGGCTTTATCTGACTTACTTCACTTAATATGATAATTTTTAGGTCCATCCATGTTGCTACAAATGGGATTATTTTGGTTTTTTATGGCTGAGTAATAGTCCATTGTATATATGTGCTACGTCTTCTTTATCATACTGTTCATCTGTCAGTGGACATTTAGGTTGCTCCCATGTCTTGGCTATTGTGAACAGTGCTGCATTGAACACTGGGATTCATGTATCTTTTTGAATTATGGTTTTCTCTTGATAGATGCCCAGGAGTGGGATTGCTGGATCATGTGGTAGTTCTTTTTTTAGTTTTTTTTGAGATTTTACCAATTTACATTCCCACCAACAGGTAGGAGGGAGGGTTCACATCTTTCTCCACACCCTTTCCAGCATTTATTGTTTGTAGACTTTTTGATGCTGGCCATTCTGACTGGTGTGAGGTGATACCTCATTGTAATTTTGATTTGAATTTCTTTAATAATTTTTGATGAACATCGTTTTTAAATTTTTTTTCATTAAAGTATAGTTGATTTACAGTGTTGTGCCAGTTTCTGCTGTACACAAAGTGACCCAGTCATAAATATATACATATACACACACACATTCTTTTTCCTATATTACAGATGTGACATTAATTTTGTCCAAGGCTTGTCCATAACATAAGCATCCCCTAACTACCATCCACCCTTCCAGGGTGGAGGAAGAGAGACTCAGCTGAGAATTCACTGTAAGGAGTCATTGCAGTTCTAAATTTATGCAATTTATTTATTTATCTGTTTATTTATCCTTAGATTGGTCCTCATACCCACAATTTATTTTGTGAGGTTTTTGTTATTGCTATTTTTGAAGAGGTTTTTTTTTTTTTTTTTTTTTTTTTAAGGGGAGAATTGACATTTGGCAACCTATTTCCTTGTTAGTAAACTGGAGCCGTGAACCAAGTATGTGTGATATTCTTTCTGCAACAAGCTGACATTGTGTTTGTGGTTTCATGTGATTATAATGACTCTTCAGGCAAGCAGTTTGATTTCAGATTCACCAGTGATTTGAATTTATTACATTTTAAATTATGTTATTCTAGAAGTTCTAAGAAACAAATCACATAGAAGCACTTTGTCCTATATCGGTGCTCTTTTTATTATTTAAATGTGAAAATTGAAACTTAACTAAATTGAAATGCTCTGTTTTTACCTTGAAGAAGATTCATAATGTCAGCAAATTATATCTTTAAACTTTTGTGAGAATAAATGTTTGCTCAAGGCAAAGGAGGCTTAGCCTAACTTCAGGCTGACAGATTTGTTTACTTGAACCTTACATATCATTACAAGGTTTTTAACACCAAGTTCAGTAATTCAGACTAATAAAATTTTGTAGGTTGAGCCTTGTAATTATTGGCAAACATTTAAAAGTTCTTTTATGAGAAATTTTTTAGTAGTAGACTGTTAAATGATGGAGAATTAGTATTTAATGTGATGGCTATTAATTTTAAGGAAGATTGAAGTTTCAGAAAAGGTAGTGAAACTGAAATGGAGACACAGGGTAGTCATTATCTGAATGTTTAAGTCATTAAAACTTAAGACCATCTTTAGTCACCAAGACTTCCCAAATGTGCTGACCCTTGCATGTTGGTTTTAATGTGTGATTTAATAGCAAAAGGGGAAATGCACAAAACTATGGTTTTTAACTTCAAAAACTCAGTCTTACAGGGAAAACCTGTACAAACATACATAGCTGTAAAATGAACGTAATAAACAGTGCTTTATGGGGAGGAACAAGTACAGAGTGGGAGTCAGGAGGCCTGGCTGGACAGTTTGGGATTTATTCTGTCAGAGATCCAGTCCATCAGCTGTAAACATGAGGGTAGGAGACTATGTTCTCCAAGGGTCCTCCCAACTCTAACAGCTGGATAATTCCCTTAACTATATTTGGGTAAAATTTTTTATCATTACAAGGAGCCACATTGGGCATACATTAGGCACTTGGTTTAATACTCAGTAAGCAGTATTTCATGTGATGCCTTCATGCTATTGAGAGCAAAACTATTTACTGGAAAATAATCGCTGAGCCATTTATTTATTTATTTAGCTAGCATATGGCAGTTCCCAGGCTAGATCTCTACTGGAAAATAATCATTGAGATTTTTATTTATTGATTTACTTGGCTATGGAGGCTAGGAGTCTAATCAGAGCTGTGGCTGCCAGCCTATACCACAGCCACAGCAACTCGAGATCCGAGCTGTGTCTGTGACCTCCACCATACCTCATGGCAACGCTAGATCCTTAACCCACTGAGGGAGGTCAGGGATCGAACTTGCGTCCTCATGGATACTAGTCAGGTTCATTAACCACTGAGCAACAATAGGAATTCCCCACTGAGCCTTTAATTTCAGGGTTGCATTCACTGTTATTTCCTTATGCATTTCAGTGACCTTACCTTATCTCTCTTCTTATCTTTGGTATTTAGTGCTGGTGACCACACATTGTTCTAAATTCTTCCCTTAACTTTCACATTTTTTCTTTTAAAATACTGCTTACAAGTATAAATATAAACATAAATCTATATATATGATTAAAATAAAATAAGCCACACTTCAGCCTCATAGTCTCATACTTCCCAGCATTACTGTTAGATTAAAAATTAGGAATGTGTTTACTTTGCTTTTTAAGGAATTTTCCTAAGAAGTGTTAATTTTCTATGCTTGTCTGCTGCTGGTTGCCCTTTTCCTTCCTTCCTACCCTTGAACTGTGATGTTCCTTCAGACCTCACCCAGTCCTCTGCTCCTCCTGTTTTCTAACCAGCTAAACTAGACAGGCCATCCCTACATCTAGAAATCCATGCTCCCTGCAGTGACAATCACGTAACCACACTCAACTCTTTAACCATTTTCCGCATCGTTCCCTATCCAGTTAGGTCAGTTGCCTTATTATCCCTTTTGGGCTACCATACAAACAAATCCTTTCCATCATTAATCTGTTCTTTTTGTGTCCCACCCAGAATGTCCTCTCCCTGTCCAGTTCCTGTGTCTTTTGGCCCTGGTTTGAGTCTTGCTTTTCCATTCATCCTTCTCCTGCTACTATTAGTCCGGGTGGATCTGGACATTTTCCTGAAATTTTCCAAATTTATGTATAATGAATGCTCAATTATGAGATATAAAATTATTGTTTTCTCATTTTTTCTTGTTCATTGCTTTCATTGCTCTCTTTATTACATGTTCTTAGACATAATACAATGTTGGATACATAATACACTTCTTTAAATTTAGTTATATTTGACATGGAACATTAGTTTCAGGTGTACAACAACAATTTGACATTTGTATACATTGTAAAATGATCACTTTGTATTAGAGACTGTATAGTGCTGTGGGGGCTTTTAAAGGAAGGTTAGCATCAGAAATGGGGAGTCAGGAGAAATTTTCATTCTGAATATGGCTTATGGTGCTAATTTCTTGGCCTTTGACTGGAAATAGGAACTAGTAAATGTCTGAACTTGATGTGGTACCTCTTGAGTCTCTTAGGAGACTATGAACCCTGCAGAACCCAATACAGCTCTAAGGCTTCAGGTCAGTAAGAATAACTCCTTTAGTAAGTTTGGAATAGGACTTGTAATGACTTGTCACTGATTGCTTCTGGCCCAGCAGACTCCTGCCCTTTTCTTAGAGTAGATAAGCAATCTATGTCTATACTACAGATAAGAGTTTATTGTCACATAGCCTACACTGATGAATATTCCTGATAATCTCATTATTGTAATAAGAATGGTTCAGGATCAACTAATCTCATTTTAGGCTGATATCTTCTCACAGTTAATTGACTTTCATAGACCTCAGGTATATTTTGCAGATTTCTCAGAGAAACTCCTAAAACTTGGGCAACATTTAACATGTAGAGTTGAGAATAAAGCAAATGGAATACTAGACATTTGGTATTTTATTATACTGTGGACATAAAAACTCCTTTTGTAATGATATTTATAAGAGATGATGTACCTTTACATGGTGACCTTCTGGAACTTGTCTCTGTTTGTCACTTTATATCCTTCGGTATAATGGTTGGGGAGCCTTACCTAACATCTGTGTGACTTGAGGAAGTTGTTTGGGATATGCTGAACTATTTTATGCCTCATTATCCTACAGGAAATCACAGTGATAGGATCTATTTTTGTCCTTATATACATTCTTTTCAGTTGTGGGGATGTCTGAATTTTATACTGCTAATAGGAGGGGGGAAATCCCTTATAGGCTTAGATGTCAATTTAGGTTTGGCTTTTTTACTGTTTATTTTGAAATGATGGTCACAGGAACTTGCAGAAAATTTTAAAGGGAGGTCCTGTGCATTTGCTTGTGTGCATCTGTGCTGTTTCATCAAGCACAGTTTTCTTAATCACTACCACAGTCAAGAATCAGAACTATTCCGTAAACCATGTGGTTCCCTCCTGCCACTCCATTATAGCCATACCTTTTCCCTCAGCATCACTAAGTAGTTCTCTATCTCTGTATTTTGTTATTATATAAATGGAGTCATGCAGTAAATAGCCTTTTGAGATTCAATTTTTTTATCCTGCATAATCCTTGGAGGTGTGTATAAAGTTTATTCCTTTTTATTGCTAAGTAGTATTTCATGGTATGGATTACCACAGGTTGCTTAGCCACTGAAGGACATTTGTATTATTTCCTGTTTGGGGCTCTTAAGAATAAAATGCTATGAACATTCATATATTGGTTTTTGCATGAAGGTAAGTCTTCATTTTTTTGGGTCAGATGTAGCATGTAGGAATGCAGTTGCTGGGTCATAGGGCAAGTGCATGATTGGTTTTTAAGAATTGCTAAATTGTTTTCCACAGTGGCTGTACCATTCATCTCTGATTTGATGAAAACGTTTTGTAGTGTAAAATTTTTGTTATACATTATGGAATGTGTGTGTTGATTTTGGTAGCAGTCTTGTTGCCATCCATCCTTCTGCCCACCTGGTATGGGTGAGATGGCTTTTCCCAATAGGCTTTGGCTTGGGTCATCAGTCATTTTGATGATTTTAATGCTCAGGAGGCAATTCCCTTAGCGTCCACAAAACCCACACAAACTGCCCAAGTCCAACTCTCTTTTTTCTCTCTCTCCTTCCTATTTATAGAGATGCATTAGCCCCAGACTTTGAGCCCTGAATCCTACCCCTAGAGATCCTCTTTTCCTCCTCTGTCTCTAGACCCACTCATCTTATAGGTTTCTGTCTTAGCATTTAAACATGCTCAGTTCTCTCTTGTCTAGAAATTCCTTTCCCTTGGACCTCATCCTCTACCCGATCTGGCCACTTGAAGCTGCACTTGGTGACTGGGCCGTACCCGTTCCACTGCCTTTCTGGCTCTCACTTTTTAATGTGATAAGCTGCCCTATCTGACCACACTGAAATGGTCCTGTTGATGTCACCAGCAACCTTCTTGTAGCTCAGGCTAATGGAAACGTTTCAGGATTGTTCTTACCTGACTTCTGAGGAGCATTCAGCATGCTTGATTACTTGCTCTTTGTAGAAATCCTTTCTTGTTTTCCTTTTTTTTTTTTTTTTTTTTTTTTTTTTTTGTCTTTTTAGGGCCAAACCTGTGGCATGTGAAAGTTCTCAGGCTTGGGTGGAATTGGAGCTACAGGTGCTGGCCTGCACCATAGCCACAGCAACGCCAGATCCGAGCTGCATCAACGACCTACACCACAACTCATGGCAATGCCAGACCCTTAACCCACTGAGCAAGGCTAGGGATCGAACCCACAACCTCATGGTTCCTAGTCAGACTCGTTTCTGCTGCGCCATGATGGGAACTCCCTAGAAATCCTTTTTTCTTGATCTACTGCCCCTTGGACTGCTGTTCCTAATTGTCCGTTGCTGGTATCTTTGTTGATCCCTTGTATCTTGGGGTTCCTCACAGTTCTGCACAGGGTCAACCTTCCTCATCCTGGGTGAGCTCCCACAAGCTGCTCTCCACCTCAGACCATCCCCTGAGCTCCAGACCCATATATCCATATATCCTAGGAAGTCAATGCCACCTAACTATTCTGTAGACCCTTCATATACAGCATATTTAAAAGGGAATTTATTCTCTTCCCAGCACCCTTGCGTCTTAAAAGACTTTCTTTCTGCAGTGAGGCACCAGTGTGCAAATACCACATTACACACAACAGTGGGAGTGCTTGACTCACTTGCATTTGGTTGAGCTGCCGAATTAGCCAGCATTAACTCTGCTCCATGCAATGTAAATGCATAAAAAATTATACTTTTTCTAGCCAAGAAATTAAATACTATACAGATTGAAATTGAATGTAGAAAGGAATTGTTCCGATGAAACAAAATGAATTATTTGGAAAGACTGAAAAATAAGTTAATACGCTACTCGTGGAGTTAAGAACAAGACAGCTGGGGAGTTCCCATCATGGCTCAGTGGTTAACAAATCCGAGTAGGAATTTGTTTGTATTCTTCCTGTCTGATGAAGACTTCTGCTGCATCTTCCAGGAATTTCACTCTTCTCCATTACTACTATCCTGCTCACTGTCATTCCGCTGATTCCCGACATAAGCTTCCCAGCCGGATGTCTACCTCAAGTTTTGCCTTATTACCCCCGTCCCTTCTCTATATTGTAGCTAGTACGATCTACTAAAAACATAAACGTGATCATGTCACTCCTTTGCTAAAAACTCCTTAAATCCAGATACCTCAAACTAGTAAAAGGGGCACCTAGAAGATCTGGCTTCTATTTATGTCTCTAGTCTCATCATTTTTGTGCTGCCACCCGCTTGCCTCTAACTGGGTGCGTTAGCCATGTTGACTCACCTCACTCTCACGGTTCAGTGTGTGTTTGAGGGGGAAGGTTTCTGGGCTCTGTGTGTGTGGGGTGGGAAGGTACCATGCTATCTCACCTCTAGGTCTTTCTGTGTACTATTCCTCTGCCTGGAGATTTCTCCCCTGTCTTTTAGCCCCTAAACTGCCTCTACCATCCTCCTGGTCTCAGCTTGCCTTCAGGAAGCTTTTCCTGACCACCAGATTGAGTGCCTCTTCTGTGTGCCTTTTTTAACAACACCCCAGATTTCCCCTATTCTAGCATTTAGTGCACAGTGGCTGTTAATATTTAGTTTCAAGGCAACTAGACTGTAAGCTCTGTGTAGATCAGGTTCATTCAGTAATCTTGTTTGCCAGGTCTCCACATTATAAATACTTGGGTAAACAGATGGTGTTTTCTGAATACTGTAAGTTTCTCTGAAAAACATTTAAGCAAAATGTTTTGTTTCTTTTGTAGGTGCTCTCTCTGTTGGCCTTTATCTGTGAGGAAATCGTATCACAATGTACTCTGTGTGGAGGACTTTACTTTTTTGAATTTGTAAGTTGCAGTGCCTTTCTCCTGAGTCTCCTTATCCTGATTGTGTACTGCACTCCAGTGTATGACAAAGTTGACCCCGAAAAAGTCAAGCCATCGGTAAGCATGAAAAAATATAACCCCTGTTAATGAGCATTTAGATCTTTGGGAATCTTGTGTAGTTTCATTGTTCACAATAGTTATGCTTTCACAACTTGTAACAGGAAAAGACACTATCCATTGTTTCAGCTCTGCCTCTAGGCAACTCAGTTTTCCCTGCCAAACAGGATGATAGAAGGGGAGAGTGAAATTGGATGCAAGTGACAGATTGCCAGTAGTTACAGTTATTGGTGGTGTAATCTAATTCACTTTAGGTATTTTTTTCTTTTTATGGCCGCACCCATGGCATATGGAAATTCCTGGGTTAGAGGTCGAATTGGAGCTGTGGTTGGGGCCTATGCCATAGCCACAGCAATGCTGGATTAGACTTGCATCTGCGACCTACGCTACAGCTGAAAAAAAGCTTGTTTTAGCTTCGCTCAATTCCTCACCCACTGAGCCAAGGCCAGGGATCAAACCTGCATCTTCATGGGTTTTAACCCGCTGAACCACAGTGAGAACTCCACATTAGAGTGTTTTTCTTTGTGTTTTTGTTTTGTTTTGTTTTGCTTTTTAGTGCTGCACCTGTGGCATATGGAGGTTCCCAGGCTAGGGGTCAAATTGGAGCTACAGCTGCATCCTCCATCACAGCCACAGCAACGCTAGATCAGAGCCATGTCTGCGACCTACACCACAGCTCACGGCAACACTGGATCCTTAACCCACTGAGTGAGGCCAGGGATGGAACCCACAACCTCATGGTTCCTAGTTGGGTTCATTTCCGCTGCACCATTACAGGAATTCCACATTAGGTATTTTTTTAAACTAAGGTTTTGTCACTTTGATGTCTCACATTTCAAAGTGTCACACATTGGTTCTACAGTTATTCACTGTCTCCCTGCTACTATAGGCCAGCCCATGCTGGACATAAAAGAGATGGAGAATTGAACCTATGTGATATGTTTCTGGGCCTTTAAACAAAAGGGCATGTAGTTCTACCTATGTGGTTTTGGTTTTGTTATGAAAAAGTTGTTTGTAAGTGAACTTAGAAGGCATTTATTAAATTCGTCCTTCAGAAATTTCCCTAAAGTGTACTTGAGAAATTTGTATTCACAGAATTAGAGATTTATAACTTTCTAAAGACTTAGTCTGCTGACCCTGTGTGGCTTTTTGGGTTTTTTTGTTTGTTTGTTTTTTTGTTTTTTTGGTCTTTTTTCCTTTTTCTAGGGCCGCACTCAGGAAACATATGGAGGTTCCCAGGCTAGGGGTCTAACCAGAGCTGTTGCCGCTGGCCTACACCACAGCCACAGCAACGCAGGATCTGAGCAGCATCTGCGATCTACACCACAGCTCACGGCAAAGCTGGATCCTTAACCCACTGAGCAAGGCCAGGGATTGAACCTGCAACCTCATGGTTCCTAGTCGGATGCGTTAACCACTGTGCCATGATGGGAACTCCCCTGACCCTGTGTTTTTATTTGAGTATAGTATGGATTTGTGACATGACGGAGGAGATAATTTACATAGTGCATTTAAGGAAGAAAGAATTGAGCAATTCTTCAGTAGTATTCAAGTTATCAGTAGTAGTTTGTAGAGAATTGTAACTGTTAGGTTGATTTATGAAAGAATTTACCTCTTTGAGGGAAAAGATAAAAATTAGGGTAATTTTTACCCATTAAAAACAAAATGACAGGATAAATACAAGGCAGTAAGATTTTACCATGGCTTTAAATTAATGAGAAGCACGCATTGGGTCAATACACCTAAGATTTACTTTTCTCTGTGTACCCTTTTATACATCTTAAATTTTGTGCTGTTGAACATCTGTCACCTTCTTTTAAAATAATTCCTTTAGCATGAAATACTGCCACCTGCAGTAACATGGAGGACTTAGAGAATATTATTACTTAGTGGGGTGAGTCAGAGAAAGACAAATACTGTAAGATATCACCTATATGTGGAATATAAAAAATAATACAAATAAATCTATATACAAAATAGAAACAGACTTACAGACATACAAAACAAACTTGTGGTTACCAAAGGGGAGAGGGAAGGGGGACGGACAGATTAGGTGTATGGGATTAACAGACACAAACTCCTATACATAAAATAGATGAGCAATAAGGATTTACTGTGTAGCACAGGGAACTACATTCACTGTCTTAAAATAACCTATAATGGAATATAATCTGAAAAAAATATAACTGAATCACTTTGCTGTACACCTGAAGCCAACATAAAATTGTAAATCAACTGTATTTTAGTAAAATACATATACACATATACACACCCATAAGTGTTTTAAGTTTAAAAATTAAAAAACAAAAAGTTGATACCAAATAGTTAAAAAAGTAACTTTAAAAAACAGAGTCTGAATCAAATCCGTCAGGCCTTTGATGAACACATGCATGTGACATGGCCATCATATGACATTTCCCATTATCTTACCCGATAATAGCTGCTATCAGTGTGTACTATGTGTCAGGCACTTTACATTCAGTATTTTAAAATCTTCAGACCCTAATGCTTCATTTTTCTGTTGAGGAAACTTAGTTTCAGGGTGGTTAAGTAACCTGTCCAGAGTTACACAAGGTAAAAATAAACTGAGATATGAACCCAGGAAAATCCTCACACTTGACCTCATACTCTGCAGTTTATTATGTGGCCTAGGCATACACTCCTATTAGAACCATTGCCCTAGCAACTACAGATGATGACATGGCAAATACCATTACCATAGGAATTTCTTTATTTTCTTCTTTTGTCTTTTTTTTTAGGGCTGCACCCTAGCCCTTATGGAGGTTCCCAGGCTAGGGGTTGAATTGGAGCTGTAGCTGCTGGCCTACTCCACAGCAACAGCAACGCCAGATCCAACTATGTCTGCAACTGACACCACAGCTTACGGCAACACCACATCCTTAATCCACTAAGTGAGGCCAGGGGTTGAACCTACATTTTCATGCATGCTAGTCAGATTCGTTTCCACTGAGCCATGTCAGGAACTTCAGGAGTCTCTCTGTAGTGAAACAACAGAACTCATTTATTTTATGAAATATGCATTAAGAAAAGAATAGAGAAACTACCTTAGAATTTTTGTTAATTATATTTGTAATTTTTGAAAAGGTTTCCTGGAGTTCCTGTTGTGGCGCAGTGGAAACAAATCTGACGAGTAATCATGTGGTTGTAGGTTCAATCCCTGGCCTTGCTCTTTGGGTTAAAGAATTTGTGTTGCCATGAGCTGTAGTGTAGGTCACAGATGTGGCTCAGATCCTGCATTGCTCTGGCTGTGGCATAGGCCGGTGGCTACAGCTCCGATTTAACCCCTAGACTGGGAACCTCCATATGCTGTGAGTGTGGCCCTAAAAAGCAAAAAAAAAAACCAAAAAACTTTTCCTTTTTCCAGATACTTATGCAACAAGATTTCTACATGGGAAAAGTTCACTAGTATCTGAGCTGATTGATTTATAGTCTGAATGTATACATGTATATACACACACACATACACATAATATACTTTTTTCCTGGCTGTGCCCACAGCATGTAGAACTTAGCAGGTCAGGTATTGAACCTGTGCCACAGCAGTGATGTGAGTCACAGAGGTGACAATGCCAGATCCTTAACCACTAGGTTACCAGGGAACTCCTACATTTATATTTTAAAGATTGAAAATATTTTTTCATTTTTTATTTTTCAACAGCAAAATAGTATCACTATCCATAAAAATATTTTTATAAATGTTTAGTGTTTTTGTGTTGCATCTATAGTATTTAAGAACATTGATCTTTTTGACAAGAAACACTATTATAATATTTTCCAGTTCAGTATAATGGTCAAAGTAAACAGAATGTAAAACATTTACTACATTAGACTTGAGCATTTAAAGTTATTTTAGAGTAAATACTGATATTGAAATACTGAGAAAGAAAAAAAGTTAGTCATTTCATCCAAAAATAGCTTTTTAAATATTTTACTATGTTTCTTTTAGGTCTTTTGTTTTTATTCCTAAGTGATTTTTTTTTTTTCCCTTTTCTTTTTGCCTTTTCTAGGGCCGCTCCTGAGGCATATGGAGGTTCCCAGGCTAGGGGTCGAATCGGAGCTGCAGCTGCAGGCCTACACCACATCCACAGCAATGCCAGATCCAAGTTGCATTTGTGACCCACACCGCAGCTCATGACAATGCTGGATCTTTAATCCACTGAGTGAGGGGAGGGATCAAACCTGTGTCTTTATGGATACTAGTCAGGCTTGTTACTGCTGAGCCACGACAGGAACTCCCAAAAAGCCATCTTTTTTTTTTTTTTTTTTTTTTTGTCTTTTTGCCATTTCTTGGGGCGCTCCTGCGGCATATGGAGGTTCCCAGGCTAGGGGTCGAATTAGAGCCATAGCTGCCGGCCTACGCCAGAGCCACAGCAACGCGGGATCTGAGCTGCGTTTGCAGCCCTTTGCCACAGCTCACAGCAATGCCGGATCCTTAACCTGCTGAGCAAGGCCAGGAATCGAACCCGCAACCTCATGGTTCCTAGTTGGATTCGTTAACCACTGCGCCACGATGGGAACTCCGAAAAGTCATCTTTTTGAAGAGAGAGTCTTTTCTCTCTTGTGCTGTTGTGGGTCAGATTATATCAAGAATAACAATAGCCAATGTTTATGGAACATTTACTATGTGTCTGGCACTGATCTGAGCACATAGATTAACCCTAATCTTTAGAACCACCCATGAATATGATGTTGTTATTACTCCCTTTTTGCTGATGAAAAAGCAAAGGCACACAGACATGAGGTAACTAATTCAGAATCATATAACTAGGAAGTAATAAAGCTGGAGTATGAACTCAGTCTGGATCTAGAACCCATGCATATTGAACGTTACATTATTCTGCATCAAAATGATTGTCTTATTTAAATATTGTCTTTAGTGAACTCCAAATATTAGTAGTTTTATATTAGCATGTAATGTGGAGTTCCTGTCATGGCTCAGTGCTTAATGAATCCGACTAGGAACCATGAGGTTGTGGGTTCAATCCCTGGCCTTGCTCAGTGGGTTAAGGATCTGTCGTTGCCGTGAGCTGTGGTGTAGGTCACAGATGAGGCTCAGATCTGGCATTGCTGTGGCTGTGGTGTAGGCTGGCGGCTACAACTCTGATTGGACCCCTAGCCTGGGAACCTCCATATGCCATGGGTGTGGCCCTAGAAAAGACAGACCGAAAAAAAAAAAAAAAAAAGAAGTAACAGATTTGAAATAATATTCAAAGGAATAGAAAAAAACAAAATACTGCAGAAAAACACTTCTTTTTAGAAACAAAATCTGAAGTTTTTTTAAATGTTAAGTGAACTATTGAGTATAGGAATTCTACTTTGGGTAGTTTTATTGATATTAGGTTTAATAGAGGTTACGTTTCTGAAAACTCCAAAATGTATGAGACCTAAAACCCTTTGGAATGGCTGCCATTTTTCCAGTTTCTCCTCTGAATCAAGCCTGTATGTCAAGGACTGTTTTCTTTTGGCACCTGAGAGAGGCCTTGTGAAGTCGAGCCTGAGAGCACTTGGAAACCTAGGAGAAATGTCCTTGCTATAAGCTGCATTATAAAGACATGTGGAAGCTTTTATGCAGTAGATCATTTCATCATAAATGCTTATGTTGGATCATCCAGTTGGGACCATTGACAGCAACATGTTATCCCAGAAAGCTTATGTGTCTAAAAAACACACTGTTGATACAATTTATGTAGTTAATGATGGGTGTTCCTTTCAATTCTCTCTTTTCCAAAGTGCTTTAAAAGCACAGAAGGAGTTCCCGTCATGGCTCAGTGGTTAATGAATCCGACTAGGAACCCTGGGGTTGCGGGTTTGATCCCTGGCCTTGCTCAGTGGGTTAAGGACCTGGCGTTGCCATGGGCCGTGATGTAGGTCGCAGACGCGGCTTGGATCTGGCGTGGCTGTGGCTGTGGTGTAGCTGGTGGCTACAGCTCTGATTGGACCCGTAGCCTGGGAACCTCCATATGCCACGGGAACAGCTCAAGAAAAGGCAAAAAGACAAAAAAAAAAAAAAAAAAAATCACGGAAGTGCTCTCAGAGAAGCCATCCTAGCATGGATTACTTTGAAAGGGAGGAGAAATGCTTTTCTTTGCAGGAAGTAACATGGAGTTTAATAAATACTTGGGCTTTGATGATTCTAATACATCCTAGAGAAAAAGATAAACATATACATGCATGACCTTTTGTGAAACTGTTTTTAATAACTTTTGTTTGTAGTAACTTTTGTTTGTAAAAGAATATAGTTGATTTACAATATTAGTTTCAGATATAAAATAGAAATTCAGTCTTTATAGATTATACTCCATTTAAAGTTAGTTACAAAACAATGGCTATATTTCCCTGTACTGTACAATATATCTTTGTGGCTTATTTATTTTATACATAGTAGTTTGTACTTCTTAATCTCCTCCATTTGTCTTTTTTTTTTTTTTTTTGTCTTTTTGAGGCCATACCCATGGCATATGGAGTTTGCCAGGCTAGGGGTCAAATCAGAGCTACAGCTGCTATCCTGAATCACAGCCACAACAACACCAGATCTGAGCTGCGTCTGTGACCTACACCACAGCTCACGGCAATGCTGGATTCTTAACCTACTGAGTGAGGCCAGGAATCGAACCCACAACCTCTTGGTTCCTAGTCAGATTCATTTCCACTGCGCCATGACGGAAACTCCTACATCTGTCTTGCCCCTTCCCACTTCTCTTTCCCTACTAGTAACCACTAGTTTGGTCTCTATATCTGTGGATCTGTTCTTGTTTTATTATATACATTTATTTATTTTTTAGATTCCACATATAAGTGATAATGGGGAAATATTTTTATTTAAAGATTATCTTGTGACGTACTTTCTAAATATGCCCTGTTCAAAGTATGGGTAGTGTTCCTTTATAGAATATTTATCAAATACTAGTCTTAACTGAAAAGTTAGAAGTTGAAATAAATTTGGGTCAAGAAGAAAAAGTCACTGAAGTTTTGTTTTTTTTTTTTTTGTAATTGATGCATTTGTTTTCAACCGACCTAACCATGCTGTATTTATTTTATGTGTATATATAGGATTTTTATATTACTGCGGGAATAGGATTCGTGTTTCTCGTGGCATCTGTCATTTTTGCTTTCACACATGACAATACCTATGCGGAACTTTTTGCAATTGTAAGTACCTTTTATCTTTGCTTATTGGGAAGTACTTCACAAGTTATAGAATAAGGGAGAATAGTTTGTCTGTTAACTTTTTTTTAGTGTAATTTTAATAGAAGACCTAAAAGCAAATAAATATGATAGCCTTTAAAACCTAGACCCTGTTCCTAGAATTTGACTGAGTTTTATTAACAAAAATCCATTTACTCTACATATGAACATATTCTTGCTAATGGAAGTGGTAGAATTGACTTTATCTTAGATCTCTCCCCTTTCCAGTTGAGCAAAAATATACGTACCTGTCAAGTGCTGTTTTCATTGTAGGGAATAGGCAGGAGAAATCCACAAGTTCAGCCGATTATAAGAGATAGATAAGTAAATATTTTTATCTTAAATCCTTGAAGGACCAAATATTTTTTAGAATTCAGAATAGTCTGGATTTTAGAAACACTGCACTGTATTACACACCTTCAGAGGGCCATGGCAGCATCTTGTAATCCAACGTATTATAATATTTCTGAAGCATATGAATGAATATTCATAGTAAGGGCTAGATAGAGATTGTAAATAGTTTTGTGTCCATTTTGAGTCAAGTAAGTGTGAAACTGAGTTTTTATAACTGTGGATTTTCAGAATTGTAAGTCAGGGATCATGGACCTAATTGGTACCAGTAATGTGAACATGAACAACTAACAGCTAGTTAACAAATCCGTCATACAAGTCAGCTGATTTCCAGTTAATGCTTTGTTCATAAAGTAAAATTTTTTTTTTTTTTTTTTGGTCTTTTTTTGTCTTTTCTAGGGCCGCTCCCATGGCATATGGAGGTTCCCAGGCCAGGGGTGGAATCAGAGCTGCAGCCGCTGGCCCACACCAGAGCCACAGCAACGTGGTATCTGAGCCGCATCTGCAACCTACACCACAGCCCACAGCAACTCTGGATCTCCAACTCACTGAACGAGGCCAGGGATCAAACCCGCAACCTCACGGTTCCTAGTCGGATTCATTAACCAGTGAGCCACGATGGGAACTCCACAAAGTCAAAGTTTTAATTAATTCAATTGTCAGCTAATAGATCATGAAAACTGCTTTTTATGGTAGGAGGAGTTCCAAGAATTAAACGGCTAATCCATTTATTTACGTGCACATGGTTTATTAATACTTTACACTTGTAAAAACAAAACATAAAAATAAAATTAATGCTGAGCCTTGACTCATTCTAGGAATTAGTAATATTTAGCTATGGGTACATGAACCAATTGAAGAGAAAAAAAGCCTTATGGTTAATTTTATTTTATAATCCTATTTTTGTTGCAGAAGAGTATAATAGAATGAATCAGTAAAATACTTTCTAGTATAAAAAATATATGACTATAAAATCCTGTGGAGAAAGTGAAATAAAGTTGAGAAAATGATGAGTTCATGAGGGGGAAAAAAAGCATGTTCTGAAATTCCCAGAAATTGAAAAAGAGCTTAGTTATGTGTTTTAATTAGATGATGTTTTAGTATGTTACTGTACTTTTTTTTTTTTTTTTTTTTTTTTTGTCTTTTGTCTTTATTTAGGGCCACATCCATGGCATATGGAGGTTCCCAGGCTAGGGGTTGAATCGGAGCTGTAGCTGCCGGCCTACAACCATAGCTACAGCAACACTGGATCCGAGCCACATCTGCAACCTACACCATAGCTTAGGGCAATGCCAGATCCTTAACCCTGTCAGCAAGGCCAGGGATCCAATGTCCTCATGGGTGCTAGACAGATTCGTTTCCACTGAGCCACTACAGGAACTTCAGTTTGTTATAGTGTTTAGATTTCACTGGATATATTTAAGAGTGACTGGTAGTTTAAAAATTCAGCATTTATAATATACTAGAAATTACCTTGTGCAGCTATTTAAATTATGAACGATTATGTAGACTTAAAGGAGTTGAGGGGGTCTGTTTTTTGAAAAATGTGATATGAACAAAAGAGCTAGAAGATCATTTGGGTTATATGGTGTAAAAGCCCCTGTGTGGACTGGACCTCTCTGAGGTCAGAGATGGCTTCATAGTCAAGACGACATCTGGTCTGCCTTTAAAGTATTGCATGAAGTTGCCAAATAAGGGAATAGATACCATCAGGCCAAAATAAAGACTCCGGAGCTGAGAAGAGACTTGGGTTTTGAGGGGTGGAATTGACAGTTATATTTAGGTTGGATGTGTGGGGACTTGCAAGTGGATTAGTGGTTTTAGAGCTCAATGTGCTCTATAGTGAAGCAAGGCAGGTTGCATATTCTTTAGGGTTAAGGGGTTGGGTGTGAAGGGGAAGAGACTGCAGCAAACTACAACCAAATGTTAAAATTCATGGAGATGGAGCCTTAGAGTTGGAAGGGATTTAGCCATGACTTACCTCGATTTTCTTTCTTTCTTTCTTTCTTTTTTTTTTTTTTCATGTGCTTGTTGGCCATCTATGTATCTTCTTTTTGTCTTTTTGCTATTTCTTTGGGCCGCTTCCGCGGCATGTGGAGGTTCCCAGGCTAGGGGTCTAATCGGAGCTGTAGCCATCGGCCTATGCCAGAGCCACAGCAACGTGGGATCCGAGCCGCGTCTGCAACCTACACCACAGCTCATGGCAACGCTGGATCATCAACCCACTGAGCAAGGGCAGGGACCGAACCTCATGGTTCCTAGTCGGATTCGTTAACCACTGCGCCACGACGGGAACTCCCGATTTTCTTTTTTTCTTTTTTTTTTTTTTTTTTGTCTTTTTGCCATTTTCTTGGGCCGCTCTCGTGGCATGTGGAGGTTCCCAGGCTAGGGGTCTAATCGGAGCTGTAGCCATCGGCCTATGCCAGAGCCACAGCAACGCGAGATCCGAGCCGCGTCTGCAACCTACACCACAGCTCACGGCAACGCCGGATCGTTAACCCACTGAGCAAGGGCAGGGACCGAACCCACAACCTCATGGTTCCTGGTCGGATTCGTTAACCACTGCGCCACGACGGGAACTCCCCCGATTTTCTTTTTTTTAATGGCCACATCTGCAGCATATGGAAGTGCCTGGGCCAAGGATTGAATCCGAGCTGCAGCTGTGGCAACACAGGATCCTTTAACGCACTGTACCAGGCTGGCGGGGGGATAGAACCCACATCTCTGCAGCTACCCAAGCTGCTGCAGTTAGGTTCTTAACCCATTGTGCTATAGCAGGAATTCCTCCATTTTGTCTTTTTACAGAGCACTTCTTTGGCCCCCTTTCCTTAAGAGTTTTGCTGCTGAAGAAGCTAAATTTGAACCATGGTCTTCTGTCTCTAGAGAGAATTCTCAGTGTTTGATCAGATGTTAGAAGAATATAAAGAGGAAGTGATTTAAGGAAGAGGAAGTAGGTAGTGGCGTCATGTTGCTGTGTGATTGCAGTGTGACAGTTAACTGGAAGATATTTTTTGAGTAACCTAAAAGTATCTTCAAAATCGAATTTCTGTTCTGATATTAATAACTCTCCATTTTTACCTAGGGTTTGGCTGCCTACTCACATATTTCCCTAATCTCACCTGTGGGTCAGTGTAGCCACTGCTAATAATCCTGTGTTTTGTATCATGTTAAAGGACTTTGTTTTTCATCTATTAACCCTAGCTTCATAGATGGGAACCACACACATACACATACAAGACAATTGTTTTTTGGCATGTTAACTTGTCATTATTCTGGAATTGTTTTTTGGTAATTTTTCATTTTTAATTACCTTAAAATGTTTTAAACCATTGATGTTATAAGAATAATGTGTATAAGATAAACTGATGAATCGTCTTCCTTGTATGAAACATGGTTGGAGCCAAGTAGGAGATTATATGATGAATTCTGGAAATAATCTCTACCCTTTTTTCCTCCTCAGGGGTTTGGATTTCTAGCAAGTTTGAGCTTTCTGTTTAACTTCTTCCTTATGGCCTATGAAAAATTTAAACAGCTCCGGCCAAGAAAACCTGAGGATACCACCAGGACAGAGCCCCTCACTGAACCACTTAATGCCTAGAGACTCTAGGGAACAGGTGTTCCAGAAGGTAGCAGCTGCCAAGTGCCTGAGCAGGAGTGCTTGGAGAATGTGTGTCGTGGAGAACAAGGCAGGAAGGCAGTGTGGTCAATAATGATTGGACTGTGTGTCAGTCACCATACCCTGGGCCAGAGGGCTTTTTGTTTTTTCAAAAAAATTTTTTTATAACAATTGAAAGTAGTGTCAAATGAAGTTTTGTTTGGAGGTGAGGGCAATTGTTTCTTTATCATCAGCTGAGCTATGTGATTTATTCTGTCATTTTTACTAGGCTAGTAAGGCTTAACTTTAAGTTATACTTTATAGCTGTATAGACAGTAGCATGATTAAGTCTGTCTATTTAGAAATGGTTCCATTTTTTAAGTCAATTTGCTTTGCTTTTACTGTTTTTTGATGTCTAGATAACATTTAATCTATGTGTTTCAAAGATCCGTATTTTAAATGTTGGTCTAAGTTTTTCCCTTCAAATGTAAAACCCAGGCTTTACTGTATCTCACTCAGCCTTAAAATTATACTGTAACATTTTACTGTATCTCACTTAGCCTTAAAATTACACTGTAATTATTATTCTTTCTGAGACCTGTTATAAATGTATGGGAGATGTTGATATTCTGTGTTACAAAAACAACAACATCAGCAACCCCGTGTTTATATTGCATTTTGGTTGTTGATATCAAGTTAAAAAATCTTTATATACCATTACACATAGAAAAATGGAAGAAATTGCTGTCATGACTAAGGACCAAAGATAAGAAAGATCTACTTTTTGCCCAATATAGTGAAAGTAGTTTGAAAAGCAGTCTTTAGCCACTTACCAAGTGTCTGAAGAGATGGCATTCATACCACAAGCTAGAAAATGGTTCGTTCCCTTTTGCCATATAATTATTTCTACTGAAAGTAATACAGCTCTGCAGGTTCTGTTCAGTGTTTTCTTTGGAACCAGTCTAATTTTTAAAACCCCAACCTTTGATTTTTCATTTGAGAGCCTCCCTCTCTGTCTCCGTATCAAAACGGTCCATGACCTGCCTCTCACTGGCAGAGATGGGCCTCTGGCCCTGGCTTCCTTGATGGCAGTGGGCTTGAGGTGTTCTAACAGTCTTGGGCCTTTCTAACTGCATAGAGTCTGTAGCAGGATCTTTAGGGTTCTTGTTCCCACATAGGCACTGCTCTCATTTCTCTTCAGAGGAGACCTTCTTGAGAAAGTGAAGATCTACAAAAGAAAATCCTGCCCAGGTTAATAATGTTGAGGGTATAAGGGAGTGAAACCATTCTCAGGAGATAGTTCCTACCCAGTTCTGATCATTTGGAAGAATTGTCTGTAGCTGGCAGCCTCTCTTAGAGTCACAGGCAGACAGGGCGCTTTGAGTGGGACCTTTCTAATCAGGTGGTTCACAGGCTAGACCTTTCTTATCCTCCTGCTTGACTTTTGACTCAAGACGCTAGGGTGAAGGCAGTGAGGCCACATAGCAGGTCCTGCAGTACTTTGGTGGAAGGCTCCCAGGCTAGGTTTTCTGTCTGAAAGAGTGGAATCACCTTTCCATTGAGACAGTTTAACAACCCCACCCTTTAACTTCTCATCTGCCATTCATGTTGTGGATGGGTTTCAGACATGGCTTCTGCTCTGTCTTATTGCCACAGAACCTTAGCCATTTACATCAGAGTTTTGATGCTAGTGCTGGTGGTGATGTCACCACTACCTGCTTGGGAGATAATGAAACCAATCATGGGTGTTTTTTTTTTTACTGGGATTGCTAAACTGAGAAAGGAGAAAAGGTCTGAGTCTTGGGTCTAAGAATAAACACTTGTTCAAAGATAAGCAGCTTATGGTAGGCAGATTCTTGAATTTCACATCCAGCTGTATACCACTATCGCTTTAAGTATCATCTTCACCTAGCTGGGATTCATAGTGGACCGTCTGGGCTGCCTCAGGGTTCCCACTGGTGCACCGGGCTCAGCTGAATTTGAGGGACTATCCTCAGCTGGCCTCACTCAAACAGCATTTACACGTGGAGCTGAAGCTCTGCTCTGAGGTTTCCCTTCCATCTGTTTCACTGGCACAGAAGTGGACCTCTGATCCAGCCACTGAAAGATAAAATCATCACTGGAATTATTGGTTAATCTAGAACCTTTCTTCACATTTTTTTTTTTTAAACAGGACCCATGACTGTTTAACTTCCATCTTCTTTTGTAGAAGGAATTAGGATTAAAATTTTGCAGTGAATAAAAAGTTCAAGAAGAACTTGGGACCAAAGCCACTGTTATGTATAGAAAAGGGCAAAATCAGTAAACTCAAAAATAATTTCTTATTAGTGGTTGTGATAAATTTGTTACATTTTATACAAATTGTTTAGAATGGTTCTTAAAAATTATAAGGGAACTGCACATACAGTATGAAAATTTTATAATTTCTATACTTAAATTATGTTCTATTTGGGGACTGGGAAATGTATTTTTACATTGTTTATAGCCAATCATTTTTGTATTTATTAATTTAAATCCTGTGGGTCTTTTATATCTCTCTTGCTATCAGATTTTTTAGTCTTCTTTTTCAGTAAATCCACTTCATTATAGTACCTTTGTAGTTGTTTCATTATTGCAGAAGCATGATATTTAAAGGAAAGTTTTCTCCAGCATTCTGGGAGCTAGCTCCACAACCTTGGTGAGTTTCTCTGTAGAACACCAGACTTTGGATCTGCCCGTGTGTAGGTAGAAAAGAAACAAGTCCATCTCGTACCCTTGGGATGTCCCTCTTGTTTGAAATTTGGACTGTACATTCACACAACACTTGTAGGCGGCTGGGTGTGAAGAGTTACAAAGGATTTCCAAAGAAGCAGATTCAGACATTCTGGGTGTGGCCAACAGTGCTAAAAACCAAACGAGCACACTGTCTTTCAGGCTGTTCAGTGGGAATGTGTGAAGCAAAATTTAGGGTTCTGGTAAAGCTACAGCTGTTTGTGTAGTTTGCAAGATTCCTGCCTCCAGATGTCTGAGAATAACAAGGTCTTTTTAGTCATCAGGAACTCACTGGAATTTGTACATTCTTCAGAGTTTTTGTGTTTTGTCTTGATAAAGCATGATTTTATCAATATGCAAATCAATTGCAAGGAGCAGAAAACCTAATTGAGTCCTAAGCAATAGGATAGTTCCACAGCTAGTGAATTCAGTGACTCAGCGGGATCATCAAGGACCCAGCTTCTTTACCTGTTTTTCTGCCTGTCCATCATCTGCTGTGAGTTTACGTTCTCGGATTGACCCTTTATGGTGTAGCATGATGGTGACAACACCTCCTGGCACCATCGGCTTCTACAGTGCTCAAGGGCCGGAAGAGAAGAGGTTGTTTATTCTCTCACGTCTCTCCAAGGTGTTTGTTTTTCACAGAGGCCACTTGGCAGACTTCATCTGCTTGTCTTACTCGGAAACATTCAATGCCTACTTTCAAATCACTGTCATGGAGAATAGAATTGATGCAATTGGCTTCAAAGTATCAAGATTCCTCCCCTTAGGTTATGAATACCCTTTGAAGCATATTCAAACCGTGGTTTTCACATGCCTACAATGCCCTGCCAAATCTCCCTTCTGATAGCTGAACAAAATTGGTTCTGTTAGCATGACAAAGGGCCATGGGTTAGGGGGTCAACAGTGTCCATCTTAAGCATGTAAAGAATTGTGTCCCAGCTAGGAGAAATATAATCACCAGTTTAAGAAGTTTTTGTAGGCCTGACTACCCCAACACAATTTAAAATGGAAAAAAAAAAATAACAGTTTTGTTTTTTTACACTAAATTTCAATTCTGCAAATAATATATACCATAGGAAATGGGTTTAATAAAAAGGTGGGAAATATTGTTCTTTCCCTGCTAACTTTGCATTGGGCTATTTTTAATTTTTGAAATATGTCAAGCAACAGAAGTACAGAGAATAGTGCCTGGTGTAGATACCACCCAGCTTTAGTAGATAACCCAGCTTTTTTGTTGTATTTGCTTTAAGGGCCCTGTTCAGTGAGAAAATGAAGTTACAGTACTTTTAAAACATCACCACCTCTAATCTAAATCTCTTTCCTTTTCTCTCCTGTTTTTCTTGGCTGTGCCATACGTGTTTTTTCATAGTTTGCTTTTTTCCAATCAATTTTGAAATTTATCTGTTTGTAACTCTAGTTCTTTCATTTTAACTGCTATATGTAAGCTATCTGGTGTTCTATTGTGTATATGTATATGCCACAGTTTACTTATTCCCATTGGTAGAAGAATTTTAAAAAATTTGATCCTTTCAACCAATATTGCATTGAGCAAACATACTTGAACATCTTGTGCATGTGTTTTGGGTGAATATTTAGAAGTCAAATTATAGGGTCAGGGGATACATGCAATTTCAACATGGCTAAATATTTCCAAGTGGGTCTGCTAAGTGGTGGAACCAGTTTGTTTATTATACTCTCAGTAGCAACCTGAGTGCTGGTTTCACAACTGTCTTGCACTTGACCTTAGTTATCCTTTCCGTTTTGGCAGATCTGGGACTGAAATGCCCTCTCATTTTACATTCCCCATATACACATACATGTACCTGTGTATTAAACAGGTAAGCAACCTGCTTTAACAACCCCTGACTTCCTACTAAACCGTGGTTTTCACATGCCTACAATGCCCTGCCAAATCCCAAAACAAGCAAAAACATACAAATGCACAGGATTGAATCTGTCTCTTTAACAAACATTTTAATGCTCAAAGTAGACCCAGAAAATAACCCTAGTCATACCAATGAGTTACTTAGATATATAACGCTTATATAGACATCTCCCTAGAGCTAAGAGCCATTTTTAGCAAATTTAAAAATCCTAAATTTTCAACAAATGATACAAATCAACCATACACAAATTACTTTATTACGTAAAGTAATACATACAAACTCAATCTGTTAATATAGCTTAAAATTTAAACCAAGGCACTGAAACGTGAAAAGTTGCTCAATATCACTAATTCTTTGAGAAATGCAAATCAAAACTACAATGAGGTATCACCTCACACCTGTCAGAATGGGCATCATTAACAAGTCTACAAACAACAAATGCTGGGGAGGGTGTGGAGAAAAGGGAACCCTCCTACCTGCTGGCGGGAATGTAAGTTGGCACAACACTATGGAAAACAGTATGGAGGTGCCTTAAAAAACTAAAAATGGTGCTATCATATGATCCAGCAATCCCACTCCTGGGCATACACCCAGATAAAACTCTAATTCAAAAAGATACATGCGCCCCTATGTTCATAGCAACACTGTTTACCATAGCCAAGACATGGAAGCAAACTTAGTGTCCATTAACAGAAGAATGGATAAAGATGTGGTACATATATACAATGGGATATTACTCAGACAAAAAATAATGAAATAATGCTATTTGCAGTAACATGGATGGACCTAGAAATGATCGTAGTAAGTGAAACTAGATAAATACCATATGATATCACTTATATGTGGAATCCAAAATTATGACACAAATCAATATAGCTACAAAACAAAAACAGACTCAGATACAGAGAACAGACTTGTGGTTCCCAGAGGATGGGGGTTATGGGGGAGGGAAGGGTCAGCGGCTTGGCATTAGCAGACACAAACTAGTATATATAGGATGAATAAACTGTAGGTTTTATATAGGCCCTACAGGTTTGTATATAGCACAAGGAACTATATTCATTATCCTGTGATGGAACTAGAACAAAAAAAAATTGTTTAATTTGTATAGAAACACAAAAGACCCCATATAGGTAAAGCAATATTGAGAAAGAAGAATGGAGCTGGAGGAATCAGGCTCTTGGATTTCAGACTATACTATAAAGCTACAGTCATCAATACAGTATGGTACTGGCACAAACACAAAGGCCAGTGGAATAGCACAGAAAGCCCAAAAATAAATCTACCTACCTATATACAGTCAATTAATACACAATAAAGGAGAAAAGACAGTCTCTTCCATAAGTGGTGCTAGGAAAACTGGACAGTGAAATTAGAACACTCTCTAACACCATACACAAAAATAAAATGGATAAAAGACCTAAACATAAGACTGGATACTATAATACTTAGAGGACAACTAAGGCAGAACATTCTCTGAAATATTTTGCAACAATATCTTTTTTGACTGAACCTCCTAGAGTAAAGAAAATAAAAAACAAATGTGATCTAATTAAGCTAAAAAGCCTTTGCTTAGCAAAAGAAACCATAAACACAACAAAAAGACAACCTACAGAATAGAAGAAAATCTTTGCAAAAGAAGCAACCAAGAGGAGTGCTCTTCATGGCTCAGTGGATCCATGAGGATGCGGATTCAATCCCTGGACTTGCTCAGTGGGTTAAGGATCTGGCGTTGCAGTGGCTGTGGTGTAGGCAAAAAGAAGCGACCAACAGGGATCAATCTCGAAAATACACAAACATCTCACACAGCTTTATAACCAAGAAAACAACAGAGCTACCATATGATCCAGCAATATCATTCCTGAGCATGTATCCACAGAAAACCATAATTGGAGAAGGTATATGCACCACAATGTTAATTGTAGCCAAGACATGGAATCATCATAAATGGCCATCAACAAAAGCATGGATGAAGAAGAGGTGGTACACACACACACACACACACACACACACACACACACGCGCAATGGATTATTACTCAGCCATAAAGAATGAAATAACACCACTTGCAGCAACATGGATGGACCTAGAGATGATCGTACTAAGAAAGTTAGACAGAGAAAGACAAACACCATGTGATAATAAATAACTAGAACAAAGACAAATACCATGTGATATCACTTATATGTGGAATCTAATTTTAAAATGATACAAAAGGATTGTTTCACAAAACAGAAACAGACTCATGGATTACAAAAACAAATTCATGGTTACCAAAGGGAAAAGGTGGGGGGAGGGAGTAAATTAGGAATTTGGAATAAACATATATACACTACTATACATAAAAGAGATAACTAACAAGGACTACTGTATAGCACAGGGAACTCCACTCAATGTTCTATAATAACCTACATGGGAAAGAATTTGAAAAGGAATGGCAGTTCCCATCGTGGCTCAGCGGTTAATGAAACTAACTAGCATCCATGAGGATGCAGGTTCGATCCCTGGCCTCAGTGGGTTAAGGATCTGGCATTGCCATGAGCTGTAGTGTGGGTCATAGACTCTGCTTGGATCTGGTGTTGCTGTGAACCTGGCATAGGCTGGGGGCTACAGCTCCATCTCTAGCCTGGAAACCTCCGTAGGCCAAAGGTGCATCCCTAAAAAGACCAAAAAAAAAAAAAAAAAAAAAAAAAAGGAATGGATATATGTATATGTATCACTGATTTACCTTCTTTTTTGGTGGGGGCACACTCACAGCATATGGAAGTTCCCAGGCTAAGAGTCGAATTTGGAGCTGTAGCTGCCAGCCTACACCACAGTCACAGCAACACCTGATCTGAGCCACGTCCACAAACTACACCACAGTTCACGGCAACCCGGATCCTTAACCCACTGAGTGAAGCCAGGGATTGAACATGCATCCTCATGGTCCTAGTTGGGTTCGTTAACTGCTGAGCCATGAAGGGAACTCCCATCACTGATTTACTTTAACACATTTTATAAGTCAGTTGTACTCCAATAAAAATTTTAAAAGTCCTGTGATAAATCAAAATGGAATAGAATATGAACATATATATATATACACACATTTGTATAACTGAGTCACTTTGCTGTACAGCAGAAATCAACACAATGTTGTAAACGAACTAAACTTCAATAAAATTTAAAAAAGAAGCAAAGCAATGAGTTCCTGCTGTGTAGCACTGGGAACTATGTCTATCATACTCCATCATAAGTGACCAATGTGAGAAAAAAGAATGTGTACATGTATGTGTAACTGGGTCACAATGTTGTACAGTAGAAAATTGACAGAACATTGTAAACCAGCTACAATGGAAAAAAAATTAAAAAAGCAAGGCACTGAAAATGCCTAGATGAGTCTACTAATTCTCTAACATATAGATTTGGTCCCTGCTTTTCTATTAGTTTCTTTTTTTTTTTTTTTTTTTTTTTTGTCTTTTTTGCCATTTCTTGGGCCACTCCTGCGGCATATGGAGGTTCCCAGGCTAGGGGTTGAATCGGAGCTGAAGCCGCCGGCCTACACCAGGGCCACTTTAACGCGGGATCTGAGCTGTGTCTGCAACCTACACCACAGCTCACGGCAACGCCAGATCGTTAACCCACTGAGCAAGGGCAAGGATCGAACCCACAACCTCATGGTTCCTAGTCGGATTCGTTAGTCACTGCGCCACGACGGGAACTCCTCTTTTTTTCTTTTTATGGCTTTTTATGGCTGTGCCCATGGCATGCATGAGTTTTAAGTCCAGGGATCAAACCTGTGCTACAGCAGTGACCCAAACCAGAGCAGTGACAATGTCGGATCCTTAACTCGATGTGTCACAAGAGAACTCCTAAACTAAAAGCTAAAGGAGCATTTATTTTTTAATTTTATTTTTCTTTTTAGGGCTGCACTGGAAACAGATGGAGATTCCCAGGTTAGGGGTCTAATCGGAGCTACAGATGCTGGTCTATGCCACAACCACAGCAATGCCAGATCCGAGCCACATCTTTGACCTACACCACAGCTCACAGCAATGCTGGATCCTTAACCCACTGAGCAAGGCCAGGGATCAAACCCACAACCTCATGTTTCCTAGTTGGAATCATTTCTGCTGCACCACGACCAGAACTCCTAAAGGAGCATTTAGAAGTTAATTAAAAATAGAGTGCTTGGAGTTCCCGTCATGGCGCAGTGGTTAACGACTCCGACTAGGAGCCATGAGGTTGCGGGTTTGATCCCTGCCCTTGCTCAGTGAGCTCTGGTGTGGGTCGCAGACGCGGCTCGGATCCTGCATTGCTATGGTTCTGGGGTAGGCTGGTGGCTGCAGCTCAGATTGAACCCCTAGCCTGGGAAACTCCATATGCCGCGGGAGCTGCCAGGAAATGGCAAAAAGAAAAAAAAAAAAAAAAAAAGAAAAAAATAGAGTGCTTAATTGAATCAGGCCATGAAGCATGCACACACTGTCATACTCCTCAAGTATTACATAACCGCCTACAAACTATTAGCAAGTACTAACTGTATGAAAGGAGATAAGTCATAACAAAAAAGCGTACTGGAAAGGATGCTTGGATAAATCCAAAGTATAGCTGAAATGAAAGAACATAGTTTATACCCAGGAGATTTCATAATTTATGATTTGAATTAAAACTTACTACAAACCTCCTACAAATCCAATGACAACACAAATCAAACAAAACATTCACCCAATATTGAAAGTACAGGAGATAGAAATTCAAAAAATTTGGCACCAAGGAGAAAGTACCACAAAGGAAAGACCAAAGAAATAGTAAAAGTAATAGAAAGGTAAGCTTATCCCTTTTCTCTTTTGCATAGTAATTTAACTAATAAATATTTAACAAAGAGAATTTAAATACCCTGAAACCAGACAAGCTATTTAGGAAGAGTTAACCAAACAAAATCATCTATGTGGCAAATAGTGAAAAGTAGAGGTGCTGAGTCTGGTGAGCCTGGTGATAGCTGGTTGTCCAGAAGAGAATTTTAGTTCAATTTTTAAAATTACCCCCAAAAACTATAAATTTTAACATAGTAGTTTGAAATGTTAATCTAACAAGATGCAGTTTTTTAGAAACAAGATACAACCTTATCCAGGGAGTAAAACAAACAATACCATAGTTGGCTTAAAAGCAGCCACCAGTTAAAGCAATCAACCTCACCAATATATTTACCTCAATACCAACAACAAAGTAATCAACTCCTATTTAATACTGGACTAATCTATTAATTAATAGAAGCATAATGTTAATATGACTGACAAAATACATTTCTTGCATAAGCTTACATCAGTGACTAGTGCTATACTGACAATGAACAGTAAATAAAACCAAAAACTATCAAATATATCGTTAAACCAACATAGGAATGAACCTAGGAAAGATTTTGAAAAGTAAAAGGAGCTTGGCAAACATAAACCCCTCCTGTTTACCAAAAACAAACCTCCAGCATAACTGCTATGAGAGGTACTGGCTGCCAAGTGACATCCGTTAAATTGCCGTGGTCTCCTGTCTGGGCAAAGGTACCATAATCATTTGTTCCTTAAATAAGGACTTGTGTGAATGGCCACATGAGGGTTTTACTGTTTCTTAGTTGTTGTTGTTGTTGTTGTTTTTTGGCCGGGGACTGCGCCTGAAGCATATGGAAACTCCCAGGCTAGGGGTCGAATTGAGCTACAGCTGCCAGCTCACACCACAGCCACAGCCACACCAGGTCCTTAACCCACTGAGGGGGGCTAGGGATAGGACCTGTGTCCTCATGGATACTAGTCAGGTTCTCAACCCACTGAGCCACAGTGGAAATTACTACTGTCTCTTACTTTTAATCAGTGACACCGACCTTCTTGTGAAGAGGCGGGAATCAAAAAGTAAGACTGCAACGTTACAGCAGCTGCCCAGCAGCCCTGCTCAGTGTATCAGCTCTAGAGACAGCCCCGTGGCTGTAGTGTACCAGCTCCAGCAGCTCTGTGGCTGCAGTAGATCAGTTCTTTCACCCAGCGAGAAACCAAGCAAGCACTCGGAGAGTTGGAGAACTCAGGTTTTTTATGCCAGCAGGCTCAGAGGAGATAGATCTCCAGAGTCTTGAGCCCGGAAGAAGAGTTTTGCAAGGCTTTTATGGGCTACGTCTTCCGGGTCCATGCTTGGCTGGTCGGACCAGAGTGAGGTCAGGCAAGGTAGGAGATGCATGGGAGAGGGGTGGTTAAGGGCAGTTGGCTGGACTTTGCTTAGTCATCATGGCCAGGGTCTCTCCTTTCTACCTTTTTATAGGGACATTTTCTCCTACAGGAAGAGCCTAGGGAGCTAGTTAATTAACCCGAAAATAAACTTAAACCATTAAGGGAGAACAAAAATGTCATGTGAGTTCAAAATTTTGGTTGGGGTGAACAAAAATTCTCTGAGACCTATTTGTCAAAATAATTTATCGTTTATTGATCCAAACAGTTGAAAAATGGAACAAGTTACCCTAGGGATAGCAGTGCCATCCTATCCTAGATTTCCTATCGACTATATGGTTTATGACTTCTATATTAGATGAGGACACACCAGGGGTGTAACCGCTCTTAAAGTTCATGTGTTCAACAAGTAAACCTCTGTAATCTGAGCTCTTAACAGAGTAACCCAGGTCAATTTCCATCTATTCTATATTTCTCCCAGTAGGAAAGGACAAGAGAAGTAAGGGGTACTTTACGAAAGCACCTTAAGAGATGGGATTAAGATAGCTCAACTTCTCCCCTAAAAACAACAAAATTTACAACCAAATACTGACCAATCTTCAACCAAATGGACTGGAAAATTTCAAAAAGATATCCTACTCCAGAAGACAAAGAGGATGCCACATCAAGAGGTAGGAGGGGTGATTACGGATATAAGCAACCCTATACCTCCTGGGTGGGAAGCCCCACAGACTAGAAAAAAACTGTGTCACAGAGACTAACCTACAGGAGTGAGAGTTCTGAGCCCCATGTGTGGGGATCTGGCATTGGGAGAAAGAGCCCATAGAGCATCTGGCATTGAAGGCCAGTGGAGCTTGTGCACAGGAGCTCCACGGGACTGGGGGAAACAGAAACCTCATTCTTAAAAGGTGCACACAGACTTTCATATGCACTGGGTCCCAGGGCAAAGCAAAAGATTCCCATAGGAATCTCAGTCAAACCTGACTGCAGTTCTTGGAGGACCTCCTGGGAAAACAGGGGTGAATGTGGCTTGTTGTGGGGGAAGGACATAAGAAGCAAAGCTCTTGGGAATATTCAGCAGCTGCCTTTCTCTGGAGGTGGCCATTTTGGTTTCCCATCAGCACTGAGAAGCCCCAGGCCACACAACAATCCAGGTGGGATCACAGCACTGCCCCTCAGTAAACAGGCTGCCTAAAGACCCCCAGCCACACAGCCACCTCTAATCTCACCCAGAGACTAAGCTCCACCCACCAGAGGGATTAGAATAGGCTCCACCCACCAGTGGGCAGGCATCAGCCCCTCCCATCAGGAAGTCTACAGCAAGCCCCCATACTGATTTCAGCCACAAGGGAGGCAGACACCAGAAGTAAGAGAGGCTACAACTCTACCATCTGTAAAAAGGTCACCACACCAAAAACCTATGAAAATGAAAAGACAGAGAACTCTAACTCAGATGAGGGAGAAAGGAAAAACCCCAGAAAAACAGCTAAGCCATGAGGAGATTCTCAGCCTCCAGGAAAAAGACTTTAGACTGTCAATGCTGAAGATGATGCAAGACATTGGAAATAAACTGGAGGCAAAGATGGATAACTTACAGGAAACACTGTCCAAAGAGATACAAGATATAAAACTTAAGCAAGAAGAGATGCAAAATACAATAACTGAAATAAAAAATTCACTAGAAGCAGCTAACAGCAGAATACAGGAGGCAGAAGAATGATAAGCGAGGTGGAGGACAGAGAGTAGAAATCACGGATGTGGAACAGAAAAGAGAGAAAAGATTGAAAACAAATAAAGAGAGTCTCAGAGAACTCTGAGACAACATTAAATGCACCAACATCTGTATTATAGGTGTGCCAGAAGGAGAAGAGAGAAAAAAGGGGACAGAAAAAATATTCCAAGAGATTAATAGCCAAAAACTTCCCTAACATGGTAAAGGAACCACTCATTCAAATCCAGGAAGCCCACAAGTACCACATACAAAAGCACCTCAATAATTACTGATATAATCTTATTTAATTCATAATTACCCAAGAGAAGGGTTTGTTAGGGTGGCAAAGCCTGAGAATTGCATAGAACTTAACACTATAATCAGAGGTTCAACTCCCCCCAATATAGTGCTTATAATCAATATTCAAATACTCATCATTCCAATGCTATCTTTAAAGCAATCCTTACACTAATGGAACAAAAAGAGCCAGGTTATGTACAACTTCAAAAAGGACCAAATGTCATTGGACCATATGGCCTATTACAGCCTATTGCTGATGCAGTCCAATTACTCATTGAAGAACCACTCTGACCAGCCACATCTTCTATTCCCATATTTATGATAGCACTTATTCTAGTGCTACCTTTAGCCTTAACCCTATGAACATCCCCTACCCATGCCTCAGACCCTCAGTAACATGAGCCTAGGAGTGTTATCTGTATTAGCAGTATCAGCCCAATCATCTTCTCTATCCTATGATCCAGAAGAGATTCTAATTCAAAATATGCACCATTGGAGCCCTACCGGCTGTAGCACAAACAATTTCATATGAAGTAACACTAGCAATTATCCTTTTTTCAGCCCTCACCCCGCAACTCCCTGCTGTACTTGCAGCATATGGAGGCTCCTTGGCCAGGGCTTCGACCTATGCCACAGCTGCAGCAAGGTTGGATCATTAACCCACTGTGCCAGCCCGGGGCTTAAACTGGCACTTCTACAGAGATAACCTGGATCATTAACAGTGGGAACTCTTCAGTCCTTTAATAAATAAATTCTGTACCCTTTTATCCCTCATCCCCATACAGAAACATGTATGAATAATCTCCCATCCTGACCCCCTAGCCATAATATGGTTTATTTCTACCAGAGAAGAAACTAATCATGCCCCTTTTGACCTAACAAGAGGAGGATCAGAACTCACTTCCATGTCGAATAGGCAGCAGGCCCATTCACTATAATTTTCCAAGCAGAAGATGCCAATGTCATCATCATAACTATCTTTTTTTTTTAATTAAAAAAAATTTTTTTTTTTTGTCTTTTTGCTATTTCTTGGGCCGCTCCTGCGGCATATGGAGGTTCCCAGGCTAGGGGTCGAATCGGAGCTGTAGCCGCTGGCGTACACCAGAGCCACAGCAACACGGAATCCGAGCCACGTCTGCAACCTACACCACAGCTCACGGCAACGCAAGATCGTTAACCCACTGAGCAAGGGCAGGGATCGAACCCGCAACCTCATGGTTCCCTAGTCGGATTCGTTAACCACTGCGCCACGACGGGAACTCCCATCATAAGTATCTTTAAAACAATCCTACTCCTAGGAGCATTACATGCTCCCTAGAATGAGAACTATATATAGTCCATTTCATTACCAAAACCACTCTCACTAACAATTTCCTTCTTATAGATCTGAGTATCCTACCCACGATTCTGATATGATCAACTCATATCTACTCTGAAAAAATGTTCTCCCACTAATACTAGCCCTGTGGATATGACAGGTCTCACTACTTATCATAACATCAAGCACCCCTCCCAAAAACATAAGAAATATACCTGATAGGAGTTCCCATCGTGGCGCAGTGGTTAACAAATCTGACTAGGAACCATGAGGTTGCGGGTTCGGTCCCTGCCCTTGCTCAGTGGGTTAACGATCCGACGTTACCGTGAGCTGTGGTGTAGGTTGCAGATGCGGCTCGGATCCCGTGTTGCTGTGGCTCTGGCATAGGCCGGAGGCTACAGCTCCGATTCGACCCCTAGCCTGGGAACCTCCATATGCCGCGGGAGCAGCCCTAGAAATGGCAAAAAGACAAAAGAAAAAAGAAAAAAAAGAAATATACCTGATAAATAGTTACTTTGATAGAGTAAATAACAGAGTTTAACTTTTCTAATTTCTACAATTAGAAGAATTGAAACTACCCTTAAGAGTTCAATGTTCTTCATGCTACCACATGCCCCTGCAATCTGTAGTAAGGTCAGCTAAAATAAGCTATCAAGCCTGTACCCTGAAAATGTTGGTTTCTATCCTTCCTGTACTAAGAAACCCCATTGTCTTTATCACCATATTAACAGCTATGATTTCAGGAACCATAGTTGGAATAATTAGCTCATAGCGATGACTTCTCTCAGTTGGACTCAAAATAAATATACTAGCTAGTATCCCATCCTAACAAAAATCTTCAATCCGCTAGTTATAGAAGCATCTACTAAATACACCTAACATAAGCCACCATGTCAATGTTATTCATAATAACTGTCATCATGAATTGCCTATTCTCCAGCCAAGGAACCATCACAACGGTCCTTGAACCAACGGCATCAACAACCATAACATGTCCCTAGTCATAAAACTAGGACTCTTCTCATTCCACTTTTGCATACCTGAAGTCATGCCAGGCGTTTTGCTATCAGCAGGCTTAATCTTATTAACATGACCAAAGAGGAATTCCCATCAAGGCTCAGTGGTTAGTGAACCTGACTAGTATCCATGAGGAGGTGGGTTTGATCCCTGGCTTCTCTCAGTGGGATATGGATCCAGCATTGCCCTGCCTGTGGTGTATGTTGCAGATGCAGCTCAGATCTGGTGTTGCTGTGGTTGTGGTGTAGGCCGGAAACTACGGCTCCAGTTCATCTCCTAGCCTGGGAACCTCCATATGCCACGGGTTTGACCCAAAAAACACACATAGACACACACAAAGACATGACCAAAGGACTGCACCCCTGTCAGTATTATACCAAATTTCACCATCCACTAACCTAAACTTGCTCCTGCTTATATCCACACTAATCAATTATATTGGAGGACGAAGTCAACTAAATCAAACTTGATTATAAAAAAACATAGCTTGTTCATCAGTTGCCCATAGAGGATGAACACCAGTTATCAAAATGTATAATCCAACTAGAACAATCCTAAACCTAACCATTTATATCCTAGTAACACTCAGCATATTTGCACTATTTATTCATGGCTCAACAAACATTATTGATATCACACACATGCGTGAAACATAATACCCCACCTTACAACCTTATTCTATTATCAATAGGAGGCCTTCCACCTCTCAGGATTTACACCCAAATGAATAATCATTCAAGAAATGACAAAAATAATATTATTTTACCTACACAATTAGCTATCACAGAATTATTCAACCTATATTTCTACATAGGATTTATATACTCTACATCATTAACCATATTCTCCTCAATAAACAGTATAAAAATAAAATGACAATTTGAGCATACAGAGCAAACAAACATGGACTGTCATATTTACACTCATTCTACCTCTCCCACCAATCTTATCACTACTGGACTAGGGCTTTCAGTTGGTGTAGACCAAGAGCCTTCAAAGCCCTGAGCAAGTATCGTTTACTTAATTCCTGTTCAGTAAAGACTGAAAGACTTTATCCTACATCAATTGAATGTAAATTAAACATTGCTTTTTTGTCATTGTGTTTTTTTGTTTTTTTGCCACAAATGGCAAAATGTGGAAGTTCCCGGACCAGGGACTGAATCCAAGCCACAGCTGTGACCTGTGCTACAGCTGCAGCAACGCTGGATCCTTAACCCACTGCACTGGGGCCAGGGATTGAACACATGCCTCAGTAGCAACCCGAGTCACTGCAGTCTAACTCTTAACCCACTGCGCCACAGGAGAAACTCCAAATCAAACACTTTAATTAAGCTAAGTCTTCACTAGATCCGTGGGGTAACATTCCCACAAAATTTTAGGTAACAGCTAAATACTCTAGTAAACTGGTTTCAATCTACTTCTCCCCGCCAAACTCTACTCAATATTTTGTCATCACCTCTATGGGAAAAGAATCTGAAAAAGAATGATATATGTATATGTACTAATGAATCACTGAGTTGTGCATCTGAAACTCAGACATCATTGTAAATCAACCATGGAGTTCCTGTTGTGGCGCAGTGGTTAACGAATCCGACTAGGAACCATGGGGTTGCGGGTTCGATCCCTGCCCTTGCTCAGTGGGTTGGGGATCTGACGTTGCTGTGAGCTGTGGTGTAGGTCGCAGACACAGCTTGGACCTCGTGTTGCTGTGGCTCTGGCGTAGGCCAGGGGCTACAGCTCCAATTGGACCCCTAGCCTGGGAACCTCCATATGCCGAGGGAGCGGCCCTAGAAAAGCCAAAAAAAAAAAAAAAGCAGGAGAAACCCAGGCAGAATGGAAGCTGCCTGTTTGAATTTGCAATTCAATGTTTCTTTCACCACAGGACTTAGCAAAAAGCGGACTCAACCTCTGTCTTTAGATTTACAGTATGATATTTACTCAGCCATTTTACCTATGTTCATGACTTGCTGATTATTTTCAACAACCCTAAAGATATCCACACCTTATTTTTATTATTTGGTGCTTGGGCTGGAATAGTAGGTACTGCCTTAAGTCTACTAATTTCTGCCAAATTAGGTCAACCCAGAGCATCACTTGAAGTTGACCAAATCTACAATGTAATTGTAATGGCCCATGCATTCGTAATAATTTTTTTCCTAATTATATTTATTACAATTGGATATTTAGGAAACTGATTAGTTCCACTAATCATTGGAGCACTCAATATAGCTTTTCCTTCTATAAACAATATAAACTTCCAATTGCTCCACCCTCTCTCTTACTCTTCCTTCATCATCAATGGTTAAACCTGGCACCAGCACAAGCTGAACTGTATACCCACCTTGGACCAGAAACTGAGCTCATGCAAGAGCTTCAGTTGACCTTAGCATTTCCCCCCTACATTTACCAGGTGGTTTTTTGGGTGTGGTTTTTTTGATGTCTTTTTTTCCTCTTTTTTGGTCTTTTTAGGGCTGCACCCTCGGCCTGTGGAGGTTCCCAGGTTAGGGGTTGAATTGGAGCTGTAGCTGCCGGCCTACGCCACAGCCACAGCAACATAGGATCCAGGCCGTGTCTGCGACCTACACCACAGCTCACGGTAACGCCGGATCCTTAACTTGCTGAGCGAGGCCAGGGATCAAAGCTGCATCCTCATGAAGGCTAGTCAGATTTGTTTCCACTGAGCCACAACGGGAACTCCTCCCATGTGCTATTCATTTCATTACCACAATCGTTATTATAAAACCATTCCCTCTCTCTCAATACCAAACACAATTATTCATATGCTCTGTATTGATTATAGCTATATGATTACTATTATCATTACTAATATTAGCAGCTGGAATTACTATATTATTAACAGACCAAAACCTAAATATAACCTTTTCTGACCCAAGGCTATAACAACACGTTTTCTGATTCTTTGATCACCCTGAGGTTTATGTTTACCTGGACGTGGAATAATCTCACACAGTGTAACTTATTATTCAGGAAAAAGAGCTCTTGGGCTATGTGGGCACTGTATGAGCTATGATATCCATAGGCTTCCTAGGATTTATCACATGAGCCCATCATATATGTGCAGTAGGTATGGATGTCAGTACATGCACCTGCTTTACATCAGCTGCTGTAATTATCACCATACCTATGGGAGTACAAGTATGTAGCTGACTATCAATTCTTCATGGAGGTAACATCAAATGACCCCTGCTCTAACATGAGCCCTAGGGTTTAATCTCCTTTTTGCAGTAGGTGGTTTAACAGGAATTGTTTGAGCTAACTCATCCCTAGATGTTGTCCTTAATGATACATACTATGTCCTTGCACATTTCCATTTGTATCAACAGGAGCCGTCTTTGCCATCATAGAAAGCTCTGTGCCTTGGTTCCTGCTATTCTCAAGTCACACACTAAATTCAGCAGGAGATAAAACCTATTTTGTAATTATAGGTTTAAGCAGAAAAATCACCTCTTCCCACATTTCCTCTATCTGGAGTACCAGGATGCTATTCTGACTATTCTGATACATCTACAACATGCAATACCTTTTCATCAGTAGGTTCCTTCATTTCGCTTTTGCAGTTATACTCATCATTTTCATAAGCTGAGAGGCATTTGCAACAAAATGAGAGTTAATCACTTCAGACTTGGAGTGATTACATGAATGTCTTCCACCCTAGCACACATTTGAAGAACCTACTTCTATCCATCTAAAATAAGAAAGGAAGGAATTGAACCCCCTTCTACTGGATTCAAGGCAACACCATAACCATTATGTCTTTCTCTGGAAATGACACATTAGTAAAATCATATACCTTTGTCCAAGTTAAATTATATAACTTTGTCCAAGTTAAATTATAGATGAAAACCCTATATATAGCTATGGCAAATCTTTTTCAACTAGGGTTTCAAGAGGAAACATCATGATAGAAGAGCAGCTGCATTCCCACGATCACACATGAATGACCATATTTTTAATGAGCTCTTTGGTTCTTGATATTATTATTTCACTCATACTGACAACTAAATTAACACATATAATCACAAGAGATGCACAAGAAGTATAAACACTCAACAGCACTATTTACTAGAGAAAGGCAAATAAAAATTGCTATATAGCACAGGGAACTATAGCCAATCACTTGTGATAGAACATGATAGAAGATAGTACGAAAAAATAAGATGTATATCTACAAAACTGGGTCACTTTGCTGTACAGCAGAAATTGACAGAACATTGTAAATCAATTATAATAAAAAAATTTAAAAAAAACCTACCTCACACCAGTCAGAATGGCCATAATCAAAAAGTCTGCAAGCAATAAATGCTGGAGAGGTGGAGAAAAGGGAGCCCTCCTACACTGTTGGTAGGAATGTAAATTGGTGCAACCACTATTGGGGAATAGTTTTTCTCCTTAAAAAACTAAAAAATGGAAATACCACATGATCCAGCAATCCCACTCCTGAGCATCTATCCAGAGAAAACCATATGTGGAAAAGATAGTGCACCCCAAAGTTCATTGCAGCACTATTTACAACAGTCAAGACATGGAATCGACATAAATGTCCATCACCAGAGGAATGGATGAGTTCCTTCTGTGACACAGTGGATTAAGAATCTGACTGCAGGAATTCCCACTGTTGCACAGTGGATTGATGATCCAGCTTGTCTCTGTGGAGGCCCCAGTTTGATCCCTGGCCTGGTGCAGTCAGTTAAGTATCTGGGGTTGCCTTGACTGTGGCATAAGTCACAGCTTAGGCCTGGATTTGATTCCCTGGACCAGGAAGGTCCATATGCCACAAGTGTGGACAGAAAAAGAAAAAAAAAATAGAGGAATGGATAAAGAGGTGGTACATATATATAATGGAATATTCACCCATAAAAAAGGAATGAAATAAGGCCATCTGCAGCAACATGGATGGACCTAGAGATTATCCTACTGAATGAAGTAAGTTAGACAAAGAAAAATACCATATGATATTATTTATATGTGGAATCTCATTTTAAAAAATGATAAAAATGAACTTCTTCGTAAAACAGAAGCAGCTCATAGGTTTTGAAAACAAACTTATGGTGACCAAAGGGGAAAGGGGAGGGGAGGGATAAATTAGGAGTTTGGGATAAACGTATACACACTTCTATATATAAGAAATAGATAATCAACAAGTACCTACTGTGTAGCACAGGGAACTCTACTCAACCTTCTGTAATAACCTACATGGGAAAAGATTCTGAAAAAGGATGGGCACATGTATATGCATAACTGAAACACTTTTGGTACGTCTGAAAATATAACACATTATAAAGCAACTATATCCAGTAAAATAAAGTAAAAGAAGTAGGAAAAAACAGAACGATTTTACAAGCCATCATCCTCATTTTTTTCCCCCAGGCCAGCGATCAAACCCATGCCCCAGCAATGACCTGAGCTGCTTCAGTGACGATGCCAGATTCTTAAAACACTGCGCCGCAAGGGAACTTTCATCATCCTATCCTTGCAAATTCTTCACATAATAGATGAAATCAATCATCCTTCTCTGTAAAACTATAAGCACCAATGATGCTGGAGCTACAAATACACAGATTATCTAGGTTTAAATTTTAGGAGTTCCCATTGTGGCTCAGCAGTTATCAAACCCGGCAAGTATCCATGAGGACTCGAGGTAGATCCCTGGCCTCGTTCAGTGGGTTAAGGATCCAGTGCTGCTGTGAGCTGTGGTGTAGGTCACAGACACGGCTCAGATCCTGCATTGCTGTGGCTCTGGCATAGGCCGTCGGCTACAGCTCCAATTGGACCCCTGGCCTGGGAACCTCCATATGCCGTGAGTGCGCCCCTAAAAAGATAAAAAGACAAAAAAGAAAAAGAAAAGAAAAGAAAAGAAAAGAAAAAAAGACATAAATTTTAACCCCTATATGACCCCTATATCAGACCTAAAGCCAGGAGCACTGATTGTTAGAAGGAAATGACTGGGGAGTTCCCATCACGGCTCAGCGGAAACTAATCTGACGAGCATCCATAAGGATGCGTGTTCAATCAGCCTTGCTCAGTGGGTTAAGGATCCGGCGTTGCTGTGAGCTGTGGTGTAGGTCTCAGACATGGCTCGGATCTGGCATTGCTGTGACTATGGTGTAGGCCAGTGGCTACAACTACGACTTGACCCGTAGCCTGGGAACCTCCATATCCTGTGGGAGCAGCCCTAAAAAAAGACAAAAGGAAGAAGTAAATGACTGAGTTTTCTATGCATAGAAATGACAATCTGAATATTCATCTCCTCCAAAGATATTTTACACTAATGAGCCTTCCCTTCTTTGAGCCTAAGAGCAGATGCTACTCCAGGATGCTTAAACCAAACACCCTTATAGCAACACCATCTGGCCTATACTATGGACAATGCTCAGAGACGTATAGGCCCCATCATAGCTTAATCACTATCATCCTTGAATTACTTCCACTAAAATATTTTGAGAAAGGATCTGCATCAATATTGTAAATTTATTAAGAAATTCAACAGCATTACCCTTTTAAGTTAAAGACTGGGAGTTTAAAATCTTCCTTTAATGGTATGCCACAACTAGATACATCAACATGAATCGTTACTATATTATCAGTCATTCTAGCCCTATTTATCACATTCCAATTAAAAATGTCAAGGAGTTCCTGTAGTGGCTCAGTTGAAACAAACCCAAATAGCATTCATGAGGATACGAGTTCAATCCCTGGCCTCGCTCAGTAGGTTAAGGATCCAGTGTTGCCGTGAGCTGTGGTGTAGGCCGGCAGCTACAGCTCAGATTTGACCTCTAGCCTGGGAACTTCCCTATGCCACTTGGGTTTGTTCCTAAAAAGACTAAATAAATAAATAATACATAATAAAAAATTAAAATGTCAAAGTAGGAGTTCCCTGGTGGCCCAGTGGTTAAAGGATCTGGCATTGTCACTGCCATGGCTTAGGTTGCTGCTGTGGTGCCGGTTGGATCACTGGCCTGGGAACTTCTACACACTGTGGGTGCAGCCAAAAAAAAAGTCAAAATATGTTTATCACTTAATCCCAGAATTAAAACTCACCAAAAGGCAACAACAACCCACCCATTGAGAAACAAAATGAAGAAAAATTTATTGGCCTCTTTTGTTACTACAACAATAATGACATCCTATTTGTATCTTAATTGTTATAATCCCAAACATGTTATTCCCCACACCTAATGGATAAATCAACAACTATATAATTTCTATTCAACAATGCCTAGTCCAACTCACATAAAAAAAACCTAATAGCTAGGGAGTTCCCATTGTGGCTCAGTGGGTTAAAAACCCAAAGTTATCTCTGTGAGGAGGCAGGTTCGATTCCTGGCCTCACTCAGTAGTTTAAGGATCTGGCATTGTTGCAATCAGTGGTGTAGGTCGCATGTGGGGCTCAGATCTGGCATTGCTGTGGCTGTGGCATAGGCCTCAGCTGCAATTCTAATTTGACCCTTAGCCAAGGAACTTCCATATGCTACAGGTGTGGCCAAAAAAAAAAAAAAAAAAAAGAAAAGAAAAAAAACAAAACTCATAGCTATTCACAATTACAAAGGCCAAACCTGAACACTAATCCTTAGATCACTCATTCTGTTTATTGGGTCAACAAATTCCTTAGGACTCCTACCACATTCAATTCCATCTACTACACCACTCTCAATAAATTAGGTACAGCAATCCTTCTGTGAGCAGAAACTGTAATTACTGATTTTCAGCCACAAAAGCATCTTGGAGTTCCCTGGTGGCCTAGCAGTTAAGGATTTGGTGTTGTCACTGCAGTGGTGTGAGTTCGATCCCTGGCTGGAGAGCTTCTGTATGGCAAGGGCACGGCTTAAAAAAAAAAAAAAAATAGCTTTCTTATCCCATTTTCTACCAAAGGCACATGAGTTCCTCATATCAATATGCGAGTAATAACTGGAAAAACTAGCCTACTTATTCAACTAGTAGCTTCAGCCGTATGATTAACAGCCAATAGTATATATAGCAGGTCACTTATTAATTCATTTAATCAGAGAGGCAACCCTATATGACTCAATAATAGTACCACCACAGCCCTTAGGACACCTCATTATTGTTAACCCTACTCAGAATCCTCGAATTTTCCCTTGCCCTAATTCAAGCTTATGTATTCACCCAACTAGTAAGTCTCTACTTCAATGACAATACATTGTGACCCAACAAAACCATGCAGATCATAGAGTAAATGGTAGCCCCTGACCCCTTACAGGAGCTGCTCCAGCCCTCCTCATAACATTCAGCCTTGTCATACTATTATTACCACCAGAGCTACTAACTAATTCTCTAACCATATAGATGACGAGATATTGTCCAAGAAAACACCTTTCAAGGCCATCATATGCCAATTGTTCAAAAAGGATTCCTTATTTGGGAAGTGCTCTTTTTTACCTGGTTTTCTGAGCCTTCCATCACTCAAGCCTCGACCCGACACCTGAAGCAGGTGGATGTTGACCTCAACAGGCATGCGCCCTCTAAACTCACCAGAGGTACCACTCTTTAACCCCTTGGTTGTATTAGCTACCAGAATGTCCATCACCTGAGCCCACTACAGCCTCACAGAAGGAAACTGAAAACATATGCTCTGAGCCCTCTTGATGACAATTGCCTTGGGGTTTACTTGACAATTCTATAAGCCTCAGAATGTAAGAAACATCTTTTTCTTTCTTTTTATTTTTGTTTTGTTTTGTTTTTTCCCCAGAGCCACACCTGTGGCATATGGAGGTTCCCAGGCTAGGGGTCTAATCAGAGCTGTAGCTGCCGACCTATGCCAGAGCCACAGCAACGTGGGATCAGAGCCGTATCTGTGACCTACGCCACAGCACACGGCAACACTGGATTATTAACCCATGGAGCAAGGCCAGGGATTGAACCCACCATCTCGTGGTTCCTAGTTGCATTCATTTCCACTGCACGATAACGGGAAATCCAGAAACACCTTTTTCAATATCAGATGAGCTATACAGAGCTACTTTCTTCAGAGCTGCAGGATTCCGTGGTCTCTATGCAGTGATTGGTTCTACTTTTCTAATCAGCAGCTGCTGCTGCTTCTTTTTTGTTTTGTTTTAGGGCTGCATCTGAGGCATATGGAAATTCCCAGGCTACGGGTCAAGTTGCAGTTACAGCTGCCAGCTATGCCACAGCCACGGCCACACGGGATCCAGCCATATCTGTGACCTACATCACAGATCATGACAACACCAGATCCTTAACCCAATGAGTAAGGCCAGGGAATCTAACCCACAAACTCATGGATACTAGTTGGGTTCATAACCTGCTGAGCCACAACAGGAACTCCCCAATCAGCTGTTTCTTATACCAATTAAAATTTCACTCCACATCCAATCACCACGTTGGCTTTGAAGCTGCAGATTGATAGTGACAATTCGTAGCGGTAGGGTGGCTATTCCTTTCTGTATCGATTTATCAATAAGGATGTTATTCTTTTAGTAGGAAATAGTACAACTGGCTTCCAATCAAATAGTTTGGTATAATGTGTAAAAGAACAACAAATCTTATATTGACATTCATCACAAATATAGCACTAGCCTCACAACTTGTATTTATTACATTCTGATTTCCCTCAATTAAATGTTTACACAGAAAAAACAAGTCTCTGTGAAGGTGTATTTGATTCTATAGGATCAGCATGCTTACCCTTTTTCCATAACATTTTTCTTAGTGACTATTATTTCTGCTCTTTGACTTTGAGATTATTCTCCTTTTACCTTTATTCTGAGCAGCCCAAACAACCTGAAAACAACGCTTCTTAGAGCCCTGTTTCCAATCTTACTCCCAACAAGCCTGGCCTATGAATGAACCAAAAAAGGACAAGAATGAACAGAACATGATCATGAATTTAAGCTAAAATAATTGGCTTAAACTTATTAGATTATGATTCAGTTCATAATTATCGAGTGCCTTCAGTATATATAAATATTATAGCATTTACAGTATCTCGTAGGATTAGTAATATACTAGTCTTACTTCATATCCTCGCTATTATGTCTAGAGGGAATAATATTACCACTATTCATGAGAGCACCCTAATAGTTCTTTTTTTGCTTTAAGGATACAAGTTTATTGGAGTTCCTGTCGTGGCTCAGTGGTTAATGAACCCAACTAGTATCCATGAGGACACAGGTTCGATCCCTGGCCTTGCTTAGTGGGTTAAGGATCTGGCATCGTCGTGAGCTGTGGTGGAGGTCACAGAAGTGGTTCGGATCCTGAGTTGCTGTGGCTGTGGCATAGGTTGGCAGCTATAGCTCAGATTTGACCCCTAGGAATCTTCATATGCCACAGGTGTGGCCCTAAAAAGACAAAAAAAAAAAAAACAACAAAAAACATGTTTATTTATTTAATTTTATTTTTATGGCCACACCCAAGGCATATGGAAGTTCCCAGGTTAGGGATGGAACCCAGCCGCAGCTGTGTCAATATCAGATCCTTAATCCATTGTGATGGGCTGGGGATTGAACCTGAAACTCCATGGCAACCTGAGCCACGGCAGTTGGAGTCTTTTTTTTTTTTTTTTTTTTTGTCTTTTTGCCATTTCTAGGGCCGCTTCTCGCGACATATGGAGGTTCCCAGGCTAGGAGTCTAATCGGAGCTGTAGCTGCCAGTCTACGCCAGAGCCACAGCAAGGTGGGATCCGAGGCATGTCTGCGACCTACACCACAGTTCATGGCAACGCTGGATCTTTAACCCACTGAGCAAGGCCAGGAATTGAACCTGCAACCTCATGGTTCCTAGTTGGATTCGTTAACCACTGAGCCACAGCAGAAACTCCTGATGTAGCATTTTCATAGGACTAGCAGGCATAGTAACCTTCCTAGGAAAATGCCCCTGGATGGCCTTCGCCTCTGGTTCCCTAAAGCACACGTAGGAGGCCCCCTTGCAGGATGCATAGTCTCTGCAGCTGAACCACTAAAACTTGGGTGCTACAGGTGCTACAGATCTAAATCTAATAGATTCTAAACCCACTAACAGACTACATAGCATACCCCTTTCTCCAACTTATCCTATGAGGAATAACCATAACAAGCTCACATTACGGACCCCAAACAGATTTAGAATCATTCACCACATACTCCTCAGTCAGTCACAGGACACTAATCATTGTGGCATTATTATTATTATTATTATTTGGCCACACCCACAACATGCAGAAGTTCCTGAGCCAGGGATTGAACCCACACTACAGCAGTGACCCAAGCCACTGTAGTGACAACACCAGATCCTTAATCCATTAAGCCACCAGGAAACTCCAGTCATGGCCATTCCTATCCAAACACCTTGAAGCTAGAGAGGAGCTACCGCCCTATCCACTGCCCACGGTCTCACATCATCCACAGTACACTGCCCAGCAAACCCAAACTACGAACGCACTCACAATCATCCTATATCCTAACGGGGCGTCTACAAATGTTCCTCCCATGAATAGCAACCTGATGATTACCAGCAAGCCTTATAAATGCAACCCTAGCCCCAACTGTTAATTGAATTGGAGAATTACTTGTACCGATAGCATCTTTCTCATGAACAAACATTACTATTATCCTAATAGGAATTAATATAGTAATAACTGCTTTATACTTCCTACAGATGTTAATCGTAACACAACCAGGCAAATACACACATCACATGAATAACATCACACCATCAGCTACAAGAGAAAAATGCCCTTTTAACTCTCACCAATTATCTCTCTTTCCCTTATCACTCAATTCCACAATTATTTGAGGGCCCCTCTACTATAAATGTAGTTTATAAAAAACCCACTCGATTATAAATCTAGTAATAAGTTCAAACCCAGTTTTTCTGGCCACACCCACAGCATGTGGAAATTCCTGGTCCAGGGATTGAACCTGAGCCACAGCAGTGACAGTACTGAAACCTTAATTCCTAGGTCACCAGGGAATTCCCTCAAACCTTCTCATTTACCAAAAAAGTATGCAACAACCGCTCATTCATACCCAACAGTATGGATTTTTAGACTTTTTTTTTTTTTTTTTGGTCTTATTAGGGCCATACCCACATCACATGGAAATCCCCAGGCTAGGGGTCAAATTGGAGCTTTGGCTGCCGGCCACAGCAAAGCTGGATTGGAGCCACGTCTGTGACCTACACCACAGCTTGCGGAAACTCAGATCCTTTAACCCACTGAGTGAGGCCAGGGATCAAACCTTCATCCTCCTGGATGCTAGTAGGATTCGTTTCTGCTGTGCCACAATGGAAACTCCCACTTTTTTAGATTTTTAAAGGATAGAAGTCATCCATTGATCTAAGGAGTCAAAAATAGGTGCAACTCCAAATAAAAGTGATAAGCTTATTAGCCTCTTTCACACTAGGTACACTATTTATATCAACACTACCAATTATAATAACAAACACTAACATCTACAAAAGTAACATATACCCATTCTGCATAAAAACCGCTTTCTTGGAGTTCCCGTTGTGGCTCAGTCATTATCGAATCCGACTAGGAACCATGAGGTTGTGGGTTCGATCCCTGCCCTTGCTCAGTGGGTTAAGGATCTGGCATTGCCGTGAGCTGTGGTGTAGGTTGTAGACGTGGCTCAGATCCCACATTGCTGTGGCTCTGGTGGAGGCGGGCAGCTACAGCTCCAATTCGACCCCCTAGCCTGGGAACCCCCATATGCCACGGGAACGGCCATAGAAAAGGCAAAAAGACAAAAAAAACAAACAAACAAACAAAAAAAACCAGCAAAAACCGAAAAACCACTCTCTCACGTGCTGTTATTACCAGTCTAATCCCCATAACATTCATTCAATCAGGCCAAGAAATAATTATTTCAAACTGACATTGAATCAGTGTCCAAACCCTCAAATGATCACTTAGCTTCAAGAAATAGATGACTTCTCCATCATATTTGTACAAGGAGCACCATTTTGTTACATGTTCTATCATAAAATTCTCAATATGATATATACACTCAGACCCTAATGTGAACCAATTTTTCAAATACTTACTCCCCTTTCTAATTACAATTCCAATTCTTTTTTTTTTTTTTCATCTTTTTAGGGCCATACTTGCGGCATACGGAGGTTCCCAGACTAAGGGAAACAGCTGTAGCTGCTGCCCTATGCCATAGCCACAACAATGCCAGATCTGAGTCGGATCTGTGACCTACACCACTGCTCAGGGCAACGCCAGATCCTTAACCCACTGAGTGAGGCCTGGGATCGAACCTGTGTCCTCATGGACACTAGTTGGATTCGTTTCCACTGAGCCGTGATGGAAACTCCTCTAATTACAAAACTAATTCTTGTCACTGCCAACAGTCTTTTCCAACTTTTCCTAGGATGAGGAGATGAAATGATGTATCTTTCACTTATTGGATAGGCACATGGCAGACACAAATACAGCTGCTCTTCAAGTTTTTTGTTTTGTTTTTTTTGCCTCACCTGGAGCATGCACAAGTTCCTAGGCCAGGGATCAAGCTGCAGCAATGACAATGCTGGTCCTTAACCTGCTAGGCCACCAGGGAACTCCCAAGTAAACTTATGTAACCACATGGGAGATACTGGATTCATTACATCAATAGCATGATTCTTTTTCAATTTAGACACATGGGCTTTATGACAAGTTTTTATACTTAACCTCAACTACCCCAGCTTACCCTTCAACTACCCCAGCTTACCCTTCATAGGACTTTTACTAACCGCAACTGGAAAATCCACCAATTTGGCCTCTACCTTTGACTTCCTTCAGCAATGGAAGGCCCTACCCAACATAAGCACAGGCATTGCAGCACACATTTTTCTACTTATTCAATTTCACTCCCTACTGGAAAATATTAAATTCAGTTAGGCAACAACTTTGTGTTTAGAAGCAATTACCGCACTATTTACAGCAATATAGGCTCACCCACAAAACAGCATCCAAATATTGTTGCTTTCTCTATTTCAGGCCAACTAGGCCTTTTCAGGGTAACAATCAGCATTAATCAACCTTATTTAGCATTCTTACACACTGGCACGCACACACACCATCTTCAAAGTCATATTGTCTATATGCTCTGGACCCATCATCCACTATTTCTTTTTTTTTTTTTTTTTTGTCTTTTTTTTTAGGGTCGCACCTGCGGCATATGGAGGTTCTCAGGCTGGGGGTCAAATTGGAGCTACGGCTGCCAGCCTACACCACAGCCACAGCAGCAATGGATCTGGGCCGCGCCTGCGACCTACACCACAGTTCATGGCAATGCCAGATCCTTAACCCACTGAGCAAGGCCAGGGATTGATCCCATGTCCTCATGAATACTAGTTGGGTTCGATAACTGCAGGAACTCCCAAATTATCCACAATTTCCAAGATGAACAAGACATAAGAAAAAGAAGAGGTTTAATTCAAGCCGTACCTTTTCCCGCAACATCCCTCATTTTCGGAAGCCTCAAGTTAATGAACAGGACTACCACTGCTCACAGGTTTTTATTCCAAAGACTTAATGACAGAAACTGCTAACATGCATCCAGTGCCTGAGCCCTATTAACTACTCTCATTGCTGCACCCTCACAGCTGCCTATAGCACTTGAATGATTTTCTTCACTCTCCTAGGACAACCTTGCTGCTCCATTAATTCTAATCAGTGAAAATAAACCACTCCTAATCAATTCCATTCAACCACGAGCCAGAAACCCTCTTGCAGCTTTCCGTATCTCCAACAATATTCCACAAATGCCTATGCCTTATTATTTGAAATTCACTGCCCTGACCGTGACTATTTCAGGTTTTATTCTCACACTTGAAACCAAACTTACTACACATAATCTAAAATTGATTTATGTAATAAATAAGTTCCTACCGCATAGCACAGGGAACTGTATCCAATCTCCTGAGATAGAGCATGATGGAAAAGAATATTAAAAAAGAATATATACCTACACACACACACACACATAACTGAGTCACTTTGCTATACAGTAGAAATTGGGAGTTCCTGCCATGGCTCAGTGGTTAGCGAATCCAACCAGCATCCATGAGGACTCGTGTTCGATCCCTGGCCTCACTCAGTGGGTTAAGGATCCAGCATGGCTATGAGCTGTGGTGTAGGTTGCAGATGCGGCTCCCATCCTGCATAGCTGTGGCTGTGATGTAGGCCAGCAGCTACAGCTCTGATTCCCCTAGTCTGGGAACTTCCATGTGCTGCGAGTGCAGCCCTAAAAAGACAAAAAGACAAAAAAAAAAAAAAAAAAAAATTGGCACAACATTGTAACTATACTTTAATAAAAAATTTAATTTAATTTAATTTTAAATCCTTCAAATCTCTTCAAATCCTCTAACCTCTTTTTTTTTTTTTTTTTTTTTTGTCTTTTTGCTATTTCTTTGGGCCACTCCCGCGGCATATGGAGGTTTCCCAGGCTAGGGGTCCAATCGGAGCTGTAGCCACCGGCCTATGCCAGAGCCACAGCAACGCGGGATCCAAGCCGCGTCTGCAACCTACACCACAGCTCACGGCAACGCTGGATCCTTTAACCCACTGAGCAAGGGCAGGGATCGAACCCGCAACCTCATGGTTCCTAGTCGGATTTGTTAACCACTGCGCCACGACAGGAACTCCTCTCTAACCTCTTAAGATATTTTCCAACTAACATGCACCACCTCTTACCATACTTATATTTATCAGCAAGCCAAAAATCAGCACCATCACTTTTATTCTGACTAGAAAATGTTTGACCCAAATCCACCTCCTTTACTCATTTTTCAGCTCCTTCCCAGGGGTGCAGGTCCCGTCCTGTTTCCTCTTTTTTTTTTTTTCCTTTCATCCCACCATGTTACGTGAGAGAATTCTTGTCCTTTCAGGTGTTTGAATTCACCTGCTAGCATTCAGTATGTGTTCTGTGAGAATTGTTCCATATGTGGGTATATTTTTTATATATTTGCAGGAAGAGGTGAGCTCCACGTCCTTCTACTCTGCCATTATTTTCTTCTTATTTTCGTCTTTTTAGGGCCACACCAGTGACATATGGAAGTTCCCGGGCTAGGGGTCGAATTGGAGTTACAGCTGCCAGCCTACACCGTGGCCACAGCAACTCAAGATCTGAGCAGCATCTTTGACCTACACCACAGCTCATGGCAATATCGGAGACTTAACCCACTGGGAGAGGCCAGGGATGGAACCCACCTCCTCATGGACACTATGTCAGCTTCTTAACCTGTTGAGCCACAATGGAAACTCCGAGGGCCCTTACTCAATTTTTTTTTTTTTTTTGTCTTTTTGCCATTTCTTGGGCTGCTCCCGCGGCATATGGAAGTTCCCAGGCTAGGGGTCGAATCGGAGCTGTAGCTGCCAGCCTACGCCAGAGCCACAGCAACACGGGATCCGAGCCGAGTCTGCGACCTACACCACAGCTCACGGCAACGCCGGATCATTAACCCACTGAGCAAGGGCAGGGACCGAACCCGCAACCTCATGGTTCCTAGTCGGATTTGTTAACCACTGCGCCACGACGGGAACTCCCCCTTACTCTTAAAATAGCTAGGTTGGATGTAGAATTCTAGGTTGAGAGTTATTTTTCTTCAATACTTCAAAGATATTATTCCATTGTCATGTGGGCTCTAACATTGCAAAAAATCTGCTATCAGCTTATATTCAAGTTAGGTACTCATTGATTCTTTTAAGAGTTTTATCTTTGCATTTGGTATTGAGTTTCACTGAAAGAAATCTAGGTGGGTTTTTGGCAAAAAAAAAAAAAAACCCAAAAAGCTATATTTGGCCATGGCTGTGGCATGCAAAAATTCCCAGAGGTGACAGTGCCAAATCCTTAACTGCTAGGCCACCAAGGAACCTATTTTTTTGTTTTTGTCTTTTTTTCTTCTTTTTTTTAGGTCCACACTTGCAGCATATGGAGGGTCCCAGGCTAGGGGTCTAATAGGAGCTATTGCCTACGCCACAGACACAGCAACATCAGATCCTAGCCGCGTCTGTGACCTACACCGCAGCCCATGCAACGCTGGATCCTTAACCCACTGAACGAGGCCAGGGATCAAACCCGTAACCTCATTGTTTCTAGTTGGATTTGTTTCTGCTGCATCATGATAGGAACTCCCATAATGTGTGGGTTTTTTTTTTTTTTTTGAATTTTGAAGCTAGTTTTTAATAAAACCAGTCTCTGTGGGACAGGAGGTATAGTTGGAGACCCTGCAGTTTTGTTTTGTTTTGTTTCTTTTTTGGCCACCCTTCAGCAAATTGAGCACCCAGGCCAAGGATAAGATCCAAGTTACAGCTGCCACCTAAGCCACAGCTGTGGCAATGCAGGATCCTTAACCCACTTTGACAGGCTGGGGATTGAACCTGCATCCTAGTACACCCAAAACACCGCTGATCCTGTTGCACCACAATGGGAACTCTGAGACCCTGAAGTTTTTTTGTTTTTTGGTTTTTTTTTTTTTTTTTTTTTTTGCTTTTTAGGACTGCACCTGTGGCATATGGAGTTTCCCATATTAAGGGTTGAATCAGAGCCATAGCTGCCGGCCTACACCACAGCCACAGCCACGTAGGATCTGAGCCTCATCTGTGACCTACACCACAGCTCATGGCAATGCCAGATCCTTAATCCACTGAGTGAGGCCAGGGATCGAACCTGCATCCTCATGGACACTAGTCAGATTTGTTTCCACTGAGCCACAGTGGGAACTCTGAGATCCTGAAGTTTTAAGCCACTCTTGGTGCCTTCCGTATCTATTACCACAAATAATGAGCATACAAAGTGACAGAAAGCCACACAACCTAAACCATGACAAGAGACTCATGAGCTAAATAGTGTTGAATTTGGGGGTCACTTAGCGGTATAGCTTCCTGTTTTGGGCTTGCTTGCAGTATGGTCATTGACTTGCTGTTGACTAGAAGCTCATGCTCAAGCCCTAAGTGATTGTCAGGTCCCTGTTTTATCCTGTTTTAACCTCCCACCCTGCCCCTACTTCCTTGAGCACATGCCCTCACAAATGACAAGTGGTAGCTCCCACCAAGGATGAGTGTGCTCTGATTAAAGACTATTTGAAAAAGAGTTCCCTGGTGGCTCAGTGGCTTAAGGACCTGGCATTGTCACTGCTGTGGCTCTGGTTACTGCCATGGTAGCCCAAGTTCAATCCCTGGCCTGTGAGTTTTATATGCCACGGGTGCAGCCCCCCCCACCCCAAAAGCTTTCATCCACTGTGAATCTACAGGGGAAAAAATTCACTGAATGGAATGTAGAAATTCTCTACAGATACCAAAAGATGTTCAGTTTCATATGACATAGTGCCTCTTGGTACTGATATAATGTAGGACATAGGGAGAAATCAAGCAGATTAGAAGTTGAGTGTGTGCAGCTCCCCAAGCTCTCATTAGTCTAGAGTTTGTGCTGGACCTAAATGGGCTACATGCATGCGGAGAGGGACCACACCCCACTGCGCTTCATGGGTCTGTATGGAAGGTTAGATGGGCCACCGGAGTAATCAGGTAGCTCTAGGAATGGAAACTCGATGGAGGAGTGGCCTCACTGGAAAAGAAGACCCTCAAAAGCTCTGGGGCTGAAATCAATAGGTTTTTCCTATGTGTTAACTCAGACCCTGAGTTATCACTCCAATAAGCCACCAAAATGAGGGAGGAAATGAACCTTCAGGGCTACCCACACTTGTCTTAATCCACCCCTGGCCCTTAGGGTCCTGCAGGCAGGTTAGGTGGGGCGGTAACATACTTGACCTCATGAGAACTGGAAGATTAGTGGAAGGACATTTGAGACTGTTTGTTCATATTTGTAAAAGGGGAACTAGAGTTACTTTTTCTTGGCCTCTTTGTACCTCTGGGGTCAGACATGTTCATTCCTGATAAGTTGTGGTCTGTCATACCCTCCTCAGGGATGAGCCAGCTCATTCTCCTTTCTAGACCCAGGACTTGCCACTCTGCTCTGGTAAGTAGGGAGAGGGCAGAGGAGAATAACTGGGACAAAGTGTCCAAAGTTGTGTCCATAGATCTGAACATCCATTCATCTGTTGAGGTCAAAGCAGGTACAAAAGCCCTTGAGCACCTGGGAGCTCAGGTCAGCAGAAGGGGTAATCAGTCGCCTCATGCAAGTTGTAAATAGATGAAGACAGAGCAGCTATTCCTGTAGAAGTCATTGCTAAGGACTCCAGTATATTTGGCAAATAATACAAGCCATTGCAGTGAAGAGTTGCTTCCATGACTTCTCCTTGGCATCTCAAGCCTTATGGTGGTTCCACTACTTGGAAGGCAGGCCGCTTGGATTTTATCCTCAATCAGGACCTGTCTTTCATCAGCTGTGCTTGGGTGGCACATAATCCAGCAAAAGCATTTTTCTCTGTGGGGCCTTTAGGAAATGCCAGCATAACTATGGGCAGTTCCCGCTAAACAGGGTGTGGCCAAGATACTTTTGTTCTCTCACTGGAGAATTCAGGGACACAAGTGTCCTATGTGGTATGTCAGATGAAGGCAAACTAATTCCGTTTGTCACTCACCACCCACCCCCAGCCCTCATTTAAAAAATGAAGTGTTAGCAATACTCTGGGCTGCAAACTCAGAATCTGGTATGATGGTGGTGGCACACACATGTACCCACTTTGGAGAAGCAGGGAGCTGCAAAAAGGAATGTGGGCATCTTCTTATTTAAGTGCCCAGAGTCCACAGTAAAGCTCTGGGCTTCCATGGGCCTGACAGTGGGATGACATTTCCAAGGAAACTTGGAAGCTCTGAGTAGCACCCCTGGCCTTATAAAACCTTGGGTGAAAAGGCCTTGTGCCTTTTCTCCTCCCAGGAAGAAGCACTGTTTCAAATGTTTTGCTTGGTCAGCTCTATGAGCAAACTCTCTCCTTGGTTCTGCATCTGACTCACATTATCTGAGACACCAGTGGATGCAAAAATCTGTGAGCAGGTTCTTAGAAAAGAGCAGCAAGTATAGTCCAGACCAAAACCAAACAATACCCACAAAACTACAGCCAGTATCTAGGAAGTTTTGGAAGGTTTACAGCTTCCTCCTGTGTGGAGGTGAATCCGGGGACCCCATCCCATACCTGAGTCTTATCCCTGCTTGTCCCCTGGCTGTCACTGGTCCAATCTGAGCGGCATCAGCTCACACTTAGTAGGTCTTTGCCTCCCAGGAGCCATGGAATCACTCCAGGTTTCTTGTCTGCTGCTCCCAGGCATCCTCCCAGGCTCGCTCGTCCACGGCCCCTTTAATGCTCTCATTCACCTGATTTGCAGTCATAAATTAGGTGCATCTGTGCAGGGGTTTTCCTGGATTTCCTTCTTCCTGGCTTTCAGTGGCTGCGTTACCCAGGATTTTTATTAGGTAGATAATTAACCTCTTGTTCAAACAACTTGCTCATTTGAGAATCTCAGCAGCTTTCTGCCCACCCATTTCTTGGGGCTCATGGGTCTTTCTCCTTCCAGGCCCCTGGAGGTTCACTGCTCCCCCGAGGCTGCATATTTTCTTTCCATGGATGAGTCAGAAACCAGAGCTCTGACCACTGGGGAAATGAAACTTCACTGCTGTCTTCTGAGGCCACTCCCGAGTAAGGCTTTTTTTGGCTTGTGCCCACATATTCAGATGAACCATCTTTGAGGGCAGGAGAGAGAGCTAGCCAGTGTGAGGATGGGTTGCCAGTGGGCTATCCTGTGTGATCTTTGTGGGACTGTCCTTGGATACCTCATATAAAACCTGCCTCAGGACAGAGACAGAGAAGGAGGATAAAAATATCCACTGACTCCTATGTCCCCTTAGCCAGCACCACCACTCAGGCCAGGAACTCTCCTGCACCTGCAGGCCAAACACCCCTGATGGTGACCACAGGAATGCCTGATGTTACTGTTAAGAGCTGTCACTGAGGCCTGCAGCCTTACTCTGTGGTTGCTCTGGGATGAAATTGGTCCCTGCTTTTGCAGGGCAGGCCCGCAGTGCCAGCTGGATTAAGAGGTACTGGCCAAAAGGTCAAGTGTTGCCTGAAAGCCGGTGTCTGTTACAGCAACACGACAGGATTATATACAGCATGGTATCCTTGTCCTTTAATTATAAATAACTGCCATACTTATGGACGCTTTTTAGGCAATACACCAAGAATTATGTAGAAAGAAAAACAGGAGTTCCCGGTGTGACGCAGCGGAAATGAATCCGCCTAAAAACCATGAGGTTGCAGGTTCGATTCCTGGCCTCGCTCAGTGGGTTGGGGATCCAGCATTGCCGTGAGCTGTGGTGTAGGTCACAGTCCCGGCTCAGACCTGGTGTTGCTGTGGCTGTGGCGTAGCCCGGTGGCTACAGCTCCGATTGGACCCCTAGCCCGGGAACCTCCATATGCTGTGGGTGGGGCCCTAAAAAGACAAAAGCAAAGAAAATAAAAGAAAAAGCAAGCTGTGATGAATGGGAGATTTGGAAGGGAGGAGAGCCAGGAGGAGGATAGGATGGGAAGCGTGGAGTTACAGTTAAATGGAGGCTGTCGTCAGGGACCAGTGACCAGCGGTGTGAGAGTTAAGAACAAAGAGGATTATGATTCATCCGAGTGCCTGAGGGCCAAACCAAACATGCAACCTGCGCTTCTAACCCCAGCGCTGGATTGGGAAGAACTGAGCTCTCTGGGCCGTGCGGCGGCACTCCCTGCGACCACCAGAGGGCGGCGCTGCGGGCGCGGGCGGCGCGGACTCTGGCGGCCACCTGCGCGGATCCGGGCGTTTCTGCAAGAGGAAAGCGGGGCCCACAGGGAGCAGTGACAGGGGACTAGGCTCCCCCGGGAGGGCCCCGCGCGGACTGTCGGGAGGAGGCAATTGACTTCCTGCGCTCTGCAGGAAGCGGAGAGCTGCCACCTGGTGGGGTTGAAAACCTGCCCGGATGCAAGTTTTCTTTGGCTTAAAAATCCAGATTCCCACTTCTCTCAGTCACTTGGAGCTTCTGACGACACCGGGCAGCATTTGTGACTGACCCTCCATGTGCATTCCCCTACCAGGGAAATGAGGGCTTCTCTTTTTCCTTTCCTTTTTTTTTTTTTTAAATACAGTTTTGGTCAGATCAATAGTAGCCTGCCCATTTTTCTTGCTGTTACCACTATTCAGAACTGAGTCAAGTGGAACACTTCATACCATAGCATTTCCTTTTTTGTACAAACTCTATATAGAGTTAATCATGATGTAGGGTTTTCTCTTTGCATAATTTTTCATCTATGCAGAAAATTACAGTAAATCCCCAACAAGCCACCAGTTGCCCCACTCTCCTTGCAGGGTCCAGAGGCACCAAGCGTAGTCACCGTGGTCTTCTGAGGTTTCTCCCAGTGTCCCACCTCCTCCAATCTCCAAGCCCCTTTCCATTTGTCTGGTGCCTAGTGGGTAGCCTGGTAATTCCTTTCAGCTTTTTTTTTTTTTTAATTGCCACAGAATGCAGCAGGTGGATATAGGACCTCAGTTCCCAGGGCAGGGACTGAACTTGGCCTGCAGAGGTAAAAGTGCCGAATCGTAGCCACTAGACCACCAGGGAACTCCCCTTAGCTTTTAAAAACAGAAATCCCCCTTTTCAATCTAAATCACACATGAAATTCCATGATCTAAAACAAGAGGAGTTCCCGTCGTGGCACAGTGGTTAACGAATCCGACTAGGAACCATGAGGTTGCGGGTTCGGTCCCTGCCCTTGCTCAGTGGGTTAATGATCCGGCGTTGCCGTGAGCTGTGGTGTAGGTTGCAGACGCGGTTCGGATCCCGCGTTGCTGTGGCTCTGGCGTGGGCTGGTGGCTACAGCTCTGATTCGACCCCTAGCCTGGGAACTTCCATATGTGGGAGCGGCCCAAGAAATGGCAAAAAGACCAAAGATAAATAAATAAATAATTAATTAAATAATAAAACAAGAAATAGTGTATTCATAGAAATTATTCATTTACATTTATAACATTGACCTATTATGAAGTCTGTCTATAGGAGTAATGGGATTAGTTTGAAAAGGGCACAATTTAGAGGAAGGTGCTAATGGGGCCTGTGGCCTCATCTTAGATTCATTCTGCTGCTTGGTCTTGGTGGTGGGAGATGAAGAAGCCTGGCTTGCCCAGGACTTCATAGAAGGTTCTCAGCAGATCACCTCCCTGGACCAGCTGAGGTGCAAGGCCAGCTTCCCTGGGGGTGCTGCACGAGGTTAGGGAGTCTGTGCTGGATATCGGCCAGCCCAGGGCCTCCCACTGTCAGTGTTTGCCAATGCTAACAGGAAAGTGTGCATGTTAAAGTGTTAGCATTTTGCACATAAAACCAGACAGCTGTGAGCCCCTTGAAGCACCTGTGACGGTTCACAGGATGCATTTCAGAAACTGTCACCCAGTGGGGAAGAGGTAGGGCTGAGGAGGGGCCCCAAGGCCTGCTGTGTTTCCATGGCAACAGAATTCAGCTTTCCCTGCTGAGGAAGAGGCCTGGGAGGTGGTGGCACAGGGAGTGAGACAGCTCTGGTCACTTCAGCGTCCTGGCTAGAGGCCCAGGCTGAGGGCTGAGCAGGTCACTGTGTCTGGAAAAGAAGCCTCCAGCCCCACTGAGGCCCAAGGGCTGTGTCAGGGCCTCCTTTGGGAACACTTGTTTCCTTCTCTGGGTCTGTCTGCAGACATCCGGGCCAACTGTCTGTGGAGGGAACCAGCTGGCACAGGCTGATTCTGGCCCTGCCTTGCCCAGAGGCCCTGGTCGGAGTGGTGGTCACAGGCCGGGAGCCCTGGACTCAAATCCCAGCTCCGTCCCTAACCTCATTTCTCCTCAGCTTTCTCCTTGGGTCTCCCTTCTCCACGGCCTGACCTTCAGGGCAGGTGTGCAGGCCTCAAAGAAAGTGACAGTTTTATTGCTTCCTGTAACCCTCTGTAGAGAGAACCACACCAAGCTGTCTTTGAGAGCCCCTCCAAGCAGCAGCCTTTCTCATGGGTGGTGAGAAAACATCTGTGCAGAGGCCTGTCCCAGGGAGGAACCACCCTCCCCCCTCTAGCCTCCTCCCCGGGGCTCTGCTGGCCAGGGGCTGCCTGCTCATGAGAGAGGATGTCTGCAGACCCACTGGGTCTCACCTCCCTGTGTTCCTGTTGCCACAGGAGCCAAGACCCTTTCTTTCCACAAGCCAAGGCTGGCTCTGCATCCTTGGCCCGACACCCCCACGGGTCCCATCTTCCCTCCTCTCATAGTTTCGCTTGGTCCTGTGGGGCTGGGACTGCTCGGTGGGTTGCCTCCCTGTGCTGGGAGCTAGGGTGGTGGGGATGGAGTTTGGCTTACACGTGGGCACTGCCCAGGGAAGAGCAGTCCCAGACCTAGTGTGCACAAGACATACACCCTGCAGCCTGAATTCTTCTCTTTTTTCTTTGCCTTTTTTTAGGGTTGCACCTGCAGCATATGGAGGTTCCCTGGCTAGGAGTCCAAATGGAGCTGTAGCTGCCAACCTACACTACAGCCACAGCCACGCTAGATCCGAACTGCATCTTCAACCTACACGGTAACACTGGATCCTTAACCCACCAAGCAAGGCCAGGGATTAAACTGGCATCCTCACGGATACTAGCTTGGGTTCGTAACCCACTGAGCCACAGTGGAAACTCCTGAGAATGTCCCTTTTTTGAAAGAATGCCTGCATTGCTTTTGAGTCATGGAAATAGCACTGGGGTCCACCCTTAATATCAGTTTACTTGGAAAACCCACGTAACTTGGGAAGCCAGTATCGCCTGCATCCTTTCCTCTTCTCACCTTCAGTGGGGCCCACAAACCCAGTGGGCTCCCAGGTAGCATCAAAGGCTTTCCCCAGGAGTTTTGGGGTCCCCCTGCCCTTCACTCTGGTTCTACAGCCTTCTTCTAGTTTAATAAGAAATCCTCCTGCAATTGGCCAAGTCAACATTTTATTAAAAAACACATAAAAAACATGTTCACAATGGTAAGAACAGGAAAGGAGCAGTGAGATCTCCTGTTTGGGGCCAGTCTGACCCCACGGAGCTTCCACAGGCCTCCCTTTAAGAAAGAGGGTACCTTCAAAACCAGATTTCCAAGCTAGATAAATTAAGAGGTGGCTGTGTTTTTATAAGAGGACTTAAGGCAGCGTCCCTACCCCTAAAGGCTGGGGAGAAAGGCAGGTTTCCGCGGGAGAATTCAGAAACCCCTCCTTCACCTTGAGCGGGGTCATCAAGTCCCTGAGGCAGTTCTAAAGCAGGAGGGAGAGACCAGATTTCCCTGGAGGCTGCTTTTCTTTTCCAGACAGGGAAGAAATGAGGAAAGCTGGAGAGAGAGGCTGGAGCAGCTTAGGAGCCAGAGGAAAAGCCCCTCCCTTGTCCACCGGCAGGGGATCTGGCACAGGGACACAGACCCTGGTCTCTCCTGGGGGTGCCGCCCGTGACCCTCCCGTGGGCTGGGCCATCGGTCCTGCAGGGCCTCCTGCAGAGCCAGGGGGAGCAGTGTGGTGCTGGAGCGTCATCAGACGTCTGCATCTGTGGAAAAAAGGGGCAGAGTCTGGAGGGCTTGGCGGGCAGGGCTGCGCATGTGCTGCATCCGTGCCTGCACCTGCTCCTGTAGGAACCATGCTGCGCCTTTCTAATACATTTCTAAAACATGAAATAAATGAAATAGTGCCGAGGGGATTCCTTTCCCCACTCCTCCCCACCCCAGGCTTCCTCCTCAGAGGTACCTGAAACCCTTCGGCTGTTTCTTTTGGCTCTTCCTCCCTAATTTTAACTAAAATATTTACACCAATATTTATGCATTTGTCAACTTGGGACATCACCTGTTAAACTTTTTCGCACATTCTCTTTTTTCATCATTTCCCCCTTTTTCTTAAACAGCTTTACAGAGCTATAATTCATATACTACACAGTTTATCCGTTTAAAGTGTGGACTTCTGTGGTTTTCACTATATTCACAGAATTGTGCAACTATACCCACAATTTTAGTACATTTTCATCACTTCAGAAAGAAGCCGTATACACATGCGAACTCACCCCTGTATCCTCCTCCCAACTCCAGTCCTAAGCAACCACCCCTTACTCTCTGCCTCTATGGATTTGTCTGTTCTGGACATTTCTCTTAAAGGGAATCCTACAAGATGTCCTTGGTGACTGGCTTCTTTCATCTGGCTTTCTGTTAGCTTTTTGTCAGTGGGAAGGAGACTGAAGCTCTGCTATGGTAACCTCTCTGCTGGGCCACATAAGGTGCTTTGGTATTTTTATTTTTTGTCTTTTTTTTCTTTTTAAGGGCAGCACCAGAGGCATATGAAAGTCCCCAGAGTTCATCTATGGTGTAGCATGTGAAAGAATGTCCCTCTTTTTTTTTTTTTTTCTTTTTAGGGCCACAGCCGCAGCACATGGAAGTTCCCAGGCTAGGGGTTGAATGGGAGCTGTAGCTGCCGCCTATGCCACAGCCGTAGACACACAGGATCCCAGCTGAGTCTTCGACCTACATCACAGCTCACTGCAATGTAGGCTCCTTAACTCACTGAGCAAGGCCAAGGATCGAACCTGCATCCTCATGGATCCTAGCTGGGTTCATTAACTGCTGAGCCATGAAGGGAACTCCTTTATTATTTATTTATTTATTTTGGTGCTTTGTTATTTTTAAGACATATTTTTAAAACAAAGAAAAAGAATAAAGAAGAAGGTGCTGGATCAAAGAAAGAAGTAAATTAACCAAACCAGCTTGTTCAGCTTTCAGCAGTTTCATTTCTAGGAAGTTAGTCTAAAGATAAAAAGTAATATTAGCTGTGTATACGGGGATATATTGACAAGGATGATCATTACAGCACTGTTAGGTAGGAAAGATTTTTTTTTTTTGAAAGAATTTAAAACAAATCAAAAACCAAACATAATGCCCATAAATAGGAGACAAGTAAACTTTGGCACCAACATGCAAAGGAGTCAGTGCAACACCATGGAGCCATGAAGAATGACAGCCAAGGCTATTTAATGACTCTAGGGGAAGTGCCTGATAGCAGTTTGGGCAGGAGCAGAAGAGCAGGTTACAAAATAATACATGAAGTCAGATCCTTCAATAAAAGCCCGTCTGGGGAGTTCCCTTGTAGCACAGCTGGTTAAAGAGCCAGCATTGTCTCTGCAGCAGCTTGGGTTGCTTCTGTGGTGTGGGTTTGATCCCTGGCCTGAGAACTTCCACATGCCATGAGTGCAGCAAAACAAACAAACAAAAACATATCTATACTGCTCTACATATTCAAAGAGACAAAATACTGGACTGATGATACCTAGGAGGTGCTACGTCTGGGTAGTAGTGTGATAAGTTTTTATTTAAATTTTTTTTCTTATTTCTATTTTCTAAATATACTACATTTTATTTTTGTCATTAGGAAACTTAAAGAAAACGCTTCTCCATCAGGGACTGAGATGTCAGGTGGCCGGGGCGAGGTGGTGACAGGCTAGCAGCGAAGGGTCCTGTGTGCCAGGGTAATTCCCTACTGCCAAGCTTCAGAGCTCATCCCCTCCCGTTCCTGTGCAGAAGGAAGCTTCAGGGTCATCTGTGTTCAGACCAGAACTCACCTGTTGACTGGGTCACACACGAGATCTTGTAAGACAACCACACGCTCGCCAGGCAGAGGAAGGTGGCCAGGAAACCGAAGATCTGCAGGGAGACAGGGGACAGGAAATGCCCAAGCCAAGGGCCAGTCAGGCTGCTTTCTGCTGTTCATCCCTGTGCCTGTTCATCCCAAGTACCAGCTGTGAGCAGGAGGGAGCTCAGGGACTCACTGGGCCCAGCCACCTGTCCTTATTCAGGCAGGGAGGTGAGGCTTTGACCCTCAGCGGGGACACAGCCAGGCTCCCAGCCCTCAGCCCTCCTCTAGGCAAGTTTGTGCCACTCTTGGGTTTACCTTTACTACCGAGCTAGGGCCAAGCCACTGGACTTTAATTATCCTGGCCAATAAGGAAGAAAAAGGAGGAATTAGGTATTTTCTTTTTAGGGCTCCATTCACGGCACATGGAAGGAAGCTCCCAGGCTAGGGGTCAAATCAGAGCTGCAGCTGCCAGCCTACACCACAGCCACAGCAACGCCAGGTCCAGGCCAGATCCATGACCTACACCACAGCTCAGGGCAACACTGGATCCTTAACCCACTGAGCGAGGCCAGGGATTGAACCTGCATGCTCGTGGATACTAGTCGGGTTCTTAAGCCACTGAGCCACAATGGGAACTCCCTTAATTTGGGTTTTTAACTTTTTTTTTTTTTGTCTTTTTGCCTTTTCTATGGCTGCTCCCGTGGCACACATAGGTTCCCAGGCTAGGGGGTCCAATTGGAGCTGTAGCCACCAGCCTATGCCAGAGCCACAGCAACACAGGATCCGAGTCACATATGAGACCTGCACCACAGCTCATGGCAATGCCGGATCCTTAACCCACTGAGCAAGGGCAGGGACCGAACCTGCAACCTCATGGTTCCTAGTTGGATTCATTAACCACTGAGCCACAACGGGAGCTCCGGGTTTTTAACATTTTTATGTTCAAATGGATTTTCTTGGTGTGGTACCACTGTTTCACTTCATCCATAAAGGTCTTCTGTTCTGTTCTACAGCTGATGTCAAAGCTGAGGCCTCGATATCCAGTCTTAGGTATGCACACATTTAAGCAATATTAGGCTGTAGCAATATTAGCAATATTATAAATACAGGCAGTGCTCCTTTCCTTTCCGAGTCCTCCCCATGCTAAACTGTGAGGCCCTAGCCCAGAGCAGCTGCCTCATCTTGTAGATGAGGAAAGGGGCTCACAGGAAGCTCATTAAATGATGGAAAGAGAAGTAGGCACAGACTCAGGGGCCTTTACCTTTGGAACATGGAAGCCTGTAGTCTTTCCTGACTTGTCAATATTACTGGCAGCTGCGATAGCTAAAATTGGCCACTTATTTCATACAAGGAAGTGTTCTAAGCCCTTTAGGTGTGCAGGTTCCTTTAATCCTCACAGCTCTGCTGGGTGGGCGCTGCTTCACCCCTCCCTTCTCGTTGTCCAGCTCAAGAAATGAGGAACAGGAGGCCAACTGTTTAGCTCAGGACCACAGAGACAGCAAGGGCCAGATCTGGGATTTGAGCCCAGAATTCACCTCTGTTTGCTTGTTGCACAGGTGTCCTTGGGCTTGCCAACTGCACAGCCAGAAGCCCTCTAACATTCAGTAGGAACTGCCCAGGAGCAGCCGGATTTTCCGAGATTGGTTCCTTCTTCAGCCTGGCTGCTGGTTTACACACATGGCTGCCCCATCGGCCTGCGCCCGCCTCCCCATCCCCCTTGTCTGTTTCCTTGGCTCCTTTTGTACCAATTGTCTGCACCACATAATCTGCCTATTAGAGCCTGTCCCGGCCTCTCATTGTCTGTTCTGCACAATTAGCACATTATACACCATCCCGGTCTCCAACTGTCCCCACTGCATAATTGAACAGTTTATTATAGGGCAGCACAATGCTATTCTGGATGACAGTGCCTTGTGTGCTAATTGTTTCACATGCCTTGGCCTCGACTCCTAAGCTAGATGACCACTTTCTCGTAAGCAGAGACCATATCTTTTTATTTCTTCTGGCCCCTCCCTACCCTGGGCCCATGCTTGGTCCTAGGCAGAGAGATAGTGTATGACAAATGGGGTTTATTGGGATTCCAAGGCTAACACTGGGATGTGCAACCTGCATTGGAAAACCCAGTGGGAATCTCCCCTCGTGGTCCTGAAACACACTGGGCACACATCTCCTCTGTGGCTCCTCCACCAGCCTGCCTGCAGGTGGGCAGGTGGGCAGCTTCCTTCCTCTCGGAAACTATTTGGGAGTGGGATGGGACAGTGGGCTGTGGGACGTGATTAAGGGGCACAAGTGCTCAGGGGTTTGGCTGCCCCTCTGCAATGACCTTCTGCCCTGGGCAGCCTCCATCCCTCAGGGGAAATCCAGGCTCTCACCCACTCTCAGCCCTAAGTCAAGAGAATTTTGGTACCATGTGGAAGTGAGTGACTATACACATACACACACACAGAGTTTTTCTTAAAACTCATTTTAAAAGTGAGGCAAATCAGTTCTGGCCCACAGGATACCAAATTGTAAATAATGAGCTGAATGAGAAATCAGATGATAGGAAACTATAAATCTTTAAAAAGTAATGCATATAGGAGTTCCTGCTGTGGCTCAGTGGTAATTAACCCAACTAGTATACATGAGGACATGGGTTCGATCCTTGGCCTTGCTCAGTGGGTTAAGGATCTGGCGTTGCTGTGAGCTGTGGTGTAGGTTGCAAACTTGGCTTGAATCCTGCATTGCCATGGCTGTGGCATAGGCCAGAGGCTGTAGCTCCGATTTGACCCCTAGCCTGGGAGTATCCATATGCAGTGGGTGCAGCCCTAAAAAGCAAAAAAAAAAAAAAAAAAAAAAAAAAGGTAATGCATATGCACATATGCCTATTTGTATGAATATGTGATAAACATACATTGTTCCCACAGCACTATATTTTGGTATACGTCCCTGCTACTTCTGTTCAGGCTAGTAGATGGGATCCATTTTCACCTCTGAAATTTGGAGGAGTGTTTCCCAACCTGAAAGTGGTTAAAAATCAGGAATGGCAGAGCTGGGACTCACAGCAGGTATCACTAGCTGATTATAGTACTGTTCCCCTGGGCCCAAAAGAGGCCTCAGAATCTTCCCCTGCACAGGGCGGAGGCAGCCACGAGCAAATAACCAGAGTTGGCATGAGAATTAAAACATGAGAATTAAAACTGATCTGCTCCCTGGTTTAAACAGTGGCTGTTAAGACAGAGAGGCCTGGGCTGCTGAGGCCGTTTGACTTTGCGACGGTCCTGCTGATCCACCTTCTGACACCCTCCAGTGTGGGCTCAAGTTTAAGGCTCTTTGATGCCTGGTGGATCAAGGCAGGGACTGATTCCAAGAAAGAAGGACCCTTGGGAACAATTCCTTTGCTGCCCTGTGAGGAAGAAAATGAGCATTCGGAATGTGAATTCATTCCTGACGCCTCCTGGGAAGGTCCTCACCGCTCCAGCCACCAGTCCACTCTGGCCGTAACTCTTGGAGGCCGCCACGATGGATGCGATTAGGAGGAGCAGGGTACCGATTAAATAGTGCAGGAGCTCCTGGGGGCAAAAACAAAGCAAAGCAGTGGGTGGGGAGCTCTATTCCTGGTTCTCAGAGGTTCCCCGGGCATCAGGAGAGATGAACGGAGGGAGGGAGGGAGGGAGGGACACTTCCTCCCCTTGTGGCAACACCCCGACAGGAGCAGCGAAGCCCACAGCCACAACGGAGGAAGGCTGGCCAGGAGGAGGCCAAGCAAAAGAGAAAGGACGCAGGTAGGCAGGAAGAGAGGGGTCAAAGAGAAAGGCTGCTTCTTGGATGAGGAGAGAGAGCCACGAAGGACCGCTCCACTCCGGAGGTCCACCTGTCCACGGTACTTTGACCTCTAGCCAAAGCTACTAAGAAGCAAACAAGGTGCTCTCAACTCCCAGGCTGGAGAATTTAAATGAAGCTCTAGCCCTGAGAGAAGCAAAGCCCCCTACCGAGATGTGTGTCCTCACTTCTGCTTCAGACAAAGTTCCGGGCTAGCAAATGTGTTGGCTTTGGTGGCTGCCCAGAGGATCTGCTCATTCTGTGGACACAAGTCCTTCTGGTGTTGCCCTCATTTTGTCTCCCCTCTTCTCTTCTATTGGAAGTGTCCCCTCAGGCTGATCCAGCCTCTGCCCCCCTTGCAGGGCCATCCATTTCTGGCCCATTCACTCTCTGGCTAATATGGGATCACTGCAGGCCCTGGAGGAGGCGGGGCCTCTGTCCTTCAGCAACAAGGTAATGCTTCACCTCATCCTTCCTCCGCCCCATAAACCCCGATCAGAGGAGAACTGCGGCTCTGGGCTATTGACAGTGCTCACTCTGAACCTGGGGTTGTCTTCGATGAGAATTTAGTCATTTCTTCGGGAAGTTCTGCCCATCAGGACAGGCAGCTGTTCCATTTTGGAAAAGCGGTCCACTTTTAAAGATGCAGCTCCTCTCAAAGCTGTCCAAAATCAGGGACCCCGGTTTCTCCCTGAGTGGCGAGAAAGGAAAACCACCAACTAGACCACAGAGATTTTGACTAAAGAGCAGATTACAAATTGGACATTCCCTACCTCCAAGATTCTCATCCACAAGGAAAGAGGGAGATGACACGGGGTACGGAAAACTGGCTTGAGAGGCTTAAGTGGAAGGCACCTAATAGGACTCAGCCAGGATGTGTGTGAGCCTCCGCTTCCCCCACTCATTCCCCTTTCAGCCCATCCTCCCTCATTCCTGTCCCCAGCTTTTGTTCTCCTTAGCTTGTTCATTATCAGCATCAGAGAAGCCCAGAGGCGTTTGTTCTCACAAGAAGCAGAAAGGTCCCATAACTTTGAAAGGGGCCTTATAACATAGGAACACAAAAGAAATGTCTCTCAAAATAACATAGTAATAATGCTGACTATGAAGTAAACAATCCAATCAAGAAGCGAAGGTTGTCAGACTGGATTTCTTTGTTGTTGTTGTTTTAATCCGAGGATATGTTCTCTACAGGAGATGACCCCCCTGCTTTTTTCCCCTTTTTAGAGCCCTCCTGAGGCAAATGGAAGTTCCCAGGCTAGGGGTCAAATCCGAGCTACATCTGCAACTGCACAGTTTGTAGCAGCTCTAGATCCTTAACCCACTGAGTGAGGCCAGGGATCGAACCCACATCCTCATAGACACTATGTCAGGTTCCAAACTGCTGAGCCACAATGGGAACTCCAAGAGGAACATTTTATGACAATGAAAATGTTAATTCATCAGGAAGACATAACAATTACAAACACATGCACGTAATAACAGAGCAACAGAATACATGAAGCAAAAAACTCAAATTAAGGGAGAAATAGATAATTCAAAAACAATAAGTAGAGGCTTCAATACCCCACTTTCAATAATGTATACAGAGCAACTAGAGAAAAGACCAACAAGAGAACAAAAGACTCAAACAAATAATACTATAAAACAATGCAACCTAACAGACATCTATAAAACATTCTACCCAACAGCAGTAGAATACATATTCTTCCCCAATGTGCATAAAACACTGTCCAGGAGAGACTATATGCTAAACTATAAAATGAACCTCAATAAACGTAAAAGGACTGAAGTAATATGAAGTATGTTCTCCAACCACAATAGAATGAAATTAGAAATCAACAGCAAAAGCAGATTTGGGGAATTCATAAACATGGAGAAATTAAGCAATATATTCCTAACTAACTAGTGGGTCAAAGAAGAAATCACAAAGGAAATTAGGAAATATATGGAGATGAATGAAAATGAAGATACAATATACAAAAATTATGGGACGTAACTAAAGCTGTTCTCAGAGAGAAATTTATACCTGTAAATGCCTATATTAAAATGTGCAAACTATTGCCTTTGGAATGGATAAGCAATGAGATCCTGCTGTATAGCACTGGGAACTATATCTAGACACTTGTGATGGAGCATGATAGCAGATAATGTGAGAAAAAGAATGTGTGTGTGTGTGTGTACACGTGTGTGACTGGGTCATTTTGCTGTACAGTAGAAAATTGACAGAACACAGTAAACCAACTATAATGGAAAAAATAAAAATCATTTAAAAAACATAAGAAAGGATGGAAATCCTGTGAAATCAGATTGCTATGATCATTAAAAAAAATAAATAAAAAACATAAGAAAGATTTCCAATTAATAATCTAACCTTTACCTTAAACACTGGAAAAGGCAGAGCAAACTAAACTTAAAGCAAGCAGAAAGACGGGAACAAAGAATGGAGCACAAGAGTTCCCTGGTGGCTCAGTGGGTTAAGCATTTGGTGTCATAACTGCTGGGACACAGGTTCAATCTCTGGCCCAGGAACTTCCATTTGCTGCAGGTGTGGCCAAAAAAAAGATTGGAGCAGAAATTAATGATATAGAGAAGAGAACAGTAGAGAAAATCAGTAGCTGGTTCTTTGAAAAAAATCAACAAAATACAGAAACCATAGATACAACTTCACACTCACTAGAATGAAAATCTGAAAGTCAGAAATAATTGTTGGCAAGGATGTGGAAATATTGGAACCCTTATACACTGCTCCTAGAATGTATAGTGGCAAGTGGTACATCCATTTTGAAAAACAGGCTAGCAGTTCCTCAATTAAACACAGTTACCATGTGACCCAGTAATTCCACTCTTAGGTATATTCTCAAGCAAAACAAAAACATGTCCACACAAAAAACTTGTACAAAGGAATTCCCTTTGTGACCCAACATAGTGCCTGTGAAGATACGGGTTTGATCCCGGGCCTCACTTAGTCAAGGATCTGGCACTGCCGCAAGCTGCAGTGTAGGGCCAGATGTGGCTTGGATCCCACACTGCTGTGGTTGTGGCATAGGTCTACAGCTGCAGCTCCAATTTGACCCCTAACCTGGGAACTTCATATGCGGCAAATGCGGCCGAAAAAACAAAAAATCAAAATAAAACAAAACACTTGTACAAGAATGTTCATCGTAGGAGTTCCTGCTGTGGTGAGGTGGATTAAGAACCTGACTGCAGTGGCTCAGGTTGCTGAGGAGGTGTGGATTCAATCCCCAGCCTGGAGTAGTGGGTTAGAGGATCTGCTGATGTCATAGCTGCAGCTTGGATTCAATCCCTGGAGCAGGAAATTCCATATGCCACAGATGTGGCCATAAAAGTTAAAAAAAAAAAAAAAAAAAAAAAAAAAAAGAATGTTCACCACAGAATGATTCCTAATTGCGAAAAGGTGGAAACAAGCTAAATGACCATCAATGATGAATGAATAAAGAAAAATGTGGTATATCTTTTCAATGGAATACACTCAGCTATAAAAAGAAATGAAGAACTGATACCTTACAACATAGATAAACCATGAAAACACTTTACCAAGTGAAAGAAGCTAGTCATAGAGGACCACATGTGTAATTCCATTTACATGAAATGTCCAGAATATGAAAAGCTATGGAGACAGAAAGTAGATTAGTAGTTGCTCAGGGCTGGAAGGGATGAGGGGTAGGAAGGAGGTCAGGTTTAAAGGGTCCAGGGTTTCTTTGTGAGGTGATGCAAATGCTCTAAAAAAGACTGAGGTGATGGCTGCACAGCCCTGGGAATATACTAATATGCACTGAATTGTCCACTTCAATGGGTAATTGTATGACATGTGAATTACATATCAATACAGCTGTTTTAAAGAGAATATAGTGGGAAGAAGAGACCCTAGCAACTCCTGAAGTTCCCCTTGTGGCACAGTGGAAACAAACGTGATTAATATCTATGAGGATTTCGGTTCAATGTCTGGCTGTGGGTTAAGGATCCAGTGCTGCTTTGAGCCATGGTGTAGGTCGCAGACAAAGCTTGGATCCCTTGTTGCTGTGGCTGTGGCGGAGGCCAGCAGCTGCAGCTCCAATTCGACCCCTAGCCTGGGAACTTCCATATGCCACAGGTATGGCCTTTAAAAAAAAAAAAAAAGAAAAAAGAAACCTAGCAACTCCTGAAATCTTTCCTCAGACTCCACCAGCCCATTTTCACTGAGAAATCTTATCAATACTCACAATAGTATAAATACCCACCACCTCCATCCGCTTCTTCCTTCCACATTCCTCAGCCAACTCTCACACACACAGCCCAGTTTCTGTCACTTGAGAAAATAAGCATCGAAGTGAGAGGCACAGCCTTCTTGCAGCTGGAAGGTGAGTTTTAGAAACAAGTGGAACATGAGACATAGATGTCCGACAAACAGTGGGAAATTCAGAGCTGAAGCCGCAAAGGACAGTGAAGGAGGTGGGGTGGACGGACGGGAAGGGCGCCGTCAGGCTCAGCGCCCTGCCAGTGTTGCAGGACTCAGGTACAGAGAGACGGGACACCAAGGCTCATTGCCAGGAAGCAGCATTTATTCATGCCTGCACTGGCTCAGCGGATTCATATCCAAAGGCAGAGCCCCAAAGGCAGCGGGGCATTGCCTTATGTACCCTCTGTTAGTTTCCTCTGTACATTTTGGTTCCTTTGTCCCCCTTATAAGGTAACATACCTTCTGTACATTCTGACTGGATGGTCTGTGTTACAAAGTTACGCATGTGCACATAGGCACTGATAGCTCGTGTTCCCACAGAGTTACGCGTGCACACACAGATGCTGACTATGCCACATTGACTTCCCTTTGTTCTGGGAGGGCCCTCACCACACCAGCATCCGACGTGTGCGAGCGGAGGGCAGGCCAGGCCATCCCTTACCGATAGGGGCCAGCTGATACAGGTGAGCACACGGTAGAGACGGAAGAGGTGGACCAGGTAAAAGGCCAGGATCATGATCAAGTTGCAAATGGTGACCACTTCAAAGTAGCTGTAGGCACTGTAGGTGATCTTCAGAGAGCTCCTCACACAGATGAAGGCAATCAGCAGTGTGATCTGGGACGGAAACACAGGGACATCAGAGACAGGCTCACCCAAGATGGCAAAGCAACAGGAACACAAACCGCCACAGGGAAATGAGGAGCTGCCATCACCCAGATTGTTTGGCTGGAAGAGTGCAACTTCTCAGAATGTAAGCTTTTGAAACGCAAGTGGTTGTGGATGCTGAGCATGGCGGGGGTGGTCTGTCCTCCCTGGGGTCTGTGATGCCTTCCCAGAGAGAGGGCAGAATACTGGAACTAACCAGATAGGACCATCCCTCTTCTCTGCTGGCTCTCCATAGACTCAGCATCCCAGCTTTACTTGGTAGGGTAAACTGGAGGAAACTGCCAATATTTGACATGTGTGTGTGTGTTTGTGTGTGTTAAAGGCATGCAGCATCCTGATGTGGGATTTTGTCTCCCACACCAGGGATAAAACCTGGGCCGCAGTGCTGAAAGTGCTGAATCTTAACCACTAGATCACCAAGGAACTCCCTGGGTTTTTTTTGTTTGCTTGTACTGCTTCTGATCCACAAAGATGGCAAGTCATACATATGACCTACCAACTGGCAGACAGTAACTTCGCATCTACTGCTGCCTGATGTACATGATCTCATGGAGGCTTCCCAGAACTCTGCCAGGTAGATGAAATCCCCTCCATCCCATGCTCACCTGGGGAAACAGGCACACAGGCTCAGTGATTAGTCCCAGGCTACCTGCTTGTAAGCAGCCGGGGCGGGATTTGACCTGAAGTCCGTCGGATTCCAGGGACCGTGTTCCTCCATGACTGACGCAGTTTTGCCCTCCAGAAGTGTAAGCCCTCACCATCGACAAGCTGAGGAAGGTGGATATGTCATCAAATGTGAGGGAATCCTGGCCAAAAGGTGGTGCTTGCTCACTACTGGGCCTGCAGTGTGAACTTGCTAAGTATGTATATTGCTACATATACTGAATGAGTGTGAGAATTCATAAATGACCAACTAATAAATAAACAGATCAGGTAAATTATCAGTAACATAGGAATACTATGGGAAGAGCGGAGAGAAGAGTCTGAGTTTTAGGAAGGCCCCCCACAGAGAATAAAGTCTTGTTCATCCCGCACAGGGTATATGTAAACCAGTAACACGTGGATGTTAAACATATGTAAAGTCTTAGGGTCTATTTTAAAAGCACAACTAACTTAAGACAAAGGTTAAATATTTGACACAGTCTCTAGCCTATGGAAAGAGAGTCTCCAAGGATGTGTGTGTGACTCTGTGTCCGGGGGACATCTGGCTATGTCTGGAGACATTCCTGGTTGTCACAGCTGCAGGAGGATGCAGACCTCTCCCCGGCCAATGCACAGAATAGCCCAGGGAACAAAGAATGACCTGGCCTCAAGGGTGGCCCTCAAACTACTGTGCTGCAAAACGTGAGTCTGCAATGAGAAATAGATCACAAAATGGATCTCATGCCGCTTAAAGTGGTCAGTGCTAAAACTGGCTCTATTTCCTAAAGCCCCTCAAAGCCCCTCATTGTGAGCATTCTACCAAGGTCTGCAGCAATAGGCGCAACAGCGAGAAAAGAAGGCTCAGTTTGAGGCCCTAGGCAGGCCCAAAGCAGAAGAGCGCGGCTCTGACACAGAGGGACCCTCGACATTTGCGTATTTCCCTTTGCTAATGAGCGACCGGAGGATTTTCATTTTTTCAGTTCCTCTCTGGCCAGCAGGCCACTGGTGATACAGTGATTCACACCTTGTGGGTGTCGTAAAGCGCCAGAGGGAGGCTCCGTTCACCCTGGAGTGCGGCTGATGGTCAGGGTTCTGCTGCCTCATCAGCCCCCACTTTCAGGCCTTGTCTATCTGGGGAGCCCAGGGGTCTTCCCAGTCTTGCACCGCCCCTCTCGCGCATGCTGGGGCGGGTTTTTTATTCAAGGCCTGCCTTAAGATGCAAATAACTCAGGATTATGCAGTGTGATTCCTAGGCAAAGCAATTTTGCACCTAATTTAATGTAAAGATTAGAATAATTTTTACAAGTCCTCATGTGTGACAGAGTCTGCAGACACTACACGTGGGATTTTCCCCAACCAGCAAAAGGGGCCCCCAGCAGGCCTTCCCCTCTGAGCCCTCGGGGCTGAGACTGTGCAGCAGGAAGTATACCACCGCTCTACCTCGAACCATCTCACCCCTCTCTGGGCAACCTGACTGTGCAATAAGACTTCCCGAATTCTGACCCCTGGGCCTGAGGCCACCTACTCCGAGCTCTTCTTCAGGAAAGCCCAGTTTTGGCCAATCTCATTTAGACAGTGGACGGTATGTACTTGCACACACTACTGCAAGTTTCCTTTGGCCTGAAGAGTCATTCATTCCCACTGGAGCCAGTATGTTAGCCAGTACACTTTTTCTTTTCTTTTCTTTTTTTTTAGGGCTACACCTGTGGCATATGGAAGTTCTCAGGCTAGGGGTCAAATTGGAGCTGCAGCTGCTGGCATATGCCATAGCCGGACCCTTAACCCAGTGAGAGAGGCCAGGGACTGAATCTACATCCTCACAGGTACGATTCAGGTTCTTAACCCCCCGAGCCACAATGGGAACACCATTAGCTAGTGCACTTTCAAAAGGAGAGAGAGAGAGATTTGATTACTGCTAAACTTTTCAGGAATTCTTCCAGGGCCAGTAAGTTAACCTCTGCACATGCTGGAGACCCCCTGAGTCTACTAGATCACTATTCAGGGGGCAGCCGGGAAGGTGAAGCAGGAGAAAGGACAAAAAATGGAGAGAAAAGGCCTGGGGTGTGGGCACCCTCCCCCCAAACAGCTCTCTCAGGACGTCTTTTGTTCCTCTTCCTCCCTTTTTAAAAAACTGAAGTATACTTGATTGACAATGTTGTGTTAGTTTCAAGTGTACAGAGAAATGATTCAGTTGTACACATATATACCAATTGTTTTCCAGATTCTTTTCTGTTATAGGTTATTACAAAACAGTGAGTATAATTGCCTGTGTTTAAATCCTTGCTGTTTAAATCCTTGCTGTTTGTCTGTTAGGACCTCTTCTTGCTTCCAGTTAGGAATAACTTGCTTCTCTAGGTGCCTCCTAGCTCTGAAAGCTTTGTTGTTTTAAAATGAACTGTCAAGAAAGGTGAAAATAAGGTACCATTTAACTTTAAGAAAGTTAAATAAGGCACTGCTTAGAGTCACTGGCTTCACCCCAGATTAGAAACCACCTCCTCTTCCTCAAACCGTGTCTTTCTGACTCCATTCTATCAGAATTCTGACTATAAAAGAAGAGATGATTTTTCTTTTAATGGCCACACCCATTATTGAAGGTCCTAGGCCCAGGGATTGAATCTGAGCTGCAGATGTGCGGATATGGGAACACCGGATCCTTAACCCACGGCACCCCAGTGGGAACTCCAAGAAGCGATGACGTTTGCAAAAGCAGCCTTGGGTTTCAGTTTCACAGGAGATGAAGCAAACCTTACATGACCTGAGAGACATAATTGTTCCCTGAGACCTTTGGAACTGAAGCAGGCTGGTGGTTAAGTTCACAGCCAGGTGCCAGGAGCGGGCCCAGGTTCTCAGCCTGGGTGGGCCTCCGTCAAGGGGAGGAGGGAATTTTGAAGTCTAAGACAGACAGTTTCTGGGAAAGGACTCAAGAGGCGGTGCTCAGACAACCTCTAGTGGTCTCAGGGGGCCCGGGGACATCCCCGCAGCAGGCCTGTCCCCAGATGCCCTGCCACGTCTGGGCGCTGAGCGTGCCTGCGTCTGGCTGAAGATGGCACCAGACACCTTTTGTTGAGAGCCCGGGGCTGGATGCCGGCAGGGTACCCGTCCCATCTTCTCCCAGGGTTTTTATTCTGACCTTGGAGTAATGTTTCAGTGAGGGAGACAGGCACGAGAAGGGCAAGTAATTGATGAAAGGCAACATCAAAAAGCCTCAGACCAGCTCTAAGAGGTTTTTTCTGGAAAAGCCCAGGAGATGAAAGCCAGGCTTGTTAAAAAAGTCAGAGATGCAGATGATGACTCAGTGACTGGAAACTGCCTTTGTAGATGCAGGCAGGCCTATCAATGACTTTGCTTGGCAGCAGGCCGGCAGGCTGAAGAATCTGCAGTGTTCCTGCTGTTGCGGAGTCGGCCCTGGGGTGGAGGGAGGCCTGCCTCCTGGACAAGCCCCAGCTATTCGTCACCAGGAAGCAGCCCTGTGTGATCTCACGGACACCCACGTGCCAACGGGTTATTCAGTGGTTTTTAAAATTCACTTATTTACTTATTTATTTATTTTGCTTTCTTTTTTTTAAGGGCCACACCTGTGGCACATGGAAGTTCCCAGGCTAGGGGTTGAATCTGAGCTGCAGCTACCAGCCGACACCATAGCCACAGCAACACAGGATCTGAGCCATGTCTTTGACCTACACCATACCTCAGGGCAATGCTGGATTATTAACCCACTGAGCAAGGCCAGGGATCAAACCCACATCCTCATGGATCCTTGTTGGGTTCACTACTGCTGAGCCACGACGGGAACTCCAAAATTCACTTCTTTAACTCAAAATGGATTAAGGATCTAAACATAAGACTGAATATTATAAAGCTCCCAGAGGAAAGCATAGGGAGGATACTTTGACATAAATTGCAGCAATATCTTTTTAGATCCATCTCCTAGAGTGATGGAGATAAAAACAAAAATAAACCAATGGGACCTAATTAAACTTAAAAACTTCTCCACAGAGAAGGAAACCATAAACAAAACAAAAAGACACCCTCCAGAATGGGAGAAAATACTGCAAACAATGCAACTGACAGGGGATTCATTTCCAAAATACATAAACAGCTCGACACCAAAAAAACAAACGACCCAATCATAAAATGGGCATTAGATCTAAAACGATATTTCTCCAAAGAAGACATACAGATGGCTATTAAGTACATGCAAAGATATTCAGTATCACTAATTATTAGAGGAATGCAAATGAAAACTACAATAAGGTATAACCTCACACTGACCAGAATGGCTGACATCAAAAAATCCACAAATAATAAATGCTACAGAGGGTTTGGAGAAAAAGGAACCCTCCTACGCTGTTGCTGGGCATGTAAATTGGTGAAGCCACTATGGAGAACAGTATGTGGTTCCTTAAAAAACTAAAACAGAGCTACCATATGACCTGGTAATCCTACTCTTGGGCATATATACAGAGAAAACCAGAATTCAAAAAGATACACGTACCCCCAATATCACTGCAGCACTACTTACAATAGCCAAGACATGGGAGCCCCCCAAAAGTCCATCCACAGAGGACTGAATAAAGAAGAGGTGGTACATATACACAATGGAATACTATTCAGCCAAAAAAATGAAATAATGCCATTTGTAACAACATGGATGGACCTAGGGATGACCAAACCAAGTGAAGTCAGTCAGATAAAGAAAGACAAATATCAGAGTTCCCACTGTGGCTCAGCAGTAATGAACCCAACTAGTATCCATGAGGATGCAGATTTGATCCCTGGCCCTGCTCAGTGGGTTAAAGGTCTGGCATTGCCATGAACTGTGGTCTGTTGCAGACGAGGTGTGGATCTAGCATTGCTCTGGCTGTGGCGTAGGCCAGCAGCTGCAGCTCCAGTTCGACCCCTAGGCTGGGAACATCCATATGCTATGGGTGCAGCCCTCAAAAAAGAAAAAAAAAAAAAAAAGAAGACAAGTATCATATGTGGAATCTAAAAAAGTAATATAACTGAACTTATCTACAAAACAGAAACAGACTCACAGCCTTTGAAAACAGACTTAGGATTACCAAAGGAGAAAGGTTAGCAGGGATAAACTAGGAGTTTGGGATTAACACATACACACTACTATATATAAAATAGACAACTCACAAGGACCTACTATATAGCACAAGGAATTCTACTCAGTATTCTGTAATAACCTATATGGGAAAAGAATTGAGAAAGAATATATATATATATATATAGATACAGACATGTATAACGAGTCAGTTTGCTGTACACCTGATACTAACACAACATTGTAAATCAACTATATTTCAATTTCAAAAATTCTCTTATTTTGTTTTCTTGTATTATAGAGATCACATATTAAGTTAATAAAAGCACTTGATTATCTTGGAGATCTTTAACGGCATATATATAAATCTACCCTTTCCTTTTAATTGGCTGCAGCTTCATTTGACCCAGGGCTCCCTAACCTCGGTACCAATGACACTTTGGACTGGGTGGTACACTGCGGTGGGGGCTGTCCTGCAGGGCGTTTAACAGCCATCCTGTCTCTTCTTTCACGCGTGGATTCCTTTCTGTCACACTGGTCCTCCTTAATGTGATGCTCCACAAAAGACAGCCCAATGTGAGCACTTACTATAGTAAGTGCTAAGTGCTAAGTACTCTACGATTTTTTTGTGTGTGTCTTTTTTTGTCTTTGTAGGGCCACACCTGCGGTATCTGGAGGTTCCCATACTAGGGGTTTAATTGGAACTGTAGCTGCCGGCCTACACCACAGCCACGGCAATGCTGGATCCGAGCCACATCTGCGACCTACACCACAGCTCACGGCAACACCAGATCCTTAACGCACTGAGCAAGGCCAGGGATCAAACCCGCATCCTCATGGATGCTAGTCAGGCTTGTTAACCACTGAACCATGACGGGAACTACTCTACGATTTTTTTTTTTTTTTTTGTCTTTTTGCTATTTCTTTGGGCCGCTCCCGCAGCATATGGAGGTTCCCAGGCTAGGGGTCGAATTGGAACTGTAGCCACTGGCCTACGCCAGAGCCACAGCAACACGGGATCCGAGCCGTGTCTGTAACCTACAACACAGCTCACGGCAACGCCAGATCGTTAACCCACTGAGCAAGGGCAGGGACCGAACCAGCAACCTCATGGTTCCTAGTCGGATTCGTTAACCACTGCGCCACGATGGGAACTCCCTACTCTACGATTTTTAATCAAGTTCATCCTCACAACAGTTCTAGGAGGTAAATACTATTGTCATCCTTTTAGAAGGAAAATGAGGCACAGGGAGTTCCCACTGTGGTGCAGCAGAAATTAATCCAACTAGAATCCATGAGGATGTGGATTCAATCCCTGGCCTCGCTCAGTGGGTTAAAGGATCTGGTGTTGCTGTGAGCTGTGGTGTAGGTGGTAGACACAGCTTGGCTCCTGCATTGCTGTGGCTGTGGTGTAGGCCAGCAGCTGCAGCTCCAGTTCAACCCCCAGCCTGGGAAGCACCATATGCTGTGGGTGTGGCCCTAAAAAGACCAAAAAAAAAAAAAAAAGAAATAAAGAAAAAGACAAAAAAGAAAGGAAAAAGAAAATGAGGCACAGAGAGGTTAAGCAACTTGCTCAAAGTCACACAGCAGGGCAGCAGAGCCAGCTGGGCCCCTGGCAGCTGGCTGTGCATCCCTGCTCCCCATCATGATTGCTACCCTGTCTATAGGACCTGCATTTTTGTCTCCAGGCCCCTCTCCTGGTTCCTGGCCTCTGTTTTCATCCTCTGTCCAGTTCCCACTCGAAGTGAGCATGGAACAGCCCATGAAACTCTGGATGAAAGGAAGGAATCATGCCATGACTCCCTCACACTGGCAGGCAGGGCTCTGGAGATCCAACTCAGAAAGGCAGGCCCGTTAAAAACAGGAGAAGTGTTGAGGGTTCTGCTTAAATAACAGGGGTACTCTAATTAGATAATCAACACTTATTCAATAGAGAAGACTGATTCATGCAAGTGTCTAAGAAAACAAAAATCACCTATAACCCCACTTCTCAGAGATAACTACCACCCCTGGTGTTTGGGGGTATTTCTTCCCATATGTAGATGTTTTGAGCACTTATGAATTATTTTTCCTTTTCGAAGATTGAATTACATGCTATACATAGTTTTATCATTTGCAGTCTCTCAATTATTCTTCTTCAGAGCCCAGCAAGCTGTGTATTCCATCTGTTTGTTTGTTTGTTTATTTTTGTGGCATGTGGAAGTTCCCAGGCCAGAGATCAAACCCACACCTCAGCACTGACCCAAAGCACAGCAGTGACAATACCAGATCCTTAACCCACCGAGCCACCAGGGAACTCACCTATTTAATTTTTATTGTCTGTCATCCCCAAACATAAGCCCCAGGATGAGGGGGGCTTTGATCTATTTTGCACACTATTGTTTCCCCAGAGCCCAGAACCCTGAGTGGTACGTAGGTTCTCCATAAGTATCATTGGAATGAATGAATACAGTTCTACAGTCCACTCTTGAGGCCACCAACGTTCCAGGCACTGAGCAGGGTCACGCTCTTGCTGACAGGTGGTTAGAGGGGAGTGAGGGTGAGTAGAGAAAGGAAAATGCATCACCTTGGACAGGTCCTACCTTAACACGTGAGACGAGATCAGCCCCACTTCTGAGCATCTGAAACAAGTGTGGGCTTTAACCCCAGATGCAAGAGGTCATCAGGAAAGCTTACGAAATACACAAGCATGTGTCCAGGTGTGGATCAGGCCTGAGTGAGGCCCTGACAAGCTGGTCCTTATGCTCACACCCTAGGTCAAGGCCGCCGCTGCCCAGTGCATTTCCTAATTGTAAAATGTTGTAAAATGGCGGGGCCCGTGATGAATTCCCCATTATACCCTCAGGGCCTGCACAGACTGGATCCTCAGAAGCACCCCAGTGTGCAAATGGCTTGCCAGGAGGATTACAGCCTCTGCTCTGCAACTGCTTCCCTCGGCTCTGGGTGATGGGTAGGTGGCCCTGGAGCCAGACGTTTGCTTTGGGGACAGAGCAGAGGGGCTGCCTTAGCAGGGACCACCACAATGAGCACAGAGAATGCTCGGCAACCAAGACACAGCCCAAAATACTATGGATGAAACAAAACACAGTACAGGAGATGCTTCGCAATAATCTGGGAGTAAATCGGCCTAAGGGACCTTTGGGAAGTGATGGAAATTTCCTATAATTGGTTATGGTGATGGCTGCACAACTTTGTCAGTTTACTGACAATCACTGAATTATACTCTTAAAACTAGTAGCTTTTAAGGTATGTACATTATACCTCAATAAAGCTGTTAGTACAGGGGGACAAAGGGGCAAGGATGTATTTCAAGGAGGATTGGGCATGAACTGGTGATTGCTGTAGCTGGGTGAAGGGTACACAAGGGTTCCTTGGGCTATTCTCGTCACTTCTGTATATGTTTGGAAATTTCCTTAATAAAATATAATTAATGCCATAAAGAGAGGAGAGGAGAGGGGAGGGGGCAATGGACTGAGATTTGGGGGCACAAGCGGAAGTTGGGAAATTGTCTTTCATTTTTTTTGGTCAAACCATAAAGCAACAATTCCATTTAATAAACAATTCAGGGAAGTTCCCTGGTGGTCTAGTGGTTATGATTTGGTGCCTTCACCATCATGGCCCAATCCCTGAATCACCAGGTTTAATCCCTAGTCAGGAAACTGAGATCTCACATCAAGCTGCTACAAGCTGCAAAAAAAAAAGAAAAAAAAAAAAAAAAAGGAAGAAAGAAAAAACAAAAAACAAAAAACAAAAAGAAAAAAACAATTCAGTTAGTGCGATGACATGGGGCTTCATCTAAGCGTAGGCAATGATTTTTAGTTCCTTCCGATAAAGTGAATGAAAGTACAACAGTTCACATCCTGACCACAGCCAGACCCAGCGGTTACTTTCTACATTCACAGAGCAAGCACCAGCACAGAGACCCGGGAGAGTGTGTCTGAATGGGGCCAGTGCCTGCAGCTGCCTACAATTCTTGGTGCAAGGTGGACCAAACGCAACTTGTCCGATTCTCTGCAAAGAACAGAAGGAACGTCCCAGAGCAATGTGTCCCAAGATTGCCTAGAACGATATCCAAGCTACTCTGACCACCTTGGCAAAGGATGTGAGGAGCGTGTCTAAGACCCTGAGAAGGTCTAGAAATGAAGGGTGTAATTTGATGAGCCAGACCAAGATCCTACGTAGCAGAAAAAGGAGTGACAAGCTTTACACTAGGTGAGATTGACTCCTTCCCGCCAAACCCAGTCAGCCAGCTGCACTCACAACACCTCAGCTTAATTCCTTTAAGCCTTCCCTCTCTGCCTGAACCTCAGACACCCTTGACTTCCTGCTGCCTGGAGGAAGCAGCCCCTTAAGCCCCTTCCGAATGGGCAGTCCTCTGAGCTCCTGCCTCCCCTATAGATGAAGACATGAAGAGGAGGCTGGAGGCAAGGTTCTCCAGGCAGCCTGACTCAGAGGCCACCCACTCAGGTCACCTTGAAAGGGGCTCCGGCAGGCCTTGGGAAGAAGGAGCTGAGGGGCACTCCCCATGGCCCAGGACACAGCCCACAAGTGGGCATTTTTCTCTCCAGCCCATGTGGTCTGGGACTAAGCCCCTCTTCTGCCACGCTCTCCACAGGGAGCACTGCAATCAGTCACCTGAAGGGGGCAGGCTGTCTTGTGCCGTGGACACCACCCCCAAGGATAATCCTATGAATGCTACAGACTCTGATCCAGCCAGCTTGATCCAGGGCCAGATGATGCCACACATGGGCATCCTTGGACCATGAGGCCCTGGGCACCACAGACACTTGGAGGTCCCTGGTCTGACGAGGACACCTTCATACCATCACCTCAGGTGCTGCTTTCAAACCCTAGGGAGGTCTAGCACAGATGGGGCTTGCAAGTTCAGGTGCCTTTCCCACGGGGACTTCCACTTTCCTGGGCACATCCCATGTCCACACCGCAGGAAACCCTGCTCCATCTTTTATTTTTTTGACTGCACCCAAGGTATGGAAGTTCCCAGGCCAGGGAGCAAACCTGTGCCACAACAGTAACCTGAGCCGCAGCAGTGACAATGTTAGATCCTTAACCTGCTGAGCCACCAGGGAACTCCTCCATCCTCTACTTTCACTCCCTCTGCCAAACTCCTGCTTCTAGACCAGCCAGGTCCAACAGAACCTTCTGTGATGACAGAGATGTTCTCCACCTGGGCTGTGCAATATGGTAGCCAACACGTGGCCAGTGAGCACCCTAGACATGTGGCTGGTACCATTAAGGAACTGAATTCTTAATCTAATCTCAATTAATTGAAATTTAAATAGCCACATGTGGCTGGTGGCCACTGTACCATCCAGTCCCAGGCTGTCCATGAAACAGTCCTGCCCTTCTGCTCCCCAGACTGAGGGGCCTCCCCCGCCTAAAGCAGGCCATGCCACCCCGTCTAGTATCTGGCATGTTTGCTCCCCTCAAGCCCCTCATAAGATGAGACCTCCTTGCAGATCCAGGCAGGCCCTGGGTCTCTTCAGTCTCACAGAGCCAGCACTTAGTGAAAGAAGGCACCCAGGGCTTGTTCCATTCAGTTGGATCAGAACCTGTTCCTTCCTGGATGAAGCATCAGGCTGCTAGAAATGGCCTTTCTATGTAACCAGAGAGATTGGTGACATAATGGGTGAGTTTTTTCCCTTTTGTGCTTTTCATATTTTGTAACATCTATATTGCAAATATTACTACTTTTGAAATTATGGCAAAGGCAGTTTTAAACAATCTTGCTTCAATAATATAGGAAAATATTCACGACATAGTAATAAATATGAAAAAGGTCTCCAGAAAGATGCACAATGTGAAAACATACCTCTGTGTAAGCTGAGAGAAAAAATGGAAGCCAAGCTCCCAGATTGTAAACACATAGTGCTCATTTTAACTCGGGGTTTTAGGTAGGGGATCAGATGTTCTAGCTGGTTCAGGATGATCCCAGTTCATGCTCCAGACCAGCTGGCCAATTGGCGACCCCCTCACTGTCAAAAGTGTCCTGCTAAGGTGTTCCCTGATGGTGCTATGAATTATGGATCTGGTGTTGTCTTTGCAATGGCCTGTGGTATGAGTTTGATCCCTGGCCTGGGAACTTCTACAAGCCATAGGCATGGCCTGAAAAAATTTGTCCTGCTAAATTAAACACAACCTAACTATAGGAGGTTCTTTTTTTTTAATGTGTTTTTGCTTTTTAGGGCTGCACCCATGGCCTATGGAAGTTTCCAGGCTAGGGGTCAAATTGTAGCTACAGCTGCCAGCCTATGCCATAGCCACAGAAACACCAGATCCTTAACCCACTACGCGAGGCCAGGGATTGATCCCGCGTCCTCATGGATACTAGTTGGATTTGTTACCACTGAGCCACAATGGGAACTATTTTTTTTTTTTTAATTAAAGTACCAGTTGATTTACAATGTTGTGTCAATTTCGGCTGTAGAGACTAATTTTCCCATGTGTGTATTTCTATATTTCTAGATTCGAATGCAACACATAATGTGTTTCCTTAAATCTAACTTGTACTTCCCCCCACACATTTAATGTTGTTGAGATTTGAATTTAATTTACAGGTTATAGATTATTGCTCTTTACCTGTCCCCACCTCATTCCCCATTTCATAAAACCAGTGGTGGGTTTTACAGCTAGTAGGATGTTAGAATGTTGGTAATACAGCCTATTAATTTAGAAAGGGAGAAAACATAGAAAATACATTAAACATCCTTTTTGAAATTTCTAAGACCTAGAGAATGGGGAAAAAATCAGACAGATAAGAACTCCTGTGTGCAGCCAGAGTCTCTGAATAGGAGTAGGAGCTAGTGTTTCTCAGAGGTTCCCTGATGAATAATAAGAATAAAATAAAAGAGTGACTGCTAAGGAATCTTCCCCAGGACTGGTAGGAACAGGGGCAGGGTCTTCAACCCTTGCTGGAACATGAACCCCTCCCCTTTTTTTTTTTTGGTCCATACCCACAGCATATGCAAGTTCCCAGGCCAGAGACGGAAACTGCCCCACAGCAGTGACAATGCCAGATCGTTAACCACTAGGCCACCAGGGAACTCCTGGGAGATGAGCATTCTACAAAGTGCTGAAACAATGCTTATGACAATCATTATTTTCCAGAACAGTTAATATCCATCAGGCACTTCCACGTGCCAGATAACACGTTGTGCTCTTATTACTCTCCTCCTGTGGGTGAGGAAACCCAGAGGTGGGGAGGTGCCTGCACATAGAGCTGTGTGTGCAGTGGCAGGATTCAGTCTTTTCCATGGGTTCCCACAGTACCCTGCTTCCTGCCTCTCTTGTGTCCCCCGCCCCAGCTGTGTGATTGGGCAGGTGACTCCATCACCAAAGCTTTAACTGTAGAGCATTCCCCGAGGACTCAGTGGTTTAGGGGAGGGGTTGGGATGGGACTGCAAGGCACATAAGGCTTAAACAAACCTCAGCAGCCAGCTTCTCTGATACCCTCAGCCTCAGCAGGGAGGGGCCAAAGGGACATCCGACACTCCATTGGTCCACTATGACTGTTTTCCCAAATTGGGTGCAGCCACACTTCCAGTACCTTCGGGTTCCTCCCCAAGAAGCAGACACTATCTCCCTCCCTCCCCCTTGAACCTGGGCAGCCTTGGCGGCTGGCTAGCATCTAATGGAAATGACACTGCGGGCTTCCAATGGCGGGTCAGGGACCCCAACACAGACATAACTTTCCTCTGTTCCCCCTGCCCCGCCCCACCTCCGCAGATGCTCACACTTGGAACTCTCCCCCTGGAGATCACTGGGGAGACCATGGGTGGCTGCCTGGCCAAAGCGCCTGCTGAGGGTTGGTCACCAGGCAACATCAACTGTGACATGTGAGAAAGCCAGCCCTCAGTCCATTCCAGCCCCGGCTCTCAAATTTGCTCTGCTGTGGCCCTGTCAAACAAAAGCCCTCTTCACCATGTCCTGCCCAAACTCCTGGCCCACAGAATTTGTGAGCCCACTGAGTTGCTGTTTCACACCCACTAAATTTAGGAGTGATCTGCTAGGCAGCCACAGTAGCTGGCGCAAGCGCTTTTAAAAAAGGTCCTGCTTGGGCTGTTTTGAAAGTTGCATATGAGTTGTTCTGGGTTTCATGTTTTGATTCTTTGCAAAGAGAAGCTGAGATCTGCTGAGGGCAGTGGTGGGCCCAGGTGAGAGATCACATCTGCATCCTGCACCTGGGATTCTGGCCTAGAAGTGTCTCCTCTACAGAGCCACCCTCAGAGCAGGCTCGGCTGAAAGGCAGCTGTCGCCTCAGAGAACCTGGTCACTGAATATTACATAATGTCATTATGTATTAATACTGTAGTAACAAAGCTGCTGCTGTGGGGATGGCGTGTTTTTTGTTTTTTGGTTTTTTTTTTTTTTTTTTTGCTGCACCCAGGGCACGTGGATCTTCCTGGGTTAGGGATTGAAACCCGAGCCGCAGCAGTGACAATGCCAGATCCTTAACCTGCTAGGCCAAAAAGGGACTCCCTGTATTGATTCTGTATAAATTCAGTGTGGTGACTGTCTCCATGGTGTGGAGCACAGGCAGGGCCTCGAGTCTGGGGAGGTGTACCTACCACCCCATGTACACTTTGTGACCATGCAACCCTCCCACCACTTCACACAACACAAGCTGTGAGGCTGCTGGTCCCAGAGGGTGACAGACACATAGGCAGTGCTGAACCTGGTGACTCCAGCTGAACCCAGCCTAGATCACACAAGAAGCCAACCTCCAGACGTGCAAACAAGCCCAGTTTACCATGAGCAGAGTCAGCCCCAGCCAACCTCAGTCATGTGAGAAACAAACACTTATTGTTTATGCTACCAACGTCTTGTGATTGTTTGTCATGCAGCACAATCTAACTGATGCATCCGTTGGCAGAACTTCCCTGATTTCCCATTCAAGCAACCCTGGCTTTTCATTTTGTTTGTTTGCTTTTTTTCAGCCACACCCATGGAATGAGGAAGTTCTAGGGCTAGGGATCAAACCTATGCCACAGCAGTGTGCTGAGCCTCAGCAGCAACAATGTCAGATTCCTAAGCCATGGTCCACAGGGAACTCCCAACCCCAGTTTTTAAAGTGGAAAGAAGAATAAAATTATTGATTCATTCCTAGCCTTGCTTAGGGACCCAAGGCTACGCTGGTTTCCACATTGCCCAAGACAATACTAAGGAAACCTTGATGCAGGAGAAAAAGCTATGCCACTGGGTACTCTGGCCAGATCCTGGGGAAGTAAATATTTGAAGAAGCTGTGGGGCCGGCCCCAGCAGGAGGCCTGGCATCCAGCCCTGGGCACCTGCCAGAAGTAAGCGCCTGTTGAATGTGAGAATGTGGGTGTGGGATGCCTTGATTAAAAACCCAGGCAGCATGATGCCAAATCAGTGCCAGCCTGGGGAAAAAGAAATTAGTCTGGGATAAAGAGAGACAAAGCAAGTACACAAGAACTATTAAAGGATTGTAAGCCTGTGTCACTGATGGAAAACCACAGCGGTCAAGATCGTTGTATGGTAGCCAGTGAGGAGAGGAGAGGAGAGGGAAGCCGGATTGTGGGCCAAAGGGTGGCCTCCAGTCAGAGTAAGCGAGGCTGAAAGGGAGCAGTAGAGCACAACCAGCAACCCGCGTAGGTCAAACAGTCACTTAACAAATACAATTACTAATTCCTAAGCGAACCCCCAAGGGCCTCCTTTTATTCTTCATCTTTAAAAGGCGGATAAGAATAAAACCACAAAGAGTTGATACGAAGATTAAATGAGCTGATTCAGACAAAACATTTAGAACAGCTGGTGGTTCTTCATAAACATTTAACAAATGTTAGGTATTAAAAGTCCTGGCAGGGAGTTCCCGTCGTGGCGCAGTGGTTACCGAATCCGACTAGGAACCATGAGGTTGCGGGTTCGGTCCCTGCCCTTGCTCAGTGGGTTAACGATCTGGCGTTGCCGTGAGCTGTGGTGTAGGTTGCAGACGCGGCTCGGATCCCGCGTTGCTGTGGCTCTGGTGTAGGCTGGCGGCTACAGCTCCGTTTCGACCCCTAGCCTGGGAACCTCCACATGCCGCGGGAGCAGCCCAAGAAATAGCAACAACAACAAAGACAAAAAAGACCAAAAAAAAAAAAAGTCCTGGCAGAGGTTATTTTGGGAAGAGTAACATGGGATGATGTTTGAGAAGCTCGCAGCACAGAGCAGCACTTAAACGGTGCTTCTTCTTAGTGCAGGGAGTTGTCACCAGGTGATGAGTACAATGTAAGGACAACTTACACCCAGGCCCTGTCCCCAAGGGCAAGGAGCTTCAGACCCAGACACAGGTACCTTAAAAGAAAACAGTGGACAGGGGTGGAAGGGATGAGTTGGGGGTTTGGGCTTGGCATATTATGGCATATGGAATGGATGGGCAATGTGGACCTGCTACAGAGCACAGAGAACTCTGTTCAATATTCTGTGATAACCTATAAGTATATATGTGTAACTGAATCACTCCGCTGTACGTCTGAAAACTAACACAACGCTGTAAGTCAACTGTACTTCAATACACTTTAGAAAATGAAAGGAAAAAAAAGGGAGAAATGCTGTCAGAGAGGTACCATCTCTGAGGAAGGATGCTGGCAGAGGGGGAAGGCCAGGCACGTCCCCTGTGAAGTGGGGGTGTGGCCCTGCGTGGATTCACAGGAGGTGGGATCTGAACACACAGAGAAGGAAAGAGGCTTCCAGCTGAGGGTACCTGGCAGGGAGGCACAGAGAGGGAAAACACAGGGCATATTTGGGGACAGGTGAGTCGTCCACTTTAGGCAAGCCCTACACGTGCACAATGGGAACAAAACAGGTCGGGGGGTGGAGGGGCATCCTATTCTAGGCTGAGGAAGCAGACATTATGAGTGGGCAGTGGGGAGCCAGTGAAGGTTACTGAGCAGAGAAGACCCACAGGCAGAATTGCAGGCTTGGAAAACAAGTCTAGTGGAGAAGCATTCAGAACAGCCTGTGCTAGGCTCTTAGCATGTGAATGTCTCAAAGAGAAGAACTGAAAGTGGACTGAGTCGACAGCAAGCTTCTGGATAAACTCTTTTCAGGCTATCAAAACCCTCAACAAAATATTGGCCTATCAAGGAGTTCCCAGGTGGCTCAGTGGGTTAAGGATCTGGCATTTGCCACTGCTGTGGTTCAGGTTTGATCCCATGCCTGGGAACTGCTACGTGCCGAAGGCATGGCCAAAAAAGGTATTGGCATGTGGAATCTAACAATGTATAAAAAACGTACATGCTCAACAACTAACTAGTTTATCCCAGGAATGCACAGCTGGCTTCAACATTTGAAAATCAATGAATGCATCATAGTAAGAGACTGAAGAAGAAAACTCAAATACTCCTATCAAGAGATACAGAAAAGGCATCTGACAAAATTCAATATCCACTCAAGATAAAAACTTTCAGTGAACTATGATCACGAGTTCCCTGGTGGCCTAGCAGTTAAGGATCTGGCATTGTTACTGCCGTGGCTTGGATTCAGTTCCTGGCCCAGGAACTTCTGCATGCCATGGGTGCAGCCAAAACAAACAAACAAACAAAACACTCAACAGGGCAGTTTAAATGGATGAACTGTATGGTGTGCAAATTATATAGCTCACCAAAAAAAAAAAAAATTAAAAACTTTTTAAAAAGCCGCCCCCCTCCCAGTTAAAAAAAGCCATCTGCAGAGAGATGGTTTGATGATACTGAATTATGGAGTGAGGAGTTGCGAAGACAACGTGAGGCCCCAGCCCTCACTATACTCGGTAAAAACTTCCCTGCGGCACTTCCACTGGGTTTTTTCCAGCGACTTTCTCTGCCCTGGAATGTCTCTTTTTTGGTGGCACTGGCAGCATGCACAAGTTCCCTGGCCAGGGATCGAACCCGAGCCACAGCAGTGACAACATTGGACCCTTAACCACTAGGCCACCAGGGAACAACTTGTCCTGGAATTTCTTTCATTTTTTTTGCTTTTTAGGGCTGCACCTGTGGCATATGGAGGTTCCCAGGCTAGGGGTCGAATTGGAGCTGCAGCTGCCAGCCTACACCACAACCACAACAATGCCAGATCCAAGCCACGCCTGTGACCTGACATCGCAGCTCAGAGCAACCCGGATCCTTAACCCACTGATTGAGGCCAGGGATTGAACCTGCATTCTCATGGATACTAGTCGGGTTCATTAACCACCGAGCCATGACAGGAACTCCAACTCTGGAATTTCTTGAACAGAAAAACATTTCCCCAAAGCTCCCGATGCAGGAATGGCCCAGCTCTGCATAGGCACAGCACACCTACACCAGCACCCAGGCTTTTCTCAGCTTGCCCAGCAGTTTATTTTCTGGTCCTGTGCATTCATGCATAACGACTAGAACAAGTGTGATTTTGAGAAGTTTTCTCCCCTAGTTCACAGGGTAGAAACCTGAGACAAAGAGAAGGGATGTGGTTTTCCCAGGCTCTCACAGCTGAGGGGCAGCAGAGCTGAGAGCCAACCTGATGTCCTTTCGTCACCTCAATGCCTCTCCTCTTCCTGGCGCCAAGTGCATGCCCCATACCTGGAAGCTACATGCAAAATAAAGCCTGTGCAGCACCTTGAGCAAAGGCAGCCTCTCTCCTCCTTCAGACACTGAGCTGTGCCAACCTCCATTCCCCTACTGGACCAAACAGACTCTTGGAAAAAAGACTGGGACTTTGTAGGAACTATGACTACTGTGAATATTACGAACGGAGCCAGTTGATTTCTGGGCAGAGGTTTAAAACGCTCTCACTCATCACTGAAAGGAGCTAACAGAGTAACAGCCACACTTCTTCAGAGGACTTCACACAGGATCTGTCTGCTCAGTAACCGCCGTGACCAGGTCACGTCGTCATCCCCCCCTCACAGACGAGGAAACAGGCACAGAGACGTTAGGTGGTTTTTCTAAGATCACACTGTAACCGAGGGAGCCCCACTGTTTCTTCCTAGCAGTGTGACCTGGAAAAGCTACTTAACTTCCCAGAGTCTCAGTTTTCCCATCTGGAAAGTAGAGATGATACACAATATCCCCCTTTGGAGGGTTCTCCTATCTGAAATAATGGAAAGGCACTAAGCCGGTGCCCAGGATGTGTTGCATGGCTCTACATGCATTAAATGCAGAATAAAACCTTCATTGGGTCCATGCAACCATCTACTATGGTAAGCAACCGGCAGGCCCCATTCTTGAATTACCATTTCCTCTTCCTTAACTCAATTTTCTGAAAGGAGTCTCTTTCTGCAAGTGAGTCAGAAACTAGATAGAAGCAGCCACTTCATCAGCCTCCTTGTCCCTCCCTTCCTGCACTGCGTAGCCTTGCGTTTTCTTCCTTGCCCTGCTTGGCCCCGAGGAACGGAAACTGTTGACTTAAAGTGGACATCTGTTCAGGGCAGATGGCCTGCACAATGTGAATATTCATTATTTTAGTACTTTGGAAGTACCTCCTCCTAAAGTAAGAAGTCAATAAAAGGGGCCTCTGTAAGAAATGTCAAAGATGAAGGACAGAGCAGAGATTTGCACCCAGTAGGAGCTATAAATGCAGTGTTCAAGGATCACCAGGAAGAACTACACAGAAGGTGCGAACTGTCAAAGTCAATGCAAATAATGAAAACCAGGAGGTCCTGCTGTGGCTCAGCGGAAACAACCTGACTAGTATGCATGATGTGGGTTTGATTCCTGGCCTCAGTAAATGGGTTAAGGAATTGGCATTGTTGCAAGCTGCGGTGTACTTCACAGGCTTGACTCGGATTCTGCATTGTTGTGGCTGTGTCGTCGTAGGCCAGCAGCCGCAGCTCTGATTTGACTCCTGACCTGGGAACTTCCATATGCCACAGGTGCAGACCTAAAAAGCAAAAAGAATGAAAACTGAACCAAGAAAGTGTGGGTTGGCCATTAGGATGGAGGGGAAGAGGGAGGGCCCTAGAAATAGACTCGGAACACATTCCCAACCCCATGGCAGTCAAGGGACACACAACAAGTAAGGAAAAAGAAATCCAAGCTATGACTTCAGATATATACTATAAATGAAAATAGCAAGATGAAAACCATCAAAAAAGTAAGATGCTATCTTTATTTTTTTGGCTGTACCTGCAGCATGCAGAAGTTCCCGAGCCAGGGATTGAACCCGAGCCACAACAGTGACAATGCTGGATCTTTAACCTGCTGAGCCACCAGGGAATTCTAAGATATTCACTTTATAATGGAGGGAAGAGGCTAATAACACCTGAGCCCACTGATCAACTGTAACACCATGAAAGAGAGATAACCAGACATCATGTATCCCCTGGTAGGAATACACATCACCATCTGTGAAGTGGTCTTGCAACAAACAGATAAATCTGAGTCTAATGAACCTCTAGATCCAACTGCCAATTGGTAGGAAGTTCTGGGACTGGAGAACTTGATTTTTTTTTTTTTTTTGTCTTTTTTGCCATTTCTTGGGCTGCTGCCGCGGCATATGCATATGGAGGTTCCCAGGCTACGGGTCTAATAGGAGCCAGAGCCACAGCAACGCGGGATCTGAGCCGAATCTGCAACCTACACCACAGCTCACAGCAACGCTGGATCGTTAACCCACTGAGCAAGGGCAGGGATTGAACCCTCAACCTCATGGTTCCTAGTCAGATTTGTTAACCACTGCGCCACAACGGGAACTCCTGGGACTGGAGAACTTGTTAAGGACAGCACAGGGATGCAGTCAGACACATCTCCACAGGAGTGAACCACAGGAATGAATGACCAGCTTTATTGGAGAAATAAATTGTAGGAGTTCCCCGGTGGCCTAGAAGTTAAGGATCTGGCATTGTTACTGCTGTGATGCAGGTTCAATTCCTGACTCAGGAACTGTGAATGCAGTGGGCGTGGCCAAAAAATTAATAGTAATAATCCATGGGGTTTTGTGGGAGACGCAGATGAAATAAGTTTGGCCATGTGTTGATAATTGTTTTATCTGGGTGATGGGTCTGGGATTATTATAATACTCTCAGTATGTTTATGTTGAAAATTTCCCATAATAAAAACTTTAAAAAGTAAGTTATAGAACTGTGAGCAGATCCAAACCATGGAAATAATGTTGCCATCAGGGAAAGCTGAATGGAGGTGTGGAGAAACTTTTCTTAGTTTATCCCTTTTAGACTTTGTGGTTTTTTGAACTGAACTACATAAATATATATTATATATAATGCATATTTATAAATATTATATTTGAAAATGTTATATATATTATGCATTTTTAAAATAATTTAAAATTAAAAAACAGTAATTATAGCAGAGCTAACAGAGCCATATGAAAATCTGTGCTCCACCTTCCCAAGGTACAGCACTGTAGCTGAGAAGTGTTACTCAACCAGGGAACATGGCAGGGGAAAGGCTACAGTGTTAAACCACAGAAATTTGAAGGTTTATTTGTTACAGCTGCCAGTGCTACACTAATACAATTAAGAACTGTGAGAAATTCTGTGAATGAACTGGGTGCTACTAGCCCATTACAATGGTGATGTAAATTAGTACACTCTGCATAAACAAGTACTAATAACAAAATAAGTCAAAATTGCTTTTATAATAGCTTTTAACTATTAAAATCTTATAATGGTCAATGAATTGGTTCATTCATTTGTTCTCATGACATGTCACTGGGTATACTGACCATATTTATGCTATAAATTAGAAATTATTTTGAAATCAGCAAAATAACATATAGCTTATGAGTGAATGATTCCACCTTTTATAATTTTTTGTCTTTTTTTTTTTTGGTCTTTTTAGGGACGCACCTGCAGCATACAGAGGTTCCCGGGCTATGGGTCTAATTGGAGCTACAGCTGCTGGCATACACCACAGCCAGATCCAAGCTGCCTCTGTGACCTACACCACAGCTCACAGCAAAGCTGGATCCATAATCCACCGAGTGAGGCCAGCGACCGAACCCACAACCTCATGGTTCCTAGTCGGATTCATTTCTGCTGCGCCATGACGGGAACTCCAGAATTTTTTTTTTTTTAATGGCAGCATATGGAAGTTCCTGGGCCAGAGATTGAATCTGATCCATAGCTGTGACCCACACTACGGCTGCAGCAATGCTGGATCCTTTAAACCACTGTGCCGGGCTGGGGATTGAACCCACTCCTCTGCAGTGGCCCGAGCTGCTGCAGTCAGATTCTTAACCCACCGCACTACAGCGGGAGCTCTCTCAGAATTTATCTTAAGGAAAATAACCCTAATCAGAAGAAACCTCTCTCTACACACTGTAGTAAGGGGTTGGCAAGTTTTTTCAGTAAAGGGCCATGTGGTAAATATATTAGGGTTTGAAGATGATACAATCTCAACTATCACAACTACTCAGCTCTGCCACCATAGTGCAACAACAGCCATATGCAGTGCAGAAATGAATGGGTTTTGCTATGTTCCAATAAAACTTTATTTATAAAAACAGGTGGCAGGCTGGATTCGGATAGTGGGCTACAGCTTGCAAACTTCTTCAAATGTTCAACATAATATCACTTATAGTAGCTAAAAGCTCAAAAGTAACCTACATGTTCAAAAGTGAATGATTAACTAAAGAATATCAACTTAGATGATTATACATATTATATACAACCATGTAGACTTTACAGCCAACAGAGACATGTTACTAGACACGGAATTTTTTTCTTTTTTCTTTTTTCTTTTTTCTTTTTTTTTTTTTGGCCATCCTGCAGCATGCAGAGTTCCCAGGCTAGGGATCCTATCCTCAACACAGCTGTGACCTACACCACAGCTACAGCAACCCCCAATCCTTTATCCCACTGTGCCAGGCCAGGGATCGAACCTGCATCCTGGTGCTGTGGAGACAGTGCCAGTCCTGCTGCGCCACAGCAGAAACTCCTAAATACTGAATTTTTTAAGAGAGGAAGCAGAACCCATGATTTAATATAGGATTATAACTGCAAACTTCATATATACACTGAGATAAGGACCAAACTAGATCATCCATGGAATTTGTGGAATGGTGGGCCCATGGGTAAATTTTTTTTTTTCAATTTATTGGAGTACATATAGTTGACTTACAATGTGGCATTAGTTTCAGGTGCACAGCAAACTAATGTGTATAACTGATACACATTTTATATATACATATACATTTATCCATTCCTTTTTAGATTCTTTTCCCATATAGGTTATTACAGAATACTGAGTAAATTTCCCTGTGCTCTACAGTAGGCTCTTGTTATTTATTTTATACAGTAGCATGAATATGTTATTCCTAACCTAATTCCTCCTGTCCCTTGTAAATTTTGTTTTTTTAATAATTTTTGGACCTAAATTATATTAACATTGCAACAATCATATTTGTGTAATAACATAAAACCACAAAAATAAAAGACTAGGCCTATAAAATGTTTTCAGTGGAAGATCTAGATGAAACAGGTAAATTAACACTCTCAGTTTCCATGAAACTGATGATGGTGAAGCCTAACAGAACCATGACTAACTTATTTCTGTGGCTAACAGCTGCTTCCATATTGCACCATGACCAAAAAGCCCATTTTGCAAACTGGATCAAGAATATTTTCAAATCATACCTTCTCTCTCAACTCTGGGCCTTTGCACAGGCTGTTTCCTCCTCCAGAATGCTCTTCCTGCCTTTATCCCTGCCTCCCCTTCCCAAGATCAGGTCTCAGCCTGGAGATTCCTTTCCCAGGAAGGTCTGAAACTTAGGCTGGGGAGGATCCATTTGCTGTGCTCACAGCATCCTCTGTCTGCATCATACTTATCACCCTCATACTAACCACACTTCACTGATTCAAAGATACTCCCTTTTTCACATTTTCACTTCCCTCGAGCCAGGGCCAGATGTGCAATGGATGCCGGCCAGACAAGACAGCAGTTGTGGAGCAGTTACTAGTGCCTGCGACATGTCAGCATCCAAACTTGGGAATGGGTATCTACACACAGAAGAAAATCTCAGAGACTACAGGAGATAAGTCTTTGAAGCCCTGGGAACCTGAGATTGTGGGGCTAAGGTGGTAAGAAAGTGAAACAGGCACATTTAGCATCATTCCTAGAAGGAGGAGCCAAAGGCCAGCTTATGAGCCCAGCAGCAGCACTCACTTTTAGTGCCTTCATGGGTTCTTCTACGGAATGATGCATTGCTCACGATCTTGATGACACAGTGGAGGAAAGTGGGCAAAGATACTTAAAAAAAAAAAAAAGGAATTTAGAAGAGGAGGGCCATTTATTTATTCAAACAGCCAAGACATGGACGCAACCTAAATGCCCACCAAGAGAGGAATGGATAAAGAATATGTCATACATATATACAATGGAATATTACTCAGCCATAAAAAAGAATGAGATAATGCCATTTGCAGCAACATGGACGAACCTAGAGACGATCCTACTAAGTGAAGTAAGTCAGAAAGAGAAAGACAAATACCATATGGTATCACTAATATTTGGAAGCTAAAAAAATGGCACAAATGAACCTATCCACAAAAGAGAAACTGACTGGCACAGGGTACTATATTCAGTCTCCTGGGATAGAACATGATGGAAAAGAATATAAAAAAAGAACGTATATATATGTATAACTGAGTCACTTTGCTGTATAGCAGAAATTGGCACAACATTTGTAAATCAACTATACTTTTAATTTTTTTTTTTTCTTTTTACAGCCAAGCCTGCAGCATATGGAAGTTCCTGGACTAGAGATGCAACTGGAGTTGCAGCTGCCAGCCTACGCTACAGCCACAGCAGCAACACTGGATTTGAGCAGCATCAGTGACCTATGCCACAGCTTGCAGCAATGTCAGATCCTTAACCACTGAGCAAAGCCAGGGATCAAACCTGCATCCTTATGGATATTAGTCAGGTTCTTAACCCACTGAGCCACAATGGGAACTCCAACTACTCTTTAATTTTTTTAAAGTGGTTAAAAAAAAAAAAAGATTAGGAGTGCTTTCTAAATTTCAGGCACCCTGCAGTGACCTCGACAGGATGGTCACTGCCCCTTCACAGTTCAGGTCCTGGCAGAAAAGACTCACCATCAGTGGGTAATGATGACATGAGCAAGGGGATTTCAGCTAAAGAAGTTCTGGGAAGAAAGCAGAATGGAACAGGGTGATGGGGTGGTTAGGGTGGAGTTGGGGGAACCACTTTAGATGGGGGAGCTGGAGAAGGCTCTTCAGAGGCAGGACCAGGAGAAGCAGGCTGTCTCTAGCCCTAAGATGGTTTCTGTTTCCTTATTATTTTTTTTTTTTTGGTCGTGCCCACCCCATGCCAAAGTTCCTGGGCCAGGGATTGAACCCATGCCACAGCAGTAACGCCAGATCTTCAACCCACTGAGTCACCAGAGAACTCCCTGTTTCCTTATTTTTAAATATGAACAATAGGGTCTTAGAGTCCTCTTCATACAGCAGACAATGACGAGAGAATTCTGCCTCTTTAAAGCCTCAAACAGGAAGTGATGATGGCACTTCTACGCTCACTGCACTGGTGACAACTAGCCGCATGGCCACTCAAATACAAAGGCTGGGGTTGTATAGGTGTCAACCGGAAACAAGCCTTCACCCTGGGAGATGGAGCACGCCTTCTGGCGAATAGCTAAGACCTCTGCTGAACTCTGTATCCGACAGTGCACTCAGATGCTGGGCAAAAAATATGAAAGCTAATAGCACCTAAATGTGAGGCTGTTGTGAGGATTAAGCGAGGTAATTCATGCACGTTCACAGAACAGGACTTGGTAGATAAGAACCCCTTAATCAATTTCAGCCTTTGTCCCAAGCATGGGAACTTTGAGCTGTTTTTTTGGTTTTCTTAACAGAACAGGGTAGTTAAAGCTCAGCTAGAACAGTTACCTTCAGATAGGAAGTTTGCAAAAAGGACATTTGTGAAAACAAAAGTATTAAAATTGAGATAAGGTCACAATGGTCCAAAAACATTTTCTTTTCTGTTTTTTTTCTTTCCCTTTGCCTCTACTGTAGTTACAAAATATTGAGAATCAGAGGGTCTCTCCAAACTGACTTTAAACTCCAGTGATGGGGCCTGCTGTCCTGGACTCTTCACAAACATCAAGGTCAGGAAAGATAAGTAAGACTGATTCATGTAAATTGGTGCACCACTATGGTGAACAGTATGGAGGTTTCTTAAAAAACTAAAAATAGAGCTACCATTTATGATCCAGCAATCCTGCTCCTGGCATATATCCAGACAAAACTATAATTTGAAAAGATATACATACCTCAGTATTCACTGCAGCACTATTCACAAGAGCCAACATATGAAAGCAACCTAAATGTCAACTGACAGAGGAATGGATAAAGATGTGATCCAAGAGTTCTCCTGCGGCCCAGCAGGTTAAGGATCCAGTGCTGTCACTGCAGTTGTTTGGGAGCTGTGTGGGATTGGTCCCTGGCCTGGGAATTTCCACATGCCATGGGCATGGCCAAGAAAAAAAAAAAAGAGAGAGAGAAAGAAGACAAGATACATATATACAATAGAATACTACACAGCCATAAAAAAGAATGAAATAATGCCATGTGCAGGAATATGGATGGACCTAGAGATGATTATACTAAGTGAAGTAAGTCAGAGAAAGACAAATATCATATGATATCACTTATATGTGGAATATAATTTAAAAAGTAATGCAAATAACTTACTAAACAGAAACGGACTCACAGACTTCAAAAAACAAACTTATGGTTATCAAAGGGGAAATGTGGGGGGAAGAGATAAATCAGGAGTTTGGGATTAACATTTACACACTAATATATACAAAACAGATAATCAACAAGGACCTAGTGTATAACACAAGGAAATCTACTCAATAGTCTGTAATAACCTCTATGGAAAAGAATAGATTTACATGTATGTATAATTGAATCATTTTTGTGTACACCTGAAACTAACACTATATTGTAAATCAACTGTACTCCAATAAAATTAAAAATTAAATTAAAAAGATTGAAGAGATTAAAGACACATGACTACAGAAGGCAACACCGACCTGGGATGTGGCTCTAGACCAGAGAAAGGACACTAGTGGGTCACTTGGTGAAATGTGAGTAAGGCTGCTACATTAGACGGTAAGACGGGTGTTATTCACCTCCTGGTGGAGAGAACTGTACCTCAATTTGTAAGAGAAAGGTCTTCTTAGGAAATACACACTGAAGTACTGCTGGAGGAACTGCAACTTCCTCTCAGATGACCCAGAGAAAACAGTAACAACATGTATATCAATTAAAAAATGATGAAATAGGGAGTTCCCATTGTGGCTCAGTAGGTTAAGAACCTGACACGGTTTCCATGAGGATGTGAGCTTGATCCTAGGTCTCGCTCAGTGGGTTAAGGATCTGGCATTGCTGCAAGCTGTAGTGTAGGTCACGGATGCAGCTCAGAAGTGGTGTTGCTGTGGATTGGTGTAGGCGGGCAGCTGCAGCTCTGATTCAACCCCTAGCCTAGGAACTTCCATACACTTCTGTAAAAAGAAGGAAAAAAAAAAAAAAAGAATGTATACATACACACACACACACATATATACACACACACATATATATACATGTGTAGCTAAGTCCTTTGCTGTACAACAGAAATTAGCACAACATTGTAAATCAACTAGACTTTAAAAAAGAGAAAGTATTTTTAGGAGTTTCCGTCATGGCTCGGTGGTTAACAAATCCAACTAGGAACCATGAGGTTGCGGGTTTGATCCCTGGCTTCGCTCAGTGGGTTAAGGATCTGGTGTTGCCGTGAGCTGTGGTGTAGGTCGCAGATGAGGCTCGGATCCCGAGTTGCTGTGGCTCTGGTGTAAGCCGGTGACTACAGCTCCGATTAGACCCCTAGCCTGGGAACCTCCATATGCTGCGAGTGTGGCCCTAGAAAAGGCAAATAGACAAAAAAATAAAATAAAAAAGAGAAAGTCTTTTTATACTAAGGTATGTATTTTAAAAAATTTTTCTTTTTTTAGACATAATGCTATTGCATACTTAATAGACTATAGTGTAAATGTAACTTTTATATACACTAGGAAATCGAAAAATTTGTGTCTCATTTTTACCGGGATAATCGGATATTTGCTTCACTGTGTTGATCTGGAACTGAATCAGTGATCTCTCTGAAGATGCCTGTACAGGACTGATGTCATCGTGAACTGTACTCAGCAAGGGGACGCCCATCAGGTTCATGGGATGCATGGTAACTACATGCTCTCATTTTTCCTCTGCCCAAAGCGGCAGCCAGTAGTCAGGACATACTGTCAATAATGACACTCAAGGGCCCTTGTAAAACCCATGTCATGTCATCAATACAAGGGTCAGTGGTGCCTCCCCTACCTTTGCCAAGTGAAACTCACTAGAGTATGTGTCAATCAGGCCCCCATCTCTGATCAATAGGTCCTTCCAAGGAGTTAAAGCAGATATAGTCAAGTTATTTACTGAAGTTCCCATTGTGGCTCAGTGGTAAAAACCTGACATAGTGTCCATAAGGATGTGGGTTTGATCCCTGGCCTTGCTTAGTGGGTTAAGGATGTGGCATTGCTGCAAGCTGCAGTGTAGGTCACAGACTCAACTGGGATCCTGTGTTGCTGTGGCATAGGCTGGCAGATGCAGCTCCGATTCAATCCCTAGCCTGGGAACCTCCATATGCCACAGGCGCAGCTTGTAAAAAGAAAAAAAAAGTTATTTACAGCATGCTGACATTGCTTATAATTCTTCCCTAACAGGTTATAGAGGGAGTTCCCTAGTGGTCCAGTGGTTAGTATTCATCACTTTCACTGCTGTGCCCTGGGTTCAGTCCCTGGTCTGGAAAATGAAAGCTACTGCAGGCCATGGCCAAAATAAATAAATTTTAAAAAGTTACAGAAATAATTTTGCTCTCTATTGATTTGATTTTTTTTCATTCAACAAACATTGATTTGTTTTCTTCCCTCCTTGCTTCAAATAGGAGTTGAACAAAATAACAAAACTGTTTAAGTTGAAAAAAATAACAAAACCGCAAAAAGTCACAACAGAAGTCCTTCGCTGCCTATAAGGCAGCTGCCTGGCCCCACAGATCCAGGGAGCGCCTGGGTAAGAAGACAGATAAACCAGTTTGACAGGTGGAAGGAGGCCAGAGTCGGTTTGCTGCCTGCCTCCTCCCACTCCCCCCAAAGTGAACCCACTGAAGGCCTGAGAAGAGGTCAGATCAATGAGAAAGTCATTCCAAAGGCTCCTGAGAGACACAGGCTGGCGCTCTTCAGTGCCTAGTTCAATCCGGCCTCCTTTAACGGAGGCAGTGTATCCAGACCCCAGTGACTGCAGAAGGCGCCACTAATTCCTCACACCTGCAAACTTCTTTGAATAATGTCCTTTGCACAGCTGTCCGGCTCAGGGGTCCCCTCTCTGGTCTGTAGCCAATGCACAGAACAAAAATCAATGCACACTGCCAAAACAGGGGCATCTCTGTGGTCCACCTCACCCGCCAGAGCGCCCACACGATCAGGCGGAGGGATACTTCTCAAACGCTGGGTCTAGTCTTCCTCCTGCCCTTGCCCGCTGCCCTCACTCTAGAAACCATCGCATGAGACGCCCCAGCTCCAGCTCTGCTTTTCGGGAAGCTGACTTCAACACTTCCTGTGATGGATGTTGGGAATTTTTTTTTTCTTTTTAGGGCCACACCTGTGGCATATGCAAATTCCCAGGCTAGGGGTCTAAACAGAGTAGCAGCTGAGGCCTATCCCATAGCCACGGAAACACCGGATCTGAGCCACGTCTGGGACCTATGTGTAGCCTGATGCTACTCGCGCTCCTCAACCCACGGAGCGGGGCCAGGGATCAAACCCCCATCCTCAGGGAGACTACGTTGGATTCTTAATCTGCAGAGGCACAATGGGAACCCCAGGTGTTGGGAAATTCTAAGAAAAATTCTGGTCATGCAGGTCTTCTTGTTCCCTAGACTTTTCTGGTTCTTGACATTAAAAAAAAAATTTTTTTTTTTTGGTCATGTCCACAGCCTGCAGAAGATCTCCCACCAGGGACTGAACCCGCACCACAGCAGCCACAACAGTGACAACCTCGAACCCCTTACCGGCTGAACCACCAGGGTACTCCCTAACATCTTAAATAAAGTCAAGTGGGAGACCAGAGCAGTGGAACTCTGAGCTCTGAACACTAAGGAGAGCCTCTCAATGACAGTGGATGCAGAAGATCCCTGAAACTGTAAGGAAACCACAGGTGATGTTTGAGAATCTGAGTTACAGGCCAGATGAAAAAATTTCTAAGAACAGCCAACATCTGGCCCAGCCATTCTACTTTCAGGAATTTCTCTTTCTGATAATCTTTTACACACACAAAACTATGATATACACAAAGCTGCCCACAACAGCATTAGGAGGTAACAAAAGATGTGAAATAATCTAAATGTCTGTCAACAGGGACAGGTCATATAAATCATGGTAAATCCATTCTTTGGGACATATGCAGCTGTTAAGGAAAATGAGAATGAGAACACTCTGAATGCATACGGAATGATTAAGACGGAAAGCAAACACAAAGAGAAACATAAAACTACTCTTGAAGGATATACAAGAAACTGATACTACTGGCGGCCTCCAGGAAGGGAAAAGGGTGAACTGGGAGGACTTTTTCTACTTTAAAAAAAAAAAAAAATTTTTTTTTTTTTTTTGTCTTTTTAGACAGTAGCATATGGAAGTTCCCAGGCTGGGGGTCAAATTGGAGCTGCAGCTGCTGGCCTATACCACAGACACAGCAACATGGGATCCAAGCCATGTCTGTGACCTACACCACAGCCCACGGCAGTGCTGGATCCTTAACCCACTGAGTGAGGCCAGGGATTGAACCCGCATCCTCATGGATCCTAGTTGGGTTCGTTAACCACTGAGCCATGAAAGGAACTCCTACTTTTAAAATCTTGATCATGTGAATGTTATCTATTCAAAAAAAGTAAATACCACTTTAACAACTGTACAAACACAGTTATTGTTTACATATGGATTTTAATTTTTTTCAAATAGCTCTGGGGAGGGACCTCAGAGGGCAGCCAGACTGCTGGGCCTTAGAGGCAGTTTTACAAGCCGAGTGGCGGCTGCACAGAAGGTATTTAAACTCCCACACAGTTTCCCCATCTGTAAAATGGAAATACTGACACCTCTTGGAGATGTAATGATGAGTGAGTTCTCACATACAAAGCATTCAGCATGACGCCCAGAGCAAGAACTCAACCAACAGATTTACTCCACAGGATTTCGATGACCTATGACCACAGCCCAGATAAAAATTGTGTAATTTTTATAAAAATGGAGTTCCCGGGAGTTCCCGTCGTGGCACAATGGTTAACGAATCCGACTAGGAACCATGAGGTTGCGGGTTCGATCCCTGCCCTTGCTCAGTGGGTTAATGATCCGGCGTTGCTGTGAGCTGTGGTGTAGGTTGCAGACGCGGCTTGGATCCTGCTTTGCTGTGGCTCTGGCGTAGGCCAGGGGCTACAGCTCCAATTCGACCCCTAGCCTGGGAACCTCCATATGCAAAGAAATAGCAAAAAGACAAAAAAAAAAAAACAAAAAAACTAGTATCCATGAGGATGTGGGTTCGATCCCTGGCCTCACTCAGTGGGTTAAGGATCCAGCGTTGCCACGAACTGTGGTGTAGGTCACAGATGCGGCTCAGATCTCGCATTGCTGTGGCTGTGGTGTAGGCTGGCAGCTGTAGGTCCAATTCGATCCCTAGCCTGGGAACTTCTATATGCTGTGTGTGCGGCCCTAAAAAGCAGAAATAAAATAAAATAAAAATGGCACTGTAGGAGTTCTCTTGTGGCACAGTGGGTTGGGTGCTGTCACTGCAGCAGCTCAGGTCGCTTCTGTATAGGAACTTCTGTATACTATGGGCATAGCCAAAAAAAAAAAAAAAAAAAAAGACACGGTTTTTCCTGCCTCCTGCACTGGTATTGCCCAAGCTTTTCTTGCTAAGAAGCAACCATGAGAGCCCCAGATCTGATGCAGGAGGCAGAGGCTTCTGTGGGTGTATTAGATACCTACATATCAAATTACCCCAAGTCAGTAGCTTAAACCAACACTAATTTATCATCTCCCAGTTCCCACTGGTCTGGAACCCCAGTAAACATCCCTGCTCACGGCCTCACATGGCTACAATCTAGATATTGGCCAAGCTGGGGCTTTAATCTGAGGCCTGGACCAAGCTCATTTGTTGCAGCTGTAGGACCGAGGTCTTTATTTTCTGGCTGCCTTTTAGCTGAGGGCTGCTCTCAGCTTCTAGACATGATCCACAGATATCTGCCACGTGGCCCTGTGCCAGGCCTTCTCTCAGCAAGGCAGGAGTTTACTTCTCCAGGGCCAGCAAGAGACTCTCTCCTCTTGGGAAGAAGCCAGTACCTCTTTTAAGTGCTGTCACCTGATTTGGTCAGGTCTATCTGGAGATGATGTCCTTCTGACCAACCCAGAATCAACTGATTTGGAACGTTAATGACATCTGCAGCATCCCTTCACCTTGACACACGACATAACCACAGGAATGACATCCCATCACCTTGGCTACATTCTTTTGGTTAGAACAAGTCACACGTCCCACCCACACTCAAGAGGATGGAATTACATAAGGTTGTGACTCACTGGGGGTCCCCCTAGGCAGTTCCTAGGGTGTGCCTGCCACAGTGGGCTAGACTGGGAACCAGTTTGTCATACACAGAGAGACAGCACACCATGGGGGTGGGAGGGTCAGGCCTTGGCCACAACTGGGTTTGAAGGCCAACTCCAGAATTTAATGGACCTTGGGCAAGTTACAAGACCTCTCAGTCTTCATTCAACCAAAAGAAGGGGGAAATAAATAATGAACAGAGTCATTAAGGGTTACCCTAAGGGAAACTGCATGTAAAATGGCCTGATATAAGAGAGCAGACACTCAAACCATAGTTCTCCTCTCTGGAGGAACTTAGGACTTAAACAGACGAATGATACTAATGGTCTCCTCTTAAGCCTTCCAGCAGCCCAGTCAGTAACATGTGAGACACTTTCTAAACTACTACACATGCTGTCTGGCCTACACACCCAGGAGGGGTTTTCCCCACTCTGCAAAGGGTTTTCGTCTCTGGCAAAGAGTGAAATTGCCATTTGCACCTGCTGTGACATCTCAGAGCGCCTCCTTTTAGATTAGCTACCCACCCACTAGTGAGGAGCCAAATGTATAAATTATGGACCAACCAAATAATAAACTCATATGTCATCATCACAGCATCATTTTCTTTTCTTTTCGTCTTTTTAGGGCTGCTCCTGTGACATATGGAGGTTCCCAGGCTAGGGACTGAATTGGAGCTGCAGATGCTGCTTACACCACAGCCACAGCAATGCCAGATCCTAGCCTTGTCTTTGACCTACACCACAGCGCACGGCAATGCTGGATCCTTAACCTACTGAGCAACGCCAGGGATCGAACCTACGTACTCATCCGTACTAGTCAGGTTCATTTCCTGAGCCAAGACGGGAACTCCACAGCATCATTTTCGAATGAGGTTTAAGGAGTTCCTGTCATGGCTCAGCGGAAATGAACCTGCTAGCATCCACGAGGACACAGGTTCGATCCCTGGCCTTGCTCAGTAGGTTAAGAATCCAGCATTGCTGTGAGCTGTGGTATAGGTCACAGATTCGGCTCGGATCTGGTGTTGCTGTGACTGTGGTGTAGGCTGGCATCTACACTGATTCAACCCCTAGTCTGGGAACTTCCATATGCCACAGGTGTGGACCTGAAGAATAAAATCAAATGACATGAGAAAATACTCATGACATATTGATAATGGGGAAAGAAAAAAAAAAAAAGACTCCAAACTGCCCTTTCATGAGCTCAAGATCCGGACTCAAATGGCCTGGCCAAAAAGCCCGTTTCACTACTTATAACTTTGTGACTTTGGGACAAGTCATCTAATTTCTCTATGTTTCCTCACCTGTAAAACGCAGCTAATGATAAGACCTACCTACCTATCATGAGGATTAAATGAGGTCACACACATGTAACACCTAGCCCAGTTGCTGTCACCTAATGGGAACTCAATACATGATAGACAATAATAATAATATTAGTTAAGTATCACTTTCAACATTTGAGAGGAAAAGTTTAAAAAAATACTTGTTTATAAACAATTTTAGCATTGTTGCTTCCTCCTTAGAGGAATAATAATAATTAAAAAAACCTAAGAGAAAAGTAAAAAGATATGGAGGTCATGCTATATTTAGTAACTCTCCACTTTTCAGAAGGTCCAACTTATTCTGAAAAATAAGCACCTGAAAGCACCTAATTAATTTTTCCATTTCTCCCCTTTCCCATTCCCTTCTGAAGGAATTTCACTTTTTCCATCTCTAAAAATGAGGATGTTATCTGTTACACTCTAAGTTTCACAGCAGTTCTTTTTGTGGGTAATATGTGGAAACCATATTTCCCTTTACCCATCCATCTATCCCTCTATCCATCTAAAGTAAAAGGAACAGCCTTGTCACTGCCTCTGCTGATTAAGACAAACCAGGTGAAAGAAATTCTCTGCAAGGGGGCTGAGGAGCTTCTTGGTTCTGATTCTGCCAGGGAACGGAGCGAGCTGGGCTGGCTGGAGAGAGAGCCCGTGCTCCCTGTGAGCCCTCCTCCCTCCCAAAGAACCGGGGCTAGAGGACCAGCAGCCAGTGCTGGGCCCTGAGCCAGGCCACCGATGCCAGGAGTTGCTAAGGACCCCAGAGAGGAATGAATGCAGCAGGCAAGGGAACTGCTGAGCCAAATGAGTGACAAAGAAGGAGAGCATGTGGCAGGCGGCGGGTCAGAGGGAGGACGCTGGGCAGCACGCCGGGGCCAGCACAGCGGGCGGGTGGCAGGGGGAGGAAACAGATGGACGGCCAGGGGCCAGAGCAGGAAGCTCCATCGCTGAGAGCAGGAGGAAGGGAGGAGAGAAGATGCCATCCCTGATACAGAACTGAAATAAATGCATTGACCTATACACGGAGGCCCAGGGATGGGCTGGAGGGCCTCCAGAACTCACTGTCATGCCAGAAACCCTGTGGACTCTGTTCAGACTCATGGGGCACCAACCCATACCCCCTCTCAGCGGCACCCTGGTCCCCCAGCCTTGTGGATCCCTCTGCTCCTGTTTTCATCAGTACACGCTCCTCTGGCCAGTGGCTCTGGATCTGGGTTGAAGGCGGTCATTTGGGGTGTTCTGGAGAGGGATTCTTGCTAGTAGTTAGGAAATCCACACACTCTGCAGCCTGAATAAATAAGGCCCGACAACTGTGTAGTCCTATCATCCTTCCATTATGTGCACAGGCTGTTGCCATCACTTAACTGCAAATGCATTCAAAACAGCACGAAAATGGAGTTCCCTTGTGGCTCGGTTGGCTAAGGATCCAGCACTGTCACTGCTGTGGCGCAGGTCTGATCCTTGGCCCTGGAACGTCCACATGCCATGGGCAGGGCCAAAAATAAAATAAAATAAAAATTTAAAATAAGTAAAAATAATAAATAAATAAAAATAATCTTCCATCTCACCAATGTCACTGTTTCTTTTCCAAACCAGCAGACACAAAAAATAGTATTATGGCTTAAAATATCATTACCATCACATTGTTTCTGGGTGATGCAGGGGCATCCGTTAATTTCCAGAGGTTAAAAAGTCTAGAAGATTGTTTAACGCCACCATGCTCAGAAGGGCAAGAGGCACTCCATTGCTCTCTCAGGGAAAGGTCACAGCCATTTATCCTGGGGAAGTATTTACAGCTTTGTACACCAATACTTCTCTGCACGGGCGTTCAGCACAGCCTTGTTCGTGAAAGGGCAGAAGTGGAAGCTTCTTGAGACACAAAAAGGGGGAGGGGGCTGCTCACAAAGACCATGGTACATCTGTGACTGGCTACAAAAACCAATTACACAGGAACGGTCAGCCACACAAGAAATCATTCATCGCATATTAAGCAAAATATGCATTTTACAAACTGTATAGTATCGTCCTACTTTGGTAAAAACAAAACAAAAGCAACAACCGCAAATTATATGTGTCCATTATGAAATAGTATAAAATCTTACTCTAAATAGTAATCTTGGGGGAGTTCCTTTGTGCCGCATGGGGTCAAGGATCTGGTGTTGTCACTGCTGTGGCTTGGGTGGAGGCTGGGGTAGGGGTTCCATCCCTGGCTAGAGAACTTCCTCATGTTGTGAGCATAGCCAAAACAACAACAACAACAACAACAACAACAAAAACAAAACTGGGGAAGAGGGAGTGGGAGAGTCTGTTGTCTTCTTTGTGTCTCCTGAAGTTTCTACAGTGAACTATTACCTCTGTCATCAGGAATAACATCCATAACTTTTGTTTTCTTTTTGGCCTCATCCTCGGCATGCAGAAGTTCTGGGGCCAGGCATTGAACCTGTGCTGTAGCAGTGACAATGCCATAGCCTTAACCCACTGAGCCACCAGGCAACTCCCCACTTGACCAGTGATGGACAGCAGATTCTTATTCTTGGATCAGGATTAGGTGGGGGTCAGAGACCCTTTTTTCTTTTTTTGGTCTTTTTTTTTTTTTTTTGTCTTTTCAGGGCCATACCTGCGGCATATGTAGGTTCCCAGGCTAGGGGTCAAACTGGAGCTGTAGCCACTGGCCTACACCACAGCCACAGCAACAAGGGATCCAAGCCGCATCTGCAACCTAAACCACAGCTCATGGCAATGCTGGATACTTAACCCACTGAGCAAAGCCAGGGATCGAACCCACAATCTCATGTATGCTAGTCAGGTTTGCTAACTGCTGAGCCATGACGGGAACTCCGGGGTCAGAGACTCTTGACAGTGAGGTTCTTGGCTGCCCTTAACTCTCCAGCTTCAAGGAAATAGGACATGGGTATGCGGACTGCATTTGGGAACCAAACTGGGCTCCCTTCTCTACAATGGTCTGGAAGAGAACACACTGGGGTGGGCCATTCTGAGCTTTGCTGGTTCATTCTCCACTCACAGGTCCATCCACAGTTGTATCTCCCACGGTCTAATTCCCTGTGGGGTCTGGGCTGTGAATATCCGAGTGAAGTGCGCACTTGCCCTTGGCTCCAAGGCCTTCGGGCCGCACCCTCCCACCAGAGAACTCAGGCACTTTCCCCAGACTCACACCCACTTAGGATCCACTCAGCTTGGACAGGCTCCTTCAATCCTATTTCAGACAACATATCTCTATAGGATAGTTAAGTATTTGCAATGCACTCATTACTAGGCAGAAATGAATAAAATGGTAACCAAGTTTGATCCAAATGAATCCCTGTGATAATCAAAAGTTTTCACAAAGTTTCCAAAATGACCCATAGGGGGCTGTACAGCCCCAGGCTGAGAACCACCACTTCAATGGTGGGTTGACACTACAGGATGCTTCTGGGATAGTCCTAGAAAAAGGACCATACCCTCACCCATGATTAAGCAAGCCTTGGAGGGTACAGTCAGGGCATATTTCTCCTGACTCACTCACACTACTCCTGGCCCCGCTCCCTCCCCTCCAATCATTACCAATATTCCTTCCTCCAGTCTCTGAGCCATCGTCTGTGCTCTTTCTTCTGGTAAGAGCTGTTCTCTCATCCTTTAAATATCCCTTCCTCAGAAATGCCCATTCTTACCTTCCGGACAGTGCAGGCCCCCCAGTTGATTTTTTTTTTTTTTTTTTTTTTTTTACAACTGCACCTGAAACATATGGAAGTTCCCAGGCTAAGGGTCAAATCAGAGCTGCAGCTGCCGGCCTATGCCAGACTGGAGCCAAAGGTACGACCTACGCTACAGCTTGCAGCAACGCTGGATTTCTAACCCACTGAGCAAGGCCAGGGATTGAACCCCCATTCTCATGGATCCTAGTTGGGTTCTTAACCTGCTGAGCCACAAGAGGAACTCCAACCCTAGTTAATTTTCTGTGTACTGAGGACCTCTCTTTCATAGCTTTTTATACTTATAATCATTTTATTAATGTTTATTTTCCCTATTAGAGTATCAAGAAGACAGAGACTAATCTGTCTTGTTTACTGTTTCCACACTTCCCTAGAAAACAGTAGGTACTCAATATTTACTGAGTAAATAAATGAACCTTCTGAAAGACTTTTAGATTTCAACCTTTATTGCTTATGGAAAATACATTGGGGGGGGGGGGTGTTCCCTGGTGGTCTAGCAGTTAGGATTCAGTGATTTCACTGCCAAGGCTTGAATTCAATCCTTAGTCTGGGAACTGAGATCCCACATAAAGCCACTGCATGCCACAGCCAAGAAAAGAAAAAACCTTGAAAAAAAAAAGAAACTAATTTTGATTCTCCTTCCATATCATGGTTCTATAAATGTTATATATAGTCTCTGGTGAAAGGATCCATCTTGTTAAAGGCTGTATTTCCACACACCTCGCTTGCACAGAGGTAAGACCAGAGTAGATGTTCAGTAAGTGAGATGAAGCCTCTTTCTAAATGTCAGGATGGGAAGATTATCTTGAATTGCCCAGTACTGGCCCATGTTGTTCTCTCTCTCCTTCCTTTCCACCCTCTTTCCTTCCTCCCCGCCCCACCCAGCATCACCTACCTCTGACTTAGGCATATTGATTAAAGACACTGAGAGGCCAGTGGGGCACTCCCAAACAGACATATCTACACTCAACTCTCAAGATTCAGCTCAAATGTCACCTTCGTCTTCCTTCCATCCTTCCTCCCTTATGTGGGCAATCACAGAGCTTTCATCTCCCTGACCAGGCAGTTTGGGGACTTCTCTGCCTCCTCAGCAGAACCACAGACTTCCTGAAAGGCAAGGGCTTTGTCAACAGAAACAGAGATGAATATGGCACTCACAAACACACTCACGAACACACTGACCAGGAGTGCTGGTGGAACAGGAGCAAGGGTCCCTGGACCCCTGCATAACTGGGGCACCCTTCCACCTCAGGCCCCTCAGGGACCCAAGTGATGCCAGGAGACCTGGCTCTTTAGGTCAGGCTCTTGTGAGGTTCCAGATGGACATTCCAATAGGGTGCTTGGGACGACTCCCAGAAAAGAGAATGGGGAGGAGCTAGAGAAGGGGCCCAAGTGAACAGTCTTAAATGGTTTCGCTGTTGTAATATGACCATCCTGCAAAGGCAACTTCACTCCCAAGGGGTCTGCTCAAACCAGCCTGCAGTCATAGGGGGGTCCCCTGTGCAGGAAGAAGGTGTCAGAATCCTCTGGGCACACAGAGGAGCTATTCTCCAAGTCTTTGTTCTCTTTGAAACAACCAGATCATCACCTGCAACTTGGCACACGAATCACAGTTAAGAGGCTAGCTTAGGAGCTTAAATTGAAATGGAGGTTTGTCTTCACAATCTTTGTCCATTAAACTCATGGACCAAGATGGAGGCTCTGATTACAATCTTGGTCCACCAAACTCACCATACAGCTCAGCTGGGGCCTGACCCACCCCCACCCATTTTTTTAAGGATGCGGAGGTAGGTTAGCCCCCTCAATTTGACTGATCAGACCGCTTAGCCTAGATCAAAAAAAAAAAAGAAAGAAAAAAGAAAAAAAAAAAAAGCCTTGCTCAAAACCAACACAGCTCAACATAATTTTTTTTTTGTTAATAGCTAAAATGCCCCTACTTTCTAATTTTTGGTCCACTTCAATGCTCTTCGAGAAAAGGGAACTCAATCCCCCTTCCTTTCAGGTCTGGCCAAGCAGAAAACCAGAGCCCTCTGTACACACTCAGCATCCAGAGCAACAGCGCTACGGATACTTGGACAGACCTTCATCCCGCGCCCATCCCTGGGGCTGATGCAGCTGCCCTGGCCCTGGCTCTGGCTCTGTGACCGGGTGGCTAACCCACATCCCTTCCTTCACACCCCCTTTCAAAATTACCACTTCCCCGTCCACCATTCCGGCTGCAAACAGTACAATGAGTGGAGTCACAGAACAGCCCAGCTCAGTTTCAAAACATATCCAACAAACGGGAAAGGTGTTTTCCTTAAGATTTAAATATTTTAAGGAAGAAAAAAAAAAAAAACGGGAAGGGAGAAAACAGTGCGGAACAAGGGCTCAGGCCGGGAAGGTCTGCCCTGGTGGAGGTCCCTGCAGCTCTGGTCGCACTCGGCGCCTGGGCTTTCGTCCTGCCCGTCTCCAAAATGACCCCCAGTCTGGCGACCCCGGCTCCCCAAAATCGACGTTCCCCAGTGACCGCTGCCGTCCAACGGCCGCGAGACCCCCTTTGAAGCTTGACGGCTGCCGCACGGATGCTTTCTCTCCCCGCCCCGCTCCGCTCCGGGAAGCCAGGCCTTCGGACTCCGCGCTCGGAGGAGGAAGCCCCGCGGCGAGCGGCTCCAGAAAAGAGGCGGCCGCGACCGAGAAGAGGTCGGGTTCCGCGGCCTGAGTGCCGCCGCCCGGGCACTCTCCCCTCCCGGCTCGGGTCCGAAGCTGCGCGGCCCGAGAAAAGGAAGGAAGACGCACAGGAACTTTGGCGGCGGCTTCGGTCACGAGCGGGCAGGCCCCTCAGAACTGCTGGAAACACTTGGGACCCCGGAGCGGGGGCTGCTGGAGCAGACCGAGTGGGGCGGAGTTCCAGCGCGGGAGCTGCACGCTCAACTCGCCCGAGGAAGCCCCCTCCGACTTGACTTGGGCGGTACGCTCTCCGCCGGGGGGCGGGATGCTCCGGCGGCGGGCGCGATCCCTCCCCGGACTCTGCCCTCCAGGTCTCCCCGTGTGACCCCCGGCCCGCTCCCGAGCCTCTCTCACCATCTGCGCCACTTTCAGCAGCGCCGCGTGGGTGCGGGGGTAGAAGGGGTCCAGCAGCCCTTCCGACGAGCCCGCGCCCGGCTGCCCCGCGCCAGCACCGGGTCCCGAGGAGCTGCCGCTGCTGCACGTGGTGCGAACGAGCCCAGCTCCGTGCGACATTTCGCAGCCCCTGCCCGCCCGCCGCCTCCTCCGGCCGGGGCCGAAGGCCAGCTGCGAAGGGGCGGAGTGGGGCCGCGGGGCGGGGCGGGGCCGCGGGGCGGGACCCTAGCGTCCGGGAGAGGCGCTAGCGCCCCGGGCCCGCGCGGGGACGCTCACCCAGCCTCGGCGGGACCTGGCCGGGGAGGGCCCGGTTCGCGATCTCCGGAAAGGTGGCTGCACCCCCTAGCCCTCGGGGAGGCGCGGAAGTCGGGCTGGAGGGAGGAGGGAAACCAACGCCCTGGGCCGTGGCCTTTCCGAGGTGGGCGAGGCCCGGGCACAGCTGGGTTTGGGCCTCCTGGGATTTGGTGTGGGCGCGCCTGCGAATGTGTGCTAAGAGCGCTTGATTGAAGTGTAACTCGCATACACTGAAATGCCCAAACCCTCCGTGTTCAGCTCCGTTAATTGTTCTGTATGTGTACGTACACCTGTGTAACCCCCCCGCCCCAGCAACCAATAGAACATGCCAATACTTGTGCTTTCCCCCTTGTGTCACTACAGATTCGTGTCCTCTCTTCTCAGACTTGATATACTTTAAATAATACAGCAATATTCTCATTTGTGTCTGGCTTCTTTCACTCAGTACAACACATTGAGATGAATTCTGTGTGCCCAATAAAACTGTGGTGAATATTCTGGTGAGATTTTTTGGTGGACATAAACAAGCTCTCAATTCTTTGGATAAATACCTATGAGTGGGTTTGCTGAGTCACATGGAGAGCATAGGTTTACCTCTAATAGGAGCGGCCAGTTATCCAAGCCATGTTGCCCTCCTTTGGGGTTACTTTCATTTTATTTTTTGTCTTTTTAGGGCTGCATCCGTGGCATATCAAGTTCCCAGGCTAGAGGTTTAATTGGAGCTGTTGCTGCTGGCCTACACCACAGCTCATGGCAACACTGGATCCTTAAACCACTGGGCGAGACCAGGGATCAAACTGGCATCCTCATGGACACTAGGTGTGGTTCTTAATCCGCTGAGCCATAGCAGGAACTCCCTGGGTTACTTTTAAATTGAAGACAGGTGCAAACAGGACTACTGAAGTGAGATGTTATCGGTGTTCTCTTTGAGCAGAGTGTCCCTGTGGCCAATTTTGTTATTTCTCAAAAAAACTTGGAGATAATGCAAAAATCTATCTCTAAGAGATCACTGGATGCCAGGGCTGTGCTGTCGTCAGGAGACTGTCTTGATGATTCTAGAAAGTGGAGATACTCATGCAATCTCTGCTTTGATAAGTTTCCCAGGTGATTCTGATAAAAACTCAAGTTTGAGCACCAGTCATTGCCAAAGTTGAGGCAGTTGGGGTTTCACTACACTATTTTCTCCACTTTTGTGTACATTTGAAAATTTCCAGAAGTTCCCATCTTGGCACAGCAGAAATGAATCCGACTAGGAACCATGAGGTTTCAGGTTCCATCCCTGGCCTCGCTCAGTGGGTTAAGGATCCAGTGTTGCCGTAAGCTGTGGTGTAGGCTGGCACCTGCAGCTCCAATTTGACCCCTAGCCTGGGAACCTCCATATGCCATGGGTGTGGCCCTAAAAAAAAAGAAAGAAAGAAAGGAAGAAAATTTCTTTGATCAAAAAAAAAAAAAATGCTCCCAGTATCTGTGTTCTCTTTAGACAGCAGTCACAGTGCCTGGTAGTTCAGTTTCCTTCTCTGTAAAACAAAGATAATTGCACCTTGGGGCTGCAGTCACAATGAGCAGAGCAGGAGGTCTGTGACTGTTTCAGATGCCACAAGCATGGATTTTGGAATAGCACATTACGTTCCATGTAAACTTAAGTCACTTCTGGACCTTTCCAAGGCTTTGGAACCCACCATGGAGATCACAGGGGGTCTTTGTTGAAGTGAAGGCTTCAGGGAAGCAGAAAAACCCAGCACTGGACAATTTCTCCTCTTTATGGGAGACTTCATCTAATTCTCCAGCAAACTGGTGATTTTTTTCCTTTTTTCTTTTTGTCTTTTTAGGGCCACACCCATGGCATATGGAGGTTCCCAAGCTAGGGGTCAAATTGGAGCTGCAGCTGCCGACCAACGCAGGATCCAAGCCACATCTGCAACCTACACCACAGCTCACGACAATGCTGGATCCTTAACCCACTGAGCTAGGCGAGGGATTGAACCCGAGTCCTCATGGATATTAGTCGGTTTGTTACCACTGAGCCGCGAGGGGAACTTCAAGAAATACAAATTCTGGAGTTCCCATTGTGGCGCACTGGTTAACGAATCCGACTAGGAACCATGAGGTTGAGGGTTGGGTCCCTGCCCTTGCTCAGTGGGTTAACGATCCGGCGTTGCCGTGAGCTGTGGTGTAGGTTGCAGACGCGGCTCGGATCCCGCGTTGCTGTGGCTCTGGCGTAGGCCAGTGGCTACAGCTCCGATTCAACCCCTAGCCTGGGAACCTCCATATGCCGCGGGAACGGCCCAAGAAATAGCAACAATAACAACAACAACAACAACAACAAAGACAAAAAAAAATGAAATAAAATAAAAAGAAGACAGCTGAATTCTAAAAAAAAAAAAAGAAATACAAATTCTTAGCATATATTCCTCCCCCTCGTTGTCATCCACACCAGACCTGCTGAATCAGAACCTCCTCAGAAAACTAAATACAGAACTACCATATAATCTAGCAATCCCACTCCTGGGCATCTATCTGGACTAAACTATAATTCAAAAAGATACATGCACCCTGTGATTATTGCAGCACTATTCACAATAGCCAAGACTTGGAAACAAGCTAAGTGTTCATTGACAGATGAATGCATTAAGATATGGTACACATATACAATGGAATACTACTCAGCCACAAAAAAGGACAAAATAATGCCATTTGCAGCAATATGGATGCAACTAGAGAGTCTCATACTGAGTGAAGGAAGCCAGAATGAGAAAGACAAATACCATATGATATCACTTATATGTGAAATCTAAAATATGGCACAAATGAACCTATCTACAAAACAGAAACAGACTCACATAGAGAACAGACCTGTGGTTGCCAAGGGGGAGGGGGAGGGAGTGGGATGGACTGGGAGTACGGTATTAGTAGGTGCAAACTATTACATTTTGAATGGATAAGCAATGAGGTCCTACTGTACAGCATAGGGAACTATATCCAATCTCTTGGGATAGAACATGATAGAAGAGAGTATGAGAAAAAGAATGTATATATATGTATGATTGGGTCACGATGCAACACAGAGGAAATTGACACAAAACTGTAAATCAACTAATATATATATGCGTGTATTTATGTACACACACATACACACAGCTATATATGGGGGAAAAAAAAGAACCTCCAGAGGTGAGGCTCAACAATCTGTGTTTCAACAAGTTGGCCCTCCACCTCCCGTATGATTCTGATGCGGGCCAGAGTTTGAGAACAACTGTCATCTCCTGAGTCCACTAGAGTTGAGATTTTGCTGGTTTTCTCTGAACACTGTTGGCCAAAATCCAGCCTAGATGTGAAGTAGTCACTGGTGATGGCCACTCTGTGTTAATCACTTTATCATGATCACTTAAAAGCTTGAGCAAGAGGATTTCCCGTCATGGCCCAGGGGAAATGAATCCGACTGGGAACCATGAGGTTGGGGGTTTGATCCCTGGCCTCACTCAGTGGGTTGAGGATCCAGCGTTGCTGTGAGCTGTGGTGTAGATCGCAGACGTGGCTTGGATCTGGTGTTGCCGTGGCTGTGGCGTAGGCTGGTGGCTTCAGCTCAAATTAGACTCTTAGACTGGAAACCTCAATATGCCATGGGTGCAGCCCTAAAAAAACAAAAAGATGAAGAAAAAAAAAAAAAAAGCTTGAATGAGAAGCTTGGCTGCACAAGAGCTAGGTGCTGGCTTGGAGTATAAGAGGCTCCATTGACCAGACCTGTAGCCAAGTATCTGAAGATGTCTACATGGTGTGATGCCTTCTTGGTGTGAAGGGCTGCCCCTCAGGGAGTAAAGGCTTAGGTGGGGTGCACTCACAAGAATGAAGGTCCCACCCACCTCTGCCATGTTGTCTTGCTACCCCTCCAGTCACATCTAGGAGCTTCCAATCCTTTGGACCCCATGCTCAAGCCTGAATTAACTTTATACCTTCTGCTACATCATGCCTCTGTTTGTCTGAATTCTCTTTGCCACCCACCAACGGTGGCATTAATAGCTCTTTATCTGTCAATGTGTGGTTGAGATGGCCCTTCCTCCAGGAAGCCCTCCCTGACTTCTATTTCCCAGTAAGGTAAACTGAACTCCCACCATTTGATTAGGAAGCTGCATGGTGATATTGTCAAGTCATCTTTGGACAATACAACTTGCCATGACTCTTATGAGGATTAGATAAATTAAGGCCTGGAAAGCCTTGAGCACAGTGCCTGGCACGTAGCAAGTCCTCAAAAATGTACAGGCTTTTCTGAGTCCTATATCCTGATATCCTGGGCACCAATCAAAAGGCCTGGAACACAACAGTATATCTTTATTACTTTTAAATTCGATAGTGGAAGAACTGTTTACCATTTATTTACACTTAATTGCCATGCAGCCCAAGAATAATTGTGACTATCATTAAACTGGTCAGATCAATTTCACTGTTCTAGTAAACGAAAACTAAGCCTGAACATGACTACTTTCTGTGTATATTGAGTGATCTTCTACTGGAAAATGGGGAAAAAAATAGAGGAAACCTGGACGTTCCCATGTGGTGAAGTGGGTTAAGGATCTGGCATTGCTGCAGCTGTGGCACACATTTGATTCCTAGCCCAGGAACTTCCACTTACTGTGGGTGCAGCCGGAAAAAAAAAAAAAAGAGGAAACTTACCTGGAGAGTCAAGAAAAGAGTGGAAAGAGCACTGGGTTCAGAGTTAGAACATCTGGCCTGGAATCCAGGTGCCTTGGAGCAAGAATCTCTGTATCTGCAAGGGGTTGCAGGGAGCATTGATTACCTCACAGGGCTGCTGTGAGAACTGAACGAGACTACACTTGTTCAGGCATTCGGCACACATGAGTGGACCCTGAAATAAATTGGGATGGAAAATGGCTATGCCTGGCAGATTGGGGCATTGGCAGACAGGGGCAAACAGCATCTGGAGCCGAGATATAGCAAAAAGCAAGCAAGCAAACAAATAACAAAGCAAAAACCTCAGGGCTGCCCTGGGCTCAGATCTGCACTTTGCTCATAACCCTTGTCCAGCGTATATGCCTTGCCCGAAGTCCTTCAGATGCCCCAAGGAAAGGTCTGTGCACAACTGAGGGACACAAAACATTGCTAATGCCTGCTGCCCTGCTCAGGCCATGTGTACTTGGTTCCTGCCTGCACTTGAGCATTAGGGGCTGTATGGCACTGGTGGCCCCCAAACTACCCCCCGCCCTCACCTGATGTGTCTCTGAAAAACCCACCCTATGGTGGATGTCACTTTGCAGATGATACCTGCCGATGTCTGCTCCTCTAAAACTGGCAAGGACAGATGGTTTGGTGATGGTTGAGAGCATGGTGACATTCTACAGGTCGGCAGTGAAGCTGGCCTTAGTTTTCTCATTTTCTGGCAATTTCCTGTGTGTTTGCCGTGTCTCAGGTCACTGTAGGCTCCCTGTTGATCATCTCCTCCATCAGTTTCTTCCACTGGCTGCGACTTGCTAGTAGTGAGTTGTTTACCCAGGCTGTGGGGCTGTACATTTGGAAGGGGTTGGGCAGGGGGCTTAACTCCTTAAGCAGTGAGACAGTCTGTAAAGGTCCTGGTTTTGTTTGCTTAACCTTTGGAAGGAAGAGATGGGACTCTGGCTGCCAGTCTGCCCACAAATGAAGTTGTCTGGATCTCAGTGTGCCTCAATGAAATGGGCAGATGACACTCTTTTTTTTTTTCTTTTTCTTTTTGCCTTTTCTAGGGCCGTTCCCGTGGCATATGGAGGTTCCCAGGCAAGGAGTCTAATCGGAGCTGTAGGCACCGGCCTACGCCAGAGCCACAGCAACACCAGATCCGAGCCCCGTCTGTGACCTACACCACAGATCATGGCAACGCTGGATCCTTAACCCACTGAGCAAGGCCAGGGATCAAATCAGCAACCTCATGGGTCCTAGTTGGATTCGTTAACCACTGTGCCACAATGGGAACTCCCAACACTCATTTTTGAGCTTCAAAAAGAAATGAGTTTGAAAATGTTAAGGTAATAAAGCAACATAGAAATGTAAGGAGAAATCAGCTTTTTGTGCATTTTTCTACTAGAATCAGTGCATCTTCTATGAAGTTATCAGAAGAGGGGAGGGGGGAAAGCTCTTTTTCCTCCTTTGTCCATGTGATGGTGAAAGATGACTACACTTCCCTTCAAAAGGACACCCAAGCAATGGGTATATTTGCCTGAATGGTTTTCATACAATTGCTATAGTCATTTGTCGCCCTTTATAAGGGGACCTGAAGATACTAATTTTCCCACTAACAGCAAGGATCCTATTTTTTTCAGCCTGCTGAAACCACCACCTTTTCTTATTTTAAAATATCCATTATTTGTTGAGAATCAATGTATTTCCGGCTTATCGTAGAAAATTGGGGGAAATTCAGAAAAAAAAAAACAGGAAACATATGGTCCCACCACCCTTTACAGTTTGGTGTGCTCCATCTTTTGTAAACTCCAAGTTATACCATAAACAGACCCTGTTAGAGACTCCTCACAGTGGCATTCCCATTTTGGCTCAGCAATAATGAACCTGACTGGTTATCTGGGGTTCAATCCCTGGCCTCATGGGTTAAGGATCCGGTGTTGCTGTGAATTGTGGTATAGGTCGCAGATGCGGCTCGGATCCTGTGTTGCTGTGGCTGTGGCTGGTGGCTACAGTTCTTACTCAACACCTAGACTGGGAACTTCAATATGCCACAGGTGTGGCCCTAAAAAGACCAAAACAAAAAACTTCCTCACAGGAATTTCCATTGTTGCTCAGCGGGTTAAGAACCCAACTAGTATGCACGAGGATGAGGGTTCGATCCCTGGCCTAGTTCAGTGGGTTAAGGATCTGGCATTGCCACAAGCTAGGTAGGTCACAGATACGGCTCAGATCTGGCATTGCTGTGGCTGTGGTGTAGGCCGGCAGCTATAGCTCTGATTCTGCCCCTAGCCTGGGAACCTCCATATGCCATAGGTGTGGTCCTAAAAAAGAAAAAAAAGGAAAAAAGAAAAAAAAATTCCTCACAAAGTTTTCAGTGGCAGCATTGATTTTCCGTGTGTATGCAATTGATTTTTCTCCATTATACATTTTTAGGAAGACCATACTTTAACCACTGATCTTAAGTTTAATAACTCATCTAGCAAGCACAATTCAAGCACACCCTGAGAAATGTGTTAAAAATACAAAGTTAAATCATTAATGATGGTGCTCATCAATTCCAGTTGTGAATAAACTGGGGTTGTAGTGCATTCATTTCTAAAGGCTCATTCAATGGATTTGATTATTTATTGAACCATTTTCCAACTAAATCTAGTTTATTTTTTTCCCTACTATACCTAAGACTAGGATTAGTATCTTCGAGCGTGAATCTTAGACTCCTACGAGAGGCATTTCCCAAGTCCAAAAGAATGAATTTTTTTATTTGTTTTAGGGCTGCATCTGCAGCATATGGGAGTTCCCAGGCTAGGGATCAAATCAGAGCTGCAGCTGCTGGTCTACACCACAGCCACAGACTCACCAGATCTGAGCCACATCTGCAACCTACCCCATAGTTCACGGTAATGCCATATCCTTAACACACTGAGTGAGGCCAGGGATCGAACCCACATCCTCATGGATACTAGTCAGATTTGTAACCCACTGAGCCACAATGGCAACTCCCTGAGAATGAATATTTTTTAAGGCTCTTTTTTTTTTTTTTCCTGGAAATGTATCATTTTATCCCTAAACCCTATGTAGTTTTCACCTGGATCCTTTCCTCATAAAACAGATGTTTTCTGTACACTAGGCTGAGAGAGTTGAAGGCCAGAAGTGATAAGACTTCCATGTCAGCCCAAGCCATTCTAATTACTCAAGTGCAACCTTGGGCAAATCACTGATCACTTACTGCAGCCTCAGTTGTCCTCATCAGGTAACTGGGGCTGTGGACACCTGCCTTACCAAAGGCAAAGCACTTCTGAGGATCATTTGACACCATGTGCAAAAGCAACTTAAGTATAAAGTTGTAGGGTTTTGTTTTTGTTTCGTTCTTTTTTTGGCTGTCCCGTGACATACGGAGTTCCCAGGCCAGGGATGGGACCGTAGCCACAGTTGCATCTCAGCTGTGGCAACACTGGATCCTTAACCCACTGTACCTGGCCAGAGATTGATCAAACCTGCGTCCCAGCACTCCAAAGACGCTGCCAATCCCACTATATCACAGGGAGAATTCCAATTGTAGGCTGAATAGTGAAACCGCCATTTTTGAAGGTTGAGAAAGTCATAGATTGGCACTTTCATACAGCTCAACCTAATACTCTATCATTGAATGGTTGGAAGTTTTTAGGCAATTAGTTTTTTATATGCTCCAGAAATCAATCAGCTGGTTGTATGATTTCCCAGGTACCTAGTTCATCAACTACCTGGGAGGTCTCACTTAATAAGCACGTTTCTGACAATATTATTTCTGAGCACCACAAGCAGGTCACAGATCTGCAGGTTCCTCCCGGATGCTCCGTGCTAGGTCCCAATACCACCTGCCTGCCTCCCCTTGGGATCTCGTGTCCCCACAGCAAGGGTTTCACAGCCATACTCAGCCTTGTCCTCTCTTGCTTCACCTCATCTTGTCTTCTAATTTGCTAATCCTTCAATCCTTCTGTGACCTTTCATTAACTTCCCAGTGTCTTCACTGGGGCAGATGTTTATTAATACATACTATGTTCTGTGTACTTTGCTGGGCCCCAGAAGGAAGACAGAGATGAAAGCCCACCATCTCAGCTCTCCAAGAGGTCATCAACCAGATGGGAGGCAAATGGTGAGAAACAGCAAGGCAGATGGAATTAGGGCTATAATAGATCTTAAAAAGTACTCCACTTCTTTTCTTTAAAAAATCAGGTTTTTGGCCACACCCACAGCATGCAAAAGTTTCCTGGGTCAGGGATTGAATCTGTGTCACAGCAATGGCCTTAACTTGCTAGGACACCAGGGAGCTCCTAAAATCAGCTTTACTGAGCTTTACAAAAAATAAAGTGCACCTATCTTAAGTTTGTGAATTTTGACAAATGTATATGCACATGCAACTCCCACAATCAAGATATAGAGTATTTCTATCACCTCAGAACATTTCCCGATGCCCCTTTCTAGCCCATCCTTCCACCTTGAGCCCCAGAAAACTACTGACCAGCTTCCTCTCTCTAGATCTATACATCTGTTTTACCTTCTTGAATTATATGTAAGTAGAATCAAACATTACATATATACGTATAATATAAATATATTTAATATTTTTACCTGGCTTCTTTCATTCAACATATTATTTTGGTGATTTGTCCATACTGTTGCATGTATCTGTCTGGGGTTTGCTCCTCTTTATTGCTGAGTAATATTCCACCGTTTAAATACAAAATTTGCACTGTTTTGGTAATCATTTGGTTGTTTCCAATTTGTGCCAATTATAAATACAGCTTCTATGCATATTCTTGCATAAGTATTTTTGTAGACATATTTCTCTTGGGTAAATATGTAGGAATGGAATTGCTGGGTCAAATGATGTTTAACCTAACAGATAATTGTACTATTTTATAGTCCCATTGGTAGTGGATGAGAATTCTAGATGTTGCACATCCTCGTCAACACTTGGTATTGGCAGTCTTTTTAATTTCAGCCATTCTAGAGGATGTGATGTAGCACCTTATTGTGGTGCTAATTTGGAGGGGGGAGTACCTCCTTTGATCTCTACACATCCTCATTCCTTACAAGGTCAATATTCTTCGGCACTTATTGGCCAACTTCCTTATTGAGAGGGAAGCCCGTTCTCAAGAGTGACAACAAGGTGAAGTTCTCATTATAGGTTAGAACAGCTGGTGGCCAGACTGTTCATGTTTCCTTCTTTACGCTCAGCTTTCCTATTGCAATGACCAAAGTCAGGTCATGAAAACTTTGATGGACACCTTCCTCCCTGCAGTTTCTCTTTTGAGAATTTTCCTATGCAATCAGCATCCTTGGGAAAGTCTGAATCACTCTCTCAAGTGGAATCTCCCGTTTTCCTTTTTCTACCCTTCAACTGCTAAAGAGCACTGGAGCTGAAGCAGACTTATCCCATCATTACTGCCATCTACCTAAGGCCTATGGTGACTTGTTATTAGAAAGCAAACCAGAACAAAGCTCTGACGCCTTTGCTTGAAAGCCATTAGCCAGGATGCATCATCGGTAACGAAGCACACTGCTGCATGTAACAGAAAATAGGTTAAGCAAAGTCGGAATAATTCCTTGTGTAATTGCAAAAACTAGAGTCTGACAGCGTTCAGGGCTGCACTGATGCAGTGCCTTGATGACATAATCATGAAGAAGTTTCTTTCCTTCCCTTGGCTGTTTCTTCCAGTCACCTTCATCCCACACCTGGCTCCCTTTTGTGATCACAAAATTATTGGCCTGCAGGGAGTTCCCGTCATGGTTTAACAGTAACAAACCTGATTAGTATCCATTAGGACACAGGTTCCATCCCTGGCCTCCCTCAGTGGGTTACGTTTCTGGTATTGCCATGAGCTGCCGCATGGGCTCGGATCCCACACTGATGTGGCTGTGGTGTACACTGGTGGCTGCAGCTCTTATTTAAGCCCTACCCTGGGAACTTCCATATGCTGCGGGTTCAGTGCTATAAAAACAGAACAAAAAATTATTGGCCTACAACTTCCTATCTGCACATTTCCTCAAACCTTCTTTCCCAAAACTCTCCAGCAAGCCTGAGTCACGTCCCCATGCCTGAACCAGTCGCTGTGGCCGGGGGTGGAATCAGCTTAGGCAGAGCTGTGTGCTCTATTCCTAGAGTCACGGTGGAGTTGGCTTTTCCAGAAGTCGCTGGGACATCAGTGGGTGGAGTGGATATGGAATAAAAACTAGGGTATGTAGGAGTTCCCTGGTGGCTAAGCATATTAAGGATTCAGTGTTGTCACTGTTGTGACATGGGTTCAATTCCTGGCCTGGGAACGTCCACATACCGAGGGTGTGGCCAAAAAACCCAAACCAAATCAAACCAAACCAAGTAGGGTAGTTTGATAACAGGAGGAGGGAGAAGGGGTGGTGGCAAGGTGGCAACCAGGTCTGTTATGCCCTGGATTAACTGTTCTTCTGAATATTCTAGGAAAAAAAAAAAAATCTGCCATTGACATGAAAGTTTTCTCAAAATGTACTTTTCAAATTGAATGTCTCCTTAACCAACAACTTTAGCCACTCAGCTTCCTAAATTTCTGAAAAATCATCACCTCTATGTTGCCAAGGACTTTCCCCCAAACCTGATCCTTTTATATACACCAAACACCTAAGTTTACTAAGTTAACTTACAACCACAGATAGTCTCACCTTCCCCATTATCCCAAGTCATCAACACCAACAATTATCTCACCTACCTTTACAGCTGTCTGTTTATAATTCACTTTGGCAGCAGAACGTAGCCAGGAGAACATTTATGTGAGGCCAACTTAGCAAATATTTCTCTGGTTGACATTTTCGAGTGTAGGCATGCACATGTGCGCCTCTAGCTTATTACAGGCATTTCTTGGAGATATGGCAAGTGTGGTCCCAGACCACCACAATAATGCCAGTCATATGAATTTTTTTGTTTTCCAGAGCATAGAAAAGTTCTGTTTCACAATAGTCTGTTAAGTGTGCAGTAGCATTATGTCTAAAAAACAATGTACCTCACTTAAAAATACTTTATTGCTGGAGTTCCCATCGTGGTTAAGGACCCAACACTGTCTCTGGGTGGATTTATGTTCAATCCCTGGCCTCACTCAGTGGGATCTGACATTGCCACAAACTGTGGCATAGGTCACAGATATGGCTCAGATCTGGTGTTGCTGTGGCTGTGCCATAGGCCACAGCTGCAGCTCCAATTCAACCCCTGGCCCAGGAACTTCCATATGCAGCAGATTTGGCCGTAAAACAAAAAAACCAAACACTTTCTCGCTAATCAATGGTAACCATCATCTGAGCCTTCAGCAAGGCACAATCTTTTTGCCAGTGGAGTGTCTTGCCTTGATGGTGATGGCTGCTAACTGATCAGGGTGGTGGTTGCTGAAGGCTGAGTGGCCGAGTCAGTTCTTTTTTTTTTTTTTTAGGGCCAAACCTGTGGCATAAAAAAATTCCCAGACTAGGGGTCGAATCAGAGCTGCAGCTGTCAGCCCACACCACCGCAACACCAGATCTACAGCAAAGCTCACTGCAATGTCAGATCCTTAACTCCCTGAGTGGGTCCAGGGGTGGTACCCACACCCTCATGGATACTAGCCAGATTTGTTACTGCTGAGCCACAACAGGAACTCTGTGGCAGTTTCCTAAAATAGGACAACTGTGAACTCTGCTGCATTTGGACTCTTTCTTTTACAAAGGATTTCTCTGCAGCATGCAATGCTATTTGATAACATTTGACCCACCATAGAACTTCTTTCACAATTGGCGTCTGTCATCTCAAACTCTGCCTCTGTTTTATCAACTAAGTTTGTCTTGTTTGTTTCATTTTTGGCCGCCCTGCAACATATGGAGTTCCCAGGCCGGGAATCAGATTTGAGGCGGAGTTGTACCCTAAGCCGCACCTACGGCAATGCTGGATCTTTTAACCCACTGTGCCGGGCCAAGGATTGAACCTGTGTTCAATGACACGGATTCCATTCTGTCACAGTGGGAACTCCTCAGTTAAGTTTATTCTAAATCCTTTGCTGTCATTTCAGCAAGCTTCACAGTATCTTTACCAGCAGACTGCATTTCAAGAAACCACTCTTTTTTTTTTTTTGGTCTTTTGTCTTTTTAGGGCTGCACTCAAGGCATATGGAGGTTCCCAGGCTAGGGGTCTTATCGGAGCTGTAGCCACCGGCCTACACCAGAGCCACAGCAACACCAGATCTGAGCCCCGTCTGTGATCTACAGCACAGATCATGGCAACGCTGGATCCTTGATCCACTGAGCGAGGCCAGGGATCAAACCTGAAACCTCACGGTTCCTAACCAGATTTGTTCCTTCTGGAACAACATGAACTCCATGAAACCACTTTCTTTGCTCATCCATAACAAGCAACTCCTCATCCACTCAAGTTTTATCATGAGATGGCAGCAATTTAGTCCCGTATTCAGGCTCTACTTCTAATTCTAGTTCTCCTGCTATTTCCACAACATCTGCAGTTACTTCTTTCACTGAAGTCTTGAACCCTTCAAAGTCCTCTATGAGGACTGGAGTCAACTTCTTCCAAATGCCTGTTAATACTGATATTCTGGAGCTCTTCTTATGCACCAGCTAGAATGGTCAATCCTTTCCCGAAGGTTTTCAATTGACTTTGCCCAGATCTGTCAAAGGCATCACAGCCTATGACAGCTATAGCCTCACGAAATATATTTCTTAAACAATAAAACTTGAAATGACTCCTTGATCCATGGGCTACAGAATGGAGGTTGAGTGAGCAGACATGAAAACAACAGGAATCTCTTTGAACATCTCTACCAAAGCTCTAGGGTGACCAGGTGCATTGTCAAGGAGCAGTAATACTTGGAAAGGAATCTTTTTTTTTCTGAGCAGTAAATCTCAACAGTGGGCTTAAACTATTCACTAAAGCATGTTGTCAACAGATGTGCTGTCATCCAAGACTTTGTTGTTCCATTTATAGAGCACAGGCAGAGCAGATTCAGCAAAACCCTTAAGGGCTCACCATCACCCTAATTCCAAAAGCAGACAAAGATACTGGCAAAAAAGAAAACTATAGGCCAATATCTTTGATGAATACAGATGCAAAAATTCTCAACAAAATTTTAGCCAACCGAATCTAACAACATATAAAAAAGATCATATACCACGACCAGGTGGGATTTATCCCAGGTGCACAAGGATGGTTCAATATATGCAAATCAATCAATGTCATACACCACATTAACAAAAGTCAAAAACCACATGATTATCTCAATAGATGCAGAAAAAGCATTTGACAAATCCAACATCCATTCATGATAAAAACTCTTACCAAAGTGGGTATAGAGGGAACATACCTTAATGTAATAAAAGCCATTATGACAAACCCACAGCCAACATAATACTCAATGGAAAAAAGCTGAAAGAAAGCCTTTCCACTAAAATCTGGAACAAGACAAGGATGCCCACTCTCATCACTGTTATTCAATAGTGATGGAAGTCCTAGCCACAGCAATCAGACAGATAAAAGAAATAAAATGTATCCAAATTGGAAGAGAAGAGGTAAAACTGTCTCTGTATGCAGAGGACATGATGCTATATATAGAAAACCCTAAGGACTCAACCCAAAAACTACTTGAACTGATTAACAAATTCAGCAAAGTAGCAGGATATAAGATTAGCGATCAGAAATCAGTCACATTTCTGTATACTAACAATGAAATATTAGAAAAGGAATACGAAAATACGTTTTAAAATTGCACTCAAAAAAGTCAAATATCTAGGAATAAACCTGACCAAGGAGGTGAAAGACTTATATGTTCAGAACTATAAAACATTAATCAAGGAAATTAAAGAAGATGTAAAGAAATGGAAAGATATTCCATGCTCCTGGGTTGGAAAAATTAATATTGTACTAATGGCCATACTACCCAAAGTAATCTACAGATTCAATGCAATCCCTATCAAATTACCCAGGACATTTTTCACAGAACTAGAACAATCCAAAAATGTATATGGAACCACAAAAGACCCAGAATTGCCAAAGCAATCCTGAGGAACACAAACCAAGCAGGAGGCATAACTGTCCCAGACTTCAGGCAATATCACAAAGCCACAGTCATCAAGACGGTATGGTACTGGTACCAAAACATACAGACAGACCAATGAAACAGAAGAGAGAACCCAGAAATACACCCAGACCCCTATGGTCAATTAATCTTCAACAAAGGAGGCAAGAACATAAAATGGGAAAAAGATATTCTTTTCAGCAAGTATTGCTGGGAAACCTGGACAGCTGCATGCAAATCAATGAAACTAGAACACACCTTCACACCATGCACAAAAATAAACTCAAAATGGCTTAAAGACTTAAATGTAAGACAAGACATCATCAAACTCCTGGAAGAGAATATAGGCAAAACATTCTCTGATAGCAACCTTACAAATGTTCTCTCAGGTCAGTCTCCCAAAGCAACGGAAATAAAAGCAAAAATAAACCAGTGGGACCTAATCAAACTGACAAGCTTTTGCACAGCAAAGAAAACCAACAAGAAAACAAAAAGACAACTTACAGAATGGGAGAAAATAGTTTCAAAGGATGCAAAGGACAAGGGCTTAATCTCTAAAATATACAAACAACTTACACAACGCAACAGCAAAAAAGCCAATCACCCAATGAAAAAATGGGCAAAAGACTTGAATAGACATTTCTCCAAGGAAGATATACAGATGGCCAACAAGCACATGAAAAAATGCTCAATAGCACCAATTATTAGAGAAACGCAAATCAAAACTACCATGAGATACCACCTCACACCAGTCAGAATGGCTGTCATTAATAAGTCCACAAATAATAAATGCTGGAGGGGGCAACCCTCCTGCACTGTTGGTGGGAATGTAAACTGGTAAAACCACTATGGAGAACAGTATGGAGGTACCTCAGAAAACTAAATATAGAACCACCATATGACCCAGCAATCCCACTCTTGGCAAAACTTTCCTTGAAAAAGACACATGCACCTGCATGTTCATTGCAGCTCTATTCATAATAGCCAAGACATGGAAACAACCTAAATGTCCATCAACAGATGACTGGATTAGAAGATGTGGTATATGTACACAATTAAATACTACTCAGCCATAAAAAAGAACAAAATAATGCCATTTGCAGCAACATGGAATGAACTAGAGACTCATACTGAGTGAAGTAAGTCAGAAAGAGAAAGACAAATACCATATGCTATCACTTATATCTGGAATCTAATATATGGCACAAACGAACCTTTCCACAGAGAAGAAACTCATAGACTTGGAGAATAGACTTGTGGTTGCCAAGGGGGAGGGGGACAGAGTGGGATGGACTAGGAACTTGGGGTTAATAGATGCAGACTATTGGCTTTGGAATGGATAAGCAATGAGACCCTGCTGTGTAGCACTGGGAACCATGTCTACTCATTTATGATGGAGCATGATAATGTGAGAAAAAAGAATCTATACATGTATGTGTGACTGGGTCACCTTGCTGTATAGTAGAAAATTGACAGAACACTGTAAACCAGCTATAATGAAAAAAATAAAAATCATTATATATATATATATATATATACATATATATATATATATATATATATTTTTAAACCCTTAAGGCCTCCAGGATTTCATAATGGTAAGTGGGCACTGGATTCAACTAAAAAATCACCAGCTGCATTAGCCCCTAACAGGAGAGCCAGCCTGTCCTTTGAAGCCAGGCACTGTCTTCTCTGCTCCAGCTATGAAAGTCTTGGATGACATCTTCTAATAGAAGGCTGTCTACACTGAAAATGTGTTGTTTAGTGTAGCCACCTTCATGAATTATCTCAGCTAGAGCTTCTGGACTACTGCTGCAGCTTCTCCATGAGTACTTGTTGCTTCACCTTGCACTTTAATGTTATGGAGAGGGCTTCTTTCTTTAAACCTCATAAGCCAATCTCTGCGAGCTTCATACTTTCTTCTGTAGCTTCCTCACCTCCCTTAGCCTTCATAGAACTGAGGAGAATTGGACCTGGCTCTGGCTTAGGCCTTTTCTTTTTCTTTTTTTTTTTTTTTTGAGTTAAAGGAATATTGTGCCTGGTTTGATCTTCTACCCTGACCTCTAAAACTTTCTGAACATCAGCAAAAAGGCTGTTTTGCTTTCTTATCATTCCTTTATTCACTGGAGTAGCACTTATAATTTTCTTCAAGAACAAGAGCGTTTCCTTTGCAGTCACAGCCTGGTTTACTGCTTAGCACAAGATGCCTCGCTCTCAGTCTTTGACATGCCTTCCTCACTAAGCTTCGTCATTATTTATTTTTCTTTTTATGGCTGCACCTGCAGCACATGGAAATTCCTGGGCTAGGGGTCAAATTAGAGCTGCAGCTCCTGGCCTATGCCACAACCACAGCAACAATAGATCTGGACTGCACCTGTGACCTATGCCAGAGCTTGCCACAATGCCAGATCCTTAACCCACTGAGCACGGCCAGGGATCAAATCTGCATCCTCATGGACACTAGGTTGGGTTCTTAATCCACTGAGGCCACAATGGGAACTCCAACATTATCACTTCTAGCCTTTCTTTTTCTTTTGCTTCACCTGCGGCATATGGAAGCTCCTGGGCCAGGGATGGAATCTGAGCCACATCTGGGACCTACGACACAGCTGCGGCATGCTGGATCCTTAACCCTCTGTGCTGGGCTGGGGATCAAAACCGCACCTCCACAGAAACAAACTGGATCATTAACTCACTGTCCCACAGCAGGAACTCCTAGCCTTTATATATATATATATTTTTTTTTTCCTTTTGGGAGTGGCGGCACCAGGGAAGTTCCTGGGCTAGAGGTTGAATCGGAGCTGCAGCTGCCAGCCTATGCCACAACCACAGCAACACCAGATTTGAATCTGCGACCTACAAAGCAGCTGCAGCAACACCAGATCCTTAACCCATTAAAGGAGGCTAGGGAGAGGAGTTCCCATTGTAGCTCAGTGGTTAACGAACCCGACTAGCATCCATGAGGACATGGGTTTGATCCCTGGCCTCGCTCAGTGGGTTAAAGATCTGGCGTTGCCATGACCTATGGTGTAGGTCACAGACACGGCTTGGATCCCTAATTGCTGTGGCTGTAACCTGCTGAGCCATGAAGGGACTCCAGGAACTCCTAGGAGTGAGAGACATGTGACTCTTCCTTTCCCTTGAAGACTTGGAGAGGGCGAAAGACTGGGGACAGCGGTGGAACAGTCAGAATACAAATACTTATTAAGTTCACGATCTTACATGGGTGTGGTTTGTGCTGCCCCAAACAACGAACGATAGTAACATCAAAGATCACTGACCACAGATAGCCATAACAAACGTGGGAGTTCCCTGCTGACTCAGTAGGTTAGGATTTAGCATTGTCACTGCAGTGGCTTGGGTCACTGCTATGGTGCAGGTTCAATCCCCGGCCTGGAAATTTTCACAAGCCACAGGTATGTCCCCCCAAAATACCCCATAATAATCATCATCATGAAGACATTTTAAATAGTGGGAGAATTACTAAGATTTGACACAGAGACACAGTGAGCAAATGCTGTTGGAAAAATGCTGCCGATAGCCTTGCTCCACTCAGTGCTGTCACAGACCTTCAATTTATATAAAACACACTATCTGGAAAGTTCAGTAAAGTGAAGCACAATAAAATGAGGTCAGCCTGAATGCCTGGATTGTTTTTCCTGTGAAAAATAATTTTCAATTTAATTGAAAATTAAATAACATTTTTTCAATTTAATAACTCTCTAGGGGAAAGAAATACAAACTTTAAATTGATTTTCTACCCAGGTATGCATCTTCGGTGAGTGTTTTTAAACGACTGTGCTCTATGCAGAGATATTTTATACATTTAAAATCTTTTGTGTGTTGATACCCTGAAGGGATTTTCCTGTAAAGGGAGCAATTTAAAAATGTACAAAAATAATTGATTCTGAACATTCTTGTGTTGAGGCTTCTTATGGTTTTAAAATATTGGCTAAATACTTATCTCTGGGCGTTATAGGGTGGATATAGCAACAGAGAGAGATTAACTGCCTAAAGCATTTCATCGATTTTTTCATGAGTGGGTAAATATATCAAATTAAAAGTCCACCCAGCTCCATCACAGACGTGATGTTTCTGGAAGGGCTGAGAGGTGAATGCAGGTGGTGAACACAAACGGCAGAATATAAGCACGCTCTATATTATCCTTGTAATAATGTTTTTCAAACCCAGAAAACTAGTCTTATGTTTGCTGTGTTGCATGTGGCTTTTTGTTTTTTGCTTCTTTGGTAAGAGATAAATTAAACCCAGTTTAAAACTTATAGCTTTAGCTGAACAATAGAGAGCCATTTTGTTGTCTAAAAACTCACACTTAAAATTACTCATGGGAGTCCCCTGGTGGCCTATAGCAGTTAAGGGCTCAGCATTGTCACTGCTGTGGCTCAGGTCACTGCTGTGGTGAGGGTTTGTTCTCTGGCCCGGGCACTTTCAGATGCCGTGGATGAAGCCAAAACAAAATATTCATTAAAAAAAAAAGTCGCTCGGTAGTCAAAAGAAGAAATAATTTCCTTTCAGCTAAAAATAAATATTTTGTTTGTTAAAAAAAAAGTCGCTCGGTAGTCAAAAGAAGAAATAATTTCCTTTCAGCTAAAAATAAATATTTTGTTTGTTAAAAAAAAAGTCGCTCGGTAGTCAAAAGAAGAAATAATTTCCTTTCAGCTAAAAATAAATATTTTGTTTGTTTGTTTGGAGGAAGGGGTAGTGTGCGTGTGTGTGTGAAATCTTAAGGCAACACAGAGTCATGCTTCTGAAAAGCCACAAATAAAGACACACAGCAAGCCCCCTGCAGAGACTCAAACAAATCACTGACTCTCCTGAAAAAGATCTCTTTGGTGATACTGGTTCAGGAAAGGCCTATGGTTGGTTGTAGTGTATTTGGAGGATACTGCAGAGTGGTTTACAAAAACTTTCATCCCAAAAGTTACTTACTATAAATTTGGCCATGGTTACAGAAATCACACACATGGAGACAGAGAGAGGGAGAAAGAGAACATAAGAGTAGGCTCCTTTCTTTATGACTGTTTCCAGAAACAGACCTCTTAGGCTACGGTTTTTCTACTTTTTATGGAAACTTGATTGCAGCATAAAGTACTGGAAGAATCCATTGGAGGAGTTCCCGTTGTGGCTCAGCAGTAATGAACCCAACTAGTATCCATAAGGACATGGGTTCGATCTCTGGCCTTGCTCGTTAAGCATCTGGTGTTGCCCTGAGCTGTGGTGTAGGTCGCAGATGCGGCTTGGGTCCCGAGTTGCTGTGGCTGTGGTGTAGGCTGGCAGCTGCAGCTCTGATTGGATCCCTAGCCTGGGAACGTCCATGTGCCGCTAGTGCAGTCCTTAAAACAAACAAACAAAAAAAAAACTAACTGAAAAAATAAAACAAAGTATCCACCGGTTACATAGGAGAATGTGCTTCTGTGAGTGTGAGAGGGAGAGACAGACAGAGAAACAGTGCACCCAACCCCTGACTAGTTATTTCAGCTTTTCCTGTAAAATCAGCAAGTTGGAGGCTGTCCTGGGATGAATGGAAACACAAATCCAAAAGATTGATGTCCTGATCACCTGCAGGTCTGCATTGCTGAAGCTGAAATTTTACGGCTAAATGCTGGACTCAGAGAGGCCTCCTGTACTCCCAACACCCACCTCTCCCCCTTGGTGTTCCCTCTCTACTACTCCTTTGCACCCACAACCCAAGAACATCCTTTTCTCCCCCCCCCTTTTTTTGTCACGCCCAAGGCATTCAGAAGTTCCTGGGTCAGGCATGGAACTCGAGCCAGGGCAGTGACAACACCAGATCCTTAACTGCTAGGTCACCAGGGAACTCCCCCAAGAACATTCTTCATTATTCCTTTCAAAGGTCTAGGGTGGGCATTATTAGACCCTGAAGAAATCCCAACTCTCCTGTACTGGGGGAAACAGTTTGGATAAGGAGTAAGGATCAGATGAACAGAAAGACAGACCAACACAAAGAACACACAACACAAAGAAATGACACTGCCACCGGAGCAGAGGAGTAGAGGCCACGTCCACAGAGAGGGTCGCTGAAACCCTCTTACTGCCGCCAACTCTACTAATGTTTCTGTGATTTTCTGTTTTACAAAAGAGGCTCAGGTTGAAAAATCAACTGAGAGACACTGCTGTACCAGCAGCAACCATCCTGCCTAAAAACACTTCCTCCCAGGACACATCTGCCTTCCTGAATCTGGCTCTTCCCACTGTCTGATAACATCTAATAACAGTGTTAACAAATATCAGAGACTCTATATGGGAAAAGACTCTGAAAAAGAATGGATACATGTACATGTATAACTGAGCCACTTCGCTATACACCTGAAACGAACACAACCATGTAAGTCAACTATACTTCAATAAAATGTAAAATATACATATTTTAAAAATAGATTAAAGAATATATATTAGAGCTGGAGATGTGGGACCTTTTGTTCTGATACTTTCCACCAAATATGGAACCTGTGTCTCTGTGGTCAGCAAGATGATTTTAAGGTACATGCAAGTATTTATCCTTATAGTGGTATGAGCTTATTTGTTTGCTTGCTTGTTTTTTGTTGTTATTTGGGTTTTTGTTGTTGTCGTTATTGTTTTTGGCTGTGACATGCAATGGCTTGATGTAGGATCTCAATTCCCAGACTAGGGAATGAAACCTGGCCACATCTGTGAAAGTGCTGAATCCTAACCACTAGACCACCAGGGAACTCCTGGTTATGCACTTACTTTAATATGTATTAGAAAAAATACCACTAACACATCAGGGACTGTGCTCCCAGCAGCACTTAGGGCAAGCTCATTACTAAGGTCCAAGGCTAAGTTCTCACTGCATGCTTTCTGGGTCAACCACTTAGCACACGAGTGTCACGGACACCAACAATGCCCAGATTTGGGGAGCTGGGTCTCTCCTCCTATGCTGGCCTGGGGGCTGAGGACGAATGTTTCCTGGCAACATCACCTCCAGGTAGCCCTGTGAAGACAAAGAACCCCCCAGAGCACCAGCCTTAGCCTTCAGCCACAGGTCTCCTTTCTTGAATCAGACACCACATGACCCAGGATTCTGAAACATTTAATCAAAAAAAAAGAATCTGGAATTTTAAAAGTTAGGTTTACAAACTTGACACATTCTTAGTAGTAGCAATTTATCTATACATGGCCTAAGAAACTAAGGTGATGAAGACATCAACAAGATATTTAAGAGTCCATTCTAAGCTACAGCACTTTGCAAGTAAGTATCTAGTTTAATTCTAACAAACCACTGTGAGCAAATTTAACTAAGTATATAAAAACATTAGTTAAATACAAGTCTCTGCAAATATACATTATACCTACAGCTGTTCTTACAGGGAGATTCTTCCTTTTCCTTTTTTCCCCAGTTTTTAATTCTCAAAATGGCGAATCACTGTATGGTCCTGGATCTCCAAGCTATAAAACTGAAATATGTGTTTCCAGCATAGCAGATGGTGACCAGAAAGGCGAAGAACTGGAGAAAACAAAGTGTAATAGAAAAAGGGGTTAGGGCACATTCTAATTAACAAAAGTTATCACTTCACCTCTACTGAATACTGCACTCACAGCATCCCTTGACTCCAAGCTTTCTCATCTAAAACTGCTTTATTGGTTCAATTATCTTCCTTCTGAAACGATTTCTGGCTAGGCTGTTTTTCTTTTTTGGAACCTATATGGAAAGCTTGTAGTTTTACTCCGATAACCCCAGGGTATTCCACTTGGGGTGAAAATAGTGTGCATCAGAGAAAAGCATATGGATTGCTAATTTGGTATCGGCAATTTAAAATTTTTATTTATTTATTTTAATTTTTGCTTTTCAGGGCTGCACCCACGGCATATGGAAGTTCCTAGGTTATGGGTCAAATCAGAGCTGCAACTGCCAGCCTACACCACAGTCTCAGTAACGCCAGATCCAAGCCACATCTGTGACCTATACCACAGCTCACAGCAATGCCGGATCCTTAACCCACTGAATGTGGCCAGGGATCAAACCCGTGCCTCATGGACACTAGTCGGGGTCACAATGGGAACTCCCTGGTATGGGCAATTTTAGACCAGAGCTTAACTTCCACGGCCATGGGGCCAGTTAACACAAAAAAGCCAAGTGGATGAGAGGAAGCCATGAGCCCACTTGGAGTATAAATGGAGAGTGGGGAAACCATAGGGCCTCTTCTAGGGCAAACCCCTACCCAGTTCCAGCTGATTCTTTTTTTTTTTTTTTTTTTTTTTGCTTTTGCTTTTCCTTTTGGCCACACTTGCAGTATGCTCAAGTCCCAGGGCCAGGGACTGAACCCGAGCTGCTGCAGTGACCTGAGCCCCAGTAGTGACAACACCCAGGTCCTTAATTTGCTAAGCCACCAGGGAACTCCCAAGCTGATTCTTGTCATGTGCTAACTTGAGCGCAGTGCTGCCAAAGCCTCTGACTTTCAAGCTCCTGTGGACCCAACCTCTTTACCTTTATATAGACACTGAAATTTAAGCCAAGAATCTAATGAATGCCCATGTATCACCCATCAGCTTTAACACTCTCCTGCTGGCACTGCTAATTGTGCACTGTCCCCAACACTTCTACTGCAGATGGGATGTTTTAAGGCTGTGGGAGGTAACATAATGTCTTTTCTATCAAAGGAAATCTTCGTGACTCCATTTTGCTCTGGTTTCGCCTTCCTGTGACCCTCACCCCTCCCCTTTCCGTCTTCTCCCAGTAACAATGTGTTTCAAATTAGCCAAAGGGGAAGAGTGTGTGCCCTGACCTGACCAATGGGAAGGGGACAGGTAAATCACCTGCGTTAGGGATAAATAGGGGAGGGTCCTTTGTTCGGCGCGCACACTTTTTGGAGTGCCCATGCCCTTCTGCAGAAGTAAAGAGCCTTGTCGAGATTTCTTCTTGTCCATGTGTCTCACTTTCTGACACTGACAACCCGAGCCAGAGTTATTGTAATTTCCAACAAGGCTAATCTCATACAAACTTTTTTTGGCCGTGGCATGTAGCAGGTGGCTTGATGTGGGATCTCAGTTCCTAGATCAGAGATTTAACCTGGGATGAAAGTGTCAAATCCTAATGTCCACACCACCAGGGAATTCCCATCAGAGAAACTTTTAAAATTAGCTTTCTTAGGGATTCCCATTGTGGCTCAGTGGCAATGAGCCTGACTAGTATCCCTGAGGTTGTGGGTTCAATCCCTGGCCTTGCTCAGTGGGTTAAGGATCTAGTGTTACCGTGAGCTGTAGTGTAGGTCTCAGATGTGGCTTGGATCTAGCGTTGCTGTGGCTGTGGTACAGGCCAGCAGCTGTAGCTCCAATTCAACCCCTAGCCTAGGACCCTCCAAATGCCATGGGTATAGCCCTAAAAAAAAAAAAAAAATTAGTTTCTTTAATTGGAAAAATACACAGTTATGGATTTAAAAATGTAAACTGTACTGAAGCACATAAAGTAAATGGGCAAAGCCCTTATTCCACATCCCTCATGATCCATCACAGTCCCTGGATGCTGGTGTACATCCTTCTAGGCATCCTTAGGGCCTAAGCAAACAATTCTACTTAAGCAATCCTCGTGTGCGTATCTTCTGCCTCTCTCTCTCTTCCACTTGCACTGTAGGCAGTAGAATTATTCTAGAATGGCTCAAGTGTTTTTTTTCCCCCTCAAATAATTATTTTTTTTTCCAGCCATTTGGTCTTTGCTCACATGGAATCTTTCAGCCTCTTTACACCTCAGGCCATCGGGAGGCCCTTTCAAAACAGGAAGTTCATGGTCAAGGCATCCCTACTGCAGGGGGTACTTTTCTCTGCAGATAACTTTGTTCTTCTCCTGGATCAGCAGTCAGACTTGGGGAGGGAGGAAGAGATGGTGGGGACGATATGGCTCACTCACCGACGAGGCTGCCCAGCTGTTGAAGTTGTGACTGTCCCTCTCTGGGGAGACGGAAGATGCATCCACAATAGCGGCTGAGAGGTATAAGACGAAGGCACTGCCGTTAAAGCACAGACCCTGGGAGACAGAGGGGCAAATTGTTTAGGGAGGCTGGGAAGGTCTGAGCACCTCTGGGCCTCAGAGATGTCCAGAACTGCACCCCGATTGTGACCAGGGGCCCATCTGGACATGGGAGGAGGGCAGGGGACAAATGCAACAACTTCGCCCCTTGGGGATACTCAGTGAACACTGCTTCCCTGACTCACAGATGCTCTGAGAGGGTACAGAGGGACTCCTCAGTTGGAACAGCAAATACAATATCCCAAGCAGAAGGCAGACACATTTGACTTTAGCATCTGCCAGCAGTCTTCAAAATCTGGCTGTAAACATTTCCCCTCCCACCTGGCAAGGGAATGAACCTGTGCCACGGCAGTGACCCAAGCCACAGGAGTGCCAATGCTGGATCCTTAACTGCTAGGTCACCAGGGAACTCCTATAAACATCTCAAAACTGGGAGAGTTTACACCCAAACCCAGATTTCTGGATTATCTTAGGGAGGGACCAAAAAAAGAACAGAAGACCTTGCAATCCTGGGATCTCATTCCCAGCTGATTTCTCTGTGAAGACTATTCTGCAGTTGTTTAAGATAGAGTGCCTGAGTGTGGCAAGAGTTCAAAACTCTGAGTTTACATGCACGTGCACGACCATCTGGTCTCCTCACGTGTGTGAGTGTGCCACCCCTAACACAGAGGTGATGGCCTTGCTGGATAAGATAAAGGTTTAAACAGTTCTGAAAGGCCTCAATGTCTTGGCCTCCTGACTGCTGGTCCCAGTTATTTATTTAATTTTTTGACCACGCATGTGGAAGTTCCCAGACCAGGGACTGAAACTGCACCATAGCAAGTGCAGAGTAGGGAAAACACAAGGCCCTCTTCTGGAGCAATACCCACCCAGTTGGACCCAAACTGGTGCAGTGACAACACCAGGTCCTTAACCCACTGTGCCACAAGTGAACTCCTGGTCCCAGTTCTTAATCACTACTGGGGAAGAGGAGTGCCTGGAACAGGATGAAATCAGAAAAACATGCTGGATTAAAGTTGAGACACAGGGGCCCTGTGATGTGTGAATCTGTACAAAAGGCTCCAAACCTCAGTTTCCTTATCTATAAAATGGGGACATACCTCATGATGATAAATTCTGAAAATGTAAATCAGAGCATTGTAAAACCAGGGAGTTTCGGAAGGCAGCAATGCTAAATAAGAAGAAAAAGTACCATTACGGGCAGTATTTAAAATTTAAAAAAAAAATTTTTTTTGGCCATAGTATGCAAATGTGCAATGTGCGATCTCAGCTCCCAGGATTGCACCCAGGCTGCAATGGTGAAAGCCCTGAGTCCTAACCACTAAAGTCATCAGGGAACTCCCTAAAATTATAAATTTTTAATCAGGGAAAGAGTCTTAGGCTTGGAGGAGAGAAAGACTAACAGATGCTCTAGGCCAGAGGTCAGCAAAATTAAGAGCCCTGACTAGCAGTCAGGGGACCAAGACCTAGAGTTCCTTCTGAACTGTTTGAGCCTTTATTTGAGCAAGGCCCTCACCTCTGTGTCAGGGTGGTACACTCATGCCAGACAGGTCATGAAGGTGAGTATAAACTCAGTCTGACTCACGGCCAGTTTTTCTTTTAAAAGTCTTGCTGGAACTCAGTCAAGCTCATTCACTGAATAAGGCTGATCTCACGTCGCAAGCAAAGTGGAGTGGCTGTGACCAAGATATTCTGCTGATCCAGGTCACTCAGCCAGGAACTGAGACCCAGGCAAAAGCGGAAGTCAGGGTCCTGCTCGTTCCTGCATCTCAACCATTTGCCCCCCGCCCCACGTTACCTTTTCCAAGCTCATCTTCTTCCAGCTTCTCAAGTGCTTTCTTCAAGACCTACTTTAAGACTCCTCTTTCTCCCAAACAGCTTTTCTTGAACAAGCCCCCACTCACTGTGACTACCCAACCCCTGCATTCCCATGTAAGAGCTACTTCAGAGTGCCAGCCTTTCTTGACTCTCACATTCAAAAGAGTCTTTCCTTTCCAGGGCCCACCCGGAAGCAGGACACCAATTCCAACAAGGCTGCTTGTGCTGCCCCAGGCAGTTACAGAACCTCCACAGGACCTATTTTCAGAACCTGCACCCTGTTCTTGAAAATCATAATGGAGAATCTTTTTTTTTTTTTTTCCTCCCCCTCATTTTAGGGCCACTGCATATGGAGGTTCCCAGGCTAGGGGTCTAATCAGAGCTACAGCTGCCAGCCTACACCACAGCCACAGCAATACCAGATCTGAGCCACGTCTGCGACCTACACCACAGCTCATGGCAACACTGGATCCTTAACCCACTCAGCGAGGCCAGGGAATGAACCTGTGTCCTCATGGATGCTAGTCAGATTGATTTCCACTGAGCCATGATGGAAACTCCAGGCAATCTTCACTTTTGTATTTGGGGGCAAGAGTCAGTCAGTCTGTTTTCCCAAATACAAAAGTGGGGTGACTTCCATCATATTTTATACATGTCCCTGCTTTACCACACATCATAGGGTGCCATGATGGTTAATCTGATGTGATAACTTTTGGTCCCCCAAATTGTTCTGGGTTTGTCTGTGAGGATTAACACTTGAACTGAGGAAAGTAAGACTGCCCTCCCTAGTACGGTGGGCCTCCTCTAATCAATTAAAGGCCTGAATAGAATGAAAAGGCTGACCCACTTGTGAGAAAGAGGTAGCTCCAACTGCATGACTGCCTTGAGCTGATGTCAACTGAAACATCAACTCTTCTCGGGTCTCAAGCCTGCCAGCCTTTGGACTAGAACTTACACCACTGGCCCTCTTGGTCTCCAGGCTGCTGATTGCAGACCTTGAGACTTCTCAGCCTCCATAATCATATGAGCCAATTCCTTATAGTAAATCTCCTTATATGGATACACATCCTGTTGCTTCTGCTTCTCTAGAGAACCCTGGTAAACACAACAGAGTTTGGGACAGAGAGTTAGGTATAGGTTTTGGAACTAGAAATTAACTGTGGCTATAACAAAATAGCTGAAAATAGGGAAGTGGCTTTGGCACTGGCTAATAAGCACAGGCCAGAGAGTTTTGAGGCATATGCTAGAAATTATGGGTGTTAAAGGAGACTCTGGTGAGGTCTCAGGAATGAGGAATATATGTTACTGGAAACTGGAGAAAGGGGATCCTTGTTTTAAAGTGGCAAAGAACTTGGCTGTAAGGGGTTCCTGTGGTTTGTGGGAAGGAGAATGTCAAGCAATGAAACTGAATATTTAGTTGAGAAGATTTTTAATTTTTTTGGGGGGGGTGCACCTGCTGCATATGGAGGTTCCCAGGCTAGGGGTCGAATCAAAGCTGTAGCTGCTGACCTACACCACAGCCACAGCAACGCCAGATCCAAGCTGCATCTGTGACCTCACTGCAGCTTGTGGCAAGGCTGGATCCTCAGTCATACTAGTTGGGTTCTTAACCCTCTGAGACACAAGAGGAGAGATTTAAAGCTGAGGAGATTTTAAAGCGAAGTGTTGAAAGAATGGCCTGGTTCCCCTGATAGTAAAATGGGAAAGGAAAGAGAATCAAAGAAGGAATTGTCTAGCAAAAAAGAACCAGAAACGTGAAGGCTTGGAAGGTTCTCAGCTTAGCCATACTGCAAAAAAATGAGAAAGCTTGTTCTGAAGAGAATACTAAGGGTGGGGTCCAACAACATTTTGATAAAGGGATCACGGTTCAAACCACAGATCTAATCGATTGTACAGAAGCCAGGAACAGATAAGAGATAATACCAGTAGAAACACTGCCAGTTTGAACTGAAGGGAATGGAGATGGGCCAAAATGAAGGAGGGCTGTGGAACTCGGATTCTGCGGGACAGAACCATAGATCTATCTGGTTGCCAAGATGCTTTCTTTCACAAAAAGAATGAATCATCCAAAGGAGATTCTGAGATCACTGGGGCTACCACTCCCATCACAGGCCCAGGGAACAGCTGGTTCCTCCTCAGTCTTCCTGGATGGGCCCTCCCCTTCAGTTTCTGTGAGCCAGGATGTCCCCACCCAGTGCCCCAGCGGCAGGGCTGCCCTGCAGAGATATAGGGGTGACAGTGCCACCCCAGTGGACTGGGAAGGTAGAGCACTGAACCAAAAAGGATTATTCTGGAGCCTTAAGATCAGATGGAATTTACGTTGTAACTTTTGGGCTGGCTGGGGACCCATCTCCTCTTCCTTCTTGCCAATGTCTCCCTTCTGCCATGGGACTGTCTATCCCACCACTGTACTTCCAAGCACTCAACTTGTCTGGTTTCACAGGTTCACAGCTGGAGAGGAATTATGCCTTGGGCTGATCTGTACCTCAAGTCTTACCCATCCTGGATACAGACATATTTAAAGGAGACTTGGGACCTTTAGACTTCAGTTGATGCTAGGATGAGTTAAGACTCTGGGGAGTGGTGAGATGGAATAAATATATTTTGTATGTGAGAAAGGGCATGATTTTGGGGGGGGGGCATAATGTTATGGACTGAATGGGTCCCCCAAAATCCTTATGTTGAAGCCCTACCCTCAATGGGATGGTATTTGGATACTGTGTTTTTGAGAAGTAATCAGGGTTAGAGGAGGTCATGAGGGGAGGGTCCTCCTGAGAGGATCAGCACCCTTGTAAGAAGAGACGAAAGAGCTCCAATTCTTTTCTCTCTCTGCCATGTGTGGACACAGCAAGGTCTGCAGGCATCTGCCAGCAGGAAGAGCACTCCCACCAGAAACCACCTACACTGACATCTGACCCTAGACCTCTAGCCCTTAGAGCTGCGAGAAGTCTCTGCCATTTAAGCTACCCATCTAGGGTATTCTGTTTTTGCGCCCAAGCAGACTAAGACAGATACTGAAGCCCACACATTTTCTTATCTATTTCCCTCCAGACTCTGTGTCCCCCTTTGTTATCCTGATGCCTGGAGCCAGGACAAGAATCCAGTCACTCTTGACCACCTGTGCTCCCAAAGGTGAGGACATCTATTTGTTCTAACAGAGGTTTTCATCTTTCATTCTAACTCTCTGCATCCCAACATCCAAGAACTCTGGTGTGCAAAGGGTCATGGCCCCAGGAGGGGTCTGAAGGATTGAAGATCTAGAGGCTGTGCCCTGACACACCTGTTCCTAGGTGACCCTGTTGGCATTACTGTCAATTAATAAATCAATTGTGGGAGTTCCCACTGTGGCTCAATGGAAATGAATCCGACTAGTGTCCATGAGGATACAGGTTGGATACCTGGCTCTGCTCATTGACTTAAGGATCCCGAGTTGCCATGACCATGGTATAGGTTGTAGATGCAGCTCGGATTCTGCTTTGTTGTGGCTGTGGTATAGGCTTGCATCTGCAGCTCTGATTTGACCCCTGGCCTGGGAACTTCCATATGCTGCAGGTGTGGCCATAAAAAGCAAAAATAAAAAATAAAACATAAAACAAGAGTATACACAGAGAACAGAGCTTCTCGATTCAGTCTTCGGGGAACTGGGTTACTACTTTGCCTAAAAGGAATTCCTGGACCTTCCAACATGCTGTTTCAGATCGAAAATACTTGAAGGGCAACTGAATCTCTAGATTACGTGCTGTTTCTCCCTGGCTTTGCCCTCTTCTTTGCGGGCAGAGACGATCCCAAATTGACTGGAGGACTAAACTCCATCCTATCCATGTCCTTACCACTGTGGTCCAGGGCACTTGGGGAATCCTGGTGTAGGTCATTGTGATGTAGATGATGAGGAAGAAGACAGTGAGCACCCAGTAAAACACAGCTACAAACATGACCCAGCCAAATGCAGGGACCCGGAAGTACTCGGTTCCAGCGATAAGTGTCCACACCAGCAGTCCCAGAACCTGAAAAACAGGAGAGGCAGTGGAAAAGAAGAGGGAGGTGAAAGAGAAGAGAAAAGAGGAGGAGGAAGCGGGGACAGAGAAAAAAATAATTATACCAAGTATCAATTACAATTTTCACACACATATATGGGACACCTAACAAACGTCAGAGGGGCTGCAAACTCACATGCCTGCAAATGCCAGGAAGATAAAATGAACAAACAGAGCAGGCCAGAGACAACTGCAGTCAAGAAAGCTGTGCCTGGTTCTAGGGGCCAGTCTCTGGGCAGCTCCAGCCAATCGTTGTGGGCTGGTTTTCTCGATCTTCTTCCCACCCTCTCCCACTTCAGAAGAAGACAGCAACTCAACTTTGTACATGATAATCTTTTTTGCTTTTGTTTTCGGCTGCAACCACAGCATGCAGAAATTCCCAAGCCTAGGATCAAACCCGCTCCACAGCAGTGACAATGCTGCAACCTTAACTGCTAGGCCACCAGGGAACTCCTATACATGATTATCTTTTTTTTTTTTAACTGAAGCATAGTTGATCTTCAATTTTTTTTTTTTTTTTTGTCTTTTCTAGGGCCACACCCAGGGCACATAGAGGTTCCCAGGCTAGGAGTCTAATAGGAACTGTAGCTGCCAGCCTCCGCCAGAGCCACAGCAATGCAGGATCCAAGCCGTGTCTGTGACCTACACCACAGCTCATGACAATGCTGGATCCTTAACCCACTGAGAGAGGCCAGGGATCGAACCTGCCACCTTATGATTCCTAGTTGGATTCGTTAACCACTGAGCCACGAGGGGAACTCCTAAATTTTTTTTTCTATTTACAGCCACACCTGCAGTATACATAAGTTCCTGGGCTAGGGATTGAATAGGAGCTGCAGCTGAGGCCTACACCACAGCCATGGCAACACCAGATCCAAGCTGCATCTGCAACCTACACCACAGTTGCAGCATTGCCAGATCCTTAGCCCATTGAGCAAGGCCAGCGATCCAACCCACATCCTCATGGAGACTACACTGGGTTCTTAACCTGCTGAGCCACAATGGGAACCTGTGATAATCTTGATTTTTAAAGTGTCAGCAAAGAGGGCAAAGCAACACATATCTGTGGCTGGAATATGCTCCCAGGCTGATATCTGTCAAGGGAACAAAACCACAGGTCCACTTGAGGTGGCCCTGAGGCTAAGCTGCTGTCCAGGTCTGACCTTCTGAGGGCGCCCCACCTGCCACCACAGCCTCCTCACAGATAGCAAGTTTTGCTCAGCCTGGGAGAGCGGAGCAAGCACCCCTGCCCAGACATGGGCACATGGGTGTTCTGACACACTTATTCCAACAATGGTCATCTGACTTCATCACTGCTGCACACACAGCAAGACTGCCCCGATGCCTCACCGAGTCACCACTAACTGAAGGAATGAAGCTGGTCTACCCTCTTGGGTGGCTCTAGTCCTCAAGGAGGGAGGCCATGACGAGGGGTATGTCTCCCATCCCAGCACCTTCCAGGCCAGGAGGACTTTATTCCTAAGTCATAGGAAAGCTGACACTAAACTGTATTCCTAGGAGGCAGTCTCAGGAGTCTGGGCCGGGTGGGCTCCGGCTGCAGTGCTGATCACTGTGTGACTCCAGGCAAGCGATTTCATTCCAGTCTTAGCTCTCCCATGGCCTATGGAGCATGACATGAGGGTGACTCTAATCACAAGGCTGATCCCACAGCATCTAGCACTGGAGCACCTGTCCGGAGTACCTGAGATGGGCCAGGCTTCCTGCCCTCTGGCCCCAAGGAAACATGAGCACAAACTAAAGAGACTGGCTGACACACAGCACAATGGGGGAAATACTCAGATAGTTACAATTGTGGAAAATGCTACAAAGGAAATAAAGGGGTGACAAGGGTCTCTAGCAGGGAGCTGGAACCAGGCTGACAGGAACGGCAAGTGTCAGGAGGGTCATGCCGAGTAAGAGTCTGAAAACCCCCTGAAGGCAGGACAGGTGGGATGACGCCATAGCAGCACAGAGCACAGTGTGGGCAGAGGGTTCAAAAACCTGTAGGAAAGGGGAGGGCCCTAGAACATGGGTGCAAAGTGTTAGAGGTCTTGGGAGGGTCAGATTACATGGGCCCAGGACACCTAAGGATTTGGGGTTTTTTTAGACTTTTTAGGGCTGTACCTGCGGCATATGGAGGTTCCAAAGCTGGGGGTCCAGTAGGAGCTGTAGTTGCTGGGCTACACCACAGCTACAGCAATGCCAGATGTGAGCCACATCTTCAACCTACACCACAGATCACAGCAACGCCGGATCCTTAAACCACTAAGCGAGGCCAGGGATCAAACCCGAAATAACCTCATGGTTCCTAGTCAGATTTGTTTCTGCTGTGCTATGACGGGAACTCTAGAGAATGTTTTGTATTTTTTAGGGCCACACTTGTGGCATATGGAAATTCCCAGGCTGGCGGTCGAATTGGAGCTGCAGCTGCCGGCCTACACCACAGCCATAGCAGTGCTGGATCTGAGCAGAATCTGCGACCTGCATCACAGCTCATAGCAACGCCAGATCCTTGGATCTGGCAAGGCCAGGGATCAGCTCCCGCATCCTCACAGACACTATGTCACTTCTAAACCTGCTGAGTCACAGGGAACTCCTATTTCTTTCTTTCTTTTTTTTTTTTTTTTTTTTTGTCTTTTTAGGTCCACACCCGTGGTATATGGAGGTTCCAGGCTAGGGGTCAAACGGAGTTACGGCTGCCAGCCTACACCACAGCCACAGCAATGCCAGATCCGAGCCGCATCTGCAACCTACACCATAGCTCATGGCATCACCGGATCCTTAAGCCACTTAGCTAGGCCAGGGATCGAACCTGCGTCCTCATGGATGCTAGTCAGATTTGTTAACCACTGAGCCACGATGAAACTGTGGGAACTCCTATTTTGTGCTTTATCCTAAGAGCTCTGAGAAGGTTCTGAGGAAGACGGTGATGAGATCAGGTTAAGCCTTTGTAAGACAGCTCCAGCTGTGCAGGGAGAAGGGCACGTGGAGGGGGCGTGGGTGTGGGAGGAGACAAGTTCAGAGACTCTAATAATCCAAGTGGGAGAAGAGAGGATGTGTTCAGACCACTATGGTGGTGAACATAGGAAGTGAGTGAATTCAAGACAAATTTCAGGAGACAGGACCTGCACAGATCTAACAGATTACATGAGGATAAAGTGTACCCCTGGGTCTTGGACTCCCAAGTGGATCAGGGTATCATTTCCTCAGCTGGAACAATGGAACAGGAACAGGTTATGGGGCTGAACTGAGCAACAGTCCAAGAGCTCAGGTTACAGCCTATCCAGCTGGAGGGAGCAGAGACCTTGGGATGAGATTGGAAGTGGACACTGAAGGGAGAAGAGGTTGGGCCCCTCTTTAAGAAGGAAGGCTTCCTGTGAAGATCACTAAGCCTTCAGACAGGTTTCCAGGAGACCTTTTATTTTATTAAAACAAACTTTTTTTTGGCCATGCCCATGGCATGCAGAAGTTCCCAGGCCAGGGACTGAACCCCTAACACAGCAGTGACTATGCTGGATCCTTAACTGCTAGGCCACCAGAGAACTCCTCCAGGGGACCTTTTAAACAGCTTACTGAGAGCAGCCACCCCCTGTTGAGGTCTGGACATCTGTGCTGGGGAGCAGGGAACGGATTCTAAATATCGCTGCTTCCCCTCCTTAGAGCTGAAAGTTGATGTTCTTTTACCTGCTTGATTTCATGTTTGAATTCCAAATGCATGTTTCATGGAAATGTATTTTTGTGCCTACATCTGTGGCAATAGAATTTACTGAATGTGAAGAAGCCCCAATAGGAAAAAAAAAAAAGTGCTAATAAGCCTCACACCAGTGGGGTTGTGGTCAGGAATGCATCAGAACTGACAGGTAATCTACACACGTGAGCGTGATATTTTGCTGGATCACTGAGATGGGTAATAGATGTAATCCAGCATGGCCGGGTCTGCAACAACACCAAGGGCTTCTTGATTCAAACTGAAAAGGCCAGAGAGGCCCTTTGTTGATTCACACAGGAAACGACCATGAGAAGAGGCAGTGGGAACGGAACTGGCCATCTCTCTAGCATGCAAGGTTTAAGAGCTCCCAGAATAAGCTTGTGTCCAGCTCAACAGGCTCAACTAACAGCTCTCGGCTCAGAATGTGAAAGTGGTTTCCATTATTAAAGCAAGTAGAGTTCACCATCTAGAGACACTTTGTCTAATGAGCCAGCAGTGGTCATCTTTTACACACAGAGACAACATCGTTCACTGAGCTGTCTCTCAAAGAACAGGAATACCTGACCTAAGATCTCACCAGGAAACACTGGAAAAGAACTGTCAAGAAAAGAACTGTTCTACTCAAGGGAATTTCCTAGGAAACTGAAGTATATCTAGAGGCAACCTTTTTGTCTTTCACCATAACTGATACTGATGAAAATCACTCTACAAAAACGTTATGCATCTCCTGCTTTGTGTATGTGTGCGTGTTTAAGGCAAACTCGAGGAATTCCCACTGTGACTCAGTGGAAAGGAACCTGACTAATATCCATGAGGATTCGGGGGGTTCTATCCCTGCCCTCGCTCAACGAGTTAAGGATCTGTGTGGCTGTGGCTGTAGCATAGGCTGGCAGCTGCACCTCCAATTAGACCCTTAGCCCAGGAACTTCCATATGCCTCAGGTGCGGCCCTAAAAAGCAAAAAGACGAACTCTACATCTTTATTTGCTTAGACTACAAAAATAATGTTTTTTTTTTTTTTTACTGATAAACATTATTTTAGGCTGATGCTTTTTTGTTTTGAATGGTAAATATATAAAACTTAAAAAAAATTTCAGGAGTTCCCATTGTGGCGCAGAAATGAATCCAACTAGGAACCATGAGGATTCAGGTTCAATCCCTGGCCTCGCTCAATGGGTTAAGGATCTGGTGTTGCCATGAGCTGTGGTGTAGGTGGCAGACATGGCTAGGATCTGATGTTGCTGTGGCTTGTGATGTAGGCTGGCGGCCACATCTCTGATTAGATCCCTAGCCTGGAAACCTCCATATGCTGTGGGTAAAGCCCTAAAAAGACAAAAAAAAAAAAAAGAAAGAAAGAAAGAATTTTTTTCAAAAAGTGATAAATGCAGGTAAAAATAAACACAGCTGTATAAAGTATATACAAAGCATACAAAAAAATTACAACCCCCATCCACTAGCTATAAGTTCTCAAGAAAAACATAAAAATTTTCTATCCTTCCCAACTTCTGCTTGCATTTATCACTACCACCTGCAAATCCTTTTCGTTTTCCTTTAAAAATATGGATCCCTCTGTATGTGGTGCCCAGAACCTGTTTATGTCTGCCACACCACAGAGGACCTCCTTCTAGATCTATACAGATTTTAACAGTTGCTCTTTTTTCCATAATTCATGTAGCCAGTTCTCTATGGAGAGAAATGTTAAGTTGTCTCCTTTATGTTGGTACAAAAATGCCCGGGGAACATTCTTATATAATGTATACCTCCGCACACATGACTTCCAGGATAGATTCCTAGAAGTGGAATTTCTAGATTTTTTTAAGCTTCAGACACTGTCAAATCACTCATGAAAAACCTTGTGCTGACTGATCCTCTCATCAGTGTACACCTGCTCTCCCTCACTGCACTCTCATCAAATGCCCATGTTTTAAATGATTAAAAAAAAAAAATCTTAGGAGTTTCTGTTGTGGCTCAGCGGCAACACACCCAACTAGTATCCATGAGGATGTGGGTTCAATTCCTGGCCTTGCTCAGTGGGTTAGGGATCCCTTGTTGCTGTGGCTATGACACAGCTGTGGCAGGGGAAGCTCCGATTTGACCCCTAGCCTGGGAACTTCCATATGCTGAGCGTGCGGCCCTAAAAAGACAAAACTAAAAAAAAAAAAAAAAAAAAAAAATTAAAAAAAAAAAAAAGATGTTTACGTTTTACTGCTTTACTGAGGTACAGCACAGAGGGAAGTCTCTAAATCCTAAGTGAAGCTCAATGAATTTTCACAAACTGGACCAACCTGTGTCACCAGCATTCATATCAAGATACGGAACATGCCCAGCCCCTGGGGGAGCGATACTCCTTGTTAGTCCGTCTCTCCTCCGAGGGTAGCAACTCCCTGGTTTCTGTCATTCTTGCTTTGGAGCTTCATAGACATTGAATTCTATGGTCTGTACTTTCACGTTTGGTTTCTTTCAATACTGAAATTCATTCTTTTTTTTTTTTTTAAACTCTTCCTCTGCCTTTGAGATACAGCATTTATGTATTTATTTATTTAATTAATTAATTTTTTTGCTTTTTAGGGCCATACCCACAGCATATGGAAGTTCCCAGGCTAGGGGTCGAATCGGAGCTGCAGCTGCCGGTCTACACCACAGTCACAGCAAAGCCAGATCCCAGTCGCATCTAATACCTACACCATAGCTCACAGCAATGCTGGATCCTTAACCCTCTGAGCGAGTCCAGGGATCAAACCCGCAAACTCATGATTCCTAGTCGGATTCGTTTCTGCTGTGCCATGACAGGAACTCCTGAAATTCATTTTTGATATTGAATAGCATCTGGCTGAATGTCTTGGCTGCTCAGCAATGGTTCTCAAACATCAGAATCATCTGAAGAGCTTGTTAACCCAAAGGTGAAACCCTCAGGCTCCACCTCAGACTTTATTATTAGTAGGTCTGGGAAGGGATCTGAGAATCTGCATTTCTGGTAAGTTCCCAGGCAAGGCTGATGCTGCTGGTCCAGAGACTCACATTATGAACCACTGATGTACACCATCCTTCTTGTGCGTTTTAGTTTGCATTTTCCTGATCAGTGGTGAGGATAAAAGGGTATCTTTTCAAATGTTTATTAGCCACTTCTGGTTCCTCCCTGGTTTGTTGATGTTTTTTTTTTTTTTTTTTTTTAAATCACTTTCTTACCGATCTGTAGAATCTTTACATAATAAGGATGGTAACCAACTACACATGTGGCAATAGTTTCCAATACAGCCTTTTCTTTTTTCTTTTCTTTTTTTTTTTTGGCTGCACCCATGGCAAGTTCCCAGGCCAGAGACTGAACCTGTGCCACAGTTGTGACAATGCCAGATTCTTAACCTGCTGAGCCACCACAAAACTCCCCATCCAGCTTTTTTTTTTTTTGGTCTTTTTAGGGCCACACCTGAAGCATGTAGAAGTTCCCAGACTAGGTGCTGAATTGGAGCTATAGCTGAACACCTACACCACAGCCACAGCCAAGCCAGATCCAAGCCGAATCTGCGACTCACACCACAACTCATGGCAACGCCAGATTCTTAACCCACTTCGTGAGGCCAGGGACTGAACCTGTGTCCTCATGGATGATACTTGGGTTTGTTATCACTAAGCCATGATGGGAACTCCCCTATCCAGCTTTTTCAACATCAGTTTTAGGCATATAAGAGTTATAAATTTTTACATAGTTAACCTGTCACTCCCTAAGCCTTCTTCTACTCTATGTTTTTAGTTAGGAAGGGCTTCCTCAACACAAGATTATAAAAGTGTCCTCCTAGATTTTCTTACAGACTTTTTTCGGTCGCACCTGTGGCATGTGGAAGTTCCCAGACCAGGGATTAAATCTGCGCCACAGCAGCAACCCAGGCCACAGCAGTGGCAATGCCAGATCCTTAACTGCTACCACTGGGGAACTCCTTTCTTATAGTTTGGTATGTGTGCTTAAATCTTTAATCCAATTAGAACTGAGTTCTGTATATGGGGTGAATAAAGTCCTATTTTATGATTTTTTTCCCTAACAGACGGTCAGGTGATCTGTTATCACTTATTGATGACTTCTCATATACCGGGTCAGTTTCTGGAATCTTTATTCTAGTCCACTCCCCTTTGTTGCCTGTTGTGCCAGGGCCAACTCCTGAGCTTCAGCATGTATTTTAGGTTAGGGGTAAAGACGTCAAAATGAACATATGAATCTAATTTTGTTCCTTCCCCAAACCCTTCTAAAATTATCATCAGAAGGAAGTAACTAGGAAAGGAGACAAAAGTGACACATTTTTGGAAGCTTGTATGGATGCCTACTTATAAGGTGCTCCCCTGACTATCTAGCAAAAAAAGATGAAAACAGATCCAATCAAGGAACAGCATGAAATTTTAGAACATTAGGTACAAAGAGCAGATGCTGCTAACAAACAAAGAATAACCAAGGATCAGACATAAGAATGGTTTTAGGGAGTTCCCATCGTGGCACAGTGGTCAACGAATCCGACTAGGAACCATGAGGTTGCGGGTTTGATCCCTGGCCTTGCTCAGTGGGTTAAGGATCTGGCGTTGCTGTGAGCTGTGGTCGCAGACGCGGCTCAGATCCCATGTTGCTGTGGCTCTGGCGTAGGCTGGCGGCTACAGCTCTGATTAGACCCCTAGCCTGGGAACCTCCATATGCTGCAGGAGCAGCCCTAGAAGAAGGTAAAAAGACAAAAAAAAAAAAAAAAAAAAAAAAGAATGGTTTTAAACCTTTTCTAAAAGCAAACAGGATATTAGAAGATAATGGCAAAAGCTTTCAAATTGGGAAGTCCTTCCTTCCTCCCTCCTTTCTTGTCGGCTGCACCTGAGGCATGCAGAAGTTCCTGGGCCAGGGATCAAACCTGAGCCATAGGAGTGACAATGCTAGATCCTTAACACACTAAACTACCAGGGGACTCCCTAGGTAGGGATTTCTAGCCCAGAAAATGATCAATGAACAGCAAGATGCAACATATTTTTTTTCAGACATGCAGCATCTAAAAAATTCACCTTCCACACACATTTGTTCTTAGCCATCTACTGAAAGGTATGACCCAACAAAAAGAGGGCCTAGACTCTAAAAGAGGAACTGTGGAATAAACCCACAGGAGAAGGTAATCCCCAGGAGGAGGGGAAATCCAGGCCTGACAGGTGCCCTGGGCAGAAAAGGTCAGAGCCAAGCAGTGACTCAAAAGTCAGGGGTGGTGGTCAGTGGTTAGAATTCGGTGCTTTCACAGCTGCAGCCTGGTTCAATCCCTGGTCTGGAAACTGCCACAGCTTTGTGGCAACGCTGGATCCTTAACCGACTGAGCCAGGCTGGGGATTGAAACCACATCCTCACAAAGACAACAACGGGTCCTTAACCTGCTGAACCACAACAAGAAATCCTTGACATGACTTCCTGAGGCTGTTAGCAAGTTGATTCCAAAAGCCTCACTGGGCCCTGAGCGTGCACACATCCGCACACAGCTTCCTCATCCCAGTGTCCTGCAGACCAAAGAAACAGACACCTTGGATTTTTAAAAACCACACTGAAAGACACGCTGAGTTTGTCTGGGAGGACTCTCCTGCCTATGAAGCCTCTGAGATTTGTGACAGTTGTTTTTAATGCTCAGAGGAACTTAGAGGGTCTCGTCTATGTAAATATATTCTGAGCATCTCTTATGAGCCAGGAATTTTTCTAGGCACTACTGATTGGCTGAATTCTTTCTGACTTTAATCTAGAACCATCATGGACACCATCACTACAGTATTTGCACTTCAGCTTTGAAAACAGGTGACTTCTGATGATTAAGACTGTCCTGGGGGCAACGCACCAGCTGCTTCCAGCTGGCTTTGCCCAGGGGAGCTGCACTGTCCAGGTGCAGGCTCAGCCCACCTCTGAAATACCTCCCTGGTCTTTAAATCATTTACCATGTTAACTCTCTGCAATACAGTGACACTGGAAACTAGCTATTGTAGCTTAACGTATCCTATAATGAAAGAACCAAACAATATGACCATACCTGGGTGCCTCCTTCTGCTACGTTCAATACTGCACACACAACAACATTCTTCATTCAAAAACCTGAGTGCAGGGAGTTCCCATTGTGGTGCAACAGAAACGAACCTGACTAGTATCCAGGAGGACGCCTGTTCAATCCCTAGTCTTGCTCAGTGGGTTAAGGGTTTGGCACTGCCATGAGCTGTGGTGTAGGTCACAGATGTGCCTTGGATCCCGTGTTGCTGCGGTTGTGGTGTAGGCTGGCAGCTGCAGCTCCAACTGGTCTCCTAGCCTGGGAACTTCCATATGCCATGACTCCAGCCCTAAAAAGGAAAAAAAAAAAAAAAAAAAAAAAATTCAGAGAAGTGAGAAAATACAGAGAAAAAGGAAAACAGTCAAGCAAGACAGAATAGTAATAGTGGAGCCATTCAACAAAGTCAAGGGCCTTTAGTTCTTCCACAAGGACTATAGATAATATTCTGAGCCATGTCCTTGGAGCTGTCTTAAAGGTGCTGAAGCCCCCACTGGGTGGAAGAAGTTAACTGTGACTGCCCATAAGTACATAGACTCCAGACTGGTTGGAATCAGAAGGCTGATAATGCTGACTCCCCATTACCTCATCAGCAACCAATCAGGAAAAAGTCCACAAGCTGATCACATCCTGCTCCTCAAACACTGTAAGACTCCTCACTACCCTCTTTAAGGAGGGCACAGTCTTTGTGTCACTAGCCTATTGTGTTCCCCTCTTTGCCTGGCAATTAAAGCTACTTCTTCTGTTTCTTCCAACTCTGTCTCCGCCTTTCTATTTAGCATCGGTGTACAGAGGTAGCTGATATTTCTGCAACAGATGGGAGTTAGCCAGGCAAAATGTGGGTGATGGAGGGAAAGCCAAGACTCTGAGACAGACACTCCATCTGGTGACATGAATCTCCCTAAGGCTCTGACCCATTACATGAAGGGCCAAGGTCAATTCCAGAAGTGACTGACCCATGGCCTGCCACTGGATATCAGTCTCCAGAAAGCATCTTTTCTCAAAGTCAAGACTCATTCCATAGTGGCTTGAGGGCCAAAGAATGTTAGCGCTGGAAAAGACATTCAGGATCAACAAGCTTAGTCAGAGCCAGTTAGAGGTCAGAGTAGAACAGATGTCTAGTCTGAGTTATTTTATTTTTATTTTTTGGCTGCAACTACAACATGCAGTTCCAGGGCTAGGGATTGAACCCACACAGCAGTAACCAGAGCCACAGCAGTGTCTACACCATATCCTTAACCCACTGAGCCACTAGGGAATTCCTAGTCTGATGTTTTTGTTTGTTTCTTTCTTTTAATTTTTTTTAGGACCACACCTGTGGCATATGGAAGATCCCAGGCTTGGGGATGAACTGGAGTCACAGCCGCTGGCCTACAGCAACAGCAGCACAGCAACTCGAAATCTGAGCCCTGTCTGTGACCTACACCACAGTTCACGGCAATGCCGGATCTTTAACCCACTGAGCAAGGCCAGGGATCAAACCCAAGTCTTCCTGGATACTAGTTGGGTTCATCACCACTGAGCCACAATGAGAACTCCTGGTGTTATTTTAATTTGCATTATTGGGTCTAGATGTCTTCCGTCTCCACTTCCCCATTCTCTGCTGCAGTGATGCTACCAGCACTTGCGGTAATGTCAGACTGAGAAGCAGCGTTAGCTCAGTGGGGAAATCATGTCCTCTGGACTCAGCCTGTCCCTGGGAAAGTCACTAACCTACGCCACAGTTTCCTCATCTGTAAAATGGAGATACAGACACTTTTCTGATAGGGTTGTCAAAAGACAAGGTGAGGTAATATATACACAATAGTGCTTGGGACCAGCTGGGTACTGGGTCAGTTATGGTCTTTTATGCAGATTTATAATGACTCTTGGGAGTGCCTCCCCTCCTCCCTTCTCAAGGAAAGAGCATCCTTTTCTGGGTCATTCATGATTCATACACTTGTGTGGTGCCAAGGAATCTTATCTACATCCAGCTTCTTAGATGTATGGACTGAACTTGAAGGCTCTCTTATGGCAATAATACCAACAAGATAGCAGGCCAAGTGAACAGGGAGTGCTTCAGCCTTCAGCTCTGTCCTCCCTGCACAGGGCAGACACCCTCGATGTCACAGTTACTACATCCTCTGCTCCTATTTGGTTAAATGGTATGATGCCAAGGCCATCTGGCCTGGTAGAAAGATTCACACTTTGAATTCTTTTTTCTTTTTTGGCTGCGCCCGTGACACGCAGAAGTTCCAGGGCTGGAGATCAAAACTGCTCCAGAGCAACATGCTGAGCCATAGTGGTGACAACGCTAGGTCCTTAACCCACCGAGCTTCCAGGCTTTGGATTCTTACCAGGAGTGTGACTGGGGCAAATAACTTTAATTTCTTTAACCAGTATTTCTGAAGCACTTACTATGTGCTCAAGCCCCAGGTAACAGCAATATGTGCTAGAGAGTAAGGAAGATTACATGCTTTATGTGCTAGAGAGTAAGGAAGAAGATTACATGCTTTACCTCATTTAACCCACAGCTGCCCTCTAAGTACATTTCATCAAGACTGCTTTACAGATGGAGAAACAGGTACCATGTGTTAACTTAGTCCAAACTCTTAAATATCATGCTACATAATATCGATGATGTACCCCAAATCATTTAACTTCTCTGTGTCCCATTTTCTTCATCTGCACACAGGGATAATATGTATCCTTTAGAATTCACAGGAGACAATAAGCTCTATAAATGACAGCTACTGTTATGACAAATAATAGCAGAAACAACTACCATATTATCGGGCAACTCCACTCCTGGACATATATCCGGAGAAAATCATAATTTGAAAAGATACATGCACCACAATGCTCACTGCAGCACTATTTACAATAGCCAAGACATGGAAGCAACATAAATGTCCATCAACAGAGGACTGGATAAAGAAGATGTGGTACATAACGCAACGGACTACTACTCAGCCATAAAAAGAATGAAATGATGCCATCTGCAGCAGCATGGGCAGACCTAGAGATGATCATATTAAGTGAAGTCGGACAAAGAAAGACAAGCATCATATGAGATCATCAATGTGTGGAATTTTAAAAAAATGAAACAAAAGAGGAGTTCCCACTGTGGCACAGTGGGTTAAGGATCCCACGCTGCCACAGCTGCTTGGATTCAATTCCTGGCCCGGGAACTTCTATATGCTGCAAGTGCAGTCAAAAGAAGAAGAAAAAAAAAAAAGATACAAAAGAAATAGAAACAGACTCAAATATTTCAAAACCAAACTTATGGTTACCAAAGGGGAAATGTTGGGGAGAGAGATAAATTGGGAAGTTGGGATTGGCATATACACATTACTATACATAAAATCGTTAAGTAACAAGCACCTACTGTAGAGCACAGGGAACTCTACCCAACACTCTGATGGCCTATATGGGAAAAGAATCTGAAAAAGAATGAACATACCTATAGTATAACCGAATCACTCTGCTGAACCTAACACAACTTTGTAAGTCAACAATACTCCAATAAATTTTTTTTTTTTAATGGAAGAAACAGAGTATTTGGCAGACCACAAGCCTGCCCTGAGGGGCAGCCATATGAAGAGCCTGGTGCTAGAGAGAGAAGCCGGCGCCTGCTCCATTCCCTTGCTGTGCTAGGACGGGGCATCACCTAGAACATCACCAGCCAACCGTTCCCACGCACAAGTCACTGGGAAGAAATGGTAAAATGAGCAGATGCCCTAATGCAAACCCATGCCCAGTTCTGCAAAACAAGATTCCCAAGAGCTGCCCACGATGTTGGCCCACCAGAGAGTGCTGGCTTCAGGAGGGCCTGGAGCCAATCATTACAAGGCCTTTTATTTGCTCCCCCTCATGTGGCACCTTGGTTCACCTTTGTTTTCCCCTTTGGTTGCAACCGGTATGTGGAAGTTCCCAGGCCAGGAATCAAATTCAAGCCACAGCAGTGACCTGAGCCACAGCAGTGACAATACCAGATTCTTTAACTGCTAGGCCACCAGGGAACTAACTCCCTTTGGTTCATTTTAAACACACACAAATGGTGGGAGTTCTCGTTGTGGCTCAGAGGTTAATGAACCTGATTAGCATCATGGGTTCGATCCCTGGCCTCCCTCAGTGGGTTAAGGATCCTACACTGCCCTAAGCTATGGTGTAGGTCACAGATGCGGCTCAAATCCTGCATCACTGTAGTGTAGGCCAGCGGCTACAGCTCTGATTAGACCCCTAGCCTGGGAACCTCCATATGCCAAGGGTGCAGCCCTAAAAAGGCAAAGAAATGAATGAATGAATAAATAAAGAGAGACTTATGGAAAGAAACCATGGATGGCAGCAAATCCTATTTGCTCATGGTTTAAACATCCAATTCAGACCATTGCTACTTTCAACACAACGAATACCAAGAAATCTTGGAAGAAAGCTGATCGACTGCAGGGGTTGGCATCAGAGCTGTCCTGGTTGGCAAGCACACTGGGAGCTCCTGTTACAAGCCAGACACAGTACGGAGGGCTCAGGATGCAAAGGTGACCAGGGCCCAAGTCCCTGCCCCCACAGACTTTACCACCTGGGTGAGAGACAAATACAACCCTGCTCCTTCTTCACAGGGGTTGACAACTGTGGCCTGTGGCCACCTGTAGCCAGCCACCTGTCATGTACAGCCCATGAGCACGGCAACACTCACCCATTTAAATGTTACCTAAGGCTGTTTTCATGCTACAACAGCAGAATGCATGGCCTTTGACTGCAAAGCCTAACATATCTACTGTCTGGCCCTTTATGAAAAAAATTAGCCAATCCTGCTGAACAACACACACACTCTGCACCAGGAAGTATATACAGACACACGCACGTGCACATATGGTTCTATTTTTTGTTTCTTATATTGTTTCAAATAAACCAAATCATTAATATATTGAGCCAGGAGAGATGCCAGGACAAAAGGGCAAACCCTTTCCCTGTACCATCAAGGAACTATATCATCCTCCTGAGTGTTTTCTTTTTTTTTTTTTTTTTGGTCTTTTTAGGGCCACACCCACAGCATATGGAGGTTGCCAGGCTAGGGGTCAAAACAGAGCTGCAGCTGATGGCCTATACCACAGCCCAAGCAACGCCAGATCCAAGCTGCGTCTGCAACCTACACCACAGCTCATGGCAACGCCGGATCCTTAACTCACTGAGCAAGGCCAGGGATCGAACTTGCATCCTCATGGATACTAGTCAAGATTCATTCCCGCTGAGCCACAACGGAATTCCCTGAGTGATTTCTTTAGAGTCACCTTCGCACCCCTCCCAGATCAGCAGAGCTTCTGTGGAGCAAGCATAGCGATCTCTTCCATTTACCCTCTAGATGGTGGCCAAACACTGCTTATCAACAATTCAGGAGCTGCAGTCCCTGTTCAGTGGAGAGAGATCAGAATTTACCATCTGTGCAGATCAGTTCCTACACCTGAAGCACATTCCTCAGAGGTGGCAGGAGGTGCAAGAATAAACTCTGTTTGGGACCAGCCCACTAGACCCAGACATTGCCTGGAAACAGATCTGACAAGAAATGCAGTCAGCCAGCTGTAATAAGGACTGATAAAGACAAAGACTTGGAAGGGCAAGTTTAATCCATGTGTCCCTATAAAGTTTTACTGAATTGTGCTTAATATCTGCTGCTTTCTCCAAGAGGGAACTATGCCTCTTCCAGACTCTGCTTTCCAATCTGGGAAATGGGAATGACTAAGTTAGGGAAGTAGTTTTTAAATGGGAGTGGGGGGCCAGCACTGGGGAAGAGGTACATATCTGAATGACTTGGGGTGGGAGGAGGGATTTCAAACCACTTTCTGTTTGGTTGTCTTCCCACTTTCAAGAGGGTAGGTGTTTCCCTCTGTCCCTCCTTGACCCCTCTCCAAGTACCACTATAAAAGACCCTTGGGTGCTACAGAGCAGAACAAAGCTTGAGGCCTAGGTGATGCTAGTAGTTTGTGACTCAACCTTGCTCTTGCTGAGGACTTCAGCATCTATGATCACCAGCGCAGACTGAGAGAAGCCACAGAATCCCAAGAATCCCAGCAGGCAATGGAATGGAAATCTGCATACTGGGCTGATTTTAAAATGTAGCTACAAATTCTTCGACACACCCTTTGAATATAGGCTCACACCAGAATGCTTCTGATGAGAAGAGTGTGGCAGAAACAATGCTAGGTGATTTGGGAGGCAAGGTCACAAGAGGGATTTAGATTCTCCTGGGCTGTCTTGCTCACAGATCACACGCTCTGGGGGAAGTCAGTGGCCACGTTGTAAGGACACTCAAGCAGTCCTTTAGGGAGGCCCACACAGAGGGGCACAGAGCCAATAGCCAGCACCAACTTGCCAGCCAGGTGAGAGACCGCTTTTGAAGTGCATCTCCAGGCTCAGTGAAGCCTAAATTGACTGCAGCCCCAAGAAGAATCCAACTGTGCCTCAGGAAGACACCTGAGCCAGAACTGCTCAGCAAAGTTGATCATGAATTCCTGATGCACCAACACTGCTAGTGATAATGTTTATTGCTGTTTTAAGCTATTAAGCTTGAGCGTTATTTGTTACATGGTAATAGATGACAAATATACCAAGTTCATCCAATTTGGGCATCTCAGATTTGGTAAAAGGCCCAAAGACTTGGGTGTGTCGCTAACTTTTTGTCCTCCCTAAGCACTGGTCTGTGCCTCCATAAGATGGGTACGGCACCATCTAGGTTGCTGCAGGGTCTGAAGGTGTTTTTGTGACCTGCAAAGATCTGAATAAATAGCAGCGATGACTAGTCTCATGTTTTTCTCCCCCAGGAAACATGATGCAATGCTTTGCAAAGCTGGCACAGTAAGGGTCATAGAATGTTTAGGCAGTGAAATAAAGTGGGGTCTGTTCCGACGGCCAGAACATGGGGCGCAGGTCTTGGAGGACGTACCAGAGGAGTCATTGGCACCCTTTTCTGTCAAGGGCCACAGAGTAAACATTTCCGGCTTTCTGAGCCATATGGTCTGTCACAACAACTCAATTCTGCCACTGTGGCAAGAAAGCAGCCGTGAACAATATGCAAAAAGATGGGAGTTAACTGTTCCTCTGCCCTTGACCCTTGCTTCTCCAAGTATGTGGTCCCCAGAGGAGCCCCAGGACCTCCCAGGAGCCTATTAGAAATGCAGACTCTCAGGCCACCCAGCGCTAAGCCCCATCCCTGGGGAGGGGTCCTGCCATGTGTTCTCAGAGCCACCACCAGCTCAGCTTCGAGAAGGCCTGTCTTCGTTCCTTCCTTGCCCCCAGGGGACTTACACACGATCTTGGGTGACAGTGACCTGATCAAAGATCCTCTCAGGCATCACAAAGGACAACATCATCTCAAGATTCTCCATGAATAAGTAAACAACACCTGATTTGTGGCCCTGGGTCACTAAAACATGCAGTAGTGGCCAGTCCTGGTCAAAGGCCTTTAAGAAAATAGAACAATCTGTGTGGGAGCCACACTCAGAGTAGGGGGTACTGGATGTGGGGATACTAAGGGCCACTGCTGTCCCTGTGGCTGAAGGAGCCCTTGCGGTCAGAGGCCAGCCTGACTCCTGGCCCTACTTGCTTCTTTCAGGAAAATTCTTTGAATGCTGGTTTCCTTCCATTTTGGTGAAGCTCTGGGGTTTAAAAGGCAAAGGGAGGAAAGACAAGGTATATCTTTTAAGGAACAGAAGAGAGATCAAAAGCTCATGGGAAAGAAGCAATTGGAAGGAAGAAAAAGGGATTGCAGGGGAGGGGGAGTGAAAGTCACTATAAAGCATCGCCTTCCTCTTTCATGTGAGGAACCCTCCATCCTATCACAGCAATAACCACCTTGCCCCTCCACCTGCAAGAGCACAGCATCGAAGGTACTCTCAGTTACATCACTCATCTCACTGAGCCATACACAGCCACACGGTGTAGATGATTATGACCCCCCAGTGAGTGGTCAGGGCTGAAACCATGGTCTCCAAAGCCAGGTCCAAAGAATCCTTTCTGCTACGGAGCCTCCGAGCACTGCCCACAGGTGCACAGCTCCGTTTGCGGTCAGGGAAGCATCTCACACAGATGAGCCTCCCTGTGTGCTGACTCCACTGCATCACAAGCCTCCCACAGGCACAGATTCTGGGGTGAACCTGCATCCACCCGGGAGGGCGCCTACTCTGTCCTGCTACCTTGAGGCACCGGGGAGGGAAGAGATCAGACAAAGAGGTTCAGACGCTGGTAAACAGTACAATATCAGAAGTCCCACAGCTGCTCTTTAATATCAACCTTAAAAGCACTGAAATAAAACCAAGCAAGGAGGATGATGAAATGCTTCCCTCTGCCAAAGATGCTGAGCACTTGCCCTGCAGCTGCAGGCATGAAAAGCCAAAGCCTTACATCGAGGAAGCTGAACCCCTGTGCTCTGGGTGGGTGGCTCTGCAGCTCTCTGTCTGGGCTGCTGTTTTCTGGAATCTGTCCTCTCCTCAGTCCACATACCCTCTGGGTGTCTAAGTGCCTCTGAGTGTAGGAAAAGATGGTGCTTAGGAGTTCCCTGGTGGCTCAGTAGGTTAAGGATCTGGTGTTGTCACTGCAGTAGCTCGGGGCACTGCTGTGGCGGGGCTTTGACCCTTGGCCCAGGAACTTCTATGTGCCTCAGGTGTGGCCAGAGAGAGAAAAAAAACAAAACAAAACAAAACTGTGCTTCATCTTTGGCCAAGAGTTCAGACCCCCTCAGCTGGCAGCTCTTGCTTCCAAAGAGCTGGAAAGACCCTGGCAACATGCTTGCGCTCTAGGAATCTTTACTCCTCTGTGGGTCCATTCTTGATTCCAGGGTGCATGGTTATCAGGCATTTTGTTTCAAACAGAAGGAAATTGGGGGGAGTTACACATCATAATGGTCAGTCCAGGAACCACCTGGGAATGACCCACCTTCAACACATGTTCAATCCAATTAGCCTTTGCCTGATGGCATCAGCTAGACCAGGCTCAGAGGGGTCTGATGGCCATGGTGAGGTCACAGCTGTGGAAATGAAGAAAGATAAGCATCTGGCCCCTGGAAATGAGCTTGGGAATGTCAAACTCTGGATTAAGGTGAATCCGACCACCCCATTTTCATGCAGCCTCTTCCACGGGCAAGTTGGTATAGACCTCATCTGAGTCCCACCACTTGCCAACCAGTGCACCTGACTCCCTACATGCAAATGCCAGCTTGGGGCTTCCTTGTCTACACTGATCAGGATTAAGATAAGCATAAACAAGCGTTTCCAGTGGCAGAGCCGTTGAGGATCCAGCATTGTCACTGCAGTGGCTCTGGTCACTGCTGTGGTGCGGGTTCCATCCCTGGCCTAGGAACTTCTGCATGCCGTGGGTACACCCCCTCCAGAAGATAAGTCTAAACACACTTAAGGCAGGAAGAATGGCATCTACATGAAGATATGATGCCGTCCCATCTCTTCCAGGAAAGGACAAGTGCAGAGGGTAGAGGCCGGCACTGTCTGGACAGACCCAAGAGTATCCCTGGAGACCAACTCAAGTCCTGCCCTTCCCTCCACTTCAGACAGAAAAGCCCTGCAGGATGGAGCTCTTGCCCCCAGTTGGCAGAGAGTGAGGCAGAAGTGAGCAGACACGCACTTAAGGAGAGACACAACACCGAAATGTTAATTCTATTTTTAATTTTTTGAGGAAGTGCTGTATTTTTTTTTCCACAGCAGCTGTAGCATTTTGCATTCCTACCAGTGGTGCAAAGGGCTCCAATGTCTCCACATTCTTTTTTTTTTTTTTTTTTTTTTTTTGTCTTTTTGCCTTTTCTAGGGCCACTCCCGCAGCATATGGGGGTTCCCAGGCTAGGGGTCAAATCAGAGCTGTGGCCACCGGCCTATGCCATTGCCAGAGCAACTCGGGATCTGAGCCATGTCTATGACCTACACCACAGCTCACAGCAATGCTGGATCCTTAACCCACTGAGCAAGGCCAGGGATTGAACCCGAAACCTCATGGTTCCTAGTTGGATTCATTTTCACGGTGCCGCTCCATCTTTTTTTGAAGCAATGTCTTTTTGACCTGTCATATAAAAAAATGAAATTTCTGGGAGTTCCCATTGTGGTTCAGTGGGTTAAGAACCTGACTAGGATCCATGAAGATGTAGGTTTGATCCCTAGGCCTTGCTCAATAGGTTAGGGATTTGGTGTTACCGTAAGCTTCGGCATAAGTCGAAGATGAGCCTCGGATCCAGCATTACTGTGGCTGGGGTGTTGGCTGACAGCTTCAGCTCTGACTTGGCTCCCAGCCCAGGAACTTCCATGTGCCACAGTTGTGACACTTTAAAAAAAAGAAAAAAAATTTTTCTCTCCACTAAGAACTAGGAGAAGCTGCAGCACAGCTTATACAATTTGGCAATTTGGAATGAACTCTAAAAGCTACTCTCCAAAAAGACTTCATGTACCGAATCTGATATTTTGTAACTAAGAAAATGCAATAGGATTATTCTGGCAATTTTGTTTGGGACTCTCAAATTCAAACTTTAACTATGTTTCCCAAAACATGTTACCAAGTTGCTGTAAACTAAAAAAAAAAAAATTTTTTGCCACACCCTCAGCATTCAGAAGTTCCTGGGCCAGGAACTGAACCTGCACCACCGCAGAGACAATGCTGAATCCTTAACTGACAGGCCACCACAAGGAACTCCCAAATTTTATTTTAAAAGCCTTAAAGAACTGCCATTCACAAGAGGATGCATAAAATCCTGTTTGGGAGAATAATTACCTTCTAATTCACTTTCCATGTAAACTCGAGTTTTTCTGGATTGCATCTATTTACATAGCACATGTGTATAAAATTCCATTTTTTCCTTCTTCCAGCAGCTGAATGAGAGTCACTAAGGTTTCCAGACACTAGGACAACCAAAAAGACAGAGTCTGCATAAGGCCAGCACATGTAAGAAAAGAGAGACAACTCTTTCCCTTAAAGGATGTTCAGTGTGGCCAGGGAGATAAACAGAAAACTATGCAGCAGTACAGCCCATTGTAAGGGCCAAGAAGTCCAATCTCATGAAGAAATGCTCAGAAGTTCCCTGGTGGCCTACTGGTTAAGGATCCAGCATTGTTACTACTATGGCACTAGTCATTGCTGTGACGCAGGTTTGATCCCTGGCCTGGGAATATCTGAATACCACAGGCATAGCCAAAAAAGCAAGAAAAAAAAGGGGAAAAAAAGAAAAGGAAAATAAATGCTCAGGGATTCACTCAGGAGGAGAATAATATGACTCTGCATGCTCAGAGAGGACTAACAGTACCAGGAAGACCAGGACTCCATGGGAGGAAGTGCCCTTTGGCACTTTAAGGATGTGGGCAAAAGCCAGAGGGTTGGCAGTGAGGAATATCGAGGGTCAGGGTGGCTGGGGCTGCAGTGTGGAGAGCTTGGCATGGTAGGTTAAAGAGTTCAGATTTTATTCACCAGGCAGGCATGATAGGACCAGAGGCATTTTTGGAAATGGTTATCTCTGGTGTCAGCATTTCAGAGTTGGCACAGATTCAAAATCTCCTTTGGCAATGGCTGCATGGGGAGAACCAGTCCCATCATTGAGTGTGGGTGAGTCATCAGAGGATCTGTTCCAATTTCATGTTGCCTAGACAATCGGCGGGTGGTGGAGTGTGGGCTAGGTACCCTGCCAGGCTGACCTCTACACCTCCTGACTGCCTCTGCTTCATCGTGGGGGCAGACCAGCATTCCAGAGAGAAGGTTCTGAGCCAGCTGGCCTGAGCTGACTTACTGCATGGGTTCCATTGAATGTCCCCATTCTGGTTGATGCCATTGACCACTACTGCTCCCGGGAGAGGAACGCCCTTCACTCAGTGGTTCAAATGCCCAACCCGGCATTTTACAGTCAGCCACTGGCTCCTTAGGACCTCCCTTGTGACTCTCCAGTGCTGAGAAGGAAGACTGTACACACGTCTAATCTTGGGGAGGACCTGGCAGTTGGCTGGGAATGGGAAGCCACATTATCTTAGCATCAGTTTTATCCAAAAATTGGGGAGTAAGTTAGGGAGACATGCTATCACAGATAAACAACTAAGTACCTGCTATAGATTGAATGTTTGTGTTGCCCACCCTCCTCAGTCATGTGCTGAAACCTAACCCCTAAATGATGGTGTTTGGCGGTAGAGGCTTTGATAGATGATTAGGTCATGAGGGTGGAGCCACCCCGCCTCCAAATGGGGTTAAAGCCCTTATAAAAGAGATGCCAGGAAGATCCCTAATGCTATGTTCTGCAACGAGGACAGTGAGAACCAGCCATTTACTTAAAAACTTAAACATAAGATAGGAGTCTATAAAGCTCCTAGAAGAGAAGATTGGCAAAACATTCTCTGACATCAACTGAACAAATGTTTTCTTAGGTCAGTCTCCCAAGGCAATAGAAATAAAACCAAAAACAAACAAATGGGACCTAATATAGCTTATAAGTTTTTGCATAGTAAGAGAAACCATAAAAAACAAACAAACAAAAAACCCTGAAGGAGTTCCCATAGTGGCTCAGCAGAAAAGAATCTGACTAGCATCCTTGAGAAGGCAGGTTCAATCCCTGGCCTCGCTCAGTGGGTTAAGGATCTGGCGTTGCCAGGAGCCGTGGTGTAGGCTGCAGACACTGTTCAGATCCTGCATTGCTGTGGCTGTGGTGTAGGCCAGCAGCTGCAGCTCTGATTGGACCCCTAGCCTGGGAACCTCCATGTGCTGCAGGTGTGACCCTAAAAAGAAAAGAAAAAAAAAAGGACAATCTACGGAATAGGAGAAAATAGTTGCAAACATTGCAACTGACAAGGGCTTAATCTCCAAAATATACAAACAGCTCATACAACTCAACAATTAAAAAAAAAAATCGAAAAATGAGCAGAAGACCTAAATAGGCATTTTCTCCAAAAAAAGACATATAGATGGCTAGCAGGTACAAGAAAAAATGCTCAACATCACTAATTATTAGAGAAATGCAAATTGAAAGTACAATGAAGCACCACCTCACACCAGTCAGAATGACCATAATTAGTAAGTCAACAAATAACCAACGCTGGAGAGGGTATGGAGAAAAAGGAACCCTCTTTCACTCTTGGTGGGAATGTAAATTGCTACAACCACTATCAAAAACAGTATGGAGGCTCCCCAGAAAACTAAGTAAAGAACTACTATATGATCCAGCAATCCCATTTCCGGGCATATAACCAGAGAAAACTTTCATTCAAAATGACACATGTACCCCTATATTCATTGAAGCACTATTCACAATATCCAAGCCATGGAAACAATCTAAATGTCCATTGACAGAGGAATGGATAAAGATGTGGTATGTATATACAATGGAATACTATTCAGCCATAAAAAATGAAATGTCATTCACAGCAACATGAATGCAACTATAGATTAGCATGCTAAGTCAGAAAGAGAAAGACGAATACCATATGATACCATTTACATGTGGAATCTAGAATGTGGCACCAATGAACATATCTATGAAACAGAAACAGACTCTCAGACAAAAAGAGAAAACAGACTTGTGCTTGTCAAGGGGGAGTGGGGAGGAAGAGGGATGGACTGGGAGTTTGGGGCTAGCAGATGCAAACTATTACATTTAGAATGGATAAGCAATGAGGTCCTACTGTAGAGCACAGAGAATTATATCCAATCCCCAGGATAGACCATGATAGAAAAGAGAATTAAAAAAGAATGTATACATATATATATAACTGATATACAAACTGTACACTTTGCTGTATATCAGAAATTGGTGCAACACTGTAAATCAACTACACTTTAATTTAAAAAATAAAGAAGCCAGTCATTAAGAATTAGGAAGTGGGCTCTCGCCAGACACCAAATCTGCCAGCACCCTGGACCTTCTGCCTCCAGAACTGTGAGAAATCAGTTTCTGCTGATTATAAGCCACCCAGCCTATAGGATTCTGCTAGAGTAGCCAAAGAGACTAAGATATTACCTTTTCATTGAAAATCGAAACCAGAAAAATTGCAGAGGAGAAGGATCACAGGAATTTTAAGAACAAAGTATAAAACTCCAAAAGAACAAAAAATCCCACTGGACAGCCTCAAGCCTCACCCTCAGATCCCTGAGGTCAGTCTCAGAGGTTGGGGATATTTTGGTTGAAAAATTTAACAAGCTCAGGTTTACAGAAACAAGACCTGTTAATCTGGACACTTACTGTCACATTTTCCTTCCACTGGGTGTCTAAAACAGACAAGTTCCCTATTCTCCTTTCCCTGGGGATGATTATCCATGGTTTAGCCTGGACTTTTTTTCTGAAGAGCTGGGTTTTTTAAGGCTGCCAATAACAATGCATCTCTATTGCTGGAACTTTTTCCCTAAAGCTGAGTCACACCTAGAACCCCTTGGTCCATTTCACAATTTAAATACACAGGTGACGATCCACTGGGGATAGTCACAAACCAGCACTCCCACTAAACTGGAATCAAGTACTACTGCCTATTGAGCCAAAATGTTCAACAGTTCACCAAGCTCCTTCCTGGGCAAGATGATGCAAGACACCCCAGCCTCCTTTTTCCTTAGATGAGCTTAACAGTAATAAGTCTCTAAATGAGGAAAATGAGACCCTCCACCACCTCCTTCACCCCCGAAGAGCAGCCCCACAGAATTTCACATAAAAGGAAGGGCACCCAGGCCAGGAAACCTGAGATGATTATACTTCGTTGACAGCCTGCCCACCAGAGGCAGAACATTTGAACAATTTGGCATTATAATACCTATAACAAGTCCATATTTTCTTTGGAAAGGAGATGCCCAGAGAACATTTTTCACAGGGAGATAACTTCAAGGTATTTGTGGATAGAAGTAATTTTCCAGAACTCATGAAATATGGCCCCTAGGTAGGAAAAAACGTTTCCACATTATAAGCAAATAACCTCACGACCAGGCAGACCCCCAACACCAGACCTCACTGATTTTTTTTTTTTTTTTTTTTTTTTTTGCAGCACACGGAAGTTCCCAGGCTAGAGGTCAAATTGGAGCTGTAGCTGCCAGCCTACAACACAGCCATGCCATATCCAAGCTGTGTCTACAACCTACACAGAAGCTCACAGCAACACCAAATCCTTAACCCACTGAGCAAGGCCAGGGATCGAACCTGAGCCCTCCTGGATACTAGTCGGGTTTGTTACTGCTCAGCCATGACAGGAGCTCCGGACTTCACTGTTCTTAAGTAAATGGCCCAATGAGTCATGTTGCAAACCACCAATGAAATGAGAAGTCTGACCATTGCGAACACAGAGAAGTAAAGGGAAGGGTCCTGGTGGAAAGAGAAAGCTCAGCTGACTCAGTTAATTGTAGAAGCATAAGGCTGAGAGATGAAGTCAAACTTCACTAGCAATCCCCAAAATTCACTTGGCCAGTTTCAAAGCTACTCATGGCCACATCTGTTTGCAGGGCTATTAGCAACAAGCAGAACTGATCAAGCCCGGCCTAGGCCTGGAGCATTTTATAGTGGGAAAAAAAAAAAAGAAAGAAACAGGTGGCATTCCTTGAGTCCATATTATGGGCTAGGAGACGCCTAAATATCACTACCAATCTTGGCAACAACTTGACAATGTTGGTAATTTGGTCCGCTTTTTTTTTTTTTTTTTTTTTGGTCTTTTTGCCTTTTCTAGAGCCGCTCCCGCAGCATATGGAGGTGTAGCTGCCGGCCTATGCCAGAGCCACAGCAACACAGGATCCGAGCCGAATCTGCGACCTACACCACAGCTCATAGCAATGTTGGATCCTCAACCCACTGAGCAAGGGCAGGCATCGAATCCACAACCTCGTGGTTCTTAGTTAGATTCGTTAACCACAGCGCCACGACCGGAACTCCCTGGTCCACATTTTTTAAGTGGAGAAATAGGAGCTCCCACTGTGGCGCAACAGGATCAGTGGAATCTATGAGCTATGGGATGCAGATTCAGACTCCAGCCTGGGACGGTGGGTTTAGGATCCAGCACTGCTGTGGCTGTGGCAGAGGTCGTAACTGTGGCTTGGATCTGATCCCTGACCCAGGAACTCCATATGCTGCAGGCGGCCAAAAAAAGAGAGAGAAACAGGGGTGAAGCTGGCAATTCGCCCAATGCCAGCAACAGGGGTAGGACCTGCATTTGAATTTCTGACTTGAGAGGCTGGGTCACTTACAAGATCTTGGGCTGCCTCCTTGCAGTTATGGCTCAAAAAGCCAGAAATGGATGTGTAGCAGGTCAGACTCCTTGGATGACAGACACTGTCCTGGGATAAAGCCCCAGAGATCTCAGGAGTCTCGAGGACTCAGTCTCTGGTTCAGGAACTACAGGCAACTATTTATGTGGAAGGATTATTAGGAGTAAAGGCTATGGAGCTACATCATGGGTGAAAGTTACCAAGTTTGAAAGTCAAAGTCTGGCCATGCTGGCATCAATTTACAAACTTTTTTTTTTTTTTTTTGGTCTTTTTAGGGCCATACCTGCAGCATATGGAGGGAGCCAGGTTTGGGGTTGAATCAGAGCTGTAGCCACTGGCCTACACCACAGCCATAGCAACACCAGATCCAAGCTGCGTCTGCAACCTACACCACCACAGCCCACGGCAACTCCTGACCTTTAACCCACCGAGAGCGAGGCCAGGGATCGAACCTGCGTCCTCATGGATGCTGGTCAGATTTGTTTCTGCTGAGCCACTCCATTTCTGGAGTTCCCTGATGGCCTAATGACTAAGGATCCGGCACCATCACTGCAGTAGTGCAGCCATCCCCAGCCCAGGAACTTCTGCATGTCACAGGTGAGGCCCCAAAAAACAAAACCAGAGTTCTCACTGTGGTGCAGCCTATTAAGGATTTGGCATCATCTTTGCAGCAGCAGTGGTGGTGGTGGGAGGTGTGTATGGGGGTCCATCTTCAGCCTGGTACAATGGGTTTAGAATCTGTGTTGCCGCAGCTGTGGCTTGGAATCATTCCCTGGCCTGGGAATTTCCATACGCTGGGGATGCAGCCAAAACAAAACAAACAAACAAACAAAAGCTACACTTTTTTTTGTCTTTTATGTCTTTTTAGGGCCACACCCTCGGCATATGGAGGTTCCCAGGCTAGGGGTCTAATCAGAGCTATAGCTGCCGGCCTGCGCCACAGCCACACCGGATTCTTAACCCACTGAGCGAGGCCAGGGATCGAACCCGCAACCTCATGGTTCCTAGTCAGATTTGTTTCCACTGCACCACGACAGGAACTCCAAGCCACACTTTTTATAAATAGAGGAAGTAAAACAAGTTTGTGTTTATAAATCACTCCATATGGAGATGGAGAGTCAGGGGAGGAAGCGGAAATAGCTGTTTTACCACTCCCCAAAACCCATAATCTCAAAGAAACCTATGCATCTCAAAGCAGCAAACTGAGGAACAGGAGGCTGACAACCAAGTGCCAAGTGGAAAGCTACCAGGGCAGGCCCACCAGAGCCACCCCGCCATTCTGTCTCTGGTCCCGGTCCTACAGGCCCCGGGATCTGAGCAGCTGTCAGAGTGTGGTCAGGAGGACCAGGCTCTTGAGACCAAACCATCTGAATATGTGCTCTTTTGGTTTCCACATCCCTGGGCCACTGGATAACTGCTGTGCTGGACTGGACCTTAGCACCTCTCTGCTTGGGAGAAACGTCTGGCCCCAGGGCTGGCACCTGCAGCAGTGTCTACAGTGAGCGGCCATGTAGACCTCCATGAGGTCTGACCAGCTCCGCCCCTAAAGCACTCAGAAGCAGGAACCAAGATCTACCCAGATGCCATGGGGAATACAAGAAGCTCCCTCTGCTGTCTCTGCCTCTGCATTTCTTGGGATCCCAGCCATGTGGGAGAAAAAGGCCACCCACACCACCAGTTTCAGTTCTATAGTCACTTAGGGAGAGACTAAGAAACTCGGTCTCAAGTCAAACTTCCTGGGGACACCATGATGGGCCCAGCTTGGGTCACCTGCCCTCTTGCACCACCCAACTGTGGCCATGGCTGGTTTGGGGCAAGGTTACTGCATTAAGTGAGCATGGCTGTTTCTACTGCCACTATTTGTAGAGAGAAGGAAATTCCTAGAAACCCTATGAGCAAAGAACTCAACAAATGTTGTGGACAGAAGAGTATTAAGAGTGGCCCTGCAAGGAAGCTACCTGGGTTACCAATCACTGAGGAGGTTAAAACCCTAGTGGGGAAAATACTGAACTCAGTGTCATGCAAAATGTAAATTATCTTCATACCAGCTCCTCACCAACTCTAAATGCTCCTGGTAAGCGAAAGAATAATTGAAAAATTAAAAAAAAAAAAATAGTTGAAGAGTTCCCATTGTGGTGCAGCGGAAACGAATCCGACTAGGAACGATGAGGTTGCAGGTTCGATCCCTGGCCTTGCTCAGTGGGTTAAGGATCCAGCGTTGCCATGAGCTGTGGTGTAGGTTGCAGACGCGCTCGGATCTGGTGTTGTGGCTGTGGTGTAGGCCGGGGGCTACAGCTCCGATTAGACCCCTAGCCTGGGAACCTCCATATACCCAGGTTGCAGCCCTAAAAAGACAAAAAAAAAAAAAAAAAAAAAAGTTCAAAGATGACCATATAACTACCTTCCTGATAACAGTAATGGGGGGGGGGGGAATGAAACAACCAACTGATTATCATGGACATAGAGAACAGACTTGTAGTTGCCAAGGGGGAGGGAAGTGGGATGGACTGGGAATTTGGGGTTAACAGATGCAAACTATTACCTTTGGAATGGATAAGCAATGAGATCCTGCTGTACAGCACTGGGAACTATGTCTGGTCACCTGTTAATGAGCATGATAATGTGACGAAAAAAGAATGTATACATGTATGTGTGACTGGGTCACCTTGGCTGTGCAGTAGAAAACTGACAGAACACTGTAAACCAGCTATAATGGAAAAAATAAAAATCACAAAAAATTAAAAAAAATAAATCCAAATGTCTGAAAGTGCAAAATAAAATAAAATAGATTTGGTTATTTTTAAAAAAACTGATTAATACAGAACTAATATGATGTGCAGAATAATCTGAATTGACTGCTTACTAACTTGGGTTCTTGAACCCCTAGCTGTACACTCTGGGACCTATGGTTTTGCCTCTCAACTACACACTGGGCTCAGTTTTCCAAGTAGCACAAATACAGGCCTTTCCAGGACTCCCATGTGAAGGGAATTTGATCACTAAGCACGAAAGTTGGCAAACTTCTTCTATAAAGGGCCAGAGAGTAAATATTTTAGGCTTTTCAGGACAGACAGTTGCCATCACTCATCCCTGTGGTTGAGGCCTGGAAGAAGCCAACAAGAAAAAAAATGGGTGTGGTTGTGTTGGAACTAGACTCTTGCAAACAGCCAGCAGGACAGATTTGGCCCCCAGGCTGTAGTCTGCCTGCTCCTGAGGGAGCAGATTTCAGCCAGGATTTCCCTTCATATCTAAAGCTATTTGGGATACTATGGGGGGTGGGGTGTGTGTGCTCCCTGTCCAGGAAGGACGCTGCTCTGGCCCTAAGGACAGCAGGACGTGCCCCTCCCTCTGCATCCAGGAGGGACCTGCAAGGTCAGGGTGCGTGCACACACACTTTCACCGACTGTGTTCCTCCCTCTTCCCCATATAATTTTCTATTTTCAGCAGCTTGCCAACTGAAAGCTGGTGTATGACCCCAGCCTCACCTTAGGTCCCTGATGCCGTTTAAATAGTGCCACATTTCCCTCGGAAACATGTTCTTTCACCAGCTTCACACCTCTGATTGGGTGTGGTTTTTAAACACTGTCTCCTTGTTGGGCATATAAATGAAAGGGTTGGACTTGAGCCAATACCAGCACTGATTTTTGAAGACCAAAGCAGCTGCCAACACAGGAAAACTCCAGAAAAGGAAAGTCACCAGCTGTTGCCCAAGAAGTACAACCATGCTTTATAATAAGTTGGGGGGTGGTTATCAAGAAGGAAGGAAGCCTTAATCTACTAAAGGAACAACTGTCCTAACTCCAAATGGAGAGTGGGAAGTAAAATATGATCACAGGTTCAAAGAAAGTCATTTCTGTTTTCCAGTAATTTCAGGGGGAGAGAAACCAAGTTTATAAGGAGTTTCAGAGGTGAAAGGAAACCACACCTTCTTCCCTCATCTCACCTACCACACCCCCACCCCAGGGCTACAGTATACCCCAAGACCAGGACAAAAACCAAGGAAGAGATTCCAGGTACACCTTGAGGAATAGTAAGTTAACCTCATCTTTTTTTTTTTTTTTTTTTTTTTGCTTTTCAGGGCCACACTTGCGGCATATGGAAGTTCCCAGGCGAGGGGTCCAATTGGAGCTACAGCTGCCGGCCTACACCACAGCCACAGCAACACAGGATCTGAGCCACATCTGTGAGCTACACCACAGCTCACAGCAATGCCAGATCCTGAACCCATTTGATTGAGGCCAGGGATCGAAACTGCAACCTCATGGTTCCTAGTCAGATTCGTTTCTACTGCACCACAACAGGAACTCCAATCTTGTTTTTTATATAACAGTTTTATTGGATTTCCCTTGTGATACAGTAGGTTAAGCATCTGGCATTGTCACAGGTGTGGCACAGGTTCGATCCCTGGCCCAGGAACTTCCACATATCAAGGGCATGGCCAAAAAAAAAAGCTTTATTGAGATGTAATTTACACACTCTGAAACCTACCCATTTAAAGCATACAATTTGGAGTTCCCATCATGGCTCAGCAGATTAAGAACCTGAGGTCATCTCTCTGAGGAAACAGGTTCAATCCCTGGCCTCATTCAGTGAGTTAAGGATCCAGCATTGCTGCAAGCTACATAGTGTAGGTTGCAGATGCAGCTCAGATCTGGTTTTACTGTGGCTGTGGCGTAAACCTGTGGCTACAGCTCTGATTCGACTTTCAGTCCAGGAACTTCCACAGGCCACAGGTGTGGCTGTAAAAAGAAAAAAATAAATATGTACAATTCAATGCATTTTAGTGTATTCACAGAATTGTATAACTGTCAGCACCATTTTGGAACATTTCCATCACCCTAAGAAGCCCCTTCCTCACTATCAGTCCCTCCCTATTTCCTCCCATCTTCGCCATCCTCTGCCCTGAGTGACCACTAAAATGCTGTCTATAGGTCCCCCTATTCTGGACATTCGATATAAATGGACTCATGCAACATGCAGCTTTTTGTTTCTGACTTTCTTGTTGTATCGTGCTAGCAGGATGTACTCTTTCTTTTTTTTTTTTTTTCTTTTTTTGGCCATGCCCACGGCATGTGGAAGTTCTCAGGCCAGGGATCAAACCCATGCTGTGGCAGCAATCTGAGCCTCTGCAGTGACAATGCCAGATCCTTGACCTATTGTGCTGGAAGAGAACTCCTAACAGCATACATTCTTTTCAATGGCTGACTAACATTCTGTTGTAAGACACACCATGTATTGTTTGTCTGTTTATCAGTGGATGGACATTTGGGTTGTTTCTACTTTTTGGCTTTTATGATTCACATACAAGCTTTTGTGTGAGCATACATTTTCATTTCTCTTAAATCTGATTCTATTTCAGATGTACAAGGGGAGCTTACTAAGGATCTGATCAAGGGGCATTCTTTGGCGTCAGTTTAGATTTCATAGACTCCCAGATCTCTAGTCAGAAGCAGAAGTTTCTCTTGGTACTCCCTTTTGACACAGCTGCTCAGAGCAGAGAGGAGCTGAGCGTGCCTACAGGAGGAAGTCCTCAGGGGCCTCAACTTTCAAGTTCACTCTTTGCACATTACTGATTGCAACTCCCAAAGCCTTTTATGTTAAGTCCTGACATTAGCTGACAAACCACTATTTCCACCAAGAGTTGTTTTTTTTTGCAGGGTGGTTTTGACAGCTCTGTTATGCCTGCCTTCTCAGCAGAGCTAGTTTGCACAAATATCTGAATATTTTGTTGCCTTTTATGCTTCTCATCTTATTAGAGTGAGTGTTAAATGAAACAATGAAACCACCCATACGTGTAACTGTATCATTAACTACAGGTTCACAGAATGGAAGTCAGTAGACTGTCCACGGGAGAATAACATACAGGAAATGCTGGAAGGAACTCTCTAGAGAGCATCTAAAAAGCAAGGTGAATTGTTCCCTGGGGGCCTATTGGTTAAGGATCTGGCATTGTCACTCCTGGAGCTTGGGTCACTGCTGTGGCTCAGGTTCAGTCCCTGGCCAGGGAACTTTTGCATGCTGCCAGTACAGCCAAAAAATAAATTTTTTTTAATTAAAAAAAAAATTAAAAGCAAGGTGAAGCAATGAACAAAGTGGTGAAACCTCTAAAAGTATGGACAGAAAATTAGCATCTTGAACAATAACACAGCACGGTCAATTTTCAAGTGGGACAGTATTGTGATTGGGGGGTGGGTCTGGTGGAGAGTATTAAAAAGTTGACTTTATTTATTTTTTTTTATTTTAGGCAGCCTGAGTTGATGCTGTGGCACAGTTCAATCCTTTGCCCTGGAACTTCTACATGCCATGAGCGTGGCCAAAAATAAATTTTAGGAGTTCCCGTCGTGGCGCAGTGGTTAACGAATCCGACTAGGAACCATGAGGTTGTGGGTTCGGTCCCTGCCCTTGCTCAGTGGGTTAACGATCCGGCGTTGCCGTGAGCTGTGGTGTAGGTTGCAGACGCGGCTCGGATCCCGAGTTGCTGTGGCTCTGGCGTAGGCCGGTGGCTACAGCTCCGATTGGACCCCTAGCCTGGGAACCTCCATATGCCGCGGGAGCGGCCCAAGAAATAGCAACAACAACAACAAAAAAAAAAAAGACAAAAGACAAAAAAAATAAAATTAAAATTAAAAAAAATAAATTTTAAAAATAATTTTTCTATTTTAAAATATAATACTTTCAACAAATATTTTAAAATAATTCCTATCTTTTAAAACTACTTGCTAAAGTATTTATGGATGAAATGACATTTCCTTCAAAATCTTCCTGGAGGAAGAGTGGGTGGGAATATAGATGAAGCAATATTGACTGTAAATTAATAACAACTGAAGCTGGGCAGCTGGTAGATAGTTTATTACACTCAGTTTGAAATTTCCCCTAATGAAAAATAAAATAAAATCACACAGAGAGAAACTCCTAGGTGCTCAGCACTATTACAGTGATAGCTTGCCGTCACCTTCATCGAAAGAGGAAGGTTGGGTGGAAATTCCCTCTGATTTTTGATTTTTTTGTTGTTGTTGTTTTTGGACCATGCTCATGGCATTTGGAAGTTCTTGGGCTAGGGCTTGAACCTGCGCCACAGCAGTGATAGCAACAAATCCTTAATCATTAGGCCATCAGGGAACTCCCTCCAATTATTTTGATTCATCAAATAGGTAAGACACTGACCTGGCTCAGAAATAGAAAAGTGTAAGAAGTTAGACGGTGAGGCATCTCCCTGTCACCAGGTCCCTTTTGGGTTTCTCTTGTTACAACTTTCCTTTCCTCCCTCCACTCAGAGGCTAACATTATTATAAGTTTCTTGTGCATCTTTTCAAAACTATACTTAACTCTCCCCCTTCCCCTCCACTTCTTCTCCCTCCAGTCCTGACAATTCGTTTTGGAGGTCTTTCCTAAGAACTTAGAAAGCATCGTTATTTCTCATTAAACTGTTAAACCACGTTCCAGAGTATAGACTCTCTACTAGTTCCCTACTGGTAGACATGTGGGGTTGTTTCCGGTTTCCTGCTTTGCAAACAGTGCTGCAAAAAAAAAAAAAAAAAAGAAAAGAAAAGAAAAGGGAGTTCCCGTAGTGGTTCAGTGGTTAACGAATCTGACTAGGAACCATGAGGTTGTGGGTTTGATCCCTGGCCTTGCTCAGTGAGTTAAGGATCCAGCATTGCTGTGAGCTGTGGTGTAGGTCACAGACGCAGCTTGGATCTGGCGTTGCTGTGGCTGTGGTGTAGGCCGGCCGCTACAGCTCCTAGCCTAGGAACCCCCATATGCATCGGGAACGGCCCTAGAAAAAGGCAAAAAGACAAAAAAAAAAAAATTCACCTTTTACAAATACCATTTTGTGTGTGTTCAAGTTCACTGTAAGCAAAGTTTGCACAGCAGAGCAACCACTGAGTCAAAGAGCACCCTCAGCTGTCTTTATGCTACCAGCTGTTAAACTGTCCTTCATAAAGGTCAGACTTTCACTTACTCTTATTTACTTTGCCACCGACAATATATGAATTAAAAAATAAAACCCGGACTAAGTTACGATCATCTGCTTCCTTCCCTTTAGTGCTAAGTCTTTCCTTCAACACAAATGTTTATTTTCCTACCAAATGTCATTTCAAGTGAGAGGGACCAAGCCAGACGGGAAGAATTTACTTTAGCGAAGTAATCACAATTGTCCATACTTACTGTTTAATCTATGTTTTAAGTCCTTACAGAAAAAAAATAAACTAACATTTACTGAGCATCCCTAAGGGCCAAGCGAGCCCTTTCCATGGATCTACACACTTAGTCCTTAAGCAGCTTTTTTTTTTTTTTTTTGGCCACACTCTTGGCACTCAGATATTCCTGGGCCAGGGATCAAACCCACATCACGTCAGTGATAACACAGATCCTCAACCCATTAAGCCAACTGACAACCCCACGAGGCCAAAGGCATCACCAGCCTCAGTTCAGATGAGGAGAGAGGCCCAGACTGAGGGATGTTCGGGGGTCACAAAGCTTGGGAGTGACAGCTGACGTCAAGGGCCTTCCATTTCTCCCTCCACTGCCTGTCTGCACACCAGCTCTGGGGGTTAGAAAACTTACAAATTCAGATCCCAGGCCACTTCCCAACATTCAGTTCCCTCACAGTAACATGTCAGTCTGGTGTTCTGTTTTTAAACACTGGCTTATCTTGCATGCTGGGGAATAAATTACACACAAAAGCATTTTCTTATTAAAGGAAAATATCTACTGTATTGGTGAAAAGAATTCCAAATCTGGGCTCATAACCAGTCGGATTTGAGCTAAGTGTGGAGCCCTCAAATATTTATAAATGGAAAACATTTCACATAAAAAAAAAGAGCACAGCAGTTCATACATTCTATGTCTTACGGCAAAAAAAACCCCAAAAAACAACAGCAAAAAAACCAACTTGGTGCTGAGAGGACTCTTGCCACATAGCCAACCAGTTTCTAAAAACTGAACTGAAAAATTAAGTTTTCAATTCAAGTCATTCAACTCTCCTTCCCACCTCATCCCCACACATCATCCCCCTCAAATACATCTTCAGCCTCCATTGAAACTGATGCTATTCAGGAAAACACAATCAAAAACTAGCAAGCACGCACTTTTATGTTCAGCTTTTGTTTCATATTCAGGAAGCATGTAGCTCACAGATGAGCTCATTGAGTCTTTATAAGGCTCTGCACATCTAGCCACAAACCTTCTAACAATAAAGGTCACATTCTTGTCATGACTTATGTCAACTGGCTTCTAAGCTGCTCTGAAAAGTCACCCATCTGTCAAGGCTTGAGACCCAATCTGTAAACACTGGGCATCTGGAAAAGTCTGACTTAATCTCAGAGGCATTTTTTAAAAAAAGACAATGGCCAAAACCTCATCAAATCTGCTTATCCAGCGGATGGACCCTCACAAGTAAAAAAGGTGGAATTACAGAAAGTGACTGAGTAAAATTTTAGATTTCAGCAGTTTCCTTTTGGAACTTTTCAGAGGATATCTAGTTATTGCAAAGAATGTCAAGAGTTTCTCAAAAGAGAGCTAATTCATTTAATAAAAAAAGGGGGAGACAGAGTTCTCTCGTGGCACAGCAGGTTAAGGATCTGGCCTTGCCACTGCAGCAGCTTGGCTCACTGCTGTGGTGTGGTTTGATTGCTGGCCCAGGAACTTCCATATGCCAAGGGTGTAGCCAAAAAATAAAAAATAAATTATAAAAAGCAGAGGAATTTGGGCTTCTTTTTCTTTCTGGACATGCTTGCAGTATTCAGAAATTTCCAGGCCAGGGATCAAACCCATGCCACAGCAGTGACCCAAGCCACAGCAGTAACAACGCCAGATCCTTAACCCACCAGGGAACTCCTGGTTTTCTTAAAAGGAATAAGGTATAAGTTGTCAACTACAGATAACTCAGGAATTAGTGCCTAACACCATAAGCCACCAAAAAATATGCCACCTGTTCCCTAAGTCACATTTTTCAAAGTATGTTCTCAGGGATAGTCCATGAAAACAGGGTCAATGTCAAATTCATCTGGGAAAGGACAGACTTAATATGCTACTCTCAAAAATGTAGTGTATTAAAGCCTCCAAAGGGCCTCACAGTAATAAATCGACCTTGTCTAACCTGCCCTTTTCCAAAGTTACTCAGCCAGGAACCCCCTTGTACTTCAAAGGTGACATCCCAGGGACCCCACTGCGGGGAGCCACCTACCCAGTAACACCTTTATTCTAGCACCTTCTTCCCCCTGCCTTCTAGCTTATGGTCAGTGTCCACATCTCTTCTTCCCTAAACTGTAAAGTTTTGAAAACAGGGTGTTGGCTTAGCTTTGTTTACCTACCAAATGGATAACAAAAGGCTCACTGCAAGGCTCCAAAGTCAGCAAGTGGGGACAGAGAAATGGGTCAGATGTGGTACAATTCAGCACTTACTGAACCGTTAAGCTCTGATCACTAGAACACACCATTCAAAATCTGTGTAAGAGGCTTCAATCGGCAATGCCTCAATCAGACCAGCAAGGCCCATTCTAGAAAATTCTCCATCTTTACTGAAAATGGAAAGAAAAAAACCAGACACAGATATTAAGAAAAAATTTTAATCTTACTCTCCATACCCACACTCTCCCTAAGCAGGACTTGCCTTCAAGTCAGGTGTTTCCTAAATGGTTTGTGCAGAGGTTCAGAGGCACAGCTAGCACCTAGTCAAAGTCTGCACCCAGAGCTGATGACAAACGGATAATTCTGGCAGTGAAATTCTCAGGTTCCCAGGAGGAAACACACACACACACACACACTTGCAGTGCTGCACTCAGCAGTGTGATTTCTCCCTTGTGTTGCAGGAAAATACAACTGGCCAAAAACAGTGAAGGGCTTTTAAGTCTCACCTATTTGCTTGTTTCTTCCTCCAGGGCACTTCACAGGCAAGGACAAGACTCCCTATTAAGATGTAATTTACTAGAGTCCCCCTGGTGACTCAGCAGATTTAGTATCTGGCATTGTCATCTCTGTGGCTTGGGTTACCGCTGTGATATGAGTTCAATCCCTGGCCCAGGAACTTTGGCATGCCGCACGTGCAGCCAAAAGGGAAAAAAAAAAAAAAAAAAAAAAAAAAAAAGGTTGTAATTCACTGAAATGAGAGATTCCTAAAGCATGTCAGACAGGGGATCTGCAGCTCAGGGATACTTTTTATTAAAGCTAAACCACAGCTGGACTCTGAATCCAAGCTGCAGCCTCAGAGTACGGCAAGATGCCTCTGTTCCATACCACCCACAATGGAGCTCTGATGGGCCTTCCTTCAGCGAGGCCGCCTCCCAAACCCTCCCCTGCAGAAGGGTACCAGTGTGGCTTCTTCAAAGCCAGAGTAGCTTTGGAATATTTGAGTTATTGAGGATAAAAACCCACAAAATTTAGAAAATCATCCATAACGCCACTGCTCCTTTTCCACGTGCAATTTATATGGCAAACATTAGAGGGTGAATTTCCTCCTCTGCTTTTGTTTAGTCCTATCTTGCGATGTCTTTCGTTTGCTTCCTTCTTCCTAAAGACTGAGCCAGCAAAACAGACAGGACATGAGAATCCTAAAATATCCTGCAGGAAGCAGGCCAACCAAGCATGGCCAAGGGTGGCTACACACAGTCACCAGATGCAACAAACTCTTCCATCACCAGTGCAAGGAGGGACACAGTATCCAGGCACCACTGTTCAAGGCTCGCAGTCGCTGACTGGACTTGGGAAATCACGAAGCCCAGAGAACACAGACAAGGCTAGCACAGGATCTGAGCATCCACTGGCCTTCCTGAGAGACCGAAGGCTTGGCTAGAATTGAGAAATCACTGAAAACACTGCTGGGCTCTCAGTGAGCAAAAATGAGATACATCAAGACGTCCCAAGTTTGGAACATTTTGTGGGCACAGGAGTCCAGCATGAGGGCAAATGAAGAAATTGGTTTTATGCGTGGGGAAGAATAAATTAGGACGCTAGGATTAACATATACTTTACTATATACAAAATAGATAATTAACAAGGACCTACTGTATAGCACAGAAAAATCTCAATAGTCTGTAATAACATATATGGAAAAGAAGAATGTATACATGCATATGGATAACTCATCCATTTACTGTACACATGAAACTAATACAACATTGTAAGTCAACTATACTCCAACACAATTTTTTTTTCTTTCTTTCTTTTTTTTTTTTTTTTTTTGTCTTTTGGCCTTTTCTAGGGCTGCTCCCACAGCATACGGAGGTTCCCAGGCTAGGGGTTGGATTGGAACTGTAGACACCGGCCTACACCACAGCCACAGCAACGCGGGATACTAGCCTCATCTGCGACCTACACCACAGCTTACAGCAACGCCAGATCCTTAACCCACTGAGCAAGGCCAGGGATCGAACCCTCAACCTCATGGTTGCTAGTTAGATTCGTTAACCACTGAGCCATGATGGGAACTCCACTCCGATACAATTTTAAAAAATAAAATAGGAAGAGGTGTCTCTAATTGCTGGGGCTGCCAGGACCCCAAATTGTGAAACAGATTTGAACCTTAGACTCCAAGAGGTGTTACCCCATTACTTTCATTAAAGGTGACACCGTGGGATCTGGCAGATAATATATGAAAATATTCACTAGAGTGAGTGAAAATTCACTCAGCTTGGAGTTCCCATCGTGGCTCAGTGGAAATGAATCTGACTAGCATCCATGAGGACACAGGTTTGATCCCTGGCCTTGCTCAGTGGGTTAAGGATCCAGCATTGCTGTGAGCTGTGGTGTAGGTTGAAGATGTGGCTCGGATCCCAAGTTGCTATGGCTGTGGTATAGGCCGGCACTATACCTCTGATTCAACTCCTAGCCTGGGAAGCTCCATATGCTACGGATGCAGCCCTTAAAAAAAAAGAAAGAAAGTTCACTCAGCTCAACTGTTTCTATCAACCCATATTCAAATCTAACAGCAGGTTTCAGAAAAGATTCTTATATAAAGATACACACACACATATATAACTGAATCATTCTGCTGTACACTTGGAACTACCCCAACCCTGTAAATCAACTATACCTCAATTTAAAAAAATCTAATAGCAGGTTACACTTACTTTGAGCACTTACTACATTATATGCCTGGCAGTGTTCTAACGATTTATATGCATCCTTGTTTAATCATCACCATGACTCTGAAGGAGGTACCCTGATTAGCATCAATCTGTAGATGGGGACGCCGAAGCACAGAGAGGCAAAGTAACAGTGAGGTCACGAACAAAGTCAGAGCCCCACCTCCCTGTGTCCTACATCAGGGCCATTTCCACTATTCCACCCAGTACTCCAAGGCTCCGGAGAAGGGCCTGGTGGTGGCGATGCCAAGGTATGTGCTAAGGAGCCTTTCTGCAAATTGTTTTCTTTCGAGTGTATATATATATATATCCAAAGATAGAGATAAAGAGTTTATACATTTGTTTTTCCCTGTAGAGAAAACCCCCTCCCCTTGTCTATGTCTACATTCTCACCTTGGACTTCAGCTCCTTTACAAGCTGCACATCCACACACGCAGGTGTCCTCGACATTGCCCCAAGGGACTCCTCTTCTCCCCAGGGTCTGTTGTTCTCACATTCCCCAACAATTTGTGCCAGCACCATATCCCCACCTGCCCAGACAAACCAAGATATCCTGGCCTCCTGCTCCTCCCTCGCCTTCCCCATCCAATCAGCTCCCAGGCCAGGTCAACTCTTCCTCTTCTCTCCATTTCTACTGCCTCGCCTCAGGGCCTTATCACTTCTCTGCTGGCCCAAACCAGGTGCTTCCAAAGAGGCTAATGATTAAGGATCTGTCTCTTCCAATTGTCATACTACTGTCTAGAGAATCCCTCTAAAACAAGAACCTACATGCAAAAGCTCTGCCTACATGCCAAGGATGCCCATTGCCCTCAGCACCAAGTCCCAGCCTCAGTTCTTTGCCTTACCTCCTGATGCAGACCTTATCTCCTTATTCCAGATTGAGCTACCCATCTACCCCATGCTGCCTCCCTCTTCCATGTCTGTGCTCAGGAAGCCAGGAGGCTAATAGGAAGAGAGGTCCAAACTCTAGAGGCAGAGAAATGCAAAACCAATCATGGCGCTAAGGGATCATGTTACACATACTAAACCAGCCTGCAGTAAGGAGTTGGACCATGCTAAGAGTTGGCTGCAGTGCAGGAATTTAGGAACCCTGAGCACTGCCAGTAGGTCTGAGGTTGCAGCCAGCATCTAGAAGAATGTCTGCAGGTAGTCAAACTAAGCCTAACTCAGCAATCTGATTCCTGGGAATACATCCCCCATATTCTCACACAGGCCGAGAAGGTGATATATACTTGGATGGTTATCACAGCATCCAGGGTTGGAAGCAACTCGGACCGCTATCGTCAGGGAGACCAAACAGGTCAAGGTGATGGGTGCCCCCTCTGGCTGACTAATTGCATCAATGGCTCCAACTAACCTCCCTATTACCACACCCATTACACTGTGACTTTTCAGCTCCTTCCTTTAAGGGGTAGAGTCTATTTCCCCACACTCTGAATATGGTTGAACTTGGGACTGGTTTTAGCCAACAGAACATGGTGGGAACGGCTGTGTGCAAGTTCCAAGTCTAGGCCTGGGGCATGCCCCTCTGTCGGACTTCTGCCCTGCCTCTATGTGACCAAGCTTGGGCTAGCCTGATGGGGGAGGCCACAATGGACCAAAGCCCTCTTCAACTATCCAGCCCCCACCGGCCCCACAGATGGATGAGTGGTGCCAGATGAGACAAGCAGAGCCAGAATGGCCAAACCACTCAACAAATCACACAGGCTCATAAATACTGAGTGACTATTGTTTCAAGTCACTAAGTTGGGGGTGGTTTGTTGCCAGGCCTAATTGATACACACACCAAGGAGTACTCTGCGGCAATTACAAGCAACTAAACAGATGCGTGCAAAGCAAAATGAATTGTTTCTTGGGTTTTTTTGTCTTTTTAGGGCTGCACCCACCCCTATGGGGGTTCCTAGGCTAGGGGTCTAATCTGAGCCGCCAGTCTACTCCAGGGCCACAGCAACTTGGGATCCCAGCCATGTCTGTGGTCTACATCATAGCTCATGGCATCACCAGATCCTTAACCCACTGAGTGAGGCCAGGGATTGAACCTGTGTGCTCACAGATGCCAGTCAGGTTCGTTAATTGCTGAGCCACAACTCAAAAATGAATTTTTTTTTTTTTTTTTTGTCTTTTCTTGAGCTGCTCCCATGGCATATGGAGGTTCCCAGGCTAGGAGTCTAATTGGAGCTTCAGCCGCCGGCCTACACCACAGCCACAACAACTCGGGATCCGAGCCGTGTCTGCGACCCACACCACAGCTCACGGCAATGCTGGATCCTTAACCCACTGAACAAGGCCAGGGATCAAACCCACAACCTCATGGTTCCTAGTCGGATTTGTTAACCATTGCGCCACGACGGGAACGCCAAAATGAATTGGTTTTAAAAGCACAGAGCTAACTGGAAAGGAAAATGAATGAGATAGTTGATGCAAAGGCAACTGAGTTAAGATAACCACACAAGTCAACTATACATATTTTATAGGGGAAAATATGCAAAATTAAAGATTGACATTTAAACCCTAAGTGTGGTTGCCAGTGGTGCAGACAGAAAGGATAGTGGGAAAACAATTAGAAGCCTGGCAGGGGTCAGTGATAATGTATGAACAGGTGAGTGATTTTGCCACCCTCCCCTCAACTCATCCTGTAAGCTCCAGCTCAAAGAATGCTCCTGTTCATAGCCTGCTGCACCATCTTCCTTCAACAGTTAAGGTGGCTTGTACAATAAGAAAGTGCATTTACGGGAGTTTTGTGAGGGCCTACTGGTCTGTTTTCCTAAGGAGAGGGTCAGCTTTGAGGGCCATGTCTTAATTGTCTTGCAACACCCAGTGACTCATATACTGCAAACATTTTTTGATAAAAGAACTCTCTTGTCTTGTAAAAAGGAGCTTTTCTACTTTGGTACTACTGACATTTTGGATCTAAAATTCCTCTGCTGTTGGTAGTATGTGTGTATGACAGAGGACAGGGCTGAGGGGTGGTGTCCTGGTTACTCTAGGATGTTTTAGCAGCACCCCTGCCTCTTCCCAGTAGATGTCAACAGCACACTCCCAGTTGTGAGAAGCAAAAATGTCTCCAGAAGTTCCAGCCATGGCGCAGTGAGTTAAGAATCTGACTGCAGTGCCTCAGCAGTGCCTCTGCCTCACTGCAGAGGCGACGGTTTGATCCCCAGCCTGACACAAAGGGTTAAAGTTCTGGCACTGCTGCAGCTGAGGTATAGGTGTAGGTCGCAGCTATGGCTCAGATTCAACCCCTGGTCCTGGAACTTCCATATGCCATGGATGCGGCCATAAAATTAAAAAAAAAATTTTTTTTATCTTTTTAGGGCTGCACCTTCGACATATGGAAGCTCCCAGGCTAGGGGTCGAATCAGAGCTGCAGCTGCTGGCCTATGCCACAGCAACTCGGAATCTGAGCTGTGTCTGCAACCTACGCCACAGCTCATGGCAATGCCAGATTCTTAACCTGCTGAGCGAGGCCAGGGATCGAATCTAAGCCCTCATAGATACTAGTTTGGTTCATTACCGCTGAGCCACAATGGGAACTTAAAAAAAAATTTTTTTTAACGTCTTCAGAATATTATTCAACCACTTTTAGAATGAAATCATTCCACTTGCAGCAACATGGATGGACTGAGCAATTATCACACTAAGTGAAGTCAGAAAGAGGCAAATACTATATGACCTCACTTCTATGTGGAACCTAAAATATGACAAAAATGAACTTATCTGTGAAACAAAAACAGGTATATATATACACATACACATATATTCTGAATATATTTTATATATATATATATATATATACACACACACACACACGCACAAATTCATTTTCAGATTCTCTTCCCTTACAGGTTATTACAAAACAATGAGTACAGTTCCCTGTGCTATATAGTAGGTCTTTGTTGGTTATCAATTTTACAAACCTCTCATTTACCAAGTTCAAATCTCTTCAGGTCAGGTGTAGATGCTGCTGCCTTTTCTCCATCACAATGCAGAGGCTGTTTATGTAGCCGGGGCTGCTGAAGTGGGACGTCCCTGTTCTGTTCTGTTTACTCAATGTGAAAACCAACGTGTAACCAAGCTAACAGAATTCTGCCTCATTTGTCTTGTGTGTGCCACCAGGGCAAACACCAGGCATTTCAATAACCTCACCCAGACCCTCAGTAATCACTGCAGGCTACTGATTCCCACACAAATATTTGTTTTGGAGGTCTCTCTCTACGGGGGACAAGGAGCTAAACTAAGCTTCTTTTGTTTGCAGAGATGGAGTGTAACAATCTGGAAAAGACAGAGCACTCCCATCATTCATTTCTGGCAGCTATACAAATAAAGGCACAACGGGGATGGTTCTCCCAAGGTCCGACTGGACACCCTTCCTTCTACTTCTTTTTCCCTCTGCTGCCTCCAACAACACATCAAATGTAATTAAGAAGAATATCCGTGGCTGATAGCCTACTGGGGAAAAGTACATTCACGTGGTCTCAAAATAGGTCCCTATAGACTTGTTACAAGCGAAGGGGGCCCTGTTTTACAAATTTGGCAGATACCCCTGTAACAAAGTGACCACACTTAGCAAAGCTGCTCTGGGAACACTAGTTACCAAGAGCCTCCCGATGTGATCTGATCAGAAACATAGAACCACCTACATGGCATTCTTGCTGAACCTCATCATGAGGAAACAGGCAAGCCAGGCTATGGAACATTCCAGAAGAAAACGGCCTGAACTCCTAAAATGTCAGTGTCCTAAAACAGGAAAAGACTGAGCATATTCCTAGTCTAAAGGTGACTAAAGAGACATGGAAACCAACCAAATGCAATTTGTTGATCCTGACCAATCGCTGAACAGAAGGTGGAAAGAAAGGACATCATTGGGATCTATCAGGACATAAAAGGAAATTTTTTAAGGGGAGGGATAATTTAAGAGGATAGGATTAACATACACATACTACTAGACAGAGAACAGATAACTAACAAGGACCTACTGTACAGCACAGAGAACTCTACTCAATATTTTGTAATAACCTACATGCGGAAAAAGAATGGATATAGGTACATGTACAACTAATTCAATTTGCTGTGCACCTGAAACTAACACAACACTGTAAGTCAAAAAATTAAATTATCCATATATCTTATTCAAAAAATATTTGCAAATCGAATCCAACAATATATAAAAAGAACAATCAATCAAGACTGATTGATTGTTCAGTCTTGGGGAAAAAAGGACACTGGGAATGTGACTATGAGCTGAATTAGCTATATAGTACTGAATTGATGCTAAATTTCCTCAGTGTAACAAAGGGATTGCAATTACATATGAGTATCTTTGGGCGTTCCCTTGTGTTACAATGACTAAGGATCTGGTGTCTGGTTGCTGCTATGGTGTAGGTTTGATACCTGGCCTGGAAACTTTCAAATGCCACAGATGTGGCAAAAACAAACAAACAAACAAAAAACAAACCAAAAAAAGTATTTTTGATCCTGGGAGGTACATATTAAAGTATTTAGGGAATTCCTATCTTCAATGTCATAGTGATTGAACAAAAATAAAGTACACACCCATCCACAGGGAGATACAGTCAGTGTGGCAAAATGTTAATTGGAAAACTGAAATGCAATCTACAAAATTTACACGGGTCTGAATTACTTTTTCAGTTTTCTTACAGATCTGAAATTTTTCAAAATTACAGTTGGGGGGGTGGAGAGAAAGCTAAGTATAGATCTGTTGCTATCAACATGTAATCAAGCCAGAATGCTTCAGAAATGTACCACACAGCAGGAAAAAAAGGCATGAAGAATCAAGTATTATTTTCTGCCTCAAACCTGTTAATAAGTAAACAGAGTTACTCCAAGTGTTTGCAAGCACAAATTATTTTTTTTTTTTAAATCCCTAAATCCAATCATGTTTTGACTCTGTCACATTAAGGATGAGCTGAAATCAGAAGTTTTGTGAGTTCCTGCCTTATAGTCCAGGGCCTGTTTCCCTATAGCTGCTCCCTATTGCCAGAGAAGGAGAGAAGCACCCTGGATCCTTTCAGGATTCTTGGTCTTTTAGGAGTGACCCAAATTGAGTGAGGGAAGAAGGGTGAGGATACATCCCCCCCCCCAATCCCTGCAGGATTAATTTATTCAAAAAGGAGAACAGAAACATATTCAACATGCAAAAGTCTTGTGAAGAAAAAGAAGGAAAATTACAGAATATGCCAAAGGCCAAGGAAGACTGCCCTTTGGAAGATGTACCATGGGAGGCAGAAAGAAATCCTCAACCTTCTGAAGAAGATGTAAGCCAGGAAGCTGAAGGAAACCTTGGCGCAGGGCTGACTCAGCCTAGCCAGGGATATAAAGAGGACACTCGGGTTAGGCTTTTGGACCCTGAAGAAATGATAAGAGGAGTGGATGAGTTGGAATGGCTTAGGGAAGAGGTAAGAAGAGTAAGAAACAAGTTTGTGAAGATGCATTGGAAGCAAGACATTCACACAGACGCTCTTATCCTGTGTGCTTTAGGCCTTGAAATTTTTTTTTTTTTTGGTTCGATATTAAAATCTGGGCCCTGCTGTTAGAAAAAAAAAAAATTGTGAGTTCCCTAGTGGCTCCATGGGTTAAGGATCCAGTGTTGTCACTGTAGTGGCTCAAGACGCTTCTGTGGTGCAGGTTTGACCCCTGGCCTGAGAACTTCCGCATGCCACGGGGCAGCCAAAAATTTTTTTTGTTGTTGTTGTTGCTATTTCTTGGGCCGCTCCCGAAGCATATGGAGGTTCCCAGGCTAGGGGTCGAAGCGGAGCTGCAGCCACCGCCCTACGCCAGAGCCACAGCAACGCGGGATCCAAGCCGCGTCTGCAACCTACACCACAGCTCACGGCAACGCCGGATCGTTAACCCACTGAGCAAGGCCAGGGACCGAACCCGCAACCTCATGGTTCCTAGTCGGATTCGTTAACCACTGCGCCACGACGGGAACTCCCAAAAAAATTTTTTGATGCAACAGAGTTCTCAAAAATCCTATAACTATCTCATGGATATAATAATGGGCAAGAAGACTTAGATATGTATTAAATGAATCTCAAGCAAAGATTAATCTTTGTACCATGTTAACACAACTGCTCTCAGGAGAATACAGAAAAATCTTTCCAGGAAAGACCTCCACTTCCCAGCAAGCAGTGACTATCGGCCACCTAGAATAAGACAACTAAGATTTTTCTTTTAAAAACCTTACTTATTTACAACTTAAAGTTATTTACTTTGGATTCTGGACCTGCGCAATCTGGACATTCAGTTGAGAGTTCACATAATAGTAAATTGTGTAAAAGAACAATTTGCTGAAAAAAGGGGAAAGCTGCACAGTTGGGCACGTGGTTGTTTGTAAGTGTTGGGGCAGAAAGAGAGGTAATTAATTAGTTTAATAGGGCCTCTTGGGGAGTTCCCTGGTGGCCTGACAGTTAAGGATCCCACATTGTCTCTGCGATGGCTTGCATCATTGCTGTGGGTGGCAAGGGTTTGATCTCCAGCCTGGAAACTTCTGTATGCCGCGGGCTCAGCCTAATAATAATAATAATAATAATAATAATAACAACAATAAGGCCACTTAGATAATAAAACTTGAAAACAGGTCCTTCTTCAAAGACAAGTTTCTACACCAAATGCCCTGGTTCCTTTGTTCAAATTTAGCAAGTCCATCTCTTTATGTCTAAGATCTCAAAAGACATTGAAGTTACAAGCAAAACTTGATGTATGTGCACGTACACGCCTATGAGGTGAGGAACTTTAGACTGATTTCCTTAGTTCTCAACAGACCCCTGACTGCCTCAAAACAGTAAGAGCCAATGCCTTCTGAGATCTGCTATAATCTCTGGGCTTGGGAACTTCAGGCATCCACAAGTGTACTTTTACATTCAGAAGGGCCTCTGATTCCTTATCTTCTGTTTCCAGCTCTCTCACCAATGTCCTGGCTTGCCTTTTGGAAGCTTTGTTTCATCTTTTCCTCCCTTAGCCCAGGAAATCTTTGCTCTCAGACTTAAAAACTAACCAAAAGGAGAAGTGGTCCTAAGGTAACAGAAAGATCCTGTCAAAGGCACTTGGCACCATCAACTGAACAGCAAACCAAAGCACACGATTCCATTTTGTACTTTTCCACCGCTATTTGTTCCAAGTGGAGAATTAACTTGAAAGTAGTTATTTTTATCTTTTATATGTTATTTTATTATACAGGATGATTTCTCCTTTATATAAGAAGTCAAACCTGGAAGTCTAGATTCTGAATATAGACCTTGCTACTCTTTTTAATGATTTTTTATTTTATTTTTTTATTTTATTTTATTTTTTTTTAATTTTTTTTTTTTTGTCTTTTTGCTATTTCTTGGGCCGCTCCCGCGGCATATGGAGGTTCCCAGGCTAGGGGTTGAATCGGAACTGTAGCCACCGGCCTACGCCAGAGCCACAGCAACGCGAGATCCGAGCCGCATCTGCAACCTACACCACAGCTCACGGCAACGCCAGATCCTTAACCCACTGAGCAAGGGCAGGGATCAAACTCACGCCCTCATGGTTCCTAGTCGGATTCGTTAACCACTGCGCCACGACAGGAACTCCTCTTTTTAATGATTTTTTAAATTGAAATATAGCTTACAATGTTGTGTTACTTTCAAGCATATAGCAAAGTGATGCAGGTATACATATATATATATATTCTTTTTCAGATTCTTTTCCATGATAGGATATAAGAAGATACTGAATACAGCTCCCTGTGTCCTTGTTGTTTAACATGCTATGTTATTCTTATTTAGGGAAAAAAAAATTAGGAATTAGTGACCACTCTTAATTCCACCAAAAGGAATATGAGTATATTTCCGTAATAAAATTTTCAGCACCAGAAGGAATATTAATGGCTACAGAGTACCAGCTTTTCATTTTACAAATAAAAGTACCCTGACTTATCCAATGTCACAGAGATAGCTGGTCATGAACGCAAAACTTGGAAACTCTTAAGCCAGTTCAATTTTCTCTGGAACACCACTTCTCTACATTAATGACTTCTGAAAAAAAATTTTTTTCTTCCTTAGTTTTTTTTTTTTTTTTTTGTCTTTTGTCTTTTTGTTGTTGTTGTTGCTATTTCTTGGGCCACTCCTGCGGCATATGGAGGTTCCCAGGCTAGGGGTCGAATCGGAGCTGTAGCCACTGGCCTACGCCAGAGCCACAGCAACGCAGGATCCAAGCCGAGTCTGCAACCTACACCACAGCTCACGGCAACGCCGGATCGTTAACCCACTGAGCAAGGGCAGGGACCGAACCCGCAACCTTATGGTTCCTAGTTGGATTCGTTAACCACTGCGCCACGACGGAAACTCCATCTTCCTTAGTTTTTATACTATTAATAGCAAGAACTGCTGGCTGGAACCAAAAATTTGGAACCACAATTTCTTGGAAAATTGTGTGAGCTGATAAGCAACTCTCGGTACAAAGTCATCACCGCACCTGGAGAAGCAATGCCACAGCTCCCCTGGGTCCAAGTGGGCACAAGGGGCCCCCACCCCAGATGTGTCTCCTCGCTGACCCTCTTCCCCGACCTTCACTGTCCCTTCACCATTTTCTCCATTCAACTGGCAGGTGGGAAAAAGAGGTGTGAACCTTTTGTTCTGATATGGAATCATCTGTGGAAATACCATGTTCTTAAACAGAAATTTATATTTGGCTATTGAAAATGTCCCAAGTTGCTTTTTATCCCTGTGGCTGTGAAACTACACTTTTTTCTTTTTTTTTTTTCCAGCCATATCTTTGGCATGTGGAGGTTCCCAGGCTAGGGGTTGAATTGGAGCTGCAGCCACCGGCCTACACCACAGCTACAGCAATGCAGGATCTGAGCTGCATCTGCACCGCAGCTTTCAGCAATGCCAGATCCTTCACCCACTGAGCAAGGCCAGGGATCAAACCCGTGTGCTCACAGACAATATGTCAGGTTCTTAACCCGCTATGCCACAATGGCAACTCCTCAAAGTATACTTTTTAAAAAGTTAAACCCTCAACTCTCATATAAATATACTGGAGCACATGCGAAAGCCTTTATCACATTGATGAAGGAATCAGCAGGATGACAAAGCTGGCTCAAATGAGGGCACCCAAGTGGAGGGAAAAAACCTGTGGAGAAGATAAATGCTGGAATTGATTAGAAACTCCAATACCAAACTAGTTAATGTACTACAGGGCATAAAGATTTACCCTTTAGTCCTTTTCTACCTGGGAGAAATCATGTTTTAATTGGACAAAAATCATTTGCAACTTATTAATATCAGCCTGCTTTCATAGGCCCTATGAATGATACGTTATTTTTTATATTTTCAAATGGTTGAAAAGAATCAAAAGAAAAGTATTTTATGACACCTGAACATTATATGAAATTCAAATGTCAATGCCCAAAAGTAAAGTTTTATTGGAACACAGTTGAATGATTTTTTTTTTTTTTTGGTCTTTTTGTCTTTTTAGGGCATGTGGAGGCTTCCAGGCAACTAGGGGTCCAATCAGAGCTGTAGCCACTGGCCTATGCCACAGCCACAGCAATGCCAGATCTGAGCCACATCTGCGACCTATACCACAGCTCACAGCAACGCCAGATTCCCAATCCACTGAGCAAGGCCAGGGACTGAACCCACATCCTCATGGATGCCAGTCAGGTTCTCTAACCACTCCAGTTGAATGCATTTGTTCATGTGTTGTTTACAGCTGCGTTCACAATACAACAGAGTTTAGTAATTACCATAGAGACCAGAGAGCCTGCAAAGGCTAAAATATTTACTAGAATATTGGATGATCTTTGGTAGGCTTGCTAGACAACGTTTCAGCAGCATACTGAAAAGGCACCTAGTAATCACTTTTTGCCTTATTTTTTTTTTTTTTTTTTTTTTTTTTTTTGGTCTTTTTGTCTTTGTTGTTGTTGTTGCTATTTCTTGGGCCGCTCCCGCGCCATATGGAGGTTCCCAGGCCAGGGGTTGAATCGGAGGTATAGCCATCGGCCTACGCCAGAGCCACAGCAATGCGGGATCCGAGCCGCGTCTGCAACCTACACCACAGCTCACGGCAACGCCGGATTGTTAACCCACTGAGCAAGGGCAGGGACCGAACCTGCAACCTCATGGTTCCTAGTCAGATTCGTTAACCACTGCACCACGACGGGAACTCCTGCCTTATTTTTAAGATTTGGATAAGTTTCCTTTAAGATTGTCTGCCTTTCAACCAGTTTATGAGGTTTCTCCCCTTGAGTCAATGACTCCTATAGTAGAAAAACCTATCCCTAGTCTAAGAACAGCCAAGCTATGTAGAATCCTGGCATTCCTATGGTTCAACCAAAGTACTCCAACTTGTTTACAAAATTCAGGGTAACCTAAGCCAGTATTTTCATTGATTTAAACCAATGCTCCCTTTGGAAATCTTCTCCAAAAAAGAGTAGAAAGAAGAGACACTTACCTTTGGAAATGGTGCCCTGACACTCTCTGACCCCATACTCTATGTCGAGGACCAAGGACTATTCTCCACGTAAATACCCCAGACTCTCTGAGTGAACCCAAGATGGCCAGGTGATGAGGGGCTGGCTGACAGGGAAGAGCAAATGTGACATAAAAATCAGGATTGTTCTCATTTTATAAGCAGAAGCTGATATAAGGAAAGTTCCCAGCTAGGGTTTCCCTAGAAACAGACCAAGATTTCTGGGGGGAAAAAATTAAGAGAAGGAAAGATTTCAAAAGGCAAAAAGTCACGTGTCTAGTGCATGTCTCATAGTCTAGATCTTCCAATAGTCAAAGTTTTTAGTTCGAAGATGATCGAGATTTTTTGTGGGGATTCTATGAACAAGGAGCACTGCCAATGACCAAGACCATGCTGGAGAACATAAACCAGACCTCTTTACCTTCACCCTGGGCTTCCTCAGCATCTTTGACTTTTACAATGTTATTCTTATCCAGGACTCCTTCATAAATACACACTTCAAGTGTATAAATTAGTACCCGAACCATTCCCCCTAAATTCTTCCCACACACAGATCTTATTTTCCTACACACAGGCCTTAATTTTAAACCATCAAAGCCCCCCGAGTTTCAAGAACCTTTTTTTCTCCTTAACTACCACAAGCTGGTAATTAAATGTTCCTCCAGACAAGGCTGGTGAACAATAGAAGAAATTGTTCTTTCACCATCACCATTTTGCACAAGACGCTGAAATGACACTACTGTATTGCAGATGGATACAGCAGCCTGGAGCGTCCACCCTGGGAACAGACAGGGCTGGGTGAGGTCACCCTTTATTCCACAAAGGGAGTCTTAGTCACCAAGGTTGCTTCATAGAAGAGAATGGCCTGGTTAAAAGTTCAAATTCAGACAGTGTCCATTCAAGGTGAGTAAGTGGTATGATCCCCCTTCAAAAGCAGACGGCAACTGAGGGGGAGGGATAAATTAGGAGTCTGGGATTAACAGATACACCCTACAATATATAAAATAGATAACCAACAAGGACCTACTGCATAGCAGAGGGAACTCTACCCAATATCCTATAATACCCTATATGGGAAAAGAATCTGAAAAAGAATGGAAATATGTACATGTATAACTGAATCACTTTGCTGTACACCTGAAACACAACATTGTAAATCAACTACATTCCAATGTAAAATTTTTTAAAAAGAGTAAAAAAAAAGTAGAGAACGATTTTCCTAAAATCACCTAAAATCACTTTTTACACTAGCTCATAATTGGGGGGGGGGTGGTAATCTTTGCCCAGTGGCTGGAACCCAAATCTTCCAGAAAAACAACCATTTTTTGAGAGCAAACACATGGGGGATGAGTTGAAAAGGCACCCTCATGAGGCTATTAAAATAATGAAAACCTGGACAGAAGTTGGGCTGCTCTGCTGCCCTCTACTGGCAGGGTCAAGGATCAACAACACACAAAGCGCCCAAGTGGGCACACACCCCTCTGTTCCTCTGTGGCTGAGTCATGTCCTACTCCTCCTGAGAAAAACCTGGGTGAGAAAAGCAGGGGCTTCAACCCATGGAACCTCAAATCCAGTAGGAACACCTGAAGCAGCACAGCTCATTTTGCAACTACAGAGCCCTCAGAGTGAAGCAACCCTGCAGTCCCAGGAGGTCTTCAAAAAAACGAAAAATAGAACTACCATGTGATCCAGCATTCCCACTCTTCAGCATATATCTGGAGAAAACCGTAGTTCAAAAAGATGCAGGCACCCCAATATTCACTGCAGCCCCATTTAAAATAGCCAAGACATGGAAGCAACCTAAGTGTCCACTGACAGAGGAATGGATATATATATATATATATATATATATATATATATACACACACACAATGGTATATATATACAATGGAATATTACTCAGCCATAAAAAGAATGAAATAATGTCATTTGCAGCAACATGGATGGACCTAGAGATGATTATACTAAGTGAACTAAGTCAGACAAAGACAAACATCATATGATATCACTTATATGTGGAATCTAAAGAAATGATACAAATGAACTTATTTACAAAACAGAAACAGACTCGCAGACTTTGAAAACAAACCGGTGATCACTAAAGGGGGAAGGTTCAGGGAAGGGAAGGATTGGGAGCTTGGGACCAGCACAGGCACACTATGGTATATGGAATGGAGGGTCAATGGGAACTGTATAGCACAGGGAACTCTACCCAATATTCTGTGATAACTTACATGGGAACGGATATGTGCATGTGTATAACTGAATCACTTTGCTGTACAGCAGAAAGCAAAACACTGTAAATCAATTATACTTCAATAGAATTTTAAAAAACCATGCTCCAGGAGAATATGTGATCTTGCTAGTAATAGGCAGTAATCAGGGCCAGAATGAGAACATGTTGCCATCTCAAGGAAGTGGCAATGGGAAACCCGATTCTCACAAAGGGAAACAGGTTCCAACTGAGCAGGGCTGAATAAAAACACATGAGAATATGTATGCACAGCCCATCTTTCCTTCAACTACATCACTGGGCCCCCACTCACTGCAGATACACTGCTGATGAGGGAGACAACCCCGCTCCCAGGGGCTAAAGAGTGAGGGAGAGCCAGACAAGTGAACCAGCAATTCCAGTGTAAGCCTGTGGCCATGTGAAGAGAAGAGTCCTAACCCATTCTAAAGCACCGAGGAGGGGCACTGGACCCAGACCCAGGCAGTGGGGAGATCTCTGATGACTTCCTGAAGGAAATGACACCTGAGAGAAACCAAAAGGATACTGGCCAAGTCAGGTCGGAGGGAAACCCATCCCAGGCAAATGGAACAGTGTGTGTGGAAAAAGCAGGGAGGAGAGAGCACAGGGCTCTCTAGAAGCTGGAGGGCCAGTAGAGCTGGAGCATGGATAGGGTTCAGGGGTATATAACCACCAGGTAACAGACAAGGCTGGGAAGGAAGGCAGCTCCTGGCCACAGGGAGCCTTGTAGGTCACAGGGGTCTGGATGGTACCTGCAGGCCACAAGGACCTGTAGAGGAGCTTTGGGGAGAGGAGGCAGGAGCAGGTCTGGGTTTGGACTTCCTCCATCACTTGAGGCTCCAAGGAGGTTCCTCAAAGAGCAGTCATCATTCCAGGCACCAAGAAATTTAAGGTGTAACAAAGAAAAAAATAATTTTTGAAGCAATTCATAGAAAAGAGGGTACTATATGATTTCAGAGATGATACAAAATTGATATATCTATACTAACTAGCATATATCACTCAGTTGTGGTAATTGTTACTATAACTTAATGCCAGCTACAAAGGTAGGGATTCTATCTCTCTTCTAGGCTACTTCCTTACTTCTTTTTTTTTTTTTTTTTTTTTTTTTTTTCGTCTTTTTGCTATTTCTTGGGCCGCTCCCGCGGCATATGGAGGTTCCCAGGCTAGGGGTCCAGTCGGAGCTGTAGCCCCTGGCCTACGCCAGAGCCACAGCAACGCGGGATCTGAGCTGTGTCTGCAACCTACACCACAGCTCATGGCAACGCCAGATCCTTAACCCACTGAGCAAGGGCAGGGACCGAACCCGCAACCTCATGGTTCCTAGTCGGATTCGTTAACCACTGCGCCACGACGGGAACTCCTACTTCCTTACTTCTGAGGTCAATGCCTGGACCTGAACAGATGCTCAAATCCTTGCTGAATAAATTACTGTTCACTTTACAGAAACAGTTTTCTTTTTCTTTTTCTTTTTTTTTTAAAGAATAGATGCAATACCTTTATTTACTGTTTGCAAGAGCACACGGGAGACAACGAAGAAAACAAATGGAGGAGTCTGCTCTCAGGGAGCTTGTCTGCTGCCACACTTTCTATATAGGTTCTCTTCCTACTCTTTTCTATAGTCTTATGAGGGAGGCATTGCTCCCATTTTGCGGAGTTCCCGTCGTGGCGCAGTGGTTAACGAATCCAACTAGGAACCATGAGGTTGCGGGTTCGGTCCCTGCCCTGGCTCAGTGGGTTAAGGATCTGGTGTTGCCGTGAGCTGTGGTGTAGGTCGCAGACGCGGCTCGGATCCCGTGTTGCTGTGGCTCTGGCATAGGCTGGCGGCTACAGCTCCGATTAGACTCCTAGCCTGGGAAACTCCATATGCCGTGGGAGCGGCCCAAGAAATGGCAAAAAGACAAAAAAAAACAAAAACAAAAACCCAACTAGCATCCATGAAGATGCAGGTTTGATCCCCCGGCCTTGATCAGTGGGTTAACGATCCGGCATTGCCCCAAGCTGCTGCATAGGTCGCAGATGCAGCTCAGATCCTGCATGGCTGTGGTGTAGGCCAGAAGCTGCAGTTCCAATTGGACCCCCAGCCAGGGAACTTCCACATGCCAAAGTGCAGCCCTCAAGAAAAAAAAAGATTCCAAAAAAAAGAAATTTGACCACAGCTTGTAACAGTAAGTGGCAAAACTGGAATTCAAAACCATACCTGTCCAGGAGTTCCCATCGTGGCGCAGTGGTTAATGAATCCGACTAGGAACCATGAGGTTGCAGGTTCGATCCCTGCCCTTGCTCAGTGGGTTAACGATCCGGCGTTGCCGTGAGCTGTGGTGTAGGTTGCAGACGCGGCTTGGATCCTGAGTTGCTGTGGTTCTGGCGTAGGCCGGTGGCTACAGCTCCGATTGGACCCCTAGCCTGGGAATCTCCATGTGCCGCGGGAGCGGCCCAAGAAATGGCAAAAAGCCAAAAAAAAAAAAAAAAAAACCATACCTGTCCAGAAGTTCCCTGGTGGCTTAGCGAGTTAAGGATCCAGCACAGTCACTACAGTGGCCAGGATTGCTGCTGTAGCACAGGATCAATCCCTGGCCCAGGAACTTCCATACATCACAGGCACAGAGAAAAAAAGCAACAACTAGAACTTTCTGACTCTGGACACCCACCTGACTCCAGGCCATGTGACAACTACATGACCTGTGACAGCGCAAAGCAGCTGGAGGACACCAGCAGGAGGAAATAAATGACTTGGGGGTGCGTGGTGCAAAGCTGAATCCGGGAAAGTTTCTCAGTGGAGGTGGCATTTGGAAGCCTCAAAGGATGGTGAAAATTTTGGAAGTGAGGAGGAAGGGCATTCCTGGGGGGAGGGAACAGGGAGAGGAAAGGCCTAAAAGTGGACAAAGTGTAGGACACATGCCAGTCAGGAAAAAGCAGGCAAGGCTGAGTTTCACTGAGCTCCATGTCTGAGATGAGTAGACTTTGAAACAGATGCAGTGCTAGCCTATTAGGAAACACGAGGCATTGCTCACCTATGGAACCGCCAGAATCCAAAGGTTTCATAACACCATTGCTGAGGCAGTGGGGAAACAGGCCTCTCAATCACTGCTGACAGGACTGCCAAAGGGCACAGCCTTCATGGAGGGGAGATGTGGCAACAGCCACCAAAATGAGAGGTATTTACCCTGATCCAGCAACCACACTTCAGGGGATCTACCCCACAGATACCCTGTACAGGGAAGCACGACCATGAATAAACATTCTCACGCACTGAGCACAGCTCACCAGCAGCAGAGTGGAAGCCAGGGCCTGACAAGAGGAGCCTCACTGAATCCACCACAGCGCCTCTACCCAGGAATGCCAAACAGCTGCCCAGGCATGTGGGCCAGGGGTCGCTGGGTTGTCCATACATAGAAAAATGAAAATAGACAAACATATCTCAGGAAAGAGGAGCTGTGTCTAGAGATTGTTACTTTTAAGTTTAAAAGAGGTGGGAAATAAAGATATTCGCTTCTAAAAAAATAAAATTCATACCAAATAATAATCAACAAATTAAATGGAAGGGGAAAAAATTAAAAAGATACTTGCTTCTATCTGCCTAAAGAAGTAGTTCTCAACTTTGAAACAACTTTGCCCCCAGAGGCACTAGATAATACCTGGAGACGTTTCTGATTGTTACAAAGCAAGTGTGAGCTTCTGGCATCTAGTGTGCATGCACGGGATAGTCTCCCCCACCCCAACAAGAACCACCCAGTCCCAGATGTCAACAGCGCTGAGGCTGAGACAACTTGGCCTAAAGAAACAACAGAAGGGGAGCTCCCTGGTAGTCCACCCAGTTAAGGATCCAGTGTTGTCACTGTTATGTCACGGGTTCAATCCCTGGCCCGGGAACTTTTGCATGCCACGTGCATAGGGCCCCTCCCAAAAAAAAAGAAAGAGGAGTTCTTGTCGTGGCTCAGCGGTTGATGAATCCGTCTAGGAACCATGAGGTTGCGGGTTTGATCCCTGACTTCACTCAGTGGGTTAAGGACCCAGAGTTGCTGTGAGCTGTGGTGTGGGTCGCAGACGCGGCTCGGATCCCACGTTGCTGTGGCTGTGGCGTAGGCCAGTGGCTACAGCTCCAATTCGACCCTTAGCCTGGGAACCTCCATATGCCATGGGTGCAGCCATAGAAAGAAAAAAGGAAAAAAAGACAAAAAGACAAAGTTTCCAGATTCATTCACTTCCTGGATCCAGCCATGAGCAGCCCTAGGGAGACCCCCATTCATCCCTGTATGACAGCTTGCCAGAACTGGCACCCTCCCTGTTTCACTTCCAGCTATGTGGCTTTCGATAAGTCACTTAAGTTTTCTCAGTTTCTTCATCTGATTAAGCGAAATGCCTAATGATTTGTCCATAAGTGAGTTAAAACAAATATGCATCTCCACCCAAATTCATTTTTGCCTCTCACCTCCCATTTACCCCGTGGACTGCCAGCAGAGAATCAAAAAGGAGTTCACATTGTGGCTCAGTGGAGACAAATCTGACTAGTATGATGAACATGAGGATACATGTTCAATCCCTGGCCTCGCTCAGTGGGTTAAGGATATGGTGCTGCTGTGAGCTGTGGTGTAGGTCGAAGACGCAGCCTGGATCCTATGTTGCCGTGGCTGTGATGTAGGCTGGTGGCTGCAGCTCCAATTCAACTCCTAGCCTGGGAACCTCCATATGCCTTGAGTGCAGCTCTAAAAAGACAAACAGTAATAATAATAATAAATAAATATTTTTAAGAAGAAAATCAACATCATATTCCAGGCCTCCTTAGCCTTTTCAGAACTTCTCAGTCTTGAATAGCATATGGGGCCTCTTTAAAGTGAAAATAATTCTTACAACAACCCTCAGGGATGGCTAAATCATGTAATGTCAGCATGAACAAGAACTAAATGCACATCTTATACTGATAATTTCTCCACATTGAATAAGCCAAACCAAATTTGCAATTAAATAGAACACAAAACCACAAATCCAATAAACTTCAAATCAACAACACTAGTTATTTTTCAGAAGCAAGATTTTATGAAACTAGACATTCTTTGCAACTCAGATATGGTACTGACAGCAGTACGTCAATTCTTTTGTGTTTACCATGTCATGTCATCTGCTGTATCCCGGGTGACAATACAATTCTCCAGTCACTTAACTCCAGCTGCTGCAAGCCCCTTAACAAACTTTGGCATCACTTGGCCTCACTTGGTTTAACCAGACTCTTATATAGTCAGTCTGCTTGCTCTTTTGTCATAAGCCCTTGATGTATGACTACAGCTCAGTGCCAAACACAATCACAAGTGTCTGCCCTGAAGATGCCTGGCAGCCCTTGGGCATACTTAGACCATCCAAAACTTGTTCAGAAAGTTATACAATTTTTTTTGTACATTTCTGAAAATGCAAACACTGGCTCCAGCCTAAGAAATCCTGCCATATTAGATCAGAACTAAACTCCATATTCTAGCATCAAAGTCCTCTAAATTTGGCCTCAGACTATCCTGTTTCACATACTAACACATTTTAGAAGCAGCTTAAGTTACACATACCTTATATTTACCCACATATGATTGGAATTATAATTATTTTGAATGAATTTATTTGCAAAAGAGTTGACATCTGAGAGTTTCCTGGTGGCCTAGCGGCTAAGGATTCAGCATTGTCGCTGCTGTGATGGAGGTGGTTTGATCCATGGGCCAAAAATTTCAGCATGCCACAGGCATGGCCAAAAAAAAAAAAAAAAAGTTGACATCTATACAATATTGATGCTTCCTATTCATGAATATAGTATAGCTTTCCATTTTTTCAGATCTTTATCTTTTAACATAGTTTCACAGTTTTGCCCTATAAAGATCATACATAGTAAGGTCTTTTGGTTTTTTGGTTTTTTTGCTGCATGTGCCCAGAGCATGGAGAGTTTCTTGTGCCAGGGACTGAACCCTCACCACAGCAGTGACATTACCACATCCTTTAACCACTAGTCCACCAGGGACCTCCCCATATATAGTAAGTTTTAAAAATTCTATTAGTAAACTATTTTTTTTCCCCTTTTTGTGGCCACACATGAGGCACATGGAAGTTCCTGGGCTGAATCAGAGCTGCAGCTACTGGCCTATGCCACAGCCACAACAATGCCAGATCCAAGCCACATCTGTGACCCATGTCAAAGCTTGCGGCAATGCCGGATCCTTAACCCACTGAGCAAGGCCAGGGATTGAACCCAAATCCTTGTGGACACTCTTAACTAATGACAGTTTGATTTCTTTCTAATCCTTATATTTCTTTCTTCCTTTTTTTTTTTTTCCTTTTCCTACTGCACCTGACACATATGGAAGTTCCCAGGCCAGAGACAATATCTGAGCCCCATCTGCAACCTATGCCACAGCTGTGCCAACACCAGATCCTTAACCCATTGTACAGGGCTGGGGATCAAGCTGGCAACACCAGAGACAAGTCAGATCATTAACCCACTGCGCCATAGCAGGAACTCCTATTTCTTATTTCTTTTTGTTGTGCTACATTGGTTCGGGCCCCCAGTATTAATGAGGAATATAAATAATGATAGTGATTTAGAAGAGAATGCTTCTAAAGGTTTTTGGTTTTTTTGTTTTGTTTTTGTTTTTGTCTTTTAGCCATTTCTTGGGCCACTTCCCAAGGCATATGGAGGTTCCCAGGCTAGGGGTCCAATCGGAGCTGTAGCCACCGGCCTACCCCACAGCCACAGCCACAGCAACCCGGGATCCAAGCCGAGTCTGCAACCTACACCACAGCTCATGGCAACGCTGGATCCTTAACCCACTGAGCAAGGCCAGGGATCGAACCTGCAACCTGATGGTTCCTAGTCGGATTCGTTAACCACTGAGCCACGACAGGAACTCCTAAAGTTTCATTATTAAGTACGATGTTTGTTGGAGGTTTCTGGTGGCTGGTCCCACATTCTATGCATCCATTTCAGTCAGATTGACTTTCTGGTTAATATACTATATTGTATACTATTAATATACAATATATATACATATTGGTATCACTGTTGGTATCATTACAGCCTCAGATTATAAGTCACCTGTGCTACCTTCATGAAAACATGAGTACAAAAAATAGGTGGCAGGCACTGTGTTAGGTCCAGAGGAATTTAGCAGTGAGCAAAACAGATAGCCTCTGCTTTTAAGAAGTTTATATTCCCAAGCAAAGAAAGGCAAAGAGCAATATGTAGTTATCAGTTCAGGATAAGTGCTGAAATCACCGCTCAGCACAGAGTAGTGTGGGACTGAAGCCAGCTCTGTTGCTGGTGTCCCTCCTTTAAAAAAAAAAAAATTTCTTTATCTTGAATTATAGACTCATAAAAAGTTGCAAAAATCGTACAGAGAGATCTTCTATACCCATTGTCCAGCTTTTCCCAATAGTGGCATCATTTTTTTTTTTTTAGGTCTGCACCTGAGGCACATGGAAGTTCCCAGGCTAGGGGTTGAACTGGAGTTGCAGCTGAGGCCTATGCCACAGCCACAGAAACACAGGATCCAAGCTGCATATGCGTCCTACACCACAGCCTGTGGCAATGCTGGACCCTTAACCCACTAAGGGAGGCCAGAGATCAATTAAGTAACTTAATAACTCTAATACTTTATTAAAACCAGGACATTGATGCAGGCATGATACACTTAATTGGTCTACAGAAATTACGTGGGTTTCATGCATTTTTGCAAAGACTTTTTCGGTGTATACATTTATGTATAATTCTATACAAGGTCCCTGCTTTTTACTACTATATTAATACAACTTCAAACCCAACCACCTCCCATGTACCCACTGCTGCCCAGGAAGCAGTAACATTGAGGGGCTGTTCTCCACATGCGCTGAGGGTCTAAAGCATCCTTCTTGGGTCAGGTGAGATGAGTGGAAGGTACACACCTGGACTACATCGCTGGGGCCTCTGAAGCACTCCCCCATTCAACTGCCCTGCCTGCAACTTTCCCTCTGCAAGGAAAGGCCTAATGAACCCTCCTGCAGCTGAAGTTTCTCCAGAGTTTCCTTGAGAACAAGATCCAGGACAACATTCAACATCCTTGATATAAGTGTCCACTTGGGAGAACTCTCAACAGAATTGTTTTTTGGGGGGAAAAAAAAATCAACAACTCTCCCTCAAACAATGGACTGGCTTCTTCCTTTCCAGTAAGGAGAACTGTAATACCATTCATTTACTCAATAAAATATTTATGGGGCTCCTCCTGCCTTCCAGGTACCGGAGCACGTAGATGAATAGGCACAGTTCATGGCCTCTCAGCTGGAGGTGGAGACAGACATGAATCGTCTAGAATGTCCACTCAAAGTCCTAGACTCACTTTTTCAATGATGCTATAGAATCAGTTACTTAGATCTTTCAATTCAAAACACACAACCAGCGATGACGAGAGGAAAAAATTAGAGATAAAGCAAAGTGCTGCAACCATGGTGGAGGGGGGTCACCTCCCTGGTAGGGATCATCCTACCTCCACCTCCACACCGGACTCACTCACCTGCATACTCCTGGTCTCCCAGGCTAGAGTTTTTCCCACATTTGTTAAATTTAAGTGTATATTTGTGTGGGGGGTTATATATACACACATAAAACTACCTCAAACCCTTTTCAGAAAGAAGTGGGCTCCAAATCAAACACTCAGTGAATAATTACAAGCAGAGTTTCAGAAAACACACCAAAGGCATCCCGACATATCCAGAGCATCGTCTTCTGGCCATAAGTCAATGGTACTTTGGAGTCGCTCCATGGATTGCCTCCTCAGAGCCTCTCCAACACCCTAGTTCTCAAATCTGGGGGTGTGTGCATGCGTGGGAAAACGCTTTTGGTGTCAAGACCAATTCTGGGAGCCAGAGACGGTAAACATCCTGCTGCGGTTGAAGCCATGGTCAACCCCGAGACTGAAATGCCACATGCCCGCTGAAGGAAGGCATCTCAGAAGCTGCCCTAGGACCGCATCCCACAGATGGGGCTGCAGATGCGGAAGGAGCCAACACCCCGTGTGGGAGGGGTTTCCTCTCTGTGGGTCTAGGACTAATGCAGTGCCCGCTAGCAACTAGAGTATCAGCCATGCAGATGAACTCGAGAGTTGTTGGTTCAACCCCCAAGGACCTTCAAAGGGCCTTTCCCCCTGTTAGAGCCAATTAGCCAAGTTTCGCTTCATGACATGTAGCTGTCACAGATGAAATGATACAACTGTCCCATGGTGGGAAAAGAGAAAAAAACAATACGGTGACAAAAGTGAAAGCTGCCCCTAGATCGCTGTGTCCGAATTTTTCAAAACTTGGGCCAAGGCCCCGTTTGTCATCCTTTCTTTGTGACTGTCCCTCGCCCTAAGGAACCTCTGTCAATATTTTTCCTAACATCCTCCACTCCTCCCCTCATGGAGTTTTTTTCCCTTTAACAAACATGTATTTAGTGCCTGTAATGTCTAAGGAGGTATTTTAAGCCCCAGGGGTACAGCAATGAACAATATACACAGTCCCTATTCTCACATCTCTCTCATTCCAGTGGGAGTATCAGATGAAAAATACATATGTCAGATTGTCAGACAGTGAAAATGTTGTGGAGAAAAATAAGGCAGGTACAAGGAGGCTGAGTGGCTGGAGAGGCTGACCCAGCAGGGGAGTAGGACATGGGGTCTTTTAGGTAGAACAGACTCTACCTCTTACTCCAAATGAGACAGATGGGGAATAATACAACATATCTTGGTAGGATCCCTACAGCTGCTCTGCTGAGAACAGACTGGGGCTGGGGTGGCAGGGAGATGAGTTAAGAGGCAATTATAAAAATAAGACAGGAGAGGATGCTAGTTTGGCTGAAGGTGCCAATACTGGAGGTGGTAAGAATGGATAACATTCTGCATAGTTGGTTTTTTTTTTTTTTTTTGGCTTTTTACCATTTCTTAGGCCGCTCCCGCGGCATATGGAGGTTCCCAGGCTAGGGGTCTAATCGGAGCTGTAGCCACCGGCCTATGCCAGAGCCACAGCAATGCGGAATCCAAGCTGCATCTGCAACCTACAACACAGCTCACAGCAACACCGGATCCTTAACCCACTGCGCAAGGCCAGGGATCAAATCCGCAACCTTATGGTTCCTAGTCGGATTGAGCCACAATGGGAACTCCTGCATAGATTTTTTTTTTAAACTTTTTTCCTAATATAATCAAATCACCACTATCATAACTAAAAAATTAATAGTAATTATTTAATATCCATACTTAGCAATATTCAAATATCCCTGACAATCATAATTTTTTTTACCACTTGTTTGTTTAATCAATATTTAAATAAGGTCCATATATTACAACTGATTGACATTTATCCCTTAAGTCTCTCTTAATCTATAAGGTTTCCTTCCCATTACTACCTTTATCTTTTCTTTAAAATTTGTTTTTTTTTTTTTTAAGAAATTGGGTCATTTGTCCTATAAACACAGTCTAGAGTTTGCATTTTCACGGGTTCTTTTAACATTTCTGCATTTTCACGGGTTCTTTCAACATGTTTCTCTGTCTCCTATATTTCCTGAACATTGGTACTTAGCATTGAGTTGGCATATACAAATCTGGGATTTGGAGAAGGGATCCAAGCTGGAGATAGAAACTTGGAGTCATAGACATAGAGAGAGAGTTTAAAGCCATGATTCTGGAGATCAATTAGGGTAGACAGGAGTTGTCACTGTGGCACAGTGGGTTAAGAATCCAACTGCAGGAGTTCCCATCGTGGCGCAGTGGTTAACAAATCCGACTAGGAACCATGAGGTCGCGGGTTCGGTCCCTGCCCTTGCTCAGTGGGTTAACGATCCGGCGTTGCCATGAGCTGTGGTGTAGGTTGCAGACGCGGCTCGGACCCCACGTTGCTGTGGTTCTGGCGTAGGCCAGTGGCTACAGCTCCGATTGGACCCCTATCCTGGGAACCTCCATACGGCCCAAAGAAATAGCAAAAAGACAAAAAAAAAAAAAAAAAAAAGAATCCAACTGCAGTAGCTCAGGTCACTATATCCAATGGAGGAACAGGTTTGATCCCTGGCCCAGCACAGTGGGTTAAAGGACCCACTGTTGCCACAGCCACAGCATATGCGTACATTAGAGCTGCAGCTTGGACTCAACCCTGGCCCAGGAACTTCCATATGCTGTGGGTGTGGCCATAAAATACGTAAATAAATAAGGGTAGACAAGCAAGAAAAATGTTCTGACTCCTCGCACTCCTGTGTTTAGAGTTGGGGAGATGAGGAGGTACCAGGAGAGGAGATGAGCAGACCCAGGGAGAAAAGAGGGAACAAGTTTAAGACAGTAATTCCAAAACCAAGAAAAGCGGTACTGAAAGTAAAAGGGAGGAGCCACCTATGTCAAAGTAGTACACAGGCTCAGTAAGAGGAAGACTGAAAGTTTACCACTGGGTTTGGCAAAGTGGATGCCACTGGTGACCTTGACCAGAGTTGGCTGGGTGGGGTAGTGACGGGCTGACTGGAATGGGTTCAAGAGTGAATGGGTCAACAACAATTACAGGCCAAGATCCATGATGAACACAGATGCAAAAAATCCTCAATAAAATATCAGCAAACCACAGAGTGCCCATCATGGATCGTCAGATTAGGAACCCAACATAGTGTCCATGAGGACACAGGTTCGATCCCTGGCCTCGCTCAGTGGGTTAAGGATCCACCATTGCTGCAAGCTGCAGGCATAGGTCCCAGATGCAGGCATAGGTCCCAGATGCAGCTCAGATCTGGTGTTTCTGTGGCGTAGGCCAACCGCTACAGCTCCAATTTGACCCCCAGCCCATGAAATTCCATATGCTGTAGGTACAGGTATAAAAAGGAAAAAAAAAAAAAAAGCAAACCAAATTCACAAATACATTAAAAGGATCATACACCATGATCTAGTAGAATTCATTTTGGGGATGCAAGGATTGTTTAACATCTGCAAATCAATCAACATGATATACCATAGTAAAACAAAGGATAAAAATCATCTCAGGAAATACAGAAAAAGCATTTGACAAAACTCAACATCCATTTACAATAACTCTTTTTTTTCCCTTTAGGGCCACACCTCGGGCATATGGAAGTGGGCCAGGGGTTGAACTGGAGCTGCAGTTGCAGCCTCTGGTACAGGCATAGCAACACCAGATCCAAGACTCATCTGCAACCCACACTGCATCTTACAGCAATGCCAGATCCTTAACTCACTGAGCCAGGCCAGGAATCAAACCCACATCCTCACAGAGACAATGTCGGGTCCTTAACCCACTGAGCCACAATGGGAACTCCTATTATAACTCTCAACAAAGCTCTCTGCCATCAGTCTTGGCAATATTTTTTAGATGTGTCTCTCCTCAGGCAAGGACAAAACAAGCAAAAATACAAAAATGGAACCACATTGAACTAAAAAATAAAAAGCTTTCCACAGTGAAAGAAACAATCAACAAAATGGAAAGACAACCTACTGAATGGGAGAGGGTATTTGCAAAAACAATGTATCCCATAAAAGGTTGATATCCAAAAGATACAGAGAACTCATACAACTCAACATCAAAAACACAAACAACCCAATTTTAAAAATGGGCTAAGGACCTGCATAGACATTTTTCCAAAGAGGACATATATCATACCAACAGGCACATGAAAAGATGCTCAACATCACTAATCATCAGTGAAATGCAGATCGTAGCCACAATGAGAGATCACCTCACACCTGTCAGAATGGCCATCATCAAAAAGACAAGAAATAGCAAGTGTTGGCCAGGATATGGAAAAAAGGGAACCCTTGAGTACTGCTGGTAGGAATGTAAACTGGCACAGCCAATTTGGAAAACAGTATGGAAAGTTCCACAAAAACAAAAAACAAAACAAAACAAAAAAAACACCCTAAAAACAGAATTATTATACAGTCCAGCAATTCCAATTCTGGGTATTTATCCAAAGAAAAATAAAAACCCTAGTTAGAAAAGTTGCTTATTGCAGCATTATTTACAATAGCCAAGACATGGAAACAATCTAAGTGTCCATCAGCAGATGACTGGGTAAAGAAAATACAGAGAGGAGTTCCCGTCGTGGCGCAGTGGTTAACAAATCCGACTAGGAACCATGAGGTTGCAGGTTCGGTCCCTGCCCTTGCTCAGTGGGTTAACGATCCGGCATTGCCGTGAGCTGTGGTGTAGGTCGCAGACGCGGCTCGGATCTCGCGTTGCTGTGGCTCTGGCGTAGGCGGGTGGCTACAGCTCCGATTGGACCCCTAGCCTGGGAACCTCCATATGCCACGGGAGTGGCCCAAGAAATAGCAACAACAACAAAAACAACAAAAAAAGGCAAAAGACAAAAGACAAAAAAAAAAAAAAAAGAAAATACAAAGAGAGAGACAGAGAGAGAGAGAGATAGAATGCATGCGTGCGTGTGTGTGTGTGTGTGTGTGTGTGTGTGTGTGTGTACTGCTGTTGTTTTCAAGAGGGGTGCCATCTCAGAATAGTCTCCTCATGCAATTTTAATACCGCAGACAAACCACTCACAGACACAGAAAACAAACTTGCAGTTAAAAGGAAATGGAGTGGGGGAGGAATAAATTAGGAGTTTGGGATTAACAGATATACACTATTATACATAAAATAGAACTTACTATATAACACAGAGAATAATACTCATTATCTTTAGATAATCTATAATGGAAAATATTTTTTTTTTTTTTTTTTTTTGTCTTTTTAGGGCCGCACCTGCGGCACATGAAGGTTCCCAGGCTAGGGGTTTAACTTGAGCTGTAGCCACTGGCCTACACCACAGCCACAGCAACATGGGATCCAAGCCACGTCTTCACCTGCACCACAGCTCACGGCAACGCCGGAGCCTTAACCCACTGAGTGAGGCCAGGGATCAATCCTGCAACCTCATGGTTCCTAGTCGGATTTGTTTCTGCTGCGCCATGACATGAACTCTGGAAAATAATCTTATATGCATATCCGAATCACTTTACTGTATACCTGAAACTAACATGATATTGTAAATCAACTATAATCTTTTAAAAACCAAGTTTACTTTAAAAAAAGTCAATTGTGCACTTCAAAACAGGTGAATTTTATTGTATATAAATTATAGCTAAATAAAACTATTTTTAAAATACCACAGATAAACCATACATCTACTTATATACTATTATAGTCTGCACTTATACATAAAAAGAAGATTTTCTGGAGTTCCCGTCGTGGCGCAGTGGTTAACGAATCCGACTAGGAACCATGAGGTTGCGGGTTCGGTCCCTGCACTTGCTCAGTGAGTTAACGATCCGGCGTTGCCGTGAGCTGTGGTGTAGGTTGCAGACGCGGCTTGGATCTCGCGTTGCTGTGGCTCTGGTGTAGGCTGGAGACTACAGCTCCGATTGGACCCCTAGCCTGGGAACCTCCATATGCCGCGGGAGCGGCCCAAGAAATAGCACAAAGACAAAGACAAAAAAAAAAAAAAAAAGGAAGAAGAAGATTTTCTTCGTCTTCCTCTCCAGGAACCAGTTTTCACTGCCTTACAGGTGTATCAGCCCTGCTGACAATGCATGTGTGAAAGCAGCCAAAATGTTCCACAGAAAAATCCACCTACCAGACTACTTCTACTTTCATTATTTTAAAATGAGTTCTTTGCTGGCCAAGGAACGTGTTTTCAGGTACAGCCACTAGAAGTATTCCAGGGAAAACAGAGCTTATAGCTAAATGTGTACTTCTACACAAAGTCCTCTTACAGTGAGGCTATAAAATATTTCCATATTCTGACTGTCATACATAGGGGCATCAAACTTCAGTCTTCCCCATATAAAGAATTCTAGGATCCTTCACTCTTTCATTCAAACAGTTGAGTACAGTGAACTAAAAGCCTACCATCTAGAGTCAGAATGTCCTGGTCTGAAGTGGGAACTTCTGCCACTGCCTGGTTGTGACCTTAGGTCACCATAACCTGTTGTAGCCTCAGCTGCCTTATCTGTAAAATAGGATGTGGGTTGTTCCAAATGTAGTGAGCACATATAAAAGCCTGTTTTTGCCTGTTTTCTCTCTCCTTGGAGATCTATCTTTTCTGCAATGTAATTTAAGTGGGGTTGACTCCATCTCCTGATACTGGAAGTACACAGATGACCCAGGAGTGGTCACTGTTCTCTATCTCCTTGGCCATAGTGACTGAACCAGGAATGGCCATACACCTTATACTTGGTTACTACTCTGAAGAAAAAGATTCATGTTCCTTTTTTTTCTGGAATAAGTAACTATAAAAATAATACAGAGCTGTGGGTGGCATCTTTGTCATCATGCAGAGAAAGCCTTCCTAAGAACAGTCTACACAGAAGAAAGTATGGCCAAGAAATAAAGACTGAGTTCTGCCATCACTTGAGCTCCTACATGAAGCTAAATCCACCCCTCCACTTCTCAGACACATGAACCAACAGGTGTTTCTCCTTTCTGTTGTTGCTCAAGGCAATTTGGGTTAAGTTTCTATCATCCACAGCTGCAAATCCCATGACTAACAAGCTATTTCATTATGGTATATGAAAAACATGTATAAGAGTTCTAGGAAGTGTCTTCCTCTGAATGAATACTCAGTAAATGGTACTGATCATTAGTCTGCTATGTACCTGGTGCTTTTGCCAGGCATCAGGTATACAAAGATAAGTAAACTAAAAGGTATCATATAGAATTAGCAGTCGGGGTATTAGGATGGGACAAAGGAGAGTGAACTCAATTTGGGAAAGGAAGGAAAGAACTACGTTGTCCAGAGAAGGTGTTTGCCAGGCTTGAAAGGGAAGGAAGGGGATTCTAGATAGGCAACAGAAATATAAAAGCCTGAAGGTGTGCTGAGAGAGATTATTAGGGCACAGCTAAGAAAGCAACTTCAAGTATCTAGCAGGACAAAGCAGGTAACAGAAATGAGTGAAACACGTCATGTATAAGGCCATCAACAGCAGGGACTCTTGGCCTCAGTGATGAGGAGACTGGAGACGGGGTAGAGAGCTGCAGTGGTTAATACAAGGCCTGTCAAGGCACAGAACAGACCCACTTTCACCTCCTCACTTTCCTAAGAAAGGGGTTTTAGCTATCCACTGAGCTGTACAGATGGTGACGACGTTTCCCCAGGCTTGTCTGCAGCTGGATGTGGCTATATCTGGCCAACAGAGAAGAAATGATGTGTGACCTCCAGGGTGGGTCTTGGAGGGGTGCATCCTCCACTCCCCCTCCTCCTGAAGCCTGGAGCAGGTGCAATGGTGGGAAACAATGCAACATGTGGACCACAGACCAGAGCCATTTGTAGAGGACAGACAGAAAACAAGACAGAAGCAGATGGATCTCTGGCACTTTGAAGCCCTCAGATCTGCTCTGGGCAACCAGGGCTTTGACTACTGAATGCAAGGAAAACAAGTTCCTGCCTGGTTTAAGCTCTTTACCTTGGTCTTTGTCACAAGAGTCAGACATGTATTTGACCAATATGCTTACAGACAGAGGCCAGCCACTTTTTGGTTCCAAGGGACGACTGCCGAGGGGGACTGGGGGCCAATGTTGTAACTTTATCCAATTTTCCAAGAGAACATGAATATCTAGGGGGTTTAAAGTGTTTTTTGTTTTTTGGGGGGCTTTTTTGGTGGGAGGTGTCATGACATGAAGCAGCTTCATGTGGGATCTCAGTTCCCAGGCCAAATCCTAACCACTAGATCACCAGGGAACTCCTTAGATTTTCTTAAAGTACCTGACTCTTTACATACTGGTAATGAATTCCAATTTTCAACACTATACAAAACAACAAAACTGGTCTGGAGGGCAGCGTCATTTCTGTTCCATAGGCTTCTGTGAAACAAAGACTTTTCACTAGAACAAATAACATCATTTAGGATGCTAACAGTGACAAGATATTCAGAGTCTTGCATGTTTGGCAACTGGAGAGTTTTCCAACAAACACTTATCACTGTCAAGTATGGTCCCCAGGGCAGCTCTACCCTCCAGAGCACTGGCTGCCCAAGCCTGCAAGTCAGCAGGAGCAGCCAGGGTGTCCTACCTGCCTGCAGCCCACCGTGTAGGGCCTCCCTGGATCCCAGGGGCCTTTACTGGGGGAATGCTTCCCTTTCTTTCTCTCCCTTCCCCCTTCTTTACAGGATCAAAACATTTCTCATGAGCCAGGGATGGACAACAGTGTCATGGAGATGTCACTCATTTGTGCAACAACTACAAGGTGAAAAAGGCATTCCTGAGTTTCATATGGAAGATCTGGGAGCCTCACCAAACAGGTTGACCCAGACAAACAGCTCCCTGGAGAAGGAGTGGGAGGTGGCAGGAGACACAGAAGGTGCAACATCCACTGTTCATCCTGTAGGATCCACTGGTGAGACAGGTTGCAGAGAACAACCTGAGTGGCATCAGTGCTGGGAAGCACCCCAAGTGATACTTCTAAAAAGTAATGTTTTGTGTGACACAACTTGAGCTGAGCCCTCCTCCTGCCCAGGAATGCAGGTAGATCACCCAGGCCGAGGTTCACGCCAGAGGCAACACCTATCACTGCCCAGAAGTAGTGTCGCCATCAAGGAAGGGCTCACACAGGTGCAGATCACGTGATATCATCAGAGCTGATGTGATGATAAGAGAAAAGCTGTGGTGTTATGATGGCACAAAGAGCACAATGAAGAGAACAAAAGCAGTCATGTTACTGGAGTTCCCTGGTGGTCTAGCAGTTAAGGATCTAGTAGTGTCACTGCTGTGGCTCAGTCACTGCTGGGGTGCAGGTTCCACCCCTAGCCCAGGAAGCTTCACATGCCACAGACACCCCACTCCCCCCAAAAAAGTAAAAATGAAAGAGGGTGGAGTGGGAGGTGGGTTTGCATCTACCAAGGGCTCTGGCCTCCATCACTGGTCAGTACCTGAAACTAAACCAACACTTGGGCAAGTGAGCTTCTTATGGACACTGGAGATGGGCAAGCAAAGGGTAGGGGAGGTAAGTGAGGAGGCAGAAAGACGAATCGAACACTAGCTCTTCATGAATGGATCAAGGAGGTCTTTAGGCTCCCCGTCCAAGGAAATGGAGGTTCCGAGCAACTTCGCCAATACCCTCAAGGGATGGGGAGGCCACTAGGACACTGGGGTAACGTCACTCCCTCAAAACAAGAGTTATGAATGCTTACTATGCCTGTCACTGTGCTAAGCAATTTACATGAATTGGCCTTTCATCTGTCAATGACCTCAAGAAGTAGTTATTATTCAATATATTTTACAGATGGCTTTAAAATGTTGAATACTCTGGACTTTCCATTGTGGTTCATCAGGTATCTCTGCGAAGATGCAGGTTCAATCTCTGGCCTCATTCAGTGGGTTAAGGACCTGCTGTTGCCGCAAGCTGCAGTATAGGTTGCAGATGCAGCTCAGATCTGGTGTGGCTGTGGCTGTGGCATAGGCTGGCAGGTGCAGCTCCAATTCAACCCCTAGCCCAGGAACTTCCATATGCTGCAGGTGTGGCCATAAAAAGAAAAAAAAAAAAAAGTGTTAAAGATTCTGCTTATGGAGTTCCCTTCATGGCTCAGCAGAAACAAATCCGACTAGGAACCATGAGGTTGTGGGTTCGGTCCCTGGCCTTGCTCAGTGGGTTAAGGATCCGGTGTTGCCGTGAGCTGTGGTGCAGGTCAAAGACTCGGATAGGATCCTTCGTTGCTATGTCTATGGTGTAGGCCGGCAGCTGTAGTTCCAACTGGATCCCTAGCCTGGGAACCTCCATATGCCGCAGGTGCAGCCCTAAAAAGACAAAAAAAAAAAAAAAGGTTTTGCTTATAATCAAAGAAGTAATAGTAGCAGGGACAAGCCTGGAAGCCAGATCTGTCTGGCTCCAAATTCTGTACCATTTTTGCTCAGAAATATGCCATCTTTCACTTTCAGAAAAGGATTCTGGTTAGATTTGCTCATTATGAGACACACAGGCATCCCCCTGCCTCCTACTTCATGGTACTAAGAAGGATGCACATGGCTTTGGGGATTATCCTAGGACAACTAACCTGAATCTATACACAGGGGAGCATCAGAAAAGATCAGTTCAAGGCACATTCCATAACACAACTCCCTTAGATTCTTCAAAATTGTCAAAGTCACAAAAAACAAAAAGCCTGAGGACACTAAGGAGAAAGGACAACAAAATGTAATGTGAGAATCTGTATTTTCCATCAGGAAAAACTGAATATAAAGAACATTACTGGCACCATCAGTTAAATCTAAGCAAGGGCTGTCTTAGCATCAAGGGTAAATTTGATGTACTCAACTGTTGTTAAGAATATTCTCGTCCTTAGGAGATGCGTGCTAAAATATCTGCAGTATGTGGGGTCCTGATGTTTGCCACCTACTCTCAAATGGTTCCACAAAATTACTAAGCAGACAGGAAGAGAGGACAAAGTAGGATGTTCACATTTGAGAAATCACAGTGAATGGATGAGGAAGTGCATTTTACCTTCCTTAAAACTTTCCTTAGCAACGTAATTTTTTTAAAAACTAAAAAGATTCTGTCTTCAATTTCTGGTGCTATGACAGGCTGGGTATCCTCCCAAATGAAACAAGTATGGATGAACTATAAAACACTGAAAAACATGTTGCTGAGCTGGCATGAAAAGAAGGAATCCTAAGAGACCCGGAATGAAATAAAACAGGAATCCTGGAAAGTATTCAAAAGCCAAAGCCAGTTTTCATGCAGAAAGTTTGTTAAGCTTCCTGGGGACCTTGAGCTTCCTTCCTTTTTTTTAATAACAGCTTTTTTGGAGATATAATCCACATATGATAAAATTTACCTTTATAATGTATACTATTCACTGATTTTTTTTTTTTTAGTATTTTCACAGATCTGTATAGCCATCAGCAGTATCTAATTTCAGAGCATTTTCACCACTCCCAAAAGAAACTCCATACCCATTAGCAGTTACTCCCTGTTCTGCTCTCTCCCCTAGTCCCTGGCAAGCATTAATCTACTGTTTCTATAGAGTAACGTATTCTAAATATTTCATATAAATGGAATCCCACAATATGTGATCTTCTATGACTGGCTTCTTTCACTTGGCATAATGCTTTCCATGTTGTAGCATGTATCAGTGCTTTATTCTTTTTCATAGCCAAATAAAAGTCCCTTATATGGATATACCAAGTTTTGTTTACCCATTCATCCACGGATTGAGTTATTTCCACCTTTTGCAATTATTAATAATTCTGCAATGAACATTTATGTATGTTTTTTTTGTGGAAACACATGTTCCATAAAATTCTCTTGGGTAGGAGTTCCCTGGTGGCCTAGCAGGTTAAGGATCTGGCATTGTCACTGCTGTGGCACAGGTGTGATCCCTGGCCCAAGAACTTACTCATTCCATGGGCATGGCCAAAAATAAGAACAATTATAATTATAATAACAAGTCAAGGCTAAAGAATGACAGAACATGAGCTTTACAGAATACAAAGCCAGGGGAGTTCCTGCTGTGACTCAGTGATAATGAGCCTGACTAGTGTCCATGAGGATGAGGGTTTCATCCCTGGCCACAGTTGCCATGAGCTGTGGTGTAGGTCACAGACACAGCTAGGATCTGGCGTGTTGCTGTGGCTGTAGTGTAGGCCAGCAGCTGCAGCTCCAATTGGACCTCTAGCCTGGGAACTTCCATATGCCGTGGGTGGGGTCCTTGAAAAAACAAACAAACAAAAAAAACCCAAAAAACAGAATACAAATCCAGGATAGTGGTTACCTCTGGGGAATCAGGCAAGGCACACCAGGGGCCCCTAAGATAAGGTCATGTTCTATTTCCTAAACTGAATGGAGAGCATAAGGTTACTCATTTTATTATTCTTTAAATTGTATACAGGTTTTAGTAGTTTCGGATATTTTATACAAAAAAGCTTTACGGAATCTTAGTTCTGGGGGCATGATGCAAGTCTGCAGATGATACCTCCCCACTTCGCAATTATTTAAGTCAACAACAGAACCCACCATAGCGCGACCTTTTTTAAGTACCTGAGGAGACGGGAAACACCGGCAGCAACTCCCCCAACCGAGCTTAACTCCACGGCCAGCAGTTAAGTTGGACTGATCTTAACCAGTGGCCTAGTTACCTGAGATTTGGTCCTCCAACTCTCACTATACCAACCTAATCACACAAAGGGGAGTTAAAAAATTCAACATTAGCTTCCCAGGGCAGTGCGAACATAAGCTCATGATTTGAAATGGGAATGAAAAGAAAAACCACTCAAGATTCATGTCACAGTTAAGGGGAACTTAGACATGATTTCCAAAGTATAAGCTGGTAGAATATTAAATACAGCTACTACAGAGCTCCTCAAACATCTCTATCTCTAAGGAAACCTTTGAGCCTGTGAAATCAGAAGAAGGCCAGAGCTTCAAAGCACATGGACCTTTTCCCCCCAAAGTAAACCCAAAGCTGAATAAAGATTAGCTGACAAGTCCTCCCTATTTTCTCTCCTTGACTGCTGTGCATGATGTCAGGCAACACAACGGCCATCTCTAAGAATCTCAATAAATTAAAAAAAAGAAAAAAAGAAAAAGGCCTCTTCAAGTCTGCTCAAGGTTCAGTGCTTCAGATAAGTGTTTCTTTTTCTAAAGTGATCTTTTGATACTTGCCAATCCTGGATTGATATAGATTTCTTGTTGCATGCTTTAAAAACCTCAATTTAAAGACTTCTGTCCTGCCTCAAGACTGCTCTGGAAACAAGGCAGGTTATAAATCACCAATAAAGATGTCTTTCGCCTCTGAATTATTTTTCCCCCAGAAAGTGTCACTTCTTATAATTAGATTTTGAATAGATGAAGGAAAGGCTGAGGCAAAATAAAGAAGCAAGGGCAGTGCCTTGCGTGTTTTCCAAAACAGGCCATTAAACTTAGACCTCTCGGACATCGACCCACCCCACGGCTTTTCTTTTTTCTTTTTTTTTTTTTTTGCTTTGTAGGGCCGCACCCACAGCATATAGTGTGTCCCAGGCTAGGGAGCTACAGCTGCTGGCCTACACCACAGCCACAGCAACATCAGATCCGAGCCACATCTGTGACCTAGACCTCAGCTCATGGCAATGCCGGATCCTTAACCCATTGAGCAAAGCCAGGTATTAAACCCACAACCTCATGGTTCCTTGGATTCATTTCCAATGTGCCATGATAGGAACGCCTCCCCATGGCTTTTTAGACCTTCTCTGAGTCAAGTCAACACAGGAACACAAATCAGTGAAATCGTTCCCCTTTCCTACAAAGCTGGTATCACTCATAATCGTGGCTAGATCATTCTTCATCTCTCACGGTCTAATGAACTAATCATGTTGAAAGTTAAAATAAGCAGTTCTTGGAGTTCCCTGGTGGCCTAGCAGTTAAGGATTCAGTGTTGTCACTGCTGTGGCTCGGGTTCAATTCCTGGCCCGGGAACTTCCATGTGCCACAGGTACCAAAAAAAAAAAAAAAAAACACACACAAAAAAACAAACAAAAAAAACCATGCAAGTCTGATCCTAATTCTAACCCCAGTACACACCACAGAGACTAAATTCTACGTTCATGCTCATTGCTGGGTGCATGAAAACACACTAGAATTAAGATTTTGTCACTCATTCCAAATGCAGCCTTGTTCAAATGGAATTCATCTACATAGTCTGGACCTACTGAGGGAAGAAATAAACTTACATTTACCCAAGAAATAAACCAATATTTACCTCTGGGACAAGGCTTATATATAGTCTAGCTCATTTTATCTGCTAACCTGTGAAGTCATCAACCCCCTTCTCATTATTACAGACGAAAGCTCAGGAACTCTTAGGTCACTTGTGCACAGTCATGTAACTAGAAATCAAATGCACATCTAGATGGGAAAAGGGCAAGTCCTTAGAATGTTCTAGATGTGTGACCAATCACCTCCAACGCAATGACCCTGGTGGAATCCAGCAAAAGGGGAATAAGTACTGCACATGGACCCACTCCCCTGGCAGCGTGGCTTCCTTTCCTAGATGCTGGAAAGCGAGGCCACAGCTCGGATCCCAGGCCTGCTTATTTTAACTTTCAATACAATTAGTTTATTTAGACTGTGAAAGACAAATAGAATAACTTAGCACCTGGTGGAGCTTTGGCAGACACACCCATGCAAGACCTAGGAGCCAAAGACAACATCATACAGGGCCAGAAGACAAGCTACAGCAGCTTCTGCATTCCTGACGGTGGAGTCTGCTGAGGTGGCGTGTGTGTGTGTGTGTGTGTGTGTGTGTGTGTGTGTGTGTGTGCGCGCGTGCATGTGCAATAACTGAAATCCCAGAGTGGCATCCCCAGCTTCAGAGTGTTGAAGAGATACGTCAGGGGCCATGTGGGGCCCTGTGTCACAGTGGAGGTCCAAGACCCAGCAGCTGTGAAGGGAGATCTTGCTTCCTTGCCTTCCTATGACAGGCCAGTGAGATTCTGAGAGGTGTTGGAAACTCAGACTGTAGCCTGCCCCTCTCCAGCCCTACCAAAAATGTGAGACCACCTAATGATGTATAATCAGACTCTTGCTGCTTCCACTAGCTGGACTGGATGCTATCTGCACCCGAACCTTGACAGAGACAATGGATCCCACGGAAGAGAGATCCTACTGGGCTGGTTACCATGAATCTCACGGGTTCATATGAAAGAGGGGAAGGCAATCAGGGGATTTGTTTCACCTTGAACTCCACGAGAGTGTAGCTGACTCACTCCTGTATAATTTGGGAGCTGTTTTCTCAAATCGTGGCTCAACTAGCAATGGGAAAGAAAGCAAGCATTCCCCTGAAACCTGATGCTGGCGTCATATCAAGTGAGATAATAAATGTGAAAATTCATTTACTTTTAAATGAAAGTTAATGGTAAAATGCTCATTTAAGAAAAAGTACTGCCATCTTCCTGGGAATAACTCTAGTCATAAATCTTTTTTGTGTGTTTTTTTTCTTTTTGGCCGCCCCATGGCATATGGAGCTCCTCAGCCAGGCAGGAACTCCAGTCAAGTCATAAATCTTAGCCAAAAAAAGAAAAAAACTGTATTTTGCATCTGTTCATTTTTTTAAAAGCCTGCACTTGCAGCATATGGAAGTTCCCAGGCTACAGGTCAAATCACAGCTGCAACTGAGGCCTATACTACAGCCACAGCAACACCAGATCCCAGCCGCATCTGCAACCCATGTTGCAGCTTTCAGCAACGCCAGATCCTTAACCCATTTAGCAAGGCCAGGGATCAAACCCGTATCCTCACAGGCACTATCCTCTGAGCCATAACAGGAAGTCCTGTTAAATTTTAGATTTAAGGCTGTGAGATGAATAAAAGACCAAAGGCCAATAAGTAATAAATATGTCTTGAATTTCTGCTCGAATTTGAAAACTCATGAGTTTTTTAACTATCGTTCAATATCTTCCTAAGGATATTTTTCTTTTCATGTCTTACATTCCATCATTGACCATTCCTTTAAATAAAAATAGAAAGATGTGGAGTTCCCGTCAGAGTTCAGTGGTTAACAAATCCGACTAGGAACCATGAGGTTTCAGGTTCGATCCCTGGCCTTGCTCAGTGGGTTGGGGGTCTGGCGTTGCCATGAGCTGTGGTGTACATCACAGACGAGGCTCGCTCAGATCCCACACTGCTGTGGCTGTGGCGTAGGCCAGCGGCTACAATTCCAATTAGACCTCTAGCCTGGGAACCTCCATATGCCACGGGTACGGCCCTAGAAAATACAAAAAGACAAAAAAAAAAAAAGAAAAAAGAAAGAAAGATACTATAACACTATATTCTAGTTTTTTTTTTAGGGCCACACCTGTGGCATATGGAAGTTCCTGGGCTAGAGATCAAATCGGAGCTGCAGCTGCCAGCCTGTATCACAGCTACAGCAATGTGGGATCCAAGCGGCTTCTGCGAACTACACCACAGCTCAGGGCAACACCAGATCCTTAACCCACTGAGTGAGGCCAGGGATTGAACCTGCATTCTCATGGATACTAGTTGCATTTGTTACTGCTGAACCACAATGGGAACTCCTATATCACTATATTCTAAATGCTAGACAAAGTTTCTGGAAGACAATAACTATTCAACACATATGTGATGACTGAATAAATAAGATATGCATCAGTAATTTACACTGTAAAACTCACAACATTATAGACTAGAAAAGATCTTGAAGCACTGAAGAATCAATAACAATAATCAATAATCAATCATAAGATATAACAGAAGAAAAGGGAAGAGCCGAGGAGTTTTCTTCTTAGGCGCTATAAAGTAGTATAAATCCCTTTTCCAAAAATTAATCTATGTATTGTATTATATAATAACCCAATCAAAAGCCAATATAATTTGACAGAGGAGAGGGGAGGGGACCCAGCAGTCTTTAACTTAAAAAAATTCTGCAGTGGTTTATTCTATCATATGTTAAAATGTATCCAACAACTACAGATGTTAAAACATGAGAACAAAGACTGGAATAGACCTGAAAGTATAGAGGTGAACCCAAGTAGATACAAGAACTAAATAAATGAAGTAAAGAGAGCAATTCAGGTTAGTGAATGAAAATAAGTTTATAGATTATGAATATATATTGTTGGGACAACTGAGAAGACACCTGAAACCAAAGTTAGAGCCCAATTTTCTACCGTATGCTAAAACAAATTTCAACATTCAGGTTAATATTAAAAAGTACTACAAGTAAAATAGAGGTTAAATATTAATACATAATTAATTATATTTAATTTTGTTAAGGAGACAAAACTTTCTAGTGAACCAGATGTCAGGAAACAGTACCACTGGCAAATTTAAAGATAAACCTTGTATTTTGCAAACAAAGTCAAGCATATAAACTCGACAGAATATCGGAACACAGAAAGAGGGTCAATATTCCTTATATGCATTAAAAATGCCTTGGAATTCCCATCATGGCGCAGTGGTTAATGAATCTGACTAATAACCATGGGGTTGCAGGTTCAATCCCTGGCCTTGCTCAGTAGGTTAAAGATCCGGCGTTGCCTGAGCTGGGGTGAAGGTCGTAGACGAGGCTCGGATCCCACATTGCTGTGGCTGTGGCGTAGGCCGGCAGCTACAACTCCAATTAGACCCCTAGCCTGGGAATCGCCACATGCCACAGGTGCAGCCCTAGAAAAGGCAAAAAGACAAATAAATAAATTAATTAAATAAAATAAAAATGCCTTTATGTAAATAAGAAAATAGCTGAACTTGTCTTCCAAGGTAGCTGGCTAGACCTGTATGTTGATCTATCCATCCTCCCTAAATTACATTGAAATGACAAAAAACAAAAAACAGAAACAAGAAACAAAACACATCACACACACACTAGTAATTTTAAAATACACAGCAGTGCTAAAACACCCAAAAGGACAGCAGCAAGCAAGGTGTAGCAGTGAGGGGTTCCCGGGAGGCATGTGGGAACAAACTAAGGATAAGCAATAGGGTTTCCAGTCTTCAGCCCTGGAGCAGAAAATAGAGGACGATCAGAAGGGAAAGTTTCCAAGCAGATGCTCGGAAAAATCTGAAGAGTAGAGGTAACGGCAGAGGTGGGGAAAGGAATGGGCCAAAGGTAATCTGATAGGAATAAATGTAAAGGTTTACAAAGCTGCCAAGTTAATCATTCCCTCCACATCCCCTCTAGTAGTTACTGCTGGAAAAATTCCTCAAGATAAAGCTTCAAGACTCCCAGATGCTTCAACAAGCTTTCTGAACACCTCATAGCAAAGTTCATGCAGCCATGCTGCTTCCAAGGCCCTCCTACCCCATAAGTATTTCTCATCTTCCGGAAAAACACACTAGATGCAGGTCCTGTGATGAAAACCTGCATTCGCTGCTGGAGGCACAGGGACTGTCACTTGAGCTGAGCAAAGAGTCTCCAACCATCTCATCTACAATTACAAATCGACAATCATGGTCATCAGATGATTGAGGAAGACTGTCATATGAGAAGCAATAGGCTCAACAAGCAGACGTGGTCTCCAGGCAAACCAAGGGAAGATTAAGTAAAGGTGACCTTTGAACAACGCAAGGGTTAGGAGTGCCTCCGACCCTCTGTAGTTGAAAATATGAGTATAACTTAGAGTCAGCCAACTGTGGACTCTGTGGTTGTGCAGTACTTACTATAGAAAAAAAAATCCACATGGTGTGGAACCAGGAAGTTCAAACCTGTGTTGTTCATGGGTCAATTGTATACCCATGATTCTTAGAGTGATACAAAAAAAAAAAAAAAAAAAAAGACTCAGACTACAAAGTAAAAATAATGACAAAATGTTGGGAATTAAAACTATCAGAGCCAAAATAAAAACTCAGCAGTTTCTGAAGAGCAGAACATACTCAACCGAACACCTGAATTTGAGCTGGAAGTGTTATTTCCCTAGAAATCTGCAAAAAAACAAAGAGAAGTATAAAAGAAAAGTTAGGAGATAATGAAGGCAGTTTCATCTCTTTTGGAACTTCTGTTGAATGAAATTTTTTTTAAAGAGAAAACAGAAAAAAAAAAAAAAGCAGGAAATACAAGCAACTTCCTTGCACTGAATATTAGTTACAAAGGAATGCTGGAGAAGATGAATTTTAAAACGTCCTTCTGGAAGTTCACCTTGTGGCTCAGCAGTAAGGAACCAAACTAATATCCATGAAGATGTGGGTACAGTCCCTGACCTCGCTCAGTGGGTTAAGGATCTGGCATTGCCCTGAGCTGCAGTGTAGGTCGCAGAGGCAGATGGGATCTGGTGTTGCCATGTCTGTGGCATAAGCCAGCAGCTGCAGCCTCAATTCAGCACCTAGCCTGGGAACTTCCACATGCCACAGGTGTGGCCCTAAAAAGTAAAAAGACCAAAAATAAAATAAAATAAAATATCCTTCTGGACACATAGTAGTAAAGCATATGATCTCTAAAGATGGGAGAAAGTTCCAAAAGCTTCCAGAAAATTTCTTTTTTAATCTGGTTAAAAAAATTAAGGAAGTAAGAAATTGATTCTCCCTGAGGAATGGGTCTGCAGCCTAGTAAAACAGGCCTCTGACTTAAACACTATAATGCTCACGGTTTATTGCAATAAATGAAAAGGACACATTCTCTGCAGGGAACATGAAGCTATAGCTGTCCTGAGAGGACAGCTTCAGGTTTTCCTGATTTCTCCCAGGTTGGGGTGAGGGCATTCTGCCTGCCTAGGGATAGATCCCACCAGGACTCAGAAAACTCCAGGCAAAGGATTCACAACCTTCTTTTATTCCAAGCTACATCACCCTGAAGCTCCAATATAATTATCTCATGCAGTTGTCAAACTGCCTTTCATGAGCCATTTCAACCCAATATAGCAACAACATTCCACCTACAATTTCTTGCTACACCATCAACACCATCTTTCGACATTCTCATGAGTAATTTACTGTGTAGAGCATCATTCATGCAAGGTTGCACTGCAACCAAGTTTGTGGGAATGGCAATCATGAAGGATGAGACTGGGGAAGGACTGAACCTAACAGGCCTGGCTAGGGATTACCAAACCATTAGGCCTCTAATTAACACCAGATGCTTAGAACACAGTGAAGCAACATCTTCAAAGGATTAATAAAAAGAAATCTGAAGACCTACAATTTTCTACCAACCAAATTACTTAAGTATAAAAGTAAAAGAAAGGAGTTCCCGTCGTGGTGCAGTGGTTAACGAATCCAACTAGGAACCATGAGGTTGCGGGTTCGGTCCCTGCCCTAGCTCAGTGGGTTAACGATCCGGCGTTTTTTGTTTTTTTTTTTAAGTAGTCCAGGGAGTTACCTGGTAGCCTAGCAGTTAAGGATTTGGCATTTGTCACTGCTGTGGCTCAGGTTTGATCTCTGGCCTGGGAACTTCCACAGTGGTGTATGTAGGTTGCAGACTCGGCTCGGATCCCGAGTTGCTGTGGCTCTGGCGTAGGCCGGGGCTATAGCTCCCATTAGACCCCTAGCCTGGGAACCTCCATATGCCAAGGGAGCGGCCCAAGAAATAGCAAAAAGACAAAAAAATAAATAAATAAAAGTAAAAGAAAGATGTTACTAGATGTGCAAGGATTCAAAAAGGTCAATACCTTCCAAACGCTTTCTAAATTACTCAAGGAGGTACTTTGAAAGCAAAAAAAAAAAAACAAAAAAAAAAAAACAAAACAAAAAAAAACCAAGAAAACAAATGACACAAAAAATTGCATGAAAAAATTTAAACTTGTAGTTGTCAAAATAGTTGTCTGGTAATATAGATGGAAATCTTCAGACAACTGGCAAGAAATTATTCCTAAGAAAGCCCTTTTTTTTTTTTTTTAAGTAGTCCAGGGAGTTACCTGGTAGCCTAGCAGTTAAGGATTTGGCATTTGTCACTGCTGTGGCTCAGGTTTGATCTCTGGCCTGGGAACTTCCACATGCCACAAGTGTGGCTTTAAAAAAAAAGAAGAGTGGGTTAAGGATCCTGAGACTTTGCCAATTTCATTGATGAGCTCTAACAGTTTTCTGGTAGCTTCTTTAGGATCTTCTAGGTATAGTATCATGTCATCTGCAGACAGTGATAGTTTTACTTCGATCTTTCCAATTTGGATTCCTTTTTTCTCTTGGTCTTTGGTCTTTTTAGGGCCGTACTCGCATCATATGGAGGTTCCAGGCTGGGGTCTAATCGCAGCTACAGCTTCCAGCCTACACAGCAACACCAGATCTGAGCCGTGTCCGTGATCTTCACCACAGCTCACAGCAAGGCCAGCGATCGAACCCACAACCTCGTGGTTCCTAGTGGGATTCATTTCCGCCATACCATGACAGGAATTCCAATTTGGATTCCTTTTATTTCTTTTTCTGTTCCGATTGCTGAGGCTAGAACTTCCAAAACTATGTTGAAAAGTAGTGGCCAGAGTGGACATCCTTGTCTTGTTCCTGATCTCAGTGGGAACTCTTTCAGCTTTTCACCACTGAGAATGATGATAGCTGTGGGTTTGTGACATACAGCCTTTACTATGTTGAGAAGGATTCCCTCTATGTCCACTTTCTGAAGTGTTCTTATCAGAAATGGGTGTTGGATCTTGTCAAAGGCTTTTTCTGAATCTATTGAGAGGATCATGTGGTTTTTAATCTTCCATTTGTTAATGTGGTGTATCACACTGATGGATTTGTGGATACTGAAGAACCCTTGCATGCCTGGGATAAATCCCACCTTGATCATGATGTACAATCCTCTTCATGTATTGTTGGATTCGGTATGCTAATATTTTGTTAAGGATTTTTGCATTTATGTTCATCAGTGATATTGACCTGTAATTTTTTCATGTGTGGTCTTTTTAGGGCTGCACCTGCTCATGGGATCTGAGCCATGTCTGTGACCTACACTATAGCTCACGGCAATGCCAGATCCTTAACCCACTGAGCAAGGCCAGGGATTGAACCCACGTTCTCATGGATGCTAGCCAGGTTCGCTTACTGCTGAGCCACATCGGGAACTCCTAATTTTTTTGTGTGTGGTATCTTTGTCTGGTTTTGGTATCAGGGTGATGGTGGCCTCACAGAATGAGTTTGGGAGTGTACCTTCCTCTGCAATGTTTTGGAACAGTTTCAGAAGGACAGGTGTTAGCTCTTCTCTAAATGTTTGAAAGAATTCACCTGTGAAGCCATCTGGTCTTGGACTTTTGTTAGAAGTTTTTTTATCACAGTTTCAATTTCAGTACTTGTCCATTCATCTTTTCTATTTCATCTTGATTTAATCTTGGAAGATTTACTTTTCTAAGAATTTGTCCATTACTTCTAGATTATCCATTTTATTGGCATATAGTTGCATGTAATAGTCTCTTACAATCCTTTGTGATGTCCGTTTTAACTTCTCCTTTTTCATTTCCAATTTTATTGATTTGAGTCCTCTCTCTTTTTTTCTTGCTAAGTCTGGCTAAGGGTTTATCAATTTTGTGGATCTTTTCAAAGAACCAGCTTTTCATTTCATCGATCTTGTCTATGGTTTTCTTCATTTCTACTTCATTGATTTCTGCCTGATTGTTATGATTTGGAAGAACAGGACCTAAAGTTAGCAGAAGGAAAGAATGCTGCTAACTTTAGGTCTTGTTTGCTCTTCTCTTTCTATATGCTTTAGATGTAAAGTTAGGTTGTTAGTTTGAGCTTTTTCTTATTTCCTGAGGTAGGCTTATATTGCTTTAAACTTCCCTCTTAGAACTGATTTTGCTGTATCCTATAGGTTTTGGAGTGTTGCGTCTTTGTTGTCGTTTGCTTCTAGGTATTTTTTAATTTTCTCCTTGATTTCTTCAGTGATCCATTGGTTGCTTAGTAGCATGTTGTTTCGTCTCACGTGTTTGTGTTTTTTGCATTTTTTTCTTGTTGATTTCCAGTTGTATAACATTGTGGTCAGAAAAGATGCTTGATATGATTTCAATTTTCTTAAAGTTACTGAGGCTTGATTTGCAGCCCAGAATGTGATCAGTCCTAGAGAATGTTCTGTGTGCATTTGAGAAGAACGTGTATTCTGCTGCTTTTGGATGGAAGGTTCTATAAATATCTATTAAGTCTATCTGGTCTAATGCATCGTTTAGGACCTGTTTCCTTGTTGATTTTCAGTCTAGATGATCTGTCCATTGCTGTAAGTAGGGTGTTAAAGTCCCCCATTATTGTGTTATTGTCAATTTCTCCTATTAAGATTGTTAGCAGTTGCCTTACATATTAAGGTGATCCTATGTTCAGTGCATATATATTTACAATTGTTATATCTTCTTCTTGGATTGATCCTTTGATCATTATGTAATGTCCTTCTTTGTTTCTTATAATATTATTTTAAGGTCTATTTTGTCTCATATGAGTATTGCTATTCCAGCTTTCCTTTGATTCCCGTTTGCATGGAATATTCTCTTCCATCCTCTCACTTTCAATTTGTATGTGTCCCTAGAAGTGAAGTTCATTTCTTTTCAATCTTTTTTCTCTTTTCTGTTCCATATCAGTAATTTCCACTAGTCTGCCCTCTTGAAGACAGCATATATATATGTCTTGTTTTTGTATCCATTCAGCCAGCCTATGTCTTTCAATTGAGGCATTTAGTCCATTTACATTTAAGGTAATTATTGACATGTCTGTTCTTACTGCCATTTTATCAACTGTTTTGGATTTGTTTTCGTTGCTCTTTTTTCTTCCCTTCTTGTCTTCTTCTCTTCTCTTGTGGTTTGATGGATACCTTTAGTGTTGTATTTGAGTTGCTTTTTCTTATTTGTGTGTGTATCTATTGTAGACTTTTGGTTTGCAGTCATCCTGTAGTTTGACATAGGAGTGTGTGTGTGTATATGTATATATATATATATATATATACACACACACACAACATTGTTTTAAGTTGTTGATCTCTTAATTGTAAGTGCATCTCCAGTGTCCTATATTTGTACTTCCTCTTCTCACAATTTATGATTTTGGTAGCATATTTGTGTATGATTTTCTGTCCTTACTGTATGTATGCCTTTACTGGTGAGCCTTGTCATTTGTAATATTTTTGTTTCTAGTTGTGGCCCTTTCTTTTCCACCTAGAGAAGTTCCTTTAGTATTTGTTGTAAAGGTGGTTTAGTGGTACTGAATTCTCTTAGCTTTTGCTTGTCTGTAAGGTTTTTTATTTCTCCTTCAAATCTGAATGAGAGCCTTGCTGGGTAGATTAATCTTGGGTGGAGGTTTTTTCCTTTCATCACTTTATATTGTCCCACTCCCTCTGGCCTGCAGAGTTTCTGCTGAAAAATCTGCTGATAACCTTATCAGGGTTCCTTTGTATGTTATTTGTTTCATTTCCCTAGCTGCTTTCAATATTTTCTCTTTGTCCTTAATTTTGGTCCATTTGATTAACATATGTTCTTGGGGTGTTCCTCCTTGGGTTTATTTTATATGGTACTCACTGTGCTTCCTGGATTTGAATGAGTGATTACTTTCTCATGTTAGGCAAGTCTTCAGCTATTATCTCTTCAAATGTTTTTTCTGGCCCTTTCTCTCTCTCTTCTCTTTCTGGCACCCCATAATACGGATGTTGGTGTGCTTAATGTTATCCCAGAGTTCTCTGAGACTGTCTTCTTTTCTTTTCAATCTTTTTTCTCTTTTCTGTTCCAGATGAGTAATTTCCACTAGTCTGTCCTCCACCTCACTTATTCATTTTTCTGCCACTGTATTATGCTGTTGATTGCTTCTAATCAATTCTTTAATTTCAGTTATTGTATTTTGCATGTCTGCTTGCGTAATCCTTATATTTTGTATTTCTTTGCTCAATGTTTCTTGTAATTTTACCAATCTTTGCCACCAGTTTATTTCCAGTATCTTGAATCATCTTCACTATCATTAGTCAAAAGACTTTTTCATGGAGGTTGATAATCTCCAGATCACTTAGCTGTTTTTCTGTATTTTTTCTTGCTCCCTTATCTTAGTCAGAATTCTCTACCATTTCATTTTGTATAGATTTTTGGTGTGGCCTCCTTTTTGCAGACAATAGAGTTGTAGCCTCTTTTGCTTCTGATGTCCACCTCCCCTGTGGCTGAAGTTGGTATGGGGGCTTGCTATAGGCTTCCTGATGGGAGGGACTGGTACCCACCCACTGGTAGGGGGAGCTGATTCTTATCCCTCTGGTGGGTGGAGCTTTGTCTCTGGGTGAGATTAGAGGTTGCTGTGTGCCTGGAGTGTCTTTAGGCAGCCTGTTTGCTGATGGGTGGGGCTGTGATCCCACCTGGATTATTGTTTGGCCTGGGGCTTCTCAGCACTGATGGGTGGGGCCAGATTTTTCTAAAATGGCCACCTCTAGAAGAACACACACTGATGATTATTCCAGAGAACTTTGCCTCCAATGTCCTTCCCCCACAATGAGCCACAGTCAACCCATTTTCCTAGGAGATCCCCCAAGAACTGCAGTCAGGTCTGACCCATATTCCCATGGAGTCTCTGCTTTGCCTTGGGACCCAGTGCACATGAAAGCCTGCGCATGCCTTCCAAGAATGGGGTCTCCATTTCCCCCAGTCCCATGGAGCTCCTGCACACAAGCCCCACTGGCCTTCAATGCCAAATGCTCAGAGGGCTCCTTCTCCCATTGCCAGATGCCCAGGCATGGGGACCTGATGTGGGGCTCAGAATTCTCACTCCAGTAGGTGAGTCTCTCTGATACAGTTATGTTACAGTCTATGGGCTGCCCACCTGATGGGTATGGGGTTACTTATATCACATAATCACCTCTCCTACTGTCTTGATGTGGCCTCCTCTTTGTCTTTTGGAGTAGGCTGTCATTTTTTATAGTTTGCAGTCTATTTGGTTGAAGGTTGTTCAGCAGTTGGTTGTCAAATCAGTTTTTATTAATTTGAGTCTCTCTCATCCCAAGAAAATTGGCAAATATTAACAGTTTAAGTATTTGCAGAAACAAACCCTAATACATGCTGAAACACTACTAGAGAAAAAGTAAATTGGGATCAACTTTTCTGTACAACTTGGCAGCTATAAAGCACATAAAGCCAACCCCCCATCAACAAACATACAACTATTAGAACTAATATATGGAGTGAGCAAAGTTGTAGGATACAAGGTCAAGGATACAAAACTCAATTGGATTTCTATAATCTAGCAATGAACAATGTGAAAATGAAATTAAGAAAATAATTCATTTTCAATAACATCCAAAAGAATAAAATTACTCAGGAATAAATTTAACACAACAAATCCAAGACATGTATGCTAAAGTCTATAAAACATTGTTAAAGAAATAAGAGAAGATCTAAATAAATAGAAAGACAACCCATGTTCCATTTTTTCAGATGGCAATACTCCCCAAATTGATCTATAGATTCACAGTCCATATTAAAGTCCTCACTGCCCTTTTTGCAGAAATTGGCTAGCTGCTATTAAAATTCAAGGAAATGCAAGGGACCTGGAATAGCCAAAACAGTTTTGGAAAAAAAGAACAAAGTTGCAGACTCACACTTATGATTTCAAAACTTTCTACAAAGCTACAGTAATCAAGATAGTGTGCTATTAACAGTCAAGACATGGGAGTTCCTGTCATGGCTCACTGGAACTGAATCTGACTAGGAACCATGAGGTTGCAGGTTTGACCCTTGGCCTCACTCAGTGGGTTAAAGATCCAGCACTGCCATGAGCTGTGGTGTAGGTCGCAGACGCAGCTGGCTTGGATCTGGCATTGCTGTGGCTCTGGTGTAGGCTGGCAGCAACAGCTCTAATTAGACCCCTAGCCTGGGAATCTCCATATGCCACAGGTGCGGCCCTCAAGAGACAAAAAGAGACCAAAAAATATATATATATATTTTTTTTAGTCACAACATGGAAACAACCTAAATGTCCACCGAGAGATGAACAGATAAAGATGTGGTACATATATACAATGGAATACTACTGAGCCATAAAAAAGAATGAAACAATGTCATGCCCAGCAAAATGTTTGCAACTAGAGATTGTCATACTAAGTGAAGTCAGAAAGAGATGGACAAATACCACATGATATTTTATATGTGGAACCCAAAATATGACACAAATGAACTTATCTATGAAACAGAAACAGACTCACAGGCATAGAGAACAGACTTAGGTTGCCATGGGGGAGGGGGTTGTGGAAGGGATAGAGTGGGAGTTTGGGGTTAGCAGATGTAAGCTATTACACAGGATGGATAAAGCTCCTACTGTATAGCATAGGTAACTATATTCAAGACTCTGTGATGATAAACCACATGGAAAAGAGTATTTTTAAAAAGAATGTATGTATGTATGTGTATATACAGTAAGTCAGAAAGATAAGGACAAATACCATATGATATTTTATATGTGGAACCTAAAATACGACACGAATGAACTTATCTATGAAACAGAAACAGACTCACAGGCATAGAGAACAGACTTAGGTTGCCACGGAGGAGGGGGCTGTGGAAGGGATAGGATATATACATTGCATATATGTACCACATCTTTATCTGTTCACCTCTCGATGGACATTTAGGTTGTTTCCATGTTTTGACTATACATACACACACACACACACACACACACACAACCGAATCACTTTGCTGTACAGCAGGAATTAACACATTTTAAATCAACTATACTTCAATAAAAATACTAAAAACTTAAAAAAATGAAAAAACAAAATAGTGTGGTATTGGCATAAGGATAGATATACAGATCAAAGGAACAGCACTAAGAATCCAGAATGAAGCCCTTATACTTACAGCCATATGATTTTTCAACAGGGGTGCCAAAACAATTCAATGGGAAAAAATGGTCTTTTCAACAAATGCTGCTGGGACAATTAGACATCCATATGGAAGAGAATGAAGATAGATTCCTAACTTACACTCCATATAAAAATTAACTCAAAACTAACCATAGAACTAAATGTAAGACATAAAAGAATATAACTTTTAGGAAAAAAGAGAGGAGTAAATCTTTGTCCTTGCATCAGGCAGTCCTCTTAGATATGACATCAAAAGCACAAGCGACAAAAATGTGCTCGGTGGTCCCATGGATCTGTCTCTGACTTTAGCAGTGTTTGGATGGAACAGACTCAGGAAGACCCCTTACGCCAGCCTCTGACCACACTCCAACCTTTTTTTTTCCAGTTGCAACCTTCAGGGTCAGCCACTTAGCTATCCTTAGCCTCTGGGACCAGCCAACACCATTTTTTGAGCTTAACTCCTTATTACCAATCAGCCATGAGTTCCAGATTTGTCAAAATTATTCCACCCAGGTGGAGGCTGTCCTCAACTGTCTGGTCAACCTGCATCTGTGGGCCTCCTACACCTACCTCTCTCTGGGCTATTTCTTTTATTTGGGGGTGGGGAGCATACTCATGGCATGAGAAGATTCCCAGGCCAAGGACTGAACCCTCACCACAGCAGTGACCCAAGCTACAACAATGACAAACATGTCCTTGACCTGCTGAGCCACCAGGGAACTCCTGGGCTTCTATTTAAAATGCAATGATGTGGCTCTGGAGGGCATGAACCACTTTTTTTCTGAGAGTTGGTCAAGAGGAAGCACAAGGGCGCTGAGAGTCTCTTGAGAATGCAAAACCAACAAAGCGGCTGCTCCCTCTTTCAGACGGAAGCCGTCTCAGGATGAGTGGGGTAAAACCCAGGATGCTATGGGTTTTAGCTGCCATAGTCCTAGAGAGGAACTTGAACCAGGCCCTTTTGGATCTGCATGCCCAGGGTTCTGACTGCACAGACCCCCACTTCTGTGACCTCCTGGAGAGCCACTTCCTGGATGGGCAGGTAAAGTTCATCAAGAAGATGGGTGACCACCTGACCAACCTCTGCAGGCTGGGCTGGGTGAGTATCTCTTGTAAAGGCTCATCCTCAAGCAGGACTAGGAGCCTCTGGAGCCCAGCGGCCTTTGAGGAAGGAGCCCCTCTGATGTCAGGGCTGCTGCCTGAAGCCCCTCTCTGCATCCCACTAGGCAGCTTTATAACCAACCCTGGAGCCCTCTCCCCAACCCTGGACCAAATGGAAATAAAGCTTTTTACAGGCAAAAAAAGGGGGGAGGCACAAGCGACTAGAAAAAAAATATGTAAACTGAAATTTGTCAAATTAGGAAACCCTTGTGCTCCAAAGGACACCATCACATAAAGTGAAAAGTCAACACACAGATGAGTTCCTGTCGTGGCTTGGAGTTCCTGTCATGGCTCAGAGGTAAAGAATCCAACTAGTATCCATCAGGATGCAGATTTGAGCCCTGACCTAGTTCAATGGGTCAAGGATCCGGCATTGCCATGAGCTGTTGGTATAGGTCGCAGACACAGCTCGGATCTGGCATTGCTGTGGCTGTGGCATAGGCTGGCAGCTATAGCACTGATTTGACGCCTAGCCTCGGAATGTCCATATGCCGCGGGTGAAACCCTAAAAAGACAAAAAAAAAAAATATATAATATTCAGAAAGATGTAACTTAAAGGATGTTGGTTACAATACTATTACTGGAACGAAAGAAACCTAAGTGGAATAGTAGGAGCCAGGATATTCATGGAATACTAGGTGGCCATTAAGAATGCCAGAAAAAATGAATCATTGATGAGGAAAGGTAATTTATCAGGTCTCTCCAGGAAACTGGCACTCTCAGATTGGGTCATCAGAGTGGAGTTTAATAAAGGTCTTATTTAGAAAGCAAGGGTGCAGGAAAACCATAAGCGATAGTGTAGTCCCTGGCAATAGGAAGCGGCTGGGAGTGAACAGTTAGCAGAGCCAGGGAAAACACAGAGGGCTGCCAGACGGCCCGCCTCGCATGGAGAGACAGAGACAAGCTGCTGAGCCCCAGCAGGAAGGAGTCCTGGGGAACAAGTGCCCAGGACCAGCTCCCCTCTCACCCTACGGTCTTCTGCGGGTGCCAGGAGGACATGAAGTGGGACCCTGGACAGAGTCCATCAAGTCGGTCTGCAGGGTAGAGAGCAGAGTGGAGAGGGCACATGAGGGACAAATGGAAGACGTCCAGCACAGATGGCTGCAGCAGTAAACAAAGAGTAGTGTACAAATGACTGCATTAAAAAAAACTATACAGATAAGTAATAAATAACCACTTAAGAAACTCTGGAATGGTTTACTCCAAAGGGTAAACTGGTTCACCCAGAGTTCCTCAACAATGGGGCTAGTGGCAGCTGGTAAAGTAACTGGTGGTTGGGGACTGTCCCAGGCACTTCAGGACATTTAGTATCCCTGGCCCTCACCAGTAGAAAACTAATCACCAGTAGAAACCTCCGGCATTAAAATAAGAAAAAATATAAATATACGCGCGCGTGCACACACACACACACACACATATATATTTTTTTTGCTTTTTAGGGCCACACCCACAGCATATGAAGTTCCTGGGCTAGGGTTCAAATCGGAGCTGCAGCTGCCAGCCTATGCCACAGCCATGGCAACTCAGGGATCCAAGCCACATCTGCAACCTACACCACAGCTCACAGCAATGCCAGATCCCTGACCCACTGAGCAAGGACAGGGATTGAACTCAAGTCCTCATGGATATGAGTCAAGTTCATTTCTGCTGTGCCACCATGAAAACATTTAGCAAAATAACTAAAAATTCTGGAAAAGCCTCCCTACTCCCAGACATGGGTTGGTACCACACCTGTTAGGAATCACTGTGGGAGCTAGAATTAGTTTTCTTTTCTTACCTGTATTTTTCTAATTTTTCTACAAAGACTAGGTATTGCTTTTCTGAAGTAGAAACTGTGTTCACTATTCTTTAAAATGAACTCAACAGGATAGAATAGATTCTAGCTCTTGGTAAACCCTATATGTCCTTCCCCAACCAAGTCTGCTCATGATAGTAAGTAAATGAAAGGCGATCTAACCGTATTACTTGGATGACATAGTTCATTCTGAAGTCACCAATAAAAGGAAGGGTGCAATTAACTCAGCTCCTAACAAATCACTTTTATTCTTCAAATACTCATAACTGTTATGAGGTCACAGCATCCTACAAGTCACAGGTCAAGTATGACCTAGCTTGTTATAAAACTTTAAAAGGAAGGAAAGGGCTATAATTTAGTTTCAACACGAGGTTACATTGGCAGAGCCTGGTGTGTTTAAGTGGTTTAGCTATTATCACTCACCTCTGTGAGAAAACCAGGACAAGGGACTCTGACAACAGATCTAGGGAAACATTGTGTTTTGCTCTCTATTGTTCCCCCACCCCTAAGCCCAGACTCAAGCAGGAAGTCAGGGTTCTCAGTACTTTGCTTTTGTTTTTTTTTTTGTTTTGTTTTGTTTTTTCAAAGCAGACAGTAGCATTCCTCTGGGGGTGGGTCTATCTTAATCTCAGGGCTGTGACAGCAACAGTTTGAAACCTGTTTTACCCTCTCCATCCTCAGATAAAGAATCTGTGGCACCATTTTTCTTTCTGTCTTCTTTTTTTTTTTTTGGTCTTTTCATCTTTTTAGGGCCACACCCACAGCATAAAGAGGTCCCCAGGCTAGGGGTCCAGTTGGAGCTGACGCCACAGGCCCACGCCACAGCCACAGCAACGCCAGATCCAAGCTGTGCCTTCGACCTACACCACAGCTCACGGCAACACCGGATTCTTAATCCACTGAGCAAGGCCAGGGATCGAACCAGAGTCCTCATGGATGCTATATGGGTTCATTAACTGCTGAGCCATGATGGGAACTCCAGCAGCACCATTTTTCATTACATTCAAAAAACCATCCACTGTAAGCAGCATCCTGGTCAAATATTAAAACATGAACAAAAAAAGAATATTGGATCTATAAAACAGAGTATATTATACCATTTAGGTTGATCTTTAACAGTTTTAATTTTAAGAGTTCTTTTAATGTAAAAAAAGTATTTTTAGGCATTTCTACTGCAGTGCAGTGGGTTAGCCATCCAACTGCAGTGGCTTGGGTCTCTGCAGAGGTGCCTGCTGGATGCCCAGCCAGGCACTGTGGGTTAAAGGATCCGATGTTGCTGTAGCTGCAGCTGAGATTCAATCCCTGGCCAGGGAACTTTCACATGCTGTGAGTTAGGCCATTCAAAAAAAAAAAAGGATTTTTAGTTTAATGGGTTCTCGCTAACTACTGATGACAGTTTAAATTAATAGAACCTTGGGGAAAGATGACTTTGGAATATGAAACAAAACAAAATATGTAAAACGTGTGTACAGTTTGACACAATCATACCTGAAAGAACTTCCCCTTAAGAAAGTCATTGGAGAGAAAAGAGAATTTCAATTTGATTATATTTTATATTTGATTTTATGTAAAAAACACAAGAAGCAAATACATTTTGTGAGCTGGTTTCTAGAAAAATTGATAAAGATTATCTAATTTAAAAAAAGAAAGTTGCTGGACAAGTATGGAAAGAAAGACAAAAAAAGGAAAATTGCTACAGCACTGGCTATACTAGAAAACCTAGAAACATGTTAATTTTAAAACAGGAAAACTGAGGAAACCACAGAGTACTTCTGTATGACAGAGAACTGTAGCAATGCAAGAGATCCAAGACCTGAAAAATGCTCATGCTAAGTAAGCACAATAGGTCACAAATCCATGAAAACAATTACAAGAAAATACACGCAAGGGAGCTGCCATTGCAGCTCAGCAGGTTACGAATCCAACTACCATCCATGAGGATGCAGGTTCAATCCCTTGCCTCACTCAGTGGGTTAAGGATCCAGCATTTCTACGGCTATGGTGTAGGTCAGCAGATGAAGCTCCAATTTGACACCTAGCCTAGGAACTTCCTTTTGCCACAAGTGAGGCCCTAAAAAGCAAAAGAAAGGAAGGGAGGAAGGAAGGAAGAGAATAAATACATAGAAAAAAAAGGTCTTTTCTTTTTTCTTTTTTTTTTTTTTTTGTCTTTTTGCCTTTTCTTGAGCTGATCCTATGGCATATGGAGGTTCCCAGGCTAGGGGTCCAATCAGAGCTGCAGCCGCCGGCCTACGCCAGAGCCACAGCAACTCGGGATCTGAGCCGCGTCTGCAACATACACCACAGCTCACAGCAACGCCGGATCCTTAACCGACTGGTCAAGGCCAGGGATTGAACCCACAACCTCATGGTTCCTAGTCGGATTCGTTAACCACTGCGCCACGACAGGAACTCCAGAAAAAAGTCTTTTAAAAGAGTTTCGGGGAAAAAAACAGTAAATGGAAAGATAAAAAGCAAATTTTTAAAAATCTCCTTAAACGTCCATGAGTTTTCCTGTAGGAGAACACACCAGGTCCTCAATATAATGGAAGAAAACGGACTCATATGAAGGCATGTCCCTGAGATATTACAGATCTCTGAGGAGAAAAAGATTCTACAGATGTCTAGAAAGGGTTGAGAGAAAGAATCAAGAATTGGAATGAGGGGGGAAAAAGAATCAGAATAGCTAGAAGATAATAGAAAAATACTTTCAAAAGGAAAGCAATTTCCAATCTACCATTCTTTACCTAGACAAACTATTAACTATGTGTAGAAGTGGAAACAAAGTATTTTGAAAAATGCAAATCTCGATTTATACATGCATTCTTTCTTTTTCTAATTACTTAAGGAATTTTATTACATTTATAGCTGTACAACAATCATCACAACCAAATTTTTACCGCATTTCCATCCCAAACCCTCAGTGCATCCCCCCAGCCCCAACCTGTCTCATTTGGAAAGCATAAGTTTTTCAAAGTCTGTGAGTCAGTACTTGTTCTGCAAAGTAGTTCATTGTGTCCTTTTTTTAGATTCCACATGTCAGAGATGGCATTTGATGTTAGTGTCTCATTGTCTGACTGACCTCACTTAGACACGCATCCTTTCTTAGGAAACTACTAGAGACTCTGTTCCCCCTGTGACAGTAAATCAAGACAGAAAAGGATACTGGTACAGGAGGCAGAGGCTTCAATCCAGAAGAGAGGCGGAGAGAGTCTGTAAGGTGACGTGCAAGAGACCCCAGGCCTTCAGCTGTGCCCAGGTGAGCAGGCCAGGTGGCAGCAGGTCAAAGGCTCCCAGAGAGGGTTAGTCATGAGGATGACTTCAATAGAATACTGGCTGTCTCTCAGTTTCTCGTGAAGACATTTAAACATCTAAGGTAAAGTTAGTGACCAAGTAACTAGAGAACTAGGAAATGGAAAAAGAATTACAAACTCCAGGGAAAACCCGAAATTGGGCAGAAAAGGAAAAGCACTCAGACCACTCAGTGGCCATGTGTGAAGAGACTTTATGCTATCCTAAGGTCAACAGTGGTTACTGATCTAATCCAAAGACAGGAAAGGTGAAGGTAAAATGGGAGTGGGAAAGAGGTGGTCCAAAAAAGCTAAAGCCTAAAGTTTTTCAGAGTGGAAAGCCAAAGGATAACATCTACAACTGAGGGAAAAAAAATCAAGAACCAGTATTATGAACACATTACCTAGAGCTCTAAAAGATGTGAATGTAGGTACCTCTGAGTATTGAGATGGGGGGGCGTAGATATTTCTACCTGTAGGACTACCACTCTCAAACTTGCACATACATCAGTCTGTCAAAAATAAAAACTCCAGGAGTTCCCGTCGTGGCGCAGTGGTTAACGAATCCGATTAGGAACCATGAGGTTGCGGGTTCGGTCCCTGCCCTTGCTCAGTGGGTTGATGATCCGGCGTTGCCGCGAGCTGCGGTGTAGGTTGCAGACGCGGCTCGGATCCTGCGTTGCTGTGGCTTTGGCGTAGGCTGGTGGCTACAGCTCCGATTCGACCCCTAGCCTGGGAACCTCCATATGCCGTGGGAGCGGCCCAAGAAATAGCAAAAAGACAAAAAAAAATTAAAAAAATAAAAAAATAAAAAAAAAAAAATAAAAACTCCAGAGAGCTCCCACATGGTGCAGGGCGTCAAGCATCTGGCATCATCACTGCAATGGCTCAGGTCGCTGCTGTGACTTGGGTTCAACCCTGACCCGTGAACTTCCACATGCCTCGGGCATGCCAAAAATAATAGTAATGATAAAATAAAAGTAAAAATACAAACTCAATTATAGTAATAATAAGGATAATTTTTCTTACACGTTTTTCCATTTTTCTTCAAAAAATGTCATGAAATCAAAAAGTATATATGCCAAAAATTGTTTTTAATTAAAAAAATAAAAATAAAGTATACATGCCAACATATTGAAAGGGGTTATTTCTAGTAGTGGGATTGTGGGCCATTTAGAATTTTTCTTTCACTCTCCTATTTTCATAAAGAGTATGGACCATGGAGCTTACTGATCATAAATCAAAAAACAAGAGGTGTTTTACTTTATGCCCGGATCATATCCACCCCAGGGCAGATGTCCCATCTCTGCCGTGGGAGCTTGCATTCATTCTGCTGGAGGAGAGGAACCTGCCAACACCTTCATGCACATAGCATTATTTGTTGAATTCCTATAAATCAGGCCCTGCCAGGTGATTCCAATACCCCAGCTTTTTTACTGGATCTCCCAAAGTCCTCAGTCACTTCCGCTCTGCACCACCCCTTCATGGCCCAACGCGGGCTACATTACAATCACGCCAATGTTTAAATGGAAAGTATGTGAGATACAACAGAAGGGGTGCTACCTAGACAGCTGAAAGGGATGTCCCTTGGCAGCTAAGAGCACCGCCCTGGAGAGAGGCAGACCTGAGTTTGAATCCCACCCCTATCACCACAGGTGTGACCTACTTCATCTCTTTAAGCCTCAGTTGCTTCACATGTAAAAAGGGATAGTAATTAAAACTACCCTCCCAGGATAGGGTTCTCTTGTGGTATATGAGGGTACAAAGGCATCTACAGGGCTTGATGAAGGAGGCTCCTCGGGCTGGCTGCCGCTTCACCTGTTTCGGGGGGCCAGCACAGGGTGGAGACAATAAACAGTTGCCACTACCCAGGTTCTTTCTCAGATACCAAGGGACCTAAGGGACGATCTCTCAGCCTTTATGTCCTCCTATGGAGAGGAGAAGGCACATGCCCAATCTCCTCCCCCAGAACGTGCTGGGCCTTAAACCAGGATGAGCATAGTACCAGACAGGAGACCCTCTGGTCCTCAAAGAGCACCGGACAGAAGACCCTCATATTGTATTTGGTAAACGTTTCCTGATTCACTGCAATTTTACTACTACGAAGATAATTAGGAAAAAGAAGTTTTCTCCTAATCTTGGGGAGGCTCTGCTTTTAGGGAAAAAGCCACACACGTGGAGATCAGATCAGGTAAGGGAGGCACCAGGTGTCCCTGACACTCCTTAACACAAACTCAAGGCCCACGAAGCATTCTGCTCCCAGGATACGCCGCGACCACGGAGAGGGTCCAGCAAGTTGGGTTGCCGCCCCCAAAAGACAGCCCGAGGGTCACAATCCTCTCCCCCAACAGATCCCGAGGTGATGAGACCTCGTTCAGAGAGCGGGGTCTCTGAGTTCTGCATCTTGGGATAAAGGCGAGGTTGAGAAAAAAGGGTTCCTTCGAAGCCCCCCCTCCCCGGAAATGTGAACAAACTCCCCGGCTAGGAGCACGGCGTCCGGTCCACCTGCGCCCCCGGCCCCGGCCGCCCGCCCGCAGGCACTCACGATCTCCGCCACGATGAGGAGTCCGGGCAGGGTGCGGAGGAACTCGCGGTCGTACGCGAAGCTGCTGCTGGTGGTGGAGAAGTTCTCCGCGAAGGAACTGGCGGTAGTGGTGACAGTGTGCGAGCGAGCGCGCTGCGGCTCCTCCATCGTCACGCCGGAGCCGGGCCCGCCCCGCCTAGGGGACCCTCGGCGCGTCCGGGCGGGACGCGCGGCCCTGAGCCCGCGGACACCGGCGCGGGGGGGAGGGGAGCGCGGCGGCGCAGGGACTAAGACGGGCGGAGGGCTCCCGCCAGGGCCCGTCCGGCCGCGGCGCGCGTCCAGCGAGTGCACAGCGCGCCCAGCTCCTCGGCGCGTGGGCTTTCGGGCTGCGCAGGGTCCTCGGAGAAGGAGACCCGGAGAGATGAGGCCGCGGGTGGCCAAGGGAGGCGGCGCAGGCCGGGCGGAGGGGAGGGGGCGTGGAGAGGGGCGGGCAAGCGGCGGGCGGGGAGGGACCGCCCCGCGGAGGCGCCTCGGGCTGGCGGCCGCTTCACCTGTTGCGGGGGCCAAGCGGCCGGGAACGCCCGGAGGCGGTGCCAGGGGAAGGAGGGCGGGGGTCGCGGCCGCGGACTGCACCCCTCCTGGAGCCGGCTCAGCCTGGCCCCGCCTCCCCGGGTGGGGCGCCGAAGACCTGTCTCTTTCCACCTGGCCATTGCCGGCCGGGGCTCTGGGGGGCCTCTGGGAAGAGCGAAGCCAACTGGCTCCGGGAATGAGGAGGGTGGGGTGGAGCGGCGACTCCAAGGGGAAGAATGAGCGGCTGGAGTTACGACCCGGCCGGACCTTAGACTCCAGATCGATGCGAGGCCGCTGGGACGCCCGGCCTGAGCTTCTCCCCCTCCCGGTGCGGCTGCGGCCGAAGCCTGGCGTGATTTCCTGCCCCTCCTGCCGGGAACAATTTGAGGAACCAACTTCATCGCTGGGCCAGGAAGGAGCTCGCAGAGGCTCGATCGCGGGATCCATGGAGCCTTGGGGCCAGGGATGGAAGCGGGAAGATATTTGAGGTCCCTGGTCATGACCAACCAGTGTCCCATTACACGCGGAACGAAATGTTGGAGAAAAGCTTGAAAGGTGTGGTTCGTGCAAATTGACACACGGGCCGTCCTTTCCTGGGGTGGGGGAGGGGACGAGAGCACCACACAGTGAGGCGGCATGTTAGAGGGTCGGCTCTTGCATCTCTCAGCTGTATAAACAGGAGCAAGGGGGCTCCCTCTCTGGGCCTCAGTGGTGCCATCTGTGAAATGCATCGATGGGCACCTTGCCAACAGGAGAGCAGCTTCCTGGCGCACTCTCCTGTTTTGTGAAAGGAAGGCAAGAAACATTATATTTTATTCAGAAACTCCCAGAAGGAAAGGAAATAATTACTGGTTACAAATAGAAGGTGGCTCTGGGGTCAGAGCAAAGGAATTCCTTATCTGTTCCAAGACCTTTCGAAAAAAGGTCAGAAGGGACATTTTTTTCACAGTGAGCTGAGCTGAGAAGAAAGTAAAAGCTATAATCTAATAAAACAAAACAAGGAATTCGTTTCTTTTAATCTAGGGCCCACCCAGAAGAACCTCTGGGAGTAAAAGTTAAGGCTTCAAGGAGTCCCCTGGTAGCTCATTGGTTAAGGATCTGGCATTGTCACTGCTGTAGCTCGGGTCACTGCCATGGCACGAGTTCAGTCCCTGATCCAGGGAACTTCCATATGCCTCGGGCACAGCCAAAAAATAAAAAATAAAAATTTGAGGCTTCAAAAGCATTACAAAGATGAAGATTTCGAGAAATTCCATCCATGAGCATTTTGCTAAGCATCTTGGACCAGTGGGTAAAAGAACAAAAATTAGAGCACTTCCCCCTAGAACACTGGTTTCCAAAGTGTGGTGCTTGAACCAGCAGCATCAATATCACCTAGGAACTCTGAGAAGTGCTATTTCTCAAGCCTCACCCCAGACCCATTGAATCAGAAACTCTGAGAGCAGGGGCCAGGAAGTTGTGTTTGAACTAGCTTTCCACAACAATCAGGTACACACTGACGTTTGAGAGCTACTGCTTTAGAGAACCTGATCTTGCAGCTGCAGAAATAAGAGATACTCACATGAAATGGCCAGAGAAGCAGTCTGTGGCATCATGCAGGACACAGGGAAGGCAGGAAGGAAGTCTAGACAACTCTATTTCTGTATTACAAAGGACAGTCCCTTCTCAGAAAATCCCTGAGGCCCAGATGGATTTCCAAACTCAGATTTTTTTTTAGAAAGGTAAAATGTCCATCTACAATACACTATACAACACCCTCAGTGAGGTCTGCAGTGGCACTTTAATCAAATACACTAGTTTTCAGCAGTGAAAATATATGAATGACATAAGCATGTGGTTGAGTTATTGACTGCAAAGTAATAATTGCTCCCAAAAATCAGTGGTTTTAAAAAACAACTATCTTACTCATGAGTCTGTGGGTCAGGAATTTGGGCGGAGCTTGGCTGGCAGATTCTTCCAATCCACATGGTGTTGGTTGGAGTCTTTCACTCAGCTGTTTTTAGCGGGTGGTTGGGCAGGGCTAGAAAGTCTGAAAAATCTTCAACCCACATTCTGTTCCCTCCTTTTCTGCACTTAAGTGCTCCATGACCTAGCCAATCTCTCTTTCTCCATGAAGCTTGAACTTTCTCACAGCATGGTAGGTTGAGTGGCTGGACTTCTACACAAGAACTGGTTCCCAAGAGGGAAGATGAGCAAAAGAGGAAGCTACAGATGTCTTAAGGCACAGCTTTGAAAGCTTCAGGGCATCAATTCCGTCACATGTTATTGGCCAAAGGCAGTGATGAGGGTAGCCTGGATTCAAACAGAGGGGGAATAGACTCCATGTCTGGGTGAAAGGAGCAGAAAAGGATCATGGCTGTCTTTTAATCCGTGAGCTGGGATAAAGAAAGCTGGTATAAAGAAAGCTGATAAATAGCTTTGCCCCAGGTTAAGTCAGGTGCTTCTACCAAATAAAATGTCTGCAAACTTGAAACTTTTGGTTTTCAGCTTCTTAGATTTCAGAATTACAAAGAAGCCATTAGACACTGGTTGTTGACAAATTAGCTGTTCCTTTCGAACTGTTGCCTAAAGTCAGGTACTCACCCTCTGCCTGTAACCCTCCTGATTGGACATCCATTCCTCCAGTGACATATTCATCCAATCCACTCTTCATCTTCTTGTAAGATTTATTGTCCTGAAACCCCAAGCTCAGATCTAGACTAACATCCCACTGTGCACAGAGTAAAAGCAGCTACCAGGTAGCCTACCCCTTGCTTCAGGCCTTTCCTCAACTACTCTAGACTGTTCCCCATTCCAACCCCAAATGCATTTTCACATGTCTCTGTAGGTGTGGCCATTTTCTGCCCATAACCAGCTTTTCTCAGCCTAGAAACCTCCTACCTTCACCTACAGCTCAAAATCTGCATCTTTCAAGGCCCATTTCTTTTTTTTTTTTTTTTTTTTTGTCTTTTTGCTATTTCTTTGGCCCGCTCCCGCGGCATAAGGAGGTTCCCAGGCTAGGGGTCGAATCGGAGCTGTAGCCACCGGCCCACGCCAGGGCCACAGCAACGCGGGATCCGAGCCGCGGCTGCAACCTACACCACAGCTCACGGCAACGCCGGATCCTTAACCCACTGAGCAAGGGCAGGGACCGAACACGCAACCTCATGGTTCCTAGTCGGATTCGTTAACCACTGCGCCACGACGGGAACTCCTCAAGGCCCATTTCAAAAGCCACCTTTTCCATGATTTCCTCTAGCTTGCCATAAACTTGTGCTTGTCTTCTTTGCCTTAGAATTCATTAATTTGAAGTTCCCATTATGGCTTAGCAGGTTAAGAACCTGACACAGTGTCTGTGAGGATGCAGTTTTCATCCCTGGCTTTGCTCAGTGGATTAAAGATCTGGTGTTGCCACAAGCTGCATCGTAGTTCACAGAAGCAACTCGGATCCAACGTTGCCACGGCTGTGGCATAGACCTACAGCTGCAGCTCTGATTTGACCCCTAACCTGAGAACCTCCATATGCTGCAGGTGCAGTGGTAAAAAGAAAAAAAAAAAAAAATAGAATTCATTAATTTTATGCACCTCTTTTTTTTTTTTTTTTTGTCTTTTTGCCATTTCTAGGGCCGGTCGCTCGGCATACGGAGGTTCCCAGGCTAGGGGTCGAATCGGAGCTGTAGCCACCAGCCTACGTCAGAGCCACAGCAATGCGGGATCTGAGCCGAGTCTGCAACCTACACCACAGCTCACGGCAACGCCGGATCCTTAACCCACTGAGCAAGGGCAGGGATCAAATCCGCAACCTCATGGTTCCTAGTCGGATTCGTTAACCACTGAGCCACGATGGGAACTCCTATGCACCTCTTTTTACCACTTCTTGAGGGACCATAAACTACCCTTCTTTATCTCCCTCCCCACTAGAGGAGGTATTGAATAAATGCTCAGACTCAAACTTTACTCTTTTTTGGAGGGGAGCTGTGCCTGAGGCATGCTGAAGTTCCCAGGCCAGGGATCAAATCCACATCACAGCAGCGACCTAAGCCACAGCAGTGAGAGTGCCAGATACTTAACCTGCTGAGCCCCCATGGAACTCCCAAAACTTTTCGATTTATTTATTTATTTGTTTGTTTGTTTGTTTGGCTTTTTAGGCCCGCAACCATGGCATATGAAAGTTCCCAGGCTAGGAGTCAAATCAGAGCTACAGCTAATGGCCTACACCAAAGCCACAGCAATGCAGGATCCATGCCTCATCTACAGCCCACACCACAACTCACAGCAATACTGCATCCTTAACCCACTGAGTGAAGCCAGGGATCAAACCTGCGTTCTCATGGATACTAGTCAGATTCATTACCACTGAGCCACAATGGGAACTCCCTGAAACTTTACTCTAAGTGCAGGAAAATATCAAAAGAAGAAAAGGTAGGCCCTGCCCTCCTATAAAAGACTTCATGCAGAACAGCTTTGAGCTGAGTCTTGTGGGTGGTATATAATTTCTTAAAATGGAAAAGGTGTTCCCAGCCAACCAGAACAGGCCAGGTGACACCACAGGTGCTGGTATGAGTAGGCCAGGTACAAACAGATATTGAAAAATCTAAGATCTGTTTGCATGGGAGAAGGGTCTTGAATGGAATGCTGGGATGAGAGTTTATACAGAGTCTGATATATGGTTTCCACTAGGCCATATTAGCCAGCAGGCAAGCTATACAACATAGCGCTGCCAGAGTCTGTGGAGCCCAGGCCATTCCATAGAGACTCAGGGCTCATCAGTAATTAAGTGAATGGGGGAGGGATAAATTAGGAATTGGGGAGTAACATATACATAGTACTATATAGAAAAGAGATAAACAAGAACCTATTGTATAGCACAGGGAACTGTACTCAATATTTTGTAATAATCTATATGGCAAAAGACTCTGAAAAACAATGGATATGTGTATGTATAACTGAATCACTTTGCTGTACACCTGAAACTAACACAACATTGTAAATCAACTATACATAAATGAAAAAAATTAAAGGAAAAAGTGGACAACGTATGACTTACACCTGCTGTCTGAAAGAGGATCAAGGGACATTCTCATTTATAAGGAATTTTTTGTAGATTTACCTACCACACATTTCTATTCATTATTATTCTGGTTTAAAATTAATTATGATTGGAGTTCCCTCATGGTGCAGTGAGTTAAGGATCTGGCATTTTCACTGCTGTGGCTTGGGTCACTGCTGTGGTGCAGGTTTAATCCCTTGTCTGGGAACTTCTGCATGCCACGAGTGCTGCCAAAAAATAAATAAAATAAAAAAATAAAAATAAATTACAAGCTAAAATTAATTATGGGAGTTCCCATCATGGCTCGGAGGAAACGAATCTACCTAGGGTCCATGAGGATGCAGGTTCAATCCCTGGCCTTGTTCAGCAGGTTAAGGATCTGGCATTGCTGTGAGCTGTGGTGTAGGTCACAGATGCAGCTTGGATCTGGCATGGCTGTGGCTGTGACTGGTAGCTGTAGCTGCAATTCGACCACTAGCCTGGGAGTCATTATGTGCAGTGGATGCAGCCCTCAAAAGACAAAAAAAGAAAAATTAACTCTGGTTGTTTCAGGCGAGAATCATCAATGGATGTTAGAATTGGTGGGTGAAAGAATGATGAGAAAAAAAGATATTTATATCATCTCAAGGTATCTCCCCAGAAGATACTATTTTCCCTTTGAATACTGGTTAATACATAAGTAACTGTAGTGGTGTGACCCATGAGACACTACCAGACATCAAGGTCAATATCACCAGATAGCAAGTGCTCCTGATCTGACACATCAAGAAGGAGGTAACATCATTTCTGTGGGCTTCTTCCCCAAAGGAATAACCTGACGTCATTCATGAGGCAAAAACAGACAGTCCAAAATTAAGGGACATTTTATTAAGCATCAAGGTCATAAGAGATAAACACGGAAGAAATGTTTCACACTAAAAGAGGAGGCTAAGAAGACCTGAGAGCTAAGTGCAAGGTGAAATGCTAGGTGAATCCTGGATCAGAAAAAGAATGTCAGTGAGATGGTGGAAATGTGAATAAATCTTGTAGATTAGATAACAGCCTTATGTCAATGCTAATTCCCTGATTTCACTCTTGGTATTCCTGTTATGTAAAACGTTAACCTCTGCAGAATCTGGGTGAAAGTTTAGAGGCAGTTATTTTTGCCACATTTCTTGTTAGTCTGAAATTATTTCCCAAAGTTAAAATTAAAATAATTATTTATGGTTGATCACAAAGAGAGTTCTCTAATTCCAACTGTCATTCACATTCTCCAAGCACATTTCATTTTGTGGTTTATCCACCCCAGAACTTCCTGCCTCCCCTTCCTCTTATTATGAATATGTCTTGTAGGGAAACCATGAGCTTGACTGAGAAGTGAGCATGTTCTTTCCACTCAGTCCTGAGAGCCACCAGTCAGTCTGGTCTGCCCTCTTTATGTGAAAACAGGAAGAAAAAAAAAGAGTTTCTCATTGTGGCTCAGTGGGTTATGAACCTGATTAGTATTCATGAGGATGCAGGTTTGATCCCTGCCCTCGATCAGTGGGTTAAGGATCCAGCATTGCCATGAGCTGTGGTGTAGGTCGAAGACTCTGCTTAGATCCAGTGTTGCTGTGGCTGTGATGTAGGCGGGCAGCTATAGCTCTGATTTGACCCCTAGCCTGAGAACCTCCATATGCTGTGGGTGTGGCCGTAAAAAGCAAAAAAAAAAAAAAAAAAAGAAAGAAAGAAAATAGGCAGCCATGGGGCCTAAATCCCTTCACCAGTGAAGCTCTGGGTCTAAGATTTGTTTGTTTCTCTGGCTCTGAGGCTCTACCATTTTGACTAGAGGCCTTAAATCCTAATGGCAGATAAGGTAAAACCAGTAAGGGCATTAGCCGGTTTTGTTTTAGAATGGCTTCTTAAATTAGAGTCTTTTGCACAGACACACTTGGGCTTAAATATTAACTTTGTATGGGAACTACGTCTAGTCACTTATGATGGAGCATGATAATGCGAGAAAAAAGAATGTATACATGTATGTGTGACTGGGTCACCTTGCTGTGCAGTAGAAAATTGACAGAACACTGTAAACCAGCTATAAGGGAAAAAATAAAAAGCATTATAAAAATATTAACTTTGTAGAAAGTTCTTCACTCACACAAAGGAGCATAGTCACTCCCATTTTTCTTGAAACATGTGATGTCCTGGGTCATAATTCATTTCCCACTTTAGTTTTAGACAAGGAGTGGAAATATTTCACTTTCCTCTTACCATAAAGCAAGATTTGGGATCCTGGTAATGCGGTGAAATCAGCCCCAACATTCACCCTCAGTTGTGGAGCGTGTCAAAGAGGGGGTGGGGGTTTCTGTGGTGAACAAGGGCCAGCTGGGTTTTTGGTCTACGTGATTTGGTCTACGTGACTGTTACTGGGCAAAACTTTGAACCTAGCGTTACTAGAAATCCCAGTTTGTTGTTGTTGTTGTTGTTCATTGGTTTTTTGTCTTTTTAGGGCCACACCTGCGGCATATTGAAGTTCCCAGGCTAGGGAAACTTTCAAAGTCAAAGCTGGAGCTACCAGCCAACACCTCAGCCACAGCAACGCCAGATCTGAACCGCATCTGCGACCTACACCACAGCTCATAGCAATGCCGGATCCTTAACCCCACTGAGAAAGGCCAAGGATCAAACCCGAGGCCTCATGGATACCAGGTAGGTTTGTTATTGCTGAGCCACAACAGGAACTCCAAAATCCCAGTTTTTAAGTATTATCAACTAATGACCATCTTTAAAAAATAGACTGTTTGTTCCACCCTTGTGGGCTGAATGATAAATCTGAGAAACCATCAGTTGGCACCAGCTGATTCAGGCAAAGGGAAAAGCCCCAGCCCTCTCAGTGCCCACCCCCTTTCCTCTGGGAGGCCCTCTAAAGGCCTGGGAGGATGCAGAGTCTAGGCAGAGAGGGTGACTCAGAGCACAGTAGATGAAAGGAAAACTAAGAAGAGAGGTGAGTGAAATGTGAAATCAGTGGAGGGATGCTGAGGCTGATGAGGGTTTTCTGGAGCCAAGGAAGGTTAAGAATATGAAAATACAGAGAGATGTTAAGAATCGCTGATGTAGAAGTAGGTGTTCGGAAGGTGTAATCATAATAACTAAGTAGGAACTAATTTATTATTGGCCTATTTTGGGTCAAGCACTGCCTTAAATCAGATTCTGTTAGATCACTGATTTTTTAAAAATCGTCTTAAGGATCCTGGAGTTCTCTGCTGGCCTAGCAGCTGAGAATCCAGTGTTGTCACCGCCGTGGCTCAGGTTGCTGCTGTGGCCCAGCTTTGATTCCTGACCCAGGAACTTCCGCTTGCCATGGGCACAACCAAAAAATAATAATAATTCTTAAAGGTCTTGATCTTAATGAAAAAGATGGAATCCCCAAAGATCTTAGCTTTGGCCATCAACTCAAGAAACATTTATCTAATGTGCCATGCACTATTGGACTATACAGCTCAGTACAACTGTCCCTTTGCATAATGAATATGTCATCAACGAGGGAAGAGAGCAGTAAATCAGTGGTGGGTGGAATCCCTTTCAGGCCAGGGGTGGGCCAAGGGTCAGCCTTCACAGGGGAGGGAGACAGAGCCAGGCTGGGGACCAGGGGCAGTTTCCTCAAGGAGCAGACACTGAACTGTTTTCAAGGGCCATTCAACATTAATGAAGCAAAGAATCAGAATAGAGGAGGAAATTCCAGTGGAAGGACACAATCCCCCATCAGGAAGTACTGGACCAGAGTGTTTGCCGAGAGATGTGGTAAGAGGGAGTTTCAGCCCTCCTAGCCATTCAGGGTGAAAAGCAATGGGCCCTTCCTGCTCCCTCTCCATTTGGTCAATAAACACCTATTACACTTGGCAAAGGGGAAGATAATGGAGAAATTCCATCCACGAGCATTTATGAAGCTTGTGATCATAGCATACCCTCCCCTGTTTAAGACACAGAGAGCTTCGTGTGTGTGTGTGTGTGTATCATCTTCTTAGAAGAGTGAATAAAGTCAAGGTCAGATACTTGAGACACTCTTGGTCTTCAGGCTTTTTCTGCAAGCCAGTAGATAATTAAAGTGATGATACATGGAGTATTTCCACCAAACCAAAGATCAAGAAGAGGACTGGGAGGTGGGAGGGTGGGTACCCGTTCATTCCTTCCCATTGGGCAGCTTAGTTGACCTCCGCACCAGATCACAGAGTGAAAAATAACCGAGGTTTGTGGAAGGAAGGGCAAGCTTTCCTGCAACATGTTGAACAGGGGCCCATTTATGACTTTCAAACAAGAAAACAGATGGCATAAAACACAAGTGAACAGAGACCCATGAATGGACTGTGTCTGACAATGAGGCCCACACTGCTAGATGTGAGTAGTTAAGTAACTTGCCTAAGAGGAGACCCATTGAGTTTAGAAGAGCTGCCCTATAAGTTCCGAAGACTGGGAGTTCCCTGGTGCTCAGTGGGTTAAGGACCCAGTATTGCCACAGATGTGGCTTGAGTCACTGCTGTGGCACAGGCTTGATCCCTGGTGTAGGAACTTATGCATGCCACCAGCACAGCAAAAAAAAAAAAGCAAAAAACAACAGCAGCAACCACTAACTTTTAAAAAAGACAGAGTTCTGAAGACTGGTGGGAAATGGGACTGCAGCGCCTGATGAAAATACTTCATGCTTGTGAATGGCACCTCATGGAGGCCCCATGGGCCAAAACCTTCAGGCTTTGCTTTATAGGACTGAAAAAAATTCCAGGTTCTTACAATAATCTGAAACAGGTGATGTTGAGGGTCCTGTTCCAATACTTTTTATTTGTTAACATTAATGAGGTGCCCACGTGCAAAACCCTCTGTCCAAGGTATTGGATGAGCAAAGACCTGTTCCCACAAAGCTGACTGCACCCGAAGAAGCACCAGGGATCTTCGCAAATAAGATTAGAGGCACACCAAAAAACTGGACAGCAGAGATGAAAAGCAGAGTAATTATGCCCATCATGTGTCTTATCAGAAGAGTCTCTGGGAGGAGCAGGTTTAGCAAGCAATTTAGGGAGTGGGTGTTTGCTTACCAAGTACTTTTGCTTTAGAAAGAATTAATTGGAGGGCTTGTTTATAGAGGATTAACCATTCGACTAAAGAGATGATGGAGCTGAGAGATTTAAAGATGGCTAAGATCTTTAGCCAAAGAATCTGAGAAGCACAATAAAACACTGCATTTGTAAAAAAGATGCATTTAAATATGCATTCTTAAAGAGTTGCTGGCAAAGAAAAGGTAAAGTGTACTATGGGATTGCTATTATAGAAATTTCTATTATGGAAATTCTCTCCCCTGTTTATAATGACAAGAATCACCCCTGTGTGCATTTGTCTTGGCATCCCCATACTCAAATCCACTCTGGTCATGGGTAAGTTGGTGTTTCTTCAGGCATAGTCCATGCTTGCCTGGATGGTGGGGAAGAAGCTGTGAACCTGGGTAGCATGGCCTCTGTTCATTTGCATAGGCTTAAGTCATATTAGCATGAGGTTTTTTTTTCTTTTTTCTTTTGGCCAAGACTAAGTCATGCTGAAGTTCCCAGGCCAGGGATCAAATCTGTGCCACAGCAGTGACCTATGCCACAGCAGTGATGATGCTGGATCCTTAACCTACTGAACCACCAGCAACTCCAGTATCAGGCTTATTAATAGATGATAATCTACAGTCCAGTTTCTTCCCTCCCTTGGCCTGGCAAGTCTGTAACCAGAAAAGCCAGTCAGGTCCCCTGGCACACTGAGGGGTGGGACTGATGGAAAAGGGGGCAGGTTGACTGGCTTCATGGAATCCATGCTTTTTAGAGTGAGGGATCCTATGAGAACCTCAAAACCTACTATAAACTCACTGCCAAGGAGAGTGCAATTCACTGTGGACTCCTAGCCCAGGGCCTGGAAAGTGATAAGCCTGCACCAAGATCTGGGGAGAGAACAGGGTAAAAAGAAGTGGTACTTTTTATAAAACCAGAGTAAACAGGTCATCAGAGATAATTGAGACAGTTGTCAGCACAGAGCCTCACACATTATTGTTTTTAATATTGTCTCCATTTCTAGGAATGGATCACATCCACCCCACCACACAAGGAGGAGTTGATCTAGGTTTTGTAGGTCCAAACTGGAGATTACAATCTCTTTCTTTCTTTCTTTCTTTTTTTTTTAGGGCCACATCTGCAGCATATGGAAGTTCCCAGGCTAAGGGTTGAATCAGAGCTATGGCCAGCCTATGCCACAGCCACAGCAATGCAGGATCTGAGCTGTATCTGAGATCTTCACCACAGCTCACGGCAACGCCACATCCTTTACCCACTGAGCAAGGTCAGGGATGGAACCCACAACCTCATGGATTCTAGTTGGGTTTGTTAATCGCTGAGCCATGAAGGGAACTCCTACAATCACTCTTCATCAGCAGTATTTTTACAAGAGTTAGTTTAGCAGCTCTTACATGAGAGGCTCTAGCTGTCTTCAGATGTCTCCTGTCCCCACCTTCTTTCAATAATAGAACTCAAGGAGTTCCCTGGTGGCCTAGTGGGTTAAGGATCCAGTGTTGTCGCTGCTGTGGCTCAGGTTTGATTCCTGGCCTGGGAACTTCCACATGCTGTGAGTGCAAAAAAAAAAAAAATTTTTTTTAAAAGAACTCTAGCAAGACACACGCAGCCACCTGGTTAAGGATATTTTCCAGCCTCCCTCAAAGTTAGGTGTGGTCATGTAGCTGAACAAATGATAATAATAACAATAATAGCTTACAGCCTCATATGTCAGGTAAGTATTTTAAATGCTTTAGATGTGTTAACCCATTTAATTTTCCTAACTCCATGAAGGATTAGGAAACAGAGGTGCAAAGACATGCATTGATTTGGCCAAGACCAGAGATTGGAAGTGTCGGAACTGGGATTGCAACCCAAAATTGCATTCTCATTCTCATTCAGCCCAGTGGAATGTGAGTAGTACTTCCAGGTCTTGCCTGCAAAAGAGAGAAACTTAGCAGATATAAACTATTATATACATGGAGGGGATAAACAACAAGGTGCCACTGTATAGCACAGAGAACTACGTTTAATGTCCTGTGATAAACCATCATGGAAAAGAGTATTTTTTTAAAAAGCGTGTATATATGTATAACTGAATCACTTTGCTGTGTAGCAGAAATGAACACAACATTGTCAATCAACTCTACTTCAATTTTTAAAAATTAATTAATTAAAAAGAGGGGGAGGCTTCCTCCCCATTGCCCCATCTCTCTTTCCTGTCAGCGGGAAATTGCCATCTTAAACAGCAAGACGGGGGCCACCTGTTGAAGGTGGCGGGACAAGATGGAAGGAGCCCCGGAGCCCGGGAGCCCAACACCACGGAATCTATCAGCCTGATTTCCTGATGCTCAGCTTGTTACATGAGAGAGAAAGAAATCTTTATCTGATGTTAACCATTGTTATTGGGGAGAGAAGGGTCATCTTTGTTTCAGCAGAACTGTAAGAACATAACCTTTGGTCAAGAGTAAGGTCATGGAGGGAAGGGAAACACATCTTTGAGCACCTACTGTATACTCAGGGTCTTCACACATTATCCCACTCACTCTCCACTGAAGTTCTGCAAATAGGCATTGTTAGCCCACATCTGGAATGAGGAGTAAGAAGCTCAGGATAGTTAGGTAACTTGCCCAAGATCACATAGCACGGAGATGAAGAAGGTGAGATTTCAACGAACCTTCTCCAAAGGCCTCTTTTCCACTATTCAACAGTGACGCTCTGGGAAAATGTGACTCATTCATAAGAAGCGTTTCTACAACATCTGAATCATGATTCATAACCCTTTAATTAGTTACTCCTCAAAGCAATCTGCTCAGATTGCTACTTTAGTTCCATTTCATGGATGAGAAAACAGACAAGACAAGCAATTATACCCCCAAAGTCAATGGAGGGCCTAGATTTAGAAGCCACAGCTGCAAAAATTCAAGGCTGATGATTCCTCCACTAATAAAACCAAGCTGAGAACTCAGAAGGCATTATTATTGAACTCTGTGACATGTTTTCTCATTTTCCATGAATGCTAGCCATGGGGGATAGAAGGGTTAGGTGGTTAATTGCTGATGATACAGATGTGCTCTGTTTGAGTTTTAGAGGGTTTCCCCAAAAGGTTTGACTATTCAAGGTTTCTTGGTCACATGAGACCTCATGAATTGCAGGGGACAATTACATAAGCTGACCCTCTTCAAGAGACAAGGGTGGTTGTCACTAAGGTTCTCAGTCACTCTGGCCATGGGCGGCCTCAGGATTGGAGACCTGAAGACCCCCAAGACCTCAGTACTATTTTAGCAATTCTCTTGTTTCCTGCAGGAGACCCGCTTTCTCTGTTCCTGGTCTATCTGGGGGAAAATGGTGGCTACAAATTCTCTACAGCCTATCTCCTGGTTTAACAAGGGCACCAGGCTGTAGTCTGCATCCCCCACCCAATTCCTGAGGAAGGGGCCCAATAGTGTAGCTTAAGCCCACTTGCCCCCTCCCCATCCAATCAACAATGGTGGGTGTACTGCAACCCCTTTAGATCTGGGGGGAGGGCCATTCTCACAGAAATAGTAGCAGCCAGATGATTTAGTACAAGGGGTCCTTGAACCTAGCTGCACTTCACTGGCATCTGGGGAACTTAAAAAGCTACCAAAGTCCCATAGAAAAGAATACAAAAATAGGATTTCCTGTCGTGGCTCAGCAGAAATGAATCTGACTGGTATCCACGAGGACGAGGACGCAGTGCATCATTGGTGCTATAGTGGTGAGCATAGCTGCCTTACATGAGGACACAGTTTCAACCCCTGGTCTCGCTCAGTGGGTTAAGGATCCCGCATTGCCATGAGCTGTGGGGTAGGCTGCAGGTGTGGCTCGGATCTGGTGTTGCTGTGCGTAGGTGGGCAGCTGTAACTCCGATTCAACTCCTAGCCTGGGAACCTCCTTATACTTCAAGTGCGGCACTAAAAGGACAAAAAGAAAGAAAGAAAAGAATATAAAAAATAAAAAAGCATATATATAACTGAGTCACTTTGCTGTACAACAGAAATTGGCACAACATTGTAAATTAACAATTCTCTAACTTAAAAAAATAAAAATAAATAAAAGCTAAACAAAACAAAACAAAACAAAAAAACAAAAACCAATTTGCCAAAGTCCAATCCCCACCTCTAGAGATTTCGATTTAATTGGTCTGGATGAGATGGAATAGGGAATCCTGGCATCAGTGTTTGGGAGAAAGTTCCTCAAACATGGTTCTTTGTAACCATGGTAGGGTGTTGGCAATGTATCTTGACAGCAAAGAACCCTTTCAGAAAGATGTTAAGCAGGAAGCTGTGTGCTCTTAAAAGCTGTTTGCATTGCTGTGATTTGTCAATGGCGCCATTCCCCTCTTATGTTAAAGAAATAGCTGAAGATCTTGCCACTTGAAGAGTGTCCTTAGGGCACTGCAGTACCTTGGGCCCCTCTCCAGACCTGCTAGATTAGACTCTGCCTTTTAGCAAGATCTGCAGGTGCTTCAGTGCACATTAGAATTTGAGACGCACAACTTTAAGCACCAAGTTCTCAAGCCTTTTTGCACAGTGGAGTCACCTGGGGAGTATTAAAAACTAGTGAGGTCAGGTCCCACCCCCAAGAATTCTGATTTATTGGTCTGAAGTAGAGCCTGGGTATTGGGATTCTTTTCTTTTTCTTTTTTTTTAGTTATTTTATTGTATTTATTTTTTCCACTGTACAGCATGGGGACCAAGTTACACTTACATGTATACATTATTTTTTCTTCCCTTTGATCTGTTGCGATATAAGTATCTAGACATAGTTCTCAATGCTACACAGCAGGATCTCATTGTAAATCCATTCCAAGAGCAATAGTTTGCATCCCATAACCCCACACTCCCGATCCCTCCCACTCCCTCCCTCTACCCCTGGGCAGCCACAAGTCTATTCTCCAAATCCATGATTTTCCTTTCTGTGGAAATGTTCATTTGTGCTGGATATTAGATTCCGGTTATAAGGGATATCTTATGGTATTTGTCTTTCTGACTTATTTCACTCAGTATGAGAGTCTCTAGTTCCATCCATGTGGCTGCAAATGGCATTATGTCATTCTTTTTTATGGCTGAGGAGTATTCCATTGTGTAAATATACCACATCGTCCTAATCCAATCATCTGTCGATGGACATTTGGGTTGTTTCCATGTCTTGGCTATTGTGAATAGTGCTGCAATGAACATGCGGGTGCATGTGTCTTTTTTAAGGAAACTTTTGTCCAGATGTATGCCCAAGAATGGGATTGCAGGGTCATATGGTAATTCTATGTATAGATTTCTAAGGTATCTCCATACTGTTCTCCATAGTGGCTGTACCAGCTTACATTCCCACCAACAGTGGAGGAAATTTCCCTTTTCTTGACACCCCCTCTAGCACTTGTTATTTGTGGACTTATTAATGATGGCCATTCTGACTGGTATGAGGTAGTATCTCATGGTAGTTTTGATTTGCATTTCTCTTATAATCAGGGATGTTGAGCATTTTTTCATGTACTTTTTTTTTTTCAGCTGGACTCGAGGCAGGTGGAAATTCCATTGCCAGAGATCCAATCACTGCTACAGCAGTGACAACACAGAATCCTTAGCCACTAGGCCACCAGGGAACTCCTGGGTACTTGGATTTTTAAGGGTTTCCCAGATGACTTACAGGCAGCAGTCTTTGAGAACTATGGCTTTAAAAGAGTCTTCCTTCCAATACTTCCCAACCCACATTTCTGCCTGAGCTCCTCCCTTCCACTTCTGCTGCAAAAAGAAAAAGAAAAAGAAAAAAGAAAAAAAAAAAATACTAGGGGAATCAATACTAAAGATCCCACCTCTGTTAGGATGGTGAATTCCAAGAAAGCAGTTACCCTATTTGCACTATTTGATTTAGGCTTAAGGATGGTAAACAGCTCCAGGCAAAAATACAGCCCTAAAGATATGCACTTTGAGAAGAATTGATTTGGAAACCTCAGGTCTCTCTAGTCTCTTCCCTCTCCAGAGCTGCAGACCTAGGTATAAGCCTGGAGTTCTCTCCAAGCCACTGTTTGAGAGCAGGGGAAGGAGGAATAAATGCTAGGTTTCCTGACACTGACCTCAGTGTCCACAGCACAGGAGGGCGTTTTTTTGGTGATTGGGTGTTTTTTGTTGATCTCGAGTAGGAGAAATTTTCCATTTTGTGTAAGATCTCAGCCTTCTGGGTTGCTCAGTCTATGCTTTGCCCCGCTCTGAGCAGCCGAAATGAAAAGCATCCAGAGCCCACCAAGCAGGGCAGATAGCTTTGGAGGGAAATAATTAGAAACCTCGGCAGAACAATTGTCCTTTTGTATAAGGTGACCTTCTCTGGGGGAGGGGACCCTTTTGCTTTACTATTCGCCAAATTAGCCTCACAGCAAAGGGTCTGTACTCTCCCCCAAATGCCTATCATCACCCCAGTCCTGGGCTTTTCCGTGTCATCTTTCAATCTTCCCAACTCCCTCCTTTTAATTTTCTTGGGAAAGAATCATGTTTCCTATAATGGGTTGAGAAAGACGCCGAAACTCAAAACCAGAGAACTTAAATCTGTAGGAGCGAAGCATTCTGCGGCATCTGTGTCCCATGAAATACGGCAGAGTAGAGATACAAAACAGAATGAACCGGAGGCTGGGTCATCTCCCCAGATCTGATTCCAAGAAGCAGCCACCTGCAACCACAAAAATACGCCAGGGTTCCTTAGAGCTTCCCGAACCAGGGCTTGACGTTGAAGAGTGAGTTCATGTGTGGCAGGATGGGTTTGGTGGGACTTTGGGGTTCCCTCCCCTATTGTCTGTCCTATCCCTCCATCCTTGTTGGATGGTCAAGGTGGGAGAATGAATCTGACCCCACCCCCAGCTCCATGGTTGGTCTCTGATTGGTTAAGGAAGTTCGGATCCCCCCATCTCTGCTATCCTGATTGGTTGGAAGAGAAGCCTATCTCACTGCTGTGAACGGAAGCTGGACTGGGGATCCAACATACAGGATGGAGGAAGACTGAGTGGAAGCCGAGAAGCAGTGCCCAGTGTGGCCCTGAGGAGTCAGCACACATGCAGCCCAGGGTTATCAGCCCTGGGTCAGGGAAATCTGCAGCGTGTGTTCCACACCACTTCTGAGAGCTTCTTGAGGGACCAAGCTTAAGTACCCAGAGTCGGTAACTGACCTAACGATGCCCCCTTTACTGACTGCCTTCCCTTCCCCTTGTCACTTCCTGGCTCTCTTCTCCTGTTCCATTCACATCCCAAAATAAACTATTTGTGCTCAAATCCTCATCTCAGGTCTGCTTCTGGAGAAAATCTAAGCTAAGACAGTTTTGTTCAGGTCGAGCTTTTAGACTAAATGTATAGCTCTGCTTTTGTGGCTGCTGCAGTACTTTTTGTTCCTCTGCCTGGATTGCCTTTTCTCCCTGGTTTCTGCTGGACAAACTCCTACTCACACTGCAAAACCCAATTCAGGCCTGTCCTGCTCTGTGGGTTCTTCCTAGAAGAGGTTGTTATGGGCTCCCTTATGCCATGATTGGACTGTAAGCAACACTCTGCTATTGGAAGGACCTTATTAGAGGTAGGCATTAACCTGCCGGTCTTTATTCTGGACTGAAAACCTTGAGATCAAGCACCTCTTCCCCAGGGATTTGCACAGAACTTGGCACACGGCTGTCACTCAATAAATGTCTGTTGAATCAATGTATGAATAATCAAATCACTCTAGTCTAACTACAGTCTAACCAGGGATAGGCATCCAGCTCTGTAAGTTGGAGGTTAGAGTTCCAGGGTCAGTATCCCAAGGGAACCAAGCAGAAGCTTTGTAGTGTTTCCTGATCCTTTTCTGATCAGAGGTCATGTGGCACCCTTTTCTTCACATTCTTTTGGTTGCTACTGTGTCGTAAGACCAAACTTACCCCAGGGTAATTATACACATACATATACATATATGTATACATGTGTAACTAAATCACTTCTCTGTTAGCAGAAATTAACACAACATTATAAATCAACTACAATTTAAAAAATAAATTAGAAAAAATTTTTTTTTGCTTTTTAGAGTCACACCTGTGGCATGTGGAAGTTCCAAAGCTAGGGGTCGAACTGGAGCTGCAGCTGCTGGCCTAGACCACAGCCACAGCAACTCCAGATCCAAACCACATTTATAAACTACACCCAGCTCATGGCAATGCCGGATCCCTAACCCACAGAGTGGGGCCAGGGATTGAACCTGCATCCTCATGGATACTAGTTGGGTTTGTTATAGCTGAGCCACAAATGGGAACCTCTAAAATTTTTTTAACATAAAAACACAGCTGTAAATTCTTTGATACTCCTCCCATCAAGTATAAGATCTCTTTCCCCTCATCTATGTCCCACCCTTGAAAGTGAGTGGAGTGATACCATGTGACTTCTGAAGCTAGGTTATAAAAGTCTATGCAGCTTCTGCCTTATTCTTTGGAATACTCACTTTGAAGCCCTGAACTGCCATGTAGGAAATTCAACTACCCCGAGTCCTCCATGATGTGAGGAAGCCCAAGCCACACGAGGCCAGTGTGGGCACTGTGGCTACTGTCCTGGTTAAGCTCAGTCTTTGAGTCATCTCAGCTCAGATGCCAGGCATGTGAGAATGTTTTCAGATTATTTCAGCCCAGCTATCAAGTCTTCCCAGACATTACAGAGCAAAAATAAGTCAGCTCCAAGATGCCCTGTCTGAATTCCTGATTCTTGGAATCCCTAATGTGATAACATTGTGGTTGTTTCACATCACCAAGTTTTGGGATGGTTTGCTATCTAGCAGTAAACAACCAGAACAACTGCTATTTAACTTTTTTACCTTGCACATGCTCCTTAAACTTTCAGCTCCCTCACCTGAAAAATGGGGGTGATAATAATAGTATCTGCTGTCTAGCCTGGTTTTTATGAGTGCAAATAAGTTAAGATATTTGTGCCTGGAATGTAGTACATGCCCAAGGAATATGGATTCTTATTGGCAGGGCTGTCATCTTGCAGAGTTATTAGCCAACCCAGCTGGCTTTCCAATGGGGTCCTTCTAAGCAGTTTCATTTGCAAGACTAATTCCTCTCCCAAAGGTTCAGTTCTTCACCTGCCACAGCTGGTATTTATTTGGGCTATGGGAGGCAGGGGCTGGTGGCAGATGGACACCCACTCCCCCCACTTTTCCTCACCTCACCCAAAGCCCAAGGGGCTTATTGTAACTGCCAGTCGGGAGGATAGTCTTCCAAATCCCCTTTCTCACATCTTAGTAAGAAATCTGTATCAGGCAGGGACCCTGCTTGGAACTGCTAGCTTCTCAGTCTGGCGTAATTTGAGGAGTTTAGAAAGGGACTATTTCGGACGTTATCAGATGGGTGGGAAACCACATGGGCAGTACCCCAGGGTTAGCACCTCTTGGGGGCTGTTACTGCTTCAGGCCCAGAGGATGGAGGACAGCAGAGCTTGTGATGGGGGTGCTAAAAGCGCCATCATACAGAAGCTGAAGCAGCCAGCCTTGCCAAGACCTCATCTCCCCCTTCCTCCAGTCTCCTGCAAAGCCCTCGCATGAGCTAAAGAGACAGCCTCCAGGGCATTCTGGCACCAAAGCAGGATGGGAAAGCATAGAGGGGAGATCTAGAGAGGCAGACGGAAGTCCTCCAGCCCAGCATCAGGGTCCTGATTTAATTTTCTTTTTTTTTATTTTTCTCCTTTTTTAGGGCCACACCTGCAGCATATGGAAATTCCCAGGCTAGGGGTCCAATTATAGCTGCAGCTACAGGCCTACACCACAGTCAAAGCAATGTGGGATCCAAGTTAAAGCTGCGACCTAGACCATAGCTAAAATCAACACCTGATCCTTAACCCACTGAGCAAGGCCAAGGGTCAGACACACATCCTCGTGGACACTAGTGAGGTCCTTAACCCACCAAGCCACGATGGGAACTCCCTGATTTAATTTTCAATGAGGAAACCATCAAGGCTCAAAAAAGATTAAATCACTTTCCAAAGGGTATGAGAAAATAATTAGCACTCCTTGGAGAAATGGCCCAGCCATTCTCCATATAAATGTGTGTTTGAATCCAAGTTCCTTGATATTCTCAGAGCAAGACTTTTATTTTTCAATAATGGTAGAGGTCTTTTTTTCAATAATGGTATTTAGGTCTTTTTTTTTTTTTTTTTTTTTTTTTTGGCCATTCCCAATGTGGAAGTTCCTGGGCTGGGGATCAAACCCTTGCCACAGCAGTGACAATGCCAGATCCTTAATTGGAACTCCCTGAATCTTCTTTTGAATTATATTTCTGTCAAGTAATCACATTGGGAAAGTAGCGCTGGGCTGAGAGCAGAGAGACAGTGATGAAGGCAATACTCCCTGAGCCCTGGGAATCATCGCCTTATGAAAGGAAAGATACCCAAAATTTCCCCCTTTTTTCCAAGTAGGTTTACAGTGTGGCTTCAACTCAGTTCTTCATTTTCTTATATGTTTCAACTAAAGCTGGGTTCTAATAAAGCATAAAGAGACATGTTTGTCTCCCTTGCTAGAGAGCAGTCAATATTTGCAGTATCTAAGGACTGCAGACCTTAGGCAAATGCCAAAGGTTTGGACTGATTTCAGGTATGAACAAAAGCTGGCCTGTTTTAACTATTGCTTGTCCTTGGATCTCCCTGAGCCTTATCTGGGAGGCAGGAATGTAGTCAGAAGTGCAGATCTTAAAGTCAGGAACCTGGCGTTGAACCCCAGGTTTACCCTTTCTAGCTGTGTGACCACTGGCAACCAACGCAACCTCTCTGTGTCTTAAATCCCTCATCTGGAAACTTGGGTTTATAATAAGAGCACTTGCCTTCTAGAGCTATGGTCAGAATTACATTAATCAATGCTGGAAAGTACTGAGAACAGCCACCATCTACCACCAATTAAAAGCCATTGATAATTATGGTCTTACAGCATCAATTGTAAGTATCAAATGAGTTCACACATGGAGAGTATGCAGAGTGGTTCCTGTACATAGGAAAGTTAGGTATCATTTTCTCCCTTTGTTCATTCATGTGACAAATACAGAGAGAGCAGCTACTATGTCCCAAGCCCGAGTTTGGACACCGGGAGGAACAGGAGTGAAGAAATAGACTAAAATTCCTGGCCCTCAGGGAAAGGGATAAATTAGCAGTTTGGAATTAATAGATACACACAATTATATATGAAGTAGATAACCAACAAGGCCCTATTGTAGAGCACAGGGAACTCTACTCAGTATTTTTTTTTTTTTGACAGCACTCACAGTATGTGGAAGTTCCAGGGCTAGGGATCGAACCCCAGCCACTGCAGTTACAACACTGGATCCTTAACCTACTGTGCACAAGGGAAATCTCTCTATTCAATATTTCATAATAACCTATAATGGAAAAAAATTGAAAAAACAGTATATGTATGTGTGTGTATATATGTATATATATATAACTGAATCACCTAAAGTATTGTAAATCAACTGTACTTTAAAAAGAAATTCCCTGGTCCTCTGGAACTGATAATTCTAATGCTGTTTGTCGTAGACATCAGAGGCAGAATAACCATGAAAATTAAGGCTACCGGCCCCTCAATTGCACAGGCCCTTCCAAGGGCTCTGCAATGGGCTCTACCAATGCCTCTATTTTCTTGCCTAATTTTGTATTCATAATTGTGTATTCTCTTTCTTTAAGAGGTCCCTGAAAACTGCAAAAGCCTGTGACCCCACCAATCCTGAGTCTGCTTTCTTACAGTTTATTAGTACTAATAATTATTTGGGTGATAATAATCATTACTATTTATTGGGAAATGAGGTGATGTTGTAGGTCTCCTCTGAGGTCTTATGTTATTATCCTGGATATTTATCCCTTTAAGAATCCCAGGGAGTTCCCACTGTGGCTCGGTGGGTTAAGAACTTGACATAGGATACATGAGGATTCAGGTTTGATTCCAGGCCTTGCTCAGTGGGTTAAGGATCCAGTGTTGCCATGAGCTGTGGTATAGGTCACAGATGGAGCTCGGATCTGGAATTGCTGTGGCTGTGGAATAGGCTGGCAGCTCCAGCTCTGATTCGACCCCTAGCCTGAGAACTTCCATATGCCGCAGGTTTGGCCCTAAAAGGAAAAAGAAAGAAAGAAAAAAGGAGGAGTTCCTGTTGTGGCTCAATAGGTTAAGGACTGACATTGTTTCTGTGAGGAGGCAGATTTGATCCCTGGTCTCACTCAGTGGGGCTCAGAGGGTTAAGGGTCCGGCATTGCTGCAAGCTGTGGCATAGGTCACAGATATGGCTCAGATCCAGCTTTGCTGTGGCTATGACATAGGCCTGCAGCTGAAGCTTTGATTTGACTCCTAGCCTGGAAATTTCCATACCCACAGGTGCAGCCCTAAAAAGAAAAAAAAATCCCGAAGGGGGAACTTTTGCACAGATGCAGACCCTGAATTGCAGTCTCTGCGAATCTCAAATAAACCCGTCTTTAAAAAAAACAACAACAACAAAACGGGAGTTCCCATCATGGCTCAGCGGTTAACGAACTCGACTAGCATCCATGAGGACATGGGTTCCATCCGTGACCTCGCTCAGTGGGTTGAGGATCCGGTGTTGCCGTGAGCTGTGGTGAAAGTCGCAGACTCGGCCCAGCTACAGCTCCAACTCAACTGGCAGCCTGAGAACCTCCACATGCCGCAAGTACGGCCCTAAGAAGACAAAAGGACAAAGAGAAAAAAAAAAAAAGAATCCCAAAGAATACAACCCAGGGCCCAAGCCAGGGGCAGAGACTTGTGGATCCAAATAGGAGTTACGGCGTCTCTTCCTTTGTCACCTCCCCCATCCCCTTTGGCACATTGTGCCATCGAGTTAAGCCTGAAAGCTGTCTAAAAAGAAAATGGCTAGTATCAGCTGCACCTACAGATGCATCACCTTAAGACTGTTGTTGGCCTTGGACTCTAGGTGGGAAGGGGGCTTGAAGACCATGGAGCTCCAAACCCTCATTTCGTACACACAAGAGCAACCTGGATGGGCGGGAGCTCCAAACTAGGAACTGAGCTCAATGCTCTTCCCTAAGGCAGCCTAGATCCAGCATCCAGATGGTGGACAACTTATATTTGTCAAAATATCATGTAACTAGTATCCAGGTGTTTTGTTTTGTTTTTGGTTTTGTTTTTTTTTCTTTTTTTTTCTTTTTTCTTTTTCTTTTTTTTTTTAATGCATCTACTGCTTAGATATCTGCAATACACAGGCAAATATAACTTCTGACCTGCCCCCATGGAGTGGCCTCTTTGGATGGCAAACAAGACTTTGCCCCACTGAATGCCTCTGTACAGAGTGTGCAGGCCACCTCACCTCACACAGCTGCCTTGGGAAAACAAGCGTATTTGTTGATTAAAGATCCATGCAGACATTTGATTTTACAGGTTCTAAGTCCTGCTAGAAAACCTTTTGCTCTTTGGGCTGGAAATATCTAAGCAGGTAGATTTTATTTTATTTTATTTTATTTATTTATTTATTTATTTATGCTATTTCTTGGGCCGCTCCCGCGGCATATGGAGGTTCCCAGGCTAGGGGTCGAGTCGGAGCTCTAGCCACCAGCCTACACCAGAGCCACAGCAACGCAGGATCCGAGCCACGTCTGCAACCTACACCACAGCTCACGGCAACGCCGGATCCTTAACCCACTGAGCAAGGGCAGGGACTGAACCCACAACCTCATGGTTCCTAGTCGGATTCGTTAACCACTGCGCCATGACGGGAACTCCCTAAGCAGGTAGATTTTAAATGATTTGACTTTTTTTTTTTTTTTTTTTCCATGCACCATGGCATGCAGAAGTTCCCTGGCCAGGGATTGAAACTTTGTCACAGCAGCGACCTGAGCCACAGCATTGACAACTACTGGATCTTTAATCTGCTAGGCTCCAGGGAACTCCCTAAATAGTCTGACATTTTAAGCTATAGCAAGGAGTAGTTTCATATCAATTATCTTGTGCTATTTATTGCCATTCCGAAGAAAAAAAGTACAAAATAGAATTGCCTGTCATATAGATCTCTGGGGGGAAATTACATGCAAAATTAATTTACTCTTTAAGCCAGACAGCATATATAATTATCTGCTGTGGTTAGCATTGCAGTTTTAAAGAGTGGTGGAAATAGCAGTGGGTGAAAAAGGAAAGATTTGGATGGGAGCTTTCAAATAACTACTCCATTCGAACTGGTTTATTAACTTTAATATTAAATTAATATATCTGTGGCATACTTGTTCCCAGGACAAATTATCTTTAACCTACTTCATGTCTCCAAATACTCACACAAATTTCAAAAATTATGCTGCAATCTTGCTTTTAAAGACAACTTTCATACAATGGTCTTTTTTATTTTTATTTTTTGGCTATGCCCAAGCATGTAGAAGTTCCTGGGCCAGGGATCAAACTGAGCCACAGCAGTGACAATGCCAGATCCTTAACCTAGTGCACCACCAGGAAACTAGAATCTTTTTATTTAACAAGTTCTGCTCTGCCAAATCAAAATTTGAAAAAAATGGAATCTATTCTCAAGTCAAAAATTATTAAGACCTTTCAATATTTACAGTAATATCACAGCTGGAAAGATAAAATTGTTTGTAGTGTATCACTTAGCTGTAACTGGAGAATGATATATTTTGATCTTGAAAAGGTAAAAAATGATCTTTATCAAATTATAATAACTATTTAATCCTTTATGAAAAAATCTAGAACACTTGGGGAAATGCATGTGAAGATTCAGTTGTTGTTGTTTCTTTGGGCCATGCCCACTGCAACAGTAGCTTCGAGATTATCTGCCAAATCCACCCCAACACCTTTTTTTGTAAATAAAGTTTTCTGGCACATAGCCATATCTATTTGTTCGCTATTGTTCTATAGGTACTTTTTTTTTTTTTAATGTTTTGTGTTAGTTTCTAGTGTGTAGCAAAATGATTCTGTTATACATATATTCATTTATATACATTTTTTTTCTTTTTAGGCTGCACCCATGGCATACGGAAGCTCTGGGACCAGGGATTGAATCTGAGCCACAGCTGTGACCTACACCACAGTTGCAGCATTGCTGAATACTTTAATCCACTGTGCCAGGCCAGGGATCAAACCTGAGCCTCCACAGGGACCTGAGCTGCTACAGCTGGGTTAACCCACTGCTCCACAGTGAGAACTCTTATTGGTATCATTTCTTTTTTGTTTTCTTGCTTCGGCATATGAATTTCCCAGGCTAGAGGTTGAATCAGAGCTGTGGCTGCCAGCCTACACCACAGCCAGAGCAACACCAAATCCAAGCTGCATCTGCGAACTATACCACAGCTCATGGCAATGCTTATCCCACTAAAACAGGCCAAGGATCGAAATCACATTCTCATGATTACTCATCAGATTCTAGCCACAATGGGAATTCCTCATTTCTTAATTAGATTCCACATATAAGTGATATATGGTATTCATCTTTCTCTATCTGACTTACTTCACTTACTATAAGAATCTCTAGGTCCTTCCTTGTTGCTGCAAATGGCATTATTTCATTCTTCTTATGACTGAATATTCCGTTGTATATATGTACCACATCTTTATCCATTCCTCTGTGGATGGCCATCTAGGCTGTTTCCCTGTCTTGGCTATTGTAAATAGTATTGCAGTGAACATTGGGGTGCATGCATCTTTTCGAATTAGTTTTCTCCGTATATATGGCCAGGAGGGGGATTGCTAGGTCACTTGGTATTTCTATATTTAGGTTTTTTGTTTGTTTGTTTGTTTGTCTTTTTGCCATTTCTTGGGCTGCTCCCGCGGCATATGGAGGTTCCCAGGCTAGGGGTCCAATCGGAGCTGTAGCCGCCAGCCTACACCAGAGCCACAGCAACGTGGGATCCGAGCCGAGCCGCGTCTGCAACCTACACCACAGCTCACGGCAATGCCGGATCGTTAACCCACTGAGCAAGGGCAGGGACCGAACCCTCGACCTCATGGTTTCTAGTCGGATTCGTTAACCACTGCGCCACGACAGGAACTCCTATATTTAGTTTTTTAAGGAAATGTTTTTTTTCCTCTAACACCTCTTCCTCTTAAACCATTTGTCTTCAGTTGGGTTCCTTAGAAGCACAGCCTGATCTGAGGATGTCCTGTGCACTGTGATTTACTGGGGTTGTTATCTCTGGAAAAAATCTGTAAGGGATGAAGGGAGGAAGGATAGGGCCAGGGGTTGAAGCTCCTCCATTCAGCCAAAGAACAGCCTCAGCCTGATCTCACAAAACCCTGGAGAGGAAGTTTCCCACCTTGGGGTTCAGAAGCTGGGCTTATTTACATCAGTCTTCCAAGGGCTTGCGGGATGCTCCCACCCCCCGGGACCCCCACACCTACCACCCCACCCTCCACCCCCTGCCATCTCATGTAGAAGGTAGGCATCCCTGAGCAAGGTGAAAAGTTGTGATCCATTAGCAGCCAAAACTCAGTAGCTGCTAAGGTGGGGGCACCAGCCAGGTAAAGGGGATCTGGGCTGGGCGTCAATAGCTTCCATCACACCAGTGCTGTTCTCAGTGAGAATATGACCAGAGACAGCCCACTGGACCGGAGAGAAGCTGGCTGGTTCTGCCAGGCCCAAGCTGGTCTGCAGCTACCGGGAAGCCAGAGGCCACCCTCAGGAGGGCAGCCAGGGAAGCAGTGGTCTAGGTGGGTGATAGGAGCCCTTCAGAGCATTAGGCAACACAGGGGCTTTGGTTTCCATGTCAAGAGGGCCATGGAAAGGTTACTGCCAGGCTGAAGCTGCAGTGTCACAGAGGGCCACTGTCCTGGGCTTGCAGCTGGGGCAGGCTCTATTGGATGTCCCCACACCTACTGGCCGGACCCCAGAAAAGGCAGGAGCTCCTCTTCCCTCCACAGCATTCTCTAGCGCCCCCTATAGGGAAAGTTTGATTAACATCACGCAGGACTTAGTGGAGAAGCGCTCCAAAGATTTCTGTGGTTGATCCAGGATATAGACTGAAGGGTGATTTTGGAGCTGTGAAGCAATAAATGGATCACTAACAATGTGTTTTACAAAGAGCAGAGCTCTGTCCAATTTATAGGCACCGTTGGCTAGGGTGGGGTGAAGGTGCAGGGAAAGGCAGATGTGGGTTGATCTCACTCCCCCAAACTCTAAATTGGGCTGAGGGTTAAAGTTTAGTTTAGGGAGGTCTCCATGAGAGAGGGTTCTGTGCAGTAGTGTTAAGCAGGAAAAATTGTGGGATACACTATGCTAAGCAAAAGCCCCCCCCCCAATTTATTTATTTTTTTCCTTTTTATCTTTTTAGGGCCACACCCACAGCATGTGGAGGCTCCCAGGCTAGGGATCTAATCGTAGCTGTCACTGCTGGCCTATGCCAGAGCCACAGGAATGCCAGATCCGAGCCTCAACTGCAACGTACACCACAGTTCATGGCAATGCCAGATCCTTAACCCACCGAGCAAGGCCAGTGATCGAACCCGAAACCTCATGGTTCCTAGTCAGATTCTTTTCCACTGTGCCACAATGGGAACTTCTTCTGTGTGTGTGTGTGTGTGTGTGTGTCTTTTTAGGCTTGTACCCGTGGCAAATGGAGGTTCCCAGGCTAGGGGTTGAATCAGAGCTGTAGCTGCCAGCCTACACCACAGCGACAGCAATGCAGGATCTGAGCTTTGCCTGTGACCTACACCACAGCTCACAGGCAACATCGGATCATCAACCCACTGAGTGAGGCCAGGGATGGAACCTGCATCCACGTGGATATTAGTCAGGTTCGTAACTGCTGAGCCACAACAGGAACTCCCTCCATTTCTTTGCTGACCAACACTTTGGAGCCTTGCCCCTGACCTGGTGAAGCAGAAACAAGTCATTCATCCTGAGTACCTTCCAGATCCCAAACCCATGGAATCCAAGAGCATAATAAAGTGGTAGTTTGAAGCTACTATGTTTGACACGGTTTGTTACACAGTATTAGTAACCAGTACACAGCCTGTAGGAACACTTTCCTGCACTTCCCAGCTGACCTGCAGTCTCTCACAGCTTTCCATCCTTCTTCCCTCTGATATTAGACTGCGCCTGTGGGATTTCCTCTCCTCGCGTGATGGGCTGTGTGTCCTGTGCTTCTGTGAGCAAGTTCTTCTCTGTGTGACCCACATTGACCTGAGACAGGCAGAGTGGGCACATTCAGACTCTCTCTCCAAGTGCAAGGAATGTATTCTTTAAGACTCAAGAGGATAGGAGTTCCCGTCGTGGCTCAGCGGTTGACGAATCCGATTAGGAACCATGAGGTTTCGGGTTTGATCCCTGGCCTTGCTCAGCGGGTTAAGGATCCGGCGTTGCCGTGAGCTGTGGTACAGGTTGCAGACGCGGCTCGGATCCCGAGTTGCTGTGGCCCTAGTGTAGGCTGACGACTACAGCTCTGATTAGACCCCTAGCCTGGGAACCTCCATATGCTGAGGGAGTGGCCCAAGAAATGGCAAAAAGGACAAAAAAAAAAAAAGACTCAAGAGGATATACAATGGAATACTACTCAGCCACGAAACAGAATGAAATTTTTCCATATCGCAGCAACTTGAATGGACTTGAAGGACATTATGCTAAGTGAAATAAGTCAGAGAAAGAAAATATTGTGTGATATCACTTGTATCTAAAATCTAAAAAATGCAAAGAACAAATATAACAAAATATAGCTAAAAGAAGCAAACTCACATATACAGATAACAAACTCTTGTTACCAGTGGGGAGGGGGTACAGGAAACATAGGGGTGGGAGAGTGGGAGGTACCAACTATTGGATGTAAGATAGAGTCAGAGTTACTGCTGTGGTGCAATGGGATCGGCCAAGTCCCTGAAGGGCTGGGAGGCAGTTTCTATCCCTGACCTGGTACAGTGTGGATAGAAAGGATCTGGCATTGCCACAGCTGTGGCATAGGTCGCAACTGTGGCTCAGAGCTGATTCCTGGCCAGGGAACTCCATGTACCACAGGGTGGCCAAAAAAGAAAAAAAAAAAAAAAAATAGGGCCAGGGATGTATTGTACAACATGGCAAAAGTAGCCCATATTTGTAATAACTGTAAATATAGAGAAAGTAAGCTTTAAAAATTGTATAGGAGTTCCCTGATGGCCTGGTGGTTAAGAATCCTGTGTGGTCACTGCTGTGGGTTGGGTTCAATCCCTGGCCCAGGAACTTCCGATATAACCATAGGTGTGGTCAAAAATAAATAAGTAGGAGTTCCCATCGTGGCTCAGCAGAAACGAATCTGACTAGTATCCATGAGGATTTGGGTTTGATCCCTGGCCACACTCAGTGGGTTAAGGATCTGGCCTTTCCATGAGCTGTGGTGTAGGTCATAGATGTGGCTCGGATTCCGTGTTGCTGTGACTGTGGTGTAGGTCAGCAGCTGTAGCTCCGATTTGACCCCTAGCCTGGGAGCTTCCGTACGTCACCGGTACAGCCCTAAAAAGCAAAAATAAATAAATAATAATAAAAATTGTACTTTAAAAAGATTCACAACATGGATGGACCTAGATACTCTCATACTAAGTAAGTCAGAAGGAGAAAGACAAATACCATATGATATCACATATCTGGAATCTAATATATGACACAAATGAACTTATCTACAGAAAAGAAACAAACTAACAAACTCATGGACTTGGAGAACAGACTGGTGGTTGTCAAGAGGGAGGGGGAGCAATTGGGAAGGACTGGGGGTTTGGGGTTAGTAGATGCAAATTCTTGCATTTGGAGTAGATAAGCAATGAGATCCTGCTGTACAGCCCAGGGAACTCTATCTAGTCACTTGTGATGGAACATGATGGAGGATAATGTGAGAAAAAGATTACATATATACAAATATTTTATATATATATATCAATCACCAGGTCACATTGCTGTACAGGAGAAATTGATAGAACATTGTAAATCAACTATTAAAAAAAAATTTCAAGAAGAGAGGAGGCCTGATTTAGCCCAAGTGGTTTGTCCTCAGCTTTGGATTTGGTAATGAGGGGAAAAGAAATGGGTCTGAGCCAGTTCTGCTTCTTCCCTTTATGAATGACAGCGGCACAGGGTGTCAGCTCTCCCGATGCAGATTCCTCCTCCTCCCCTTCCCCTTTATTCTCCCCAAGTCCCTCTTTCTCTTTTTCAGCTCCCCTTCCCCTCCCCACCATCCTCCTTTCTCCGTCATTCTCCCCTCCCCCTTATCCTCCCCTTCCTCCTCCTCCTCGCCTTCCTCTTCCTTCTCTTTCTTCTTTTTAAACTATGGAGTGACCAGGACCCAGGCCTAACAACTATATGAGGTGCTGAGTATGATAATTAGCCCCTGGTTGGTGCTGTCAGTGTCTACATCCCCTAGGATTTTCTTTTCTTTTTTTTTTTTGTCTTTTTTTTTTTTTTTTTTTGTCTTTTTGCTATTTCTTGGGCCGCTCCCACGGCATATGGAGGTTCCCAGGCTAGGGGTCGAATCGGAGCTGCAGCCACCCGCCTACACCAGAGCCACAGCAACTCGGGATCCGAGCCCAGTCTGCAACCTACACCACAGCTCACGGCAAGGCCAGATCGTTAACCCACTGAGCAAGGGCAGGGATCGTACCCGTAACCTCATGGTTCCTAGTCGGATTCATTAACCACTGCGCCACGAAGGGAACTCCCCCTAGGATTTTCTTACCACTTCCCTGCCCAGGAGCTCCCCAGCTAGCACCTGAGTCTCTTTGGTCTCTTTGTCCTAGTACAGCTCTCAGGCTGCTGGGAGCCTGCTTGCAAATGCCTGGCTGTCTGGAGACCTTTGCCAGGAGCCCTTAATCCCTGAGGCCCTGAGCCAGCAGGACACTGTGCTACTTCCCCAAAGGAACACTTCCTGATACAGAACTTTCATGGGAATCCTAGTCTCAGGGTCTATTTCTGGGAAATGCAACCTAAAGCATTCCTATTTAGCAGTCAGGAAACTGAGAAGTAAATTGCCTAAGGTTTTTTGTTTTTGTTTTTTAGCAATTAACACTGAGATTCTTTTTTTCTTTTTTGTAGGGCTGCCTCCGTGGCATGTGAAATTTCCCAGGCTAGGGGTTGAATCAGAGCTGCAGCTGCCAGCCTACACCACAGCCACAGCAAAAGGGGATCTGAGCCACATCTTCAGCCTATGCCTCAGCTCGCAGCAATGCTGGATCTTTAACCCACTGAGCAGGGCCAGGAATCAAACCCACATTATCGTGGATACCAGTCGGGTTCTTAACCCCTAAGCCACAATGGGAACTCCAACACTGAGATTTAAACCTGGCTCTCTTCTGGTTCTCATACCCACACACCAACCATTATATTCAATGTGGCTTCCTGAATCAAGGTCCCCATTAACTTCTAAATCTCTCTGGAGAAGGACATCTCTACTAGAAAGGGCCAGCCACACCAAGTCAGCCACCTGTTTACCCACCATCCCAGGTGTCATTAAAGTTAGTTCTTTGAGACAGACTGTGATGTCCTCAACTTTGCTCCCCTCTCCCTGTGGAACCCAGCAAACTTTCCAGTATCCAGATATCAAGGATTAAAGCCTGGCGATGATAAACTTTTCACTGTGTCATAGTGAAAAGGGGGGGACAAAATGTCAACGTGGTAAGTTTTGCATAGCACCAAATATATTCAATTAAAGGACCCTTATTTACCCTGAGATTATATCCTTCCTACATTAATATTTAAATATCCTTTCTTATATAAGATAATGGTTTTTTGTTGTTGTTGTTTCTTTTTAGGGCTGTACCTATGACATATGGAAGCTACCAGGCTAGGGGTAGAATCAGATCTGCCGCTGTCGGCCTACACCACAGCCACAGCAATACCAGATCCAGATTCCATCTGCGACCTAAGCAGCTTGGAGCAACGCCATATCCTTAACCCACTGAGCAAGGCCAGGGCTCAAACCCACATCCTCATGGATACTAGTCAGGTTTGTAATCCTTTGAGCCACAACAGGAACTCCTAAGATAACGGTGAAATTAGATAGCAGTTAACTTTTTAGAAGTGGTCTAATATACACCGTTAAAGTTGGAAACTGTCACTAGATTTTTTTAAGGTGACTGTGGCTGGGTTGGGGGGGGACAATTTAATCTGTCTTGAAATTTAGTAGCCTAGAAGTTAGTATCTTGGGGGGTGAGTGCTATACCAGGATCTGCAGGTGTCGGGAAATTTTCTTTTTTCCTTTTTTTTTGTCGTTTTGCCTTTTCTAGGGCCGCTCCTGTGGCATATGGAGGTTCCCAGGCTAGGGGTCTAATTGGAGCTATAGTCGCCGGCCTACACCACAGCCACAGCAACAGCAACGTGGGATCTGAGCCACTTCTGCGACCTACACCACAGCTCAGGGCAACGCCAGGTTCTTGACCCACTGAGCGAGGCCAGGGATCGAACCCAAAACCTCATGGTTCCTAGTCGGATTCATTAACCACTGAGCCACGATGGGAACGCCAGGAAGTTTTCTCATTTCAGCAGAACCTTTCTTTAATCAAGACCACTAGAGGTAACTAGGATTCTCTTGACAGCAAGAGGCAGAAACCCAATGATCTTACATAAAGGGGGATTTTTCAAGGGTCTCATTACTCCAAGGAAGGTGCTGGTAGGCCTCAAAGACAATGGAAATAAGCAGACAAAAACCACTGTGACTAGGAGATTGGGATTAATATATACACACTACTATATTAAAATAGGAAAAAAACAAGGACCTACTATATAGCACAGGGAATTCTACTCAATATCCTGTGATAAACCATAATGGAAAAGAATATGAAAGAAAAAAATATATGTATACATAACTGTATCACTTTGCTATCTAGCAAAAACTAATACAATATTGTAAATCAACTATACCTCGATAAATTGAAATAATAAATATGGATCGTGTCACCTTCTTGTCTGCCATCTTCCACCTGCAAAGTTGATAAGCATGATTTTAAGTTTTTTGGGGGGGCTTTTTTGTCCTTTTTTTTTTTTTACCTTTTTTATGGCTGCTCCTATGGCACATGGAGGTTCCCAGGCTAGGGCTCGAATCGGAGCTACAGCTGCCGGCCTACAACACAGCCACAGCAACCCAGGATCCGAGCCTTGTCTGCAACCTACAGCACAGCTCATGGCAACACCAGGTCCTTAACCCACTGAGCAAGGCCAGGGATCCAGCCCGCAACCTCATGGTTCCCAGTCAGATTCGTTAACCACTGAGCCATGCGGGGAATTCCAGGTTTTTGATTTTAAATTAATAGTTAATTTTCTAAAGTATGGGAAAACAATAAACAACACCTTATGAAAAACCACATCAATTCAAGACCCTCAATACAAATCTTGAATGAATTAATATGTACTTTTCTCTGACATTTAAAAATTTTCTAGGAGTTCCCACTGCGGCAAAGAGGGTTAAGGATCTGGCATTACCGAAGCTGCGGCTCGAATTCGATCTCTGGTCCAGGTACTTCCATATGCTGTGAGTGCAGCCAAAGCAGACAAACAAACAAACAAAAACTCTCTCCATTTTTTTAAACTGTCTTTTTAGGGCCACACCCACAGCATATGTAGGCTCCCAGGCTAGGGGTCAAATCGGATCTGTAGTTGCCGGCCTATGCCACAGCCACAGCAACATGGGAAAACCTCTCCATTTTTAAAGTCTCTTTATTTGCTATTTTCCAAAGCAGTTGATCACTTTTTCCAGAGCTGTGGCCCTTCACGATAATTAGATGGGTTGTAGCGTCTCAAATATAATTAATGACATCATTATGTTACAAAGAACTGTAATAAATTATACACATAAACCCAAATATCTGTTGTGTGGAGGAATGCCCACATTAGCATACCTCAGCTAATCCCCACAATTTTGGAAACAAAAATTGTGTCATTTGAATATAATGGCTAATTCACCTTCACTTAAATGTGTCTAAAAGAATAACCTTTTAAAAATATCTAAGGTTAACCAAGGCACCTGTTAAACCATTTTGTTGGTCACTTTGGAGCCCTGGACTACTCAGGAAGAGTCTATTTTTATGCTCATTGTTGCGAGTGGCAGGTAGCAACAGGAAATCAAACCCCGCCATGTGGGATCAGATCATCTCAGACAATGGGTATGTAGCCACTGTTCAAAGCTACAGGTTGAGGCTAAGACTTAAGGTCCCCCCACCTCCCTGTGCTTCTAGGTGCTTCACAGGGCAGAGGTCAGAGGCAGGTCAAGGGACCTGGGAACCTGTTGGCCTCTGATTTGGGGGTGGGGGCGGCTAACGTCCATCAAGGTGAGATGGGAAATAGAAATGGTTTCTGCTTGTGCTGACCAGGGATGCCCAGGGGCTGGGGTATGTGTACATGTCTGTGTGTGTGTGTCTCTGTGTATGTATGTATGTGTGTGAGTTTATGAGTGTGTTTTCGTCTGTGTGTGTCTGTCTGTGTCTATGTGTATGTCTCTGTGTGTGTGTGTCCCTCAGTGTCTGTGTGCAGGTATGTCTGTGTGCATATGTGTGTGTGTGTCTGTCTGTCTGTCTGTATATGCCTGTGTGTATGTCCGTGTGTGCATGTGTGAGCATATGTTCTCCTCACCAGCACAGACCTATCTTGGCCCAGTATTTTAAGCATGCAGTGTTGGTCAGGTAAAATTCTGAAACCAAACACTTCTTCGCATCTTGCTATTTATAGAGACTGATGAATTTTGGGGGGGCCACATCGCAACATGCAGAAGTTCCTGGGCCAGGGATCAAACCTGCACCATAGCAGCGACAACGCTGGATCCCAACTGCTAGGCAACTCCCTGAACGAATGACTTAATTCTGCAAAGCCCTAAAAGAAAACTGGAGAGGGAGGCATTTCAGACCCAGGGAGATCTTTTCTTCTTTATTCCCCTCTGTGTGTCAAGTGCACTGGCTACTCCAGGTAGTAGGGGTATACACAGTGAACTTTTTACACCTGTGCATGAGTACAAGCTCAGTTCCTCCTGCTCCCATTAAGCAAATATTTAAATATATCAGTTTGATAAAATGCCAAATTATAAGGCCACCTCAAATGACCACATATTTTATTCTGGCCCTAAGAAGATTATGTTATTTTAAGAGGACTATAAAGCAGGTGAGAGGCTTCATTTAGTTGGATGAAAAAACAAGCTTTCTCCAGTAACCAGTTAGCCCACAGATCGTATAGGATGTGGCCAGAAAATCAGGTCCAAGGAGCCCTCAGCCCACCCAACAGGAAAGCTTACATGACTGCAAAGAAGCCACTTCTCTCCTGTTTTGTTTCGTTTGTTCTTTTGTTTGACAATCTTTCTTCTTAGCATTGGGAAAAGCAGAGCAGTGGTTTCCTTGGCTGAACCCTTAAGCATCAGGTTATTTAGGTGCCAAAGGATCTCATAGGTTAATGGTGAACAGGTTGGCGCTATGCTGATAAGGGGCCTGTGTATCTGGATGCCCTCTCAGTGGTGGAGGGACTGGGCGCCACCTGGGATGGTAACAGGTCCACAGGCTAGAAGTGGAGAGGGCTGGGGTTTATCCTAGGTATTCAAGGTTGGCCACAATTGAAAATCCATTGCTCTAATATACCACATACATAGAATGAAGAGAATAAAACTACATAATCATCTCAACAGACACAGAAAAGGCATTTGACAAACTCCAATGCCTTTTCATGATAAAAACACTTAACAAACCAGGACTTAAAAGGGAACATCCTAAACCTGATAAAAACAAACAAAACAAAACTAAATTCAGCTCCCATCAACTAAGCTAACATCATACTCAAAGGTATGACAGAATGTCTTCTTCCTAAATGAGGAACAAAATAAGAATGTCTGCTTTCACCATTTCTATTCAACATTCAACAAATTGACAAGTCAACTAGGAAAGAAAGTGAAATAAGAGGCATCCAGATTGGAAAGGAAGATAGAAACTATAGGTCATCTCTTTGCAGATGACATGATCTTTTCTTTTTTAAAAAATTGTTATGGCCCACTCGTGGCATATGGAAGTTCTCAGGCCAGGGATTGAATCCGAGTCCCAGCTGTAGCAATGCCATATACTTTAACCCACTGCACCAGGCCAAGGATTGAACCCATTCCTCCACAGTGACCCCAGCTGCTGCAGCTGGATTCTTAACACACTGAGCCACAGCAGAGACTCCAGATAACATGATCTTATATACAGATAATCCTAAAGGATTCACTAAAAATTATTAGAACTAATAAACAGCATTTGTTTACTTCATGTCTCTGTATCACATTTTGGTAATTTTGGCAATAATTCAAACCTTCCACCAGCAAAAAGATTACGACTCATTGAAGGCTTAGACGGTGGTTAACATTTTTTGGAAATAAAGCATTTTTAAATTAAGGTATGTACATTGTATTTTAGATGTGATACTACTGCACACTTAATACAGAATAGTGTAAACATAACTCATATGGTCTAAGAAACCAAAAATGCATGTGACTCTCTTTATTGCAATAGTTGCTGTATTGTGTCTGGAACTGAACCCACAATATCTCCAAGGTATGCCTGTACAAAAATCAATTATGGGAGTTCCCCTTGTGGGTAAGTGGTAACGAACCCAATTAGTATCCATGAGGATGTGGGTTCAATCCCTTATTCTGCTCTGTGGGTAAAAGATCCAGCTCAGTGGGTGAAAGATCCAGCGACCTACCTGTGGTGTAGGTTGCAGACACAGCTCAGATATGGTGTTGCTGTGGCTGTGGTGTAGGCCAGTAGCTACAGCTCCAATTCAACCTCTGGCCTTGGAACTTCCATCTGCTATTGGTGTGGCCCTAAAAAGACAACAAAAATTTTTTTAAAGGAATAAAATACTTAGGAATAATTTTAACGTAGATAGTACAAGGCTAGTACACTCAAACAATAAAACACTGCTAAACGAAATAAATGAAGACCTAAGTAGGTGGAAGGATATTCCATGACTTGAGTTGGAGGACTTACTGCTGTTAAAATGGCATACTCCCCAAACTGATATACAGATTCAATGTAGTCACAATTAGATCCCAGGAGGCTTTTTGGAAGAAGTTGACAAGCTGATCTTTAAAATCGTGGCAATTCAAGGAACTCAGAATAACCAAAACAACCTTCAAAAGGAAAATTAAGCTGGCACACTCACACTTCTCTATTTCCAAACTTAATATAAAGCTACAGTCATAAAGTCAGTGTGGTACTGGTGTAAGCCTAGACGTATAGACCAATGGAATAGAATTGAGAGTCCAGAAATAAACCCATGTATCTCTGCTCAATTTGTATTTTGCTTGTTTGTTTGTTTTCAGTCTTTTTAGGGCCACACCTGCAGCATATGGAAGTTCCCAGGCAGAGGTCCAATCAGAGCTGCAGCCGCCAGTCTACACCACAGTCACAGCAATGCCACATCCTTAACCCACTGAGCAAGGCCAGGGATTGAACCTGAGTCCTCATGGATACCAGTCAGATTCCTTTCCACTGAGCCACAACAGGAATGCCTCGATTTGTTTTTGACAAGAGTGTCAGTACCATTCAATGGGGCAAGAACTCTCCTGCATAAATGGTGCTGGGATAACTGATCTGGATAGCCACGTGTAAAAGAATAATTTGGCTCCTACCTCATGTGATATACAAAATTTAACTCAAAACAGATCAAAAACCGAAATGGGAGAGATAAAACTGGAGTTCCTGTGTGGCTTAGCAATAGCAAACCTGACTAGAACCTGGCTAGCATCCATGAGGAGGATGAAGCTTTGATCCCTGGCCTTGCTCAGTGGGTTAAGGATTTGGCGTTGTTGGGAGCTGCGGTGGAGGTTGCAGTTGCAGTGCAGATCTGGTGTTGCTGTAGCTGTGAGGTAGGCCGGTAGCTGCAGCTCCAATTCTACTCCTAGCCTGGGACCTTCCATATGCCACAGGTGTGGCCTTAAAAAGCTAAAAAAAAAAAAAAAAAAAGAGCTAAAACTATAAAACTCTTAGGTGAATACATAGTTTTAAATCTTCACAACTTTGGATTAGGTTATAGTTTCTTAGATATGACACCAAAAACACAAGCAACAAAAGAAAAAGATAAATAGGACTTTATCAAAATTAAAAACCATTGTGCTTTAAAGAAAGTGAAAATATTTTCCCACTGAATGGAAAATATTTGTAAATCATGTATTTGAGAAGGGACTTGTATCTAGAATATATAAGGAACTCCTACAAGTCAATAATAAAAAGACAATCCAATTTAAAAATGAGCAAGGGAGGAGTTTCTGGATGGCTCATTGGGTTAAGGATCTAGAGTTGTCACTGCCGAGGCTCTGATTATTGCCGTGGTGAGGGTTCGATCCCTGGCCCAGGAATTTCAGCATCCTGCAGGTTGCCCCCCCCCGCAAAAAAAATTGAGCAAAAGATCTGAACGTCAGTTTCTCTAGGAAGATATACAAATAGCCAATAAGCACATGAAAAGATGCTCAGCATCATTAGTCATTAGAGAAACACAAATCAAAACCTCAATGAGATACCACTTCACACCCACTAGGATGGCTATGATCAAAAAGACATAACAACAGGTGTTGGCAAGTATGAGGAGGACTTGGAAACTTTGTGCACTATTGGTGGGACCATAAAATAGTACAGCTACTGTGGAAAATGGTATTGCAGCTCCTCTAAATGTTAAAGTTACCATATGACCCAGCAATTCCACTCCCAGGTATGTATCCACGAAAATTAAAAACATATGTCCGGACTTCCCGTCGTAGCCCAGTGGCTAACGAATCTGACTAGCATCCATGAGGACGAAGGTTTGATCCCTGGCCTTGCTCAGTGGGTTAAGGATTGGGCGTTGCCATGAGCTGTGGTGTAGGTCGCAGACACCGCTGGGATTCTGCATTGCTGTTGCTATCGCTGTGGCTTAGGCCAGTGGCTACAGCTCAGATTGGACCCCTAGCCTGGGAACCTCCATATGCCGTGAGTGCAGCCCTAGGGAAAAAAAAAAAATGTCCACACGAAAACCTGTACATGAATGTTCATGGCAGCCTTATTCATAAAAGCCAAAAAGTGGAAACAACCCAAAGGTCCATCAACTGTTGAATGTGGTCTAGACATACAATGGAATATTATTCAGCTGTAAAAAGAAATGAAGTATCAATATATGCTACAGCCTGAATGAAACTTAAAAACAATTATGTTAAGTGAAATAAGTCAGATACAAAAGGCCGCATATTGTAGGGATCCATTGAGATGAAATGTCCATAAGAGACACAGGACAGATACAAATTGGTTGCCAACTGCTGGGAGCAGGGGAAGCAGGGGCAGCGGGGGCGGGGGAGGATGGCTAATTGCTTCCCTATGGGGTGACCAGCCTTCTTTGTTTGCCTGGGACTGAGGGATTTCCCTGGGACATGGTGGTTCTCAGTGCTAAAGCTGGGATGGTTGCAGGCAAACCCAGATGAACTGGTCACCCTATTCCATATCTGTAAATGAATGTGTCAGCTTGCTTCTAAGGTCCCTTCTAGCTCACAAATTCTTTGAGACTTTATTTGTGAAAAAACAAAAAATCAACAATACATGATCAAAGCCCCAAACAAGAAAAGCCTGTTTTTCTTTCCCTCTCTGGTAAAAGATACTCCCTGGGCAAGCTTGCTGCCCAGGCCCCTTAGTGATTCCCAGGGTATCGCAGCATTCCCAGAGTGTGGGAGAAGCATGGGTACCATGCATCTTAAAAAACAAAAAACAACAACAACAAAACCTTCTCAGTCTCCAACCCCAAACCAATTAAATCAGAACATCTGGGTGTGGGATCCAGGCCAAGAGGATTTTTTGAAAAAGGTACCCAGGTTATTCAGATGTGCTGCCAGGTACGAAAACAGGAGGCAGTGTGACCTGACACCTGCCCTGCTCCTCTGTCCCTGGACTGCCAGCCTGGATCAGCCCCTCCCACAACAGACCAAGGACTCCTGGGAAACATGAGCTGAGCCAATCAGTCTCTCTCAATAATTTGAACTAAGACATTTTGGGAGAAGCTTGAGAAAGGCAGGAGACGACATACTAGGTCACAGAGAATGAGGGGCTTGGATGAGAGCAGAGGTCAAAGGGAATTGAAGAAGACCAAGGAAAAAAGCAGAGAGGGATCCAAGCAGATTATGCAGGAGGTCATAGAGAAGCTACTGCTTGCCCCGTTCTGCTTCCTTTCCAGGGTTTTCCTAACTGGCCTGTTGTGTTTCATGATAAATCTTTTTATCAGTAGAATGCATTGTATTTTCTTTTTTTGAGCTGAATGAATTTTATTACATTTATTGTTGTACAGTGATCATCACAACCCAGTTTTACAGCATTTCCTTCCCAAATCCCCAGCTCATCCCTCCCCACCGCCCAAACAGGATCCTTTGGAAACCATAAGTTTCTCAAAGTCTCTGAGTCGATATCTGTTGTGCTAAGAAGTTCATTGCATCCTTTTTTTAGAGTCCACATATAAGTGATAGCATATGATGTTGGAGTCTCACCTGAAGCATATGGAAGTTCCCAGGCTCTGTTCCCAACTGCAGCTCTAAGTTCCCAGAGCTATAGCTGCCAACCTACACCACAGCCACAGCAACGTGGGTTCTGAGTCTCGTCTTCGACCTACAGCACAGCTCATGGCAACACCGGATCCTTAACCCACTCAGCAAGTCCAGGTATCCAACCGAGTCCTCATAGATAATAGTCAGGTTTGTTTCTGCTGAGCCACAATGGGAACACCTGTATTGAATTTTCTAAAGATGTCTACAACAATATCTCCTGCCCACATTCTCCCCACAATGTGACTTCACCACTTCCCCATCATAAGGTGCCAGGTAATTTCCCTCTCCTTCAATCTAGGGTGACTTATGTTGTAGCCAATAGAATGCAACAGACATAATACTGTGTGATTTCCAAGGCTGGGTCAGAAAAGGCATTCGGCTTCCATCTGGTTCTCTTGAGACTTTCTCTCAGGGAGCCCTGAGCCGCCAGGTTAGAAATCTGACCATCCTGAAACCGCCATCTAAATAGGTCATGTGCAGGCTCTCCAAGTGACAGTCCCAGCCAAGCCTTCCAGGCATCCCCACCAGGGCACCATATTAGATACTCCAGACAAGCCCATCCACCAGCTAGTAACAATGAGCTTCCATCAGCATCGCAAAAAGAATCATTCAGCCTGAGCCCTGCCCACATTCCTGACCCCAGAATCTATGTGATGTAATAAAAAGGTGGTTCTTAATGAACAAGTTTGGTGTAGTTTGTTAACAAAATGAAATTGAAACAGGAAGAGGGAGTTTGAGTTGTGGCTAGTATCCATGAGGATGCAGCTTCAATCCCTGGCTTTGTTCAGTGGGTTAGGAACCCCATGTTGCTGTTGAGCTGTGGTGTAGGTCACAGACATGGCTCGGATCCTTGCTGTGGCTGTACTGTAGGGCAGCAGCTGTAGCTCCAACTTGACCTCTAGCCTGGGAATTTCCATATGCCTCAGATGCAGCCCTAAAAAGAAAAAAAAAATTTTTTTAATTAAAATAGGTAGTCTAAGAAAATCTGTATTCCTTGTCATCAAAGAGTCTGACAAACACACCCAACCTTCTCCCAGGGACTGCCCCTATTCTTATCTCACTTTTGGTTTAGTTTTCATCAGGCCCCCAGTCACCAACCTCCCACCACCAACAGGTGAAATTTGCACTGTGGATAGGAATTAATGACATTTTTCACAATCAAAATGGTTCCTATGGGGGGGATAAATTAGGAGTCTGGGATTAATACATACATACTACTGTTATAAAACAGATAAACAACAATTATCTACTGTATGGCACAGGGAAATCTCAATATTCTGTAATAACCTATGTGGGAAAAGAATCTGAAAAAGAATGGATATGTCTACATGTATAGCTGAATCATTTTGTTGTCTAGTAGAAATTATCACAACATTGTAAATCAACCATATACTTCAATAAAACTTAAAAAATTAAAAAACCCACAAAGATCTACTGTATAGCACAGGAGATTTTACTCAATACTCTGTAATAATTTATATAGGTAAAGAATCTGAAAAAGAATGGGTATATATATGCATATGTATAACTGAGTCACTTTCCTGTACAGCAGAAATTAACACAACATTGTAAATCAACTACAATAAATTTTTAAAAACTGGTTCCTAAAAAAAAAACAGGACAATTATAAAGTATTAAATGAAAATATAGGCATTTCTGTCATGGCTCAATGGTAACAAATCCAACTAATATCCATGAGGACTCGGGTTCCATCCCTGACCTCGCTCAGTGGGTTAAGCATCCAGTGCTGCCATGAGCTGTGATGTAGGTCGAAGACGAGACTCAGAACCCACGTTGCTGTGGCTGTGGTGTAGGTCGAAGACATGGCTCAGATTCTGAATTGCTGTGGCTGTAGCGTAGGCCGGTGTCAACAACTCCAATTTGACAGCTACGCTGGGAACATCCATGTGCCTTGGGTGTGGCCATAAAAAGACAAAAAAAAAAAAAAAAAAAAAAGAAAGAAAGAAAAGGTAAGCATATATTTTTAAAAGTTGTGGTAAAATATATATAAAACCATTTTTAAGTGTACAGTTCAGTGACATTAAGTACATTTATGTTGCTGTGCAACCAACTCCAGAGCTTTTACATCTTGCAAACCCAAAACCCTATATTCACTTAAACAACAGCTCCTGGGAGTTCCCTGGTGGTCTTTTAGTTAGGACTCAGTGCTTTCACTGTTGCAATCCAGGGTTCAATCCCTGGTCTGGGAACTGAGTTCCTACATCAAGCTGCTGCATGCCGCACACCAAAAAATAAATATATAAGTAAAATACAATAAATAAACAACAGCCTCCCATTTCCTTCCCCGCTCAGTCCCTTGCAACCACCATTCTACCTTCTATATCTGAATTTGATTTCTCTAGGCACCTCATTTAGGTGGCATTTGACAGTAGTTATCCTTTTGTGTCTGGCTTATTTCACTTAGCATAATATCTTCAGGGCTCATCCATGTTGCTGCAAATGGCAGAATTTCCTTCCTTTTTAAGGTTGAATAATACTCCATTGCACGAACATACTGAGTTTTGTTTCTCCATTTGTCCATCGATAGACACTTGGGTCGCTTCCACCTTTTCACTATTGTGAATAATGATGCTATGAACATGGGTGTGCAAACAACTGCTTCCAATTATTTACCCAGAAGTGGAATTGCTGGATCATATGGTGATTCTCCTCGTAGTTTTTTGAGGAATCCTTGGATTGTTTTTCACAGCAGTTGTGCCGTTTTACATTCTTATCAGCAGAGCACAAAAGTTCCAATTTTTTCACAAACACTTATTTTCTGTTTTGTTTTGTTTTTGTTTTTTGTTTTTTTTGATTTGGAAGGCCAATATGCTAACCTCTATATCACCAACACTTGCGGGTTTTTTTTTCCCTATTTATTTATTTTTTGCTTTTTAGGGACGAAGCTGTGGCATATGGAAGTTCCCAGGCTAGGGACTGAATCGAAGCTGCAGCTCACGGGATTCGAGTTGCATCTGTGACCTGCACCACAGCTCACGGCAATGCTGGATCCTTAACCCACTGATTTGGGTCAGGGATTGAAACCATGTCCTCATGGATGCTAGTCGGGTTCGTTTCCACTGAGCCATGGTGGGATCTCCTTTTTTTTTTCTTTAATAGCCATCCTAATGTATGGACAGTGTTATCTCATTGTGGTTTTGATTTGTATTTTTCTAGTGACTAGTGATGTTGAGCATCTTTTTATGTGCTTATTGAGCATTTGTATATCTTTTTTGGAGAAATGTCTATTCAAGTCCTTTGCCCACAATTTTTTTTTTTTTTTTTTTTTAGGGACGAAATAGATTTATTAAGATAGGACGCTTGTGAGAGATGAAAGCAGGCAGACAAGGAGGTTCTGTCCTTTGCCCACTTTTTAACCAGGCTGTTTGGTTTTTCACTGTTGCGTTGTAGGAGTTCTTTGTAAATTCTTTATATTGACCTTTTATGAGATAAGAGATTTGCAAATGTTTTCTCCCATTCTGTGGGTAGCCTGTAAGCAATATGAAAAGAGCTGAGAAAGACTTTCTAAGCATGGTACCAAACCAGAAATCATAGGAGAAATTATCGATAGATTTGACTACATAAAGATACGTGTTAGCTATGATAAAAATACCATAAGCCAAATCAAAAGTCAAATGACACAGGAAAAAAATTTGTGTAACATACAGCACTGGGGTTTTTAACACATAGCAAGTAAAATCCAAGTAGTCTGCTAAACAAAAGATAAACCCCAATAGAATTAAAAAGGGCAGGAGTTCCCTGGTGGAACAGCTGGTTGGTTAAGGATCTGTTGTTGTCACTGTTGCTGCTCAGGTTGCTGCTGTGGTGCAGCTTCCGTCCCTGGCCCGAGGAAATTTCATATGCCTCGTGTGTGGGGAAAAAAGAAAAAAGAGAAGAAAGAAACAGGGCAAAAGACACAAACGTATAGTCACAAAAGAAGAAACACATGATCCTTTCTACACATGAAAAGTCTTGTGGAAGCGAAACCCACATCTTGCCTCCATAAAGTTCCAGGTTTAGGGGGAAAATGAACACTTTCAGCCCTGTCTAATTCTAGCCCCCCACGTAAATGAACTCCTGAGCGCTGACTCTAAGGCGCTGACTACTTAATGCAAACAACTTTATCCCTGACTTTTGCAATGCTGCTGTCTGAAGTCTGGCCACATCTTTGTAGAAATGATAATTCTGTAAGAAAATTGCTGGGTTTTGGTCATGAACATACCAACTATAAATTCAGTCACCGTGGTAATAATTTTGCAATGCTTGGCTTTAATGACCTGTTGTGTTTTCTATTTGAATAGCAGGTCCTTCTGGGTGTCTCATATCTCTTGCAAGTAAACTTCTTTCCTTTTCTTTCTTTTTTTTTTTCCTACCTTCTTGGCATGTGGAAGTTCTCAGGCCAGGGACTGAAACTGTGTCACAGTAGTGACCCAAGCTGCTGTAGTGACATTGTGCTAAGCCACAGGGATCCTTAATGCAGGGACGCACAGGAGAACTCCGCTTCTTTCCCTTTCTCTTTCTTTCTTTCTTTCTTTCTTTCTTTCTTTCTTTCTTTCTTTCTTTCTTTCTTTCTTTCTTTCTTTCTTTCCTTCCTTCCTTCCTTCCTTCCTTCCTTCCTTTCTTTCTTTCTTTCTTTTTTTGCTTTTTAGGGCTGAACATTCATTATGTGGAAGTTCCTAGGCTAGGGGTTGAATGGGATCCACGGCTGTGACCTACATCACAGCTCGTGTCAATGCCGGATCCTTAACCCACTGAGCCCAAGGCCAGGGATTGAACTTGCATTCTCATGGATATTAGTCAGGTTTGTTACCACTAAGCCACAGTGGGAACTCTTTCTTTCCCTTTCTTATGCAGTTATCTGAGTATTCGATTCACTGAAATCAATGACATGCACATTAAAATATCAAAATAACCATTGTCACCTACTAAATGGGCAAAGATGGATTTTTTTCCAAGATACTGCTCAATGTCACCTGGATGAGCAGTACGCTGGGCCCACCTACATAACTGCAGCTTTTAAAATATACACTTTTGGAGTTGCCGTCGTGGCTCAGTGGTTAACAAATCCAACTATGAACCATGAGGTTGCAGGTTTGATCCCTGGCCTCGCTTAGTGGGTTAAGGATCCAGCTTGCCATGAGCTGTGGTGTAGGTCGCAGACGTGGCTCAGATTCTGCGTTGCTGTGGCTCTGGTGCAGGATGGCGGCTACAGCTCTGATTAGACCCCTATCTTGGAAACCTCCATACGCCACAGGAGCAGCCCTAGAAAGGGCAAAACAACAACAACAAAAAATAAAATAAAATAAAATAAAATATACACTTTCGGAGTTCTCCTGTGAGGCAGTGCATTAAGGATCTGGGGTTGTCACTGCAGTGGCTCTGGTTGCTGCTGTGGCAAGGGTTTGATCCCTGGCCTGGGAACTTCTACATGCTGCAGGTACAGCCCAAAAATAAAAATAAAAATAAATAAAATATATATTTTAAATCCTGTGATTCTATACCTGCAATTCAACAATGGTTATATTTGGTTGTAAATCCTAAAATTAAGAGGGAACAAACACTGAAATGTCAATTTACAAATAATCAAATGCATTTTCTAAGAATATTTAACAATGTGGGGAAGTGCTCTTGATTTACTATAAAATGAAAAAAGAGGGATCATACAGGATGATTGAGCATTTGACAATAAAACAATATATATGGCATTTTAAAAAACTGAGAGGAGAGAGGAAGCGCTTAAATTACCATCCCTTCTTTTTTTTTCGATTTCTACTATTTTTTAAATTGAACTACAGTTGATTTACAATGCTGTATCAGTTTCAAGCGTACGGCAAAGTGATTCGGTTATACATATACATATTTTTACATTTTTTCAAATTCTTTTCCATTATATGTTACTATAAGATATTGAATATGGCTCCCTGTGCTCTACAGTAGGTCCTGTTGTTTATCGATTTTATATATAGCAGTGTGTATATATTAATCCCAAACTCCTAATTTATCTCTCCCCTCACTTCCCCTTTGGTTACTGTCTTTTCTAGGTCTGTGAGTTCGTTTCTGTTTTGTGAATAAGTTCATTTGTTCATTTGTGATATTTTACATTCCACATATAAGTGACATATAATATTTGTCTTTCTCTATCTGACTTCCTTTACTTTGCCTGATAATCTCTAGGCCCATCCATGTTGCTCCATACTTCATACTTCATATATATATGTGAATATATGAAATATGAAGTATACACATACACATACTTCATATTAAGTGAAGTGTGTGTGTATAGATATATATATATCTATACACACACATATATATACCACTTCCTTTTCTTTAAGAAAAAAATAATTTATTTGATTCTGCTATCATTAAATAACAGAGCACACTGAAACTCCCTAAGTGCAATTAAGGTGGAATTATATATAATATGTATCAAGGTGGATGGGACTGAATGTGGAAGTTGGGAATGAGGGAAAGAAAGAGAGCTGGCTTAATGTGGGAGAACGGGGAGACACAGAAACAGACAGCCCGAGACACCTAGGCAGAAGGATTAGATGAAATCAATTCATGGGGCACTCTTTCATGCCTCTTCCCCACCTCTGGGCTATTGTTTCAGAAGATTCTCTCACAGGAACCAACAAAGAAGTCAGCTCTCTGAACCAACAAGAACAGAGGCTCTGCAGACACAAGTACTAAAGGAAAGGAACAATGTTCCCATCAAATCGGTGTCAGAACAACAGGTGCAGGAGCTCACAGGCTAGAGTTTGCAAAGGACATCAAACACCGCTCAGAAGCTGGAGTGAGCTATTCTAGAGGGGAAACAAGCCTTGTTGCTACACCTTTCCCTGGAAATCACCAATAAACTGGCATGTGCTCCTACCTCCGGAGGTGGGGACTTGGGTGAGGGTTACTGAATTATTTATTAGAGTCCTAATTTAAAACAATGAAACCAGTTTAAAAGATGAAAAGGGTAGGGGAGGAGAGTAAGCCAGCACTAGCTGAAAGAAAAGAACAGGCTGTTATTTACAAAGGACACACACACACACACACACACACACACAAAGCAGGCTCAGGCCTGTAATGTGATCAGAGAGGCAGTGTACCAGCAAATTAAGCAAACGTCTCCCACAAAAATCAAAAGCAGGAGTAATTGCCCATAGCAGGCCAAGGTACTAGCCGCTGAGCAAGCGATCCTGGCTTCCAATGATACAAAACTGGCTCCATGGAAAGAGCTTTGATACGCTGGGTCAGACCAAGTCTGTCCTCTCTCAAACTGAGACTCACCTTAAAATTGCCCAAGCATGAGAATTTTTTACTGGATTAAAACCCTCCAAGGTGTCTGCCTTATGTAACAGGGGATGTCCCAGAGTTGCAATTAGGAAAGTGTCACCAACCCAAGATATTTAGTTGGAAAGTGACTGGAAAATAAAGCAGGGTTCCCTGGCCCCCGTAAGAGAGAAGCAGATCAAGTTAGCAGCTTAGCAATTCACCTCCCCCTGGAGGGAACCCAAGAAGCCACCCAACACCAGTGACTGTCCTGCCGGTTGTGCCTCCAGGAACCTCAGGGCCTTTGAATATTGCCCAGTCACCCCTTCCAATAAGTCAAAGCAGCCCAAGCTCGGAGGCGTCTGGGAATGATGTAACTGAAAGTTCAGAGGACTGAGCACACAGATCTGCGAGCTGGTAAATGGCAGGATACACGGGACGGGCGGATCTTCCCTTCCCCTCCTATTTCCTTTCACTCAGAAAAATGACCTGCGCCCCAGTGTTGGGGCGTTGCTGTGACACTATCTGAGGCAGATGTAGGGCAGGATTTTAAGGGACAAGAGATGTAGATCATTCCCAGTGAAGGGGTGCAACTTTTACCAACCTGCAAGGTGGTGCTGCTTCCCACCCCGACCCCTAGTTATTGCAGCCCTGAAACCCCAACACCACCGCAGGACAGATAACCACACACCCAGGAAGCCAGGACATGGAAGGAACTCCTCAGAGAGATGAGAAGAAAGCAGGGAAATAGATTATTATTATTATTATTTTTTGGCCACACCCATGGCATGCGGAATTTCCCAGGCCAGGGACTGAACCCAAGCCACAGCAGTGACAACCCTGAACCTTAACCCACTGAGCCATCATGGAACACCAGCAGGGAAATAGATTTGACAGCTTGTTGCTGCCACAGCTTCCTTAGCAAAGATTAGATCAGGATTGCGTTTATTTAAAAAGGGATAGATCCTGGTGTCTACCCAAGATGTTTGTTCTTACGGTATTTCATCTGTTGGCAGGAGAAGGAGAGAAGTCGTTTTGGGGTGAACACTGCTTCAAGCAGTAGCCACTGCTTGCAGAGCAAGTTTGTACGCTGGATGCCGAAAATGGACCAAGCACATCCTTGGCAGCCTGCCCTTCGCAGGGGCTTCAGCTGTGTTTTCTTAGAAACACAGAGTGTCTTTGTCAGCTGAACTTTGAACGCCCACTAAGACGGGATGTCAGGGAGGAGAAGGTGGAACTGACTGTCACACTCCAATTCCTTGGAAAAGGGACACATGATCCTTTTACAGGAGCCGTCCATTCAGTTAAGTTAAACACAACTGCAAACCCTACTGCTTATGACACGTAGAACAAATATCCCTCAATTGAAGTGGTTTGCAGAAAAATGTCAAGATTTGCTCCTAAAAAGTTATCAGGGCTTCTCAGGCTGGCTGGTCAGTAGAGTCATCTGGGGAGTCTGGGACCTGCCCTAGTGGACCTGAATCTCTGAAACTCGTTGTTGACAAAACTTCACAGGTGGTTTCAGTATGGATGCAGAGTGAGACACAGTTGTGTGAAGCAGTGCTTTTCTAACTTTAATTGGCATACAGCTCACGTAGGGATCTCCTGAAGCTGATGCGTGATTCTGGCAGGTCTGGGGAGGGCTGAGAGCGTGCGTTTCTAAGGAGCTTCAGGGGATGGGGATGGGGTGCTATTGATTAGGGGCTGTACTTAGGATGACAGGGGTCTCTAGAGCCACCTCTTTACTTATGGCATTGGACTGTAGCCTCTTATCAGTAAAGCACAACTCAAAGCCATCATTTTGCATTATTTTCGTCAAAAATACTTTTCTTGAAAGTTCCCTGGTGGCTCCACAGGTTAAGGTTCTGGCATTATCACTGCTGTGGCTTGGGTCACTTCTGTGGTGTGGGTTCAATCCCTAGTCCGGGAACTTCTGCATGCCATGGGCAGAGCCAACAAACAATGACAACAAAACCTGATCTTCTGTGGGAGGAGGACGGGGGTCAGCAATCAAATTGGATGAGCAGGAATCCAAACAATTTTCAATTTCAGTTACATTTTTCAATAAACATGACTTCAAATGATGAATCAGTAAACAAAATGTAGAATATCTCTACAATGGAATAGTATTTGGCCATTAAAAAAAAAATGAAGTTCTAGAGTTCCCACTGTGGTACAAGGAGATCAGCCGTGGCTCTGCAGTACTGGGATGCAGGTTTGATCCCGGCCCTGCACAGTGGGTTAAGGATCCAGTGTTGCCACAGCTGTGGCATAGGTTGCAACTGCAGTTTGGATCTCATCCCTGACCTGGGAACTCCAGATGCCACCGGGTGGCCAAAAAAGAAGAAGAAAAAAAAAAAAAGGAATAAAGTTCTGATACATACTAATGGCTAAACCTTAAAAATATTATGCTAACTGAAAAAGTCAGTCACAAAAGACCTCATATGAAATATTCTATTTATATGAAATGTCCAGAATTGGCATATTTATAGAGACAGAAAGCCCTGGCTGGATGGATGAGGGGGAAGGGAAGATAGGTAAAGGGCGTGGAGTCATGAAAATATTCAAAAATTATATTAAAAAGCTATTGAATTATGCACTTTAAATGGATGAGTTACATGATATAGGAACTATATCTAAAGCTATTAAAAATTACTAAAAGATTTTTGCCATGCAGATAAACAACCCAACATATAAAGAATGTGTAATTTTTTTTCTTTTTACAGCCACACATGCAGCATATGAAAGTTCCCAGGCTAGGGTCAAATTGGAGCTACAGCTGTCTGCCTACACCACAGCCACCACAGATCAGAGCTGCATCAGAGCTATGGCATAGGTTGCAAATGCTAGATTTTTAACCCAGCATCAAACCTGGAATCAAACCTGTTTCCTCAGAGACAACATCAGGTTCTTAACCCACTGAGCCATAATGGGAACTCTAATTTTTATGTATTTTATATATATATGATATACATTATGTTCTTTATAAATGCTTTATTATATAGATATATATAGAATATATGATGTAAAAATATAAAGATTACATAAAAACTTGCAGGCCTTTTTTTTTTTTTTGGCTACTACCCGCGTTACGCAAAAATTCCTGAGCCAAGGATGGAACCTGAGCCACAGCAGTGACAACACCTAATCATTAACTGCTAGGGAACTCCCAGGCTTTTTTTTTTTTTTTTTTTTAAGGCAAACAACCCAACAGGAAAAGGGACAGAGGATTTACATAGACAATTCATAAATGAGACCGGAAGAGCCAATATACACATGGAAAGAGCCTCCACCTCTTTGGAAACCAGGGGAATAAATTTGAAATACTAACCAGATACCAATTTAGACCCATTAGATTGGAAAAAAAAACTGCAAAACTTAGTATGATGACACTAAACTATGCTAAATGTGGAGAAAGAATTCTCATGTGTTCCTGCTGGGAGAGGAGCTTGGTCCAAAATCTTTGGAAGGCTGTTTAGCAATATTTGAGTAAATCTGAGGTGTGTCTATCCCATGACTTGTTAGTATACACACATGAGAAAATCTCACCTGTGTATACAAGAGACATGCACAGGAATATTCTTCCATTATTTCCTGTATTAGTAAAAAACACCAACAATTTATAACCCAACAGAGTGTCCATGAGATTGCGGGTTCCATCCCTGGCCCCGCTCAGTGGGTTAAGGATCGGTGTTCCCGTGAGCTGTGATGTAGGTCACAGATTTGGCTCAGATCTGATGTTGCTGTGGCTGTGGCATCGGCCAGCAGCTGTTCTCTGCTTTGACCCCTCCTGGGAACTTCCATGAGCCACAGATGTGGTCCTCAAAATAAAATTTTAAAAATAAAAAATAAAGAATTTGAGCTACTATATACAGTAAACTATTTAAAATACAATTCATGTTATCTCCTGGAAATGGACTAAAAAGAGCAAAGGGAGAGGAGAAGTCAAGTTGGCAAATACTTATGAGGCTTGGACCTGGCACTTCGTCATTTGTCATGTCACACTGCAAAGCCAGTCACAGGCTGAGCCCTGACAGCAGAGTCTGTAAAGTCTCAGGGCCAAGGAGTTCCCGTTGTGGTGCAGCGGTTAATGAATCCGACTAAGGATTTGTTAAGGAACCATGAGGTTGTGGGTTCGGTCCCTGCCCTTGTTCAGTGGGTTAAGGATCCGGTGTTGCCGTGAGCTGTGGTGTAGGTTGCAGAGGCGGCTCGGATCCGCGTTGCTGTGGCTCTGGCGTAGGCCGGTGGCTACAGCTCCGATTCGACCCCTAGCCTGGGAACCTCCATATGCCGCGGGAGCGGCCCAAGAAATAGCTAAAAAGACAAAAAAAAAAAAAGTCTCAGGGCCAAGGTGGGTTCAGAGTGGAGCCATGGTGAAAATCTGCCACAGTGCCATGTCTTTCTGCATGTCCTCAACAGTACTCTAAGACTGGAGCCAGCTGGGTCACAGCACCACGTAGATGTCAGCTCCAGGCTGTCAATGGGACACACTGAGATATCAGCAGAACCTCTAACTCAGGGAGATTCAGGGTAGAGGAGAAGACAGGACATATGCACAGCAAGGCCAATGACATTCAACTTGAAGAGGGAATTGACCCTATGCCTTGAAGGAAAGGCAGGACCTAGCAGCTGCTAGAGAAAAGGACCAGTCTCTGGGGAGTTCCTGCTGTGGCTCAGTGGGTTAAGGACCCAACGCTGTCTCTGTGAGGATGCACGTTTGATTCCTGGCCTTGCTCAGTGGGTTAAGGATCCAGGATTGCCATAAGCTGAGTTGTCTGTCACAGATGTGGCTCAGATCCAGCATTGCCATGCCTGTGGTGTAGGCCTGCAGCTGCAGCTCCAATTCCACCTCTAGCTTGGGAATTTCTATATGCCACGGGTGCAGCTGAAAAAGAAAGGAAGGAAAGGAAAGGGAAGAGAAGGAAAAAGGAAAAGAACAGAACAGAACAGTCAGGGAAGGGGGCGTGGCTTGAGGAAAGGCTGGTGGGAACCATGCCTCTGTTCCTCTGTGAATTTGGACTGTTATTGCCTGCCTTGAAGTGAGGAGGTTATGGGAAAGTGTCTGGCACAGAGTAGCCTTTGAATAAACGTAGCAGAATCTAGAAACTCAGCTCTAACTAGGGTCTGCTCTACATGCCACTCACCCTCTCAGCTAGGATCCGCCACCTCCCCGCCCCGTCCTTTAATTCCTCACTCATGAGGCTCAGCCAGTGCAGAGCAGGCCTTGGGACACTCTTCCCTCCCCTACTTAGTCACCTCCTGATACATACTTCGAGGATCACCTTCTCAAGGAAGCCTTCCCTGACTTCCCAGGGCAGCTCGGTGCCCTGGTGACAAGCTCCCCTTAGCGCATGATATGCCCTTGATGAGCGCAGCAGTGTCCCCTGAGTTGAGGTTTCACTTCCCATGACTTTGGTTACTTGTGGTCAACTGTGGTCTGGAAATACAAAATGGGGAATTCCAGAAATAAACAGGTCGTAAATTTAAATGGTACATTGTTCTGAGTAATCTCATAAAATCTTGCACTGACCAACTCTGTCCCGCCCAGGATGTGAATCTTCCCTTTGTCTGGCATTTCCTGCCCCTTAGTTACTTAGCAGCCGCCTAAGGTCTCAGACCCACAGTCAAGGTACTGCAGTGCTTGTGTGCAAGTCACCTTTCTTTTACCCCAGTGTGCAAGAGTAGTGACGTTAGCAGGATGGATTATGACAAAGAGAAGCCATAAAGTTATTCCTTTAAGTGAAAAGGTAAAAGTTCTCAACTTTACAAGGAAAGAAAAAAAAATCGAATGCTGAGGGTGCTAAGATCTACACATGAATATTCCACCTGTGAAATTGTGAAGAAGGAAAAAGAAATTCATGCTAGTTTTGCTGTCACACATCAAATTGCAAAAGTTTTGACCACAGTGCATGATAAGTGCTTAGTTAAGATGGAAAAGGCATGAAACATAAATAAAATAAGACATTTTGAGAGACCACAATCACATAAATTTTAGCACAGTATATTGTTATAATTGTCATTTTTTTTTTTTTTTTTTACTAATTATTGTCGTTATTCTCTTACTGTGCCTAACTTATAAACTTTATTGGGGGGAGTTCCTGTGGCTCAGTGGGTTAAGAATCTGACTAGTCTCCATGAGGATGTGGGTTCCATCCTTGGCCTCGCTCAGTGGGTGAAGGATCTGGTGTTGGCACAGGCTGTGTCATAGGTTGGAGCTACAGATCAGATCCGGTGTTGCTGTAGCTGTGGTATAGGCTGGCAGCTGCAGCTCTGATTGAACCCCTAGCCCAGGAACTTCCATATGCCACAGGTGCAACCTTAATAATAACTTTATCATGGGTGTATATGTATGTGTAGGAAAAAAATATAGTATATACAGGGCTTGGTACTATCTGTGGCTTCAGGCATCCAGTGGGGTCCTAGAAGGTATCCCCTGAGGATCTGATGAGTCTGCGATGCTGGCTGAATAATCCTCATGCTGCACTGCCCTCAGGTGATTACTCTGGGCATCTGCGACAATTTATTTTATTTTATTCATTATTATTATTATTATTGCCATAGTCATGGCTTTAATGGGCCCTTTAACTGCCAGGCCCCAGGGACTCCACAACAATTTATTCTAAACTGACTTCCAAGGGCTTTCACACTTTTATGACTGCAGGACGAGATGAGAATGGGGTCCAACAAGGTACAGGAAAAGATGCTCAATATTATTCATCATCAGGGGAATGCAAATCAAAAGTACCAGATATCACCTCACACCTGTCAGAACAGCCATCATTAAAGACAAGAAATAACAAAGTGTCCAGGAGGATGAGGAGACAAGGGAACCCTTGCACATTGTTGGTAGGAGTGTAAATTGACCCAGCCTAGAGGAATACAGCCTGGAAATGCCTCAAAAATTTAAAAATAGGAATTCCCACAGTGGTGCAATGGGATTGATGGTGTTTCTGGAGTGCTGCGACATAGGTTCAATCCACAGGTTCAAGCCAGGCACACTGGATTAATGGATACAGCGTTGCTGCAGCTGTGGCATAGGTTGCAACTGCCGCTCAGATCTGATCCCTGGCCTAGGATCCATATGCCATGAGGCAGCCCCCTAAAAAAAAAAAATTAAAAATAGAACAACTGGAGTTCCGGTCGTGGTGCAGCAGAAACGAATCCGACTAGGAACCATGAGGGTATGGGTTTGATCCCTGGCCTTGCTCAGTAGGTTAAGGATCCCACGTTGCTGTGAGCTGTGGTGTAGGTCACAGACTCAGCTCGGATCTGATGTGCCTGTGGCAGCAGCTGTATGTAGCTCCAATTCGATCCCTACCCTGGGAACTTCCATATGCTGCAGGTGCGGCCCTAAAAAGCTATATGTGTGTGTGTGTGTGTGTGTGTGTATCTCCAGTAAAGCTGTAAAGAAAATGAGAACTTGCCTTGAATGAGTAAGTCCTGAGGAATGCTCTATAAGACTGTCCAGGCCTTACCCTGGCCATCTCAGTCTTTTTTGGTAGTTCAGGAGCCCTGGCCTCCCTCCCCTCTACATCTCACATAACTCCCAGGGCATTCCGACCTCATAAGGGCCTCACCCAAACACATTTGATGCTCATCCCAACTTTATTTTTTCTTTTTTGGCTGCCCCACAATATATGGAGCTCTCAGGCCAGGGATCAGATCCAAGCCACAGCTGTGACCTATGCCAGAGATGCAGCAACACCAGATCTTTTAACCCATTGTGTCAGGCTGAGGATCAAACCTGCATCCTGGCACTGCAGAGATGTCGCCGATCCTGTTGTGCTACAGCAGGAAACCCCAACACTCATCTCCTTTTGACCTGTGGTCCACAACTGTCTTGTTCCTAGATGTCTTCCTACAGAAGGCCCCAAGCAATTCAAACCAGGTATGGATCTGTCTTTTTCTCCTCAGGTTCCTTCCATCTTGAAGTTCACTAGTGTGTTCAGGGAACTGTGAGCATCAAATTATACTTGTGTTTGGACTCTTCAAGAAACCTGACACTATCAGACAAGAAAATTGAAGCTCAGAGAGGTTAAGTAACTTGCCCAAAATCTCACTGGGCCAGAACTTGAATCCCCACCTCACTCCAAAGTCTTAAAACTAGGTATAGACTCAATTTTAGGGTCAGGAGCTTTTAGAACTTGATAATTTCTCTTTAAGAAAAAATTTAAATTTAAGAAAACAAAGACAAGTATAGGACTTGTACGAGTTAGGGCTTGTACAAGTTTAAGTTTCACTAGCTTCCTGATAAAATACCTTTAAATGGAAATTACCTTATCTCCAAAGATAATGAACGGGCAAACTGAGGTATGAGAAGGAACTTTTCCCCTCACTACATACCACCCTCCTTGCTAAAAATTCTTTAAAGCACGGAAATTCCATCCTTGAGAAGTATTCCCCTAAATATGTTCCTGGAGTCTTTCCTGAGAACAAAAAGCAGGAAGCAGATATTTTTGTTTTTGCCAGAATGCCAATGTCACTATGAGAGGGAGAACAGACAGACGTTTAACAAAGACATATATAAGTGGGAATCCAACATCAAGGAAGGGAAAGAAATCCAGAAGCAACAAAACCCAATCTGATGTTTGGGTTACAGGCCAGAGCCAAAGTGAAACTGCTCTCCGTCAAAATTCATGGCGGAGTTTTTGTTGTTGTTATTTTTTTATGGCTGTACCTTCAGGATATGAAAGTTCCTGGGCCAGGGGTTGAATCTAAGCTGCAGCTGTCACAGCTGGATCCTTTAACCCACTGTACTGGCCAGGGATCAAACTGGTGCCTCTGCAGTGATCTGAGTCACTGCTCTCAGATGCTTAACCCACTGCACCACAGCGTGAAATCCCCATGGTTGGTTTTGAATTACAAAGTCAAAATGAAACCTAGACACTGTACAACTGGCCAGAACAAATTCAGCTCACCTCATAAGAAATATGGGGCCTTTGCAACTCTGGACCAAAAAGGGACAGGTACAATGACGCTATTTTTTGCAAGCTGCCAACTGCCTGGGGCAAAGTCATTTCCAAAGAGTGACCTCTAGTGGACAGGAGGGTCATCGTTCATCAGAACTGGGAATTTACCACTAAGTATCTAAACCGGTTTCAACTTGTTTTTTTACAACAGCATGCTGGGGTTTTGCAAACATCTTTATGATGTTTTAAATTTTTTGTTAATGCTTCTTGTTTCAACATTCCTTGTAAACAGCTCACTTGCATGACATATTCTGTGCCTATATAAACTTTCAACATCTGTTAGTAAGATGCCCCCTTTAACAAAATTGCAGTTGTTTCTGTTTTTGTTTTTTTGCCCCACCTGTGGCGTGTGGAAGTTCCTGGGCCACAGATGGAACCTGTGCCACAGCAGCGACCCAATCCACTGCAATGACAATCCTTAACCCGCTGTGCCAAGAGGGAACTCCCCAAATTGCAGTTTCGAATAACAAAATGTTATTTTTTATAGTAAAACTTGTAGAAGAGACTTCTAAATGCTTGCGTACTTCTTGGATTTATTGGTTCCATTTATTTTATTTATTTTTGCTGTATTTAAAATTTTTTGTTGGAATATAGTTGACTTACTTATAATTATGTTGTGATAATTTCAGGCGTAAGGTAAATCAGTTATACATATACATATACCCACTCCTTTTCAGGTTCTTTTCCCATATAGGTTATTACACAGTATTGAATAAATTTTCCTGTGCTATAAAGTAGGTCCTCGTTACCCATCTATTATCTTTTAGTTGATTTATAATGTTATCCCAATTTCTGGTGTACAGCAAAGTGACCCAGTCATACATATATATACATTCCCTTTCTTATATAATCTTTCATTCCAAGAGACTGGATATAGTTCCCTGTGCTATACAATAGGACCTCATTGCTTATCCATTCTAAATGTAATAGTTTGCATCTACTATATTACTTCAATTTATTATTATCGAGAAATCCCTAGGAGAAATTACAGAAGTAATTAGGAAAAGAAAATGAGGTCAAAAGCATAAATTTCAGCCATCCTTTTGAAGGTTAATTTGGCAGTGTCTGTTAAAATATAAACAACTTTTGCCAACTGTTCCATTTCTAGAAGACTTTAATCGCTACATTTATTTACATAAAGTTACCAGAGATATAGATGCAAAGATGTTTACTGCAGCAATTATTGTAATTAGAGAAAACAATCCTTTTTTTTTAAGGACCGCACCTGTGGAATATGGAAATTCCCAGGCTAGGGGGTCAAATGAGAGCTGCAGCTGACAGCCTATGCCACAGCTACAGCAACACAGGATCTGAGCCACATCTGAAACCTACACCACAGTTCACAGCAACGTTGGACCCCTGACCCACTGAGTGAGGCCAGGGATCAAACCCACATCCTCATGGATACTAGTCAGGTTCATTTCCACTGAGCTATGATGGGAACTCCCTAGAGAAAACAATCTAAGCATTCATCTGTAATAAATTAAGGAGTAGTCATATGATAAAACATACACAAATATTTTAAAAATGTGGGAGATCCACATTTTCCAACATTAAGACCATAAAAAGAGTTCCTGCTGTGGCACAAAGGAATTGACAGCCTCTCTGGAGCACCAGGACGCGGGTTTGATCCCCTGCCTGGCACAATGGGTTAAGGATCTGGTGTTGCCGAGCTGTGGCACAGGTTGCAACTATAGCTCAGATAGGACCCCTGGCTTGGAAACTCTATATGCTACAGGGCAGCTAAAACAAAACAAAACAAAACAAAACAACCGTAAAAGAGTTCTCCTGCAGTGCAGCAGGTTAAGGATCCGGTGTCACTGCAGCAGCTAGAGTCCCTGCTATGGTGTGGGTTTGATGCCTAGCCATGGGCAGGGCCCCCAAAAAACACTGTGAAAGAAGGTTTTAGAGCAGTATTTAAAATCTAATAGAGTATTTAAAAATCTGATACATGCGTGAATATAGGATATGTATGCAAGTTTGCAGAAAGACTTTTTCAGTGATTGCACTTTGGACCCTTCCAATCACTGATTAGCTTAACCATGAACAGCCATTACTCAAAGCCTAAAACTTAAGAACCCAAACTCTGAGAGTGACCTCTGAGTTCAAATACTACCTTTAACAATTACCATCTCTGGAGTTCCTGTCATGGTGCAGTGGTTAACGAATCCGACTAGGAACCATGAGGTTGCGGGTTTGATCCCTGGCCTCGAGTTGCCGTGAGCTGTGGTGTAGGTTGCAGACTTGGCTCAGATCCCGCATGGCTGTGGCTCTGGTGTAGGCCGGTGGCTACGTCTCCGATTAGACTCCTAGCCTGGGAATATCCATATGCCATGGGAGCGGCCCTAGAAAAGGCAAAAAGACAAAAAGAAATAAAGTAAAATAAAATAAGCAGCTGATACGAAAGATGGTCAAGACCTAATATTCTTGGTTTTTGTTTTTGTTTCTTTTTAGGGCCCCACCTGTGATATATGGAGGTTCCCAGGCTAGGCATCAAATTGGAGCTGCAGCTGCTGGCCTACGCCACAACCACTGCAATGCAGGTTGCATCTGCAGCCTATACCACAGCTTGCAGTAATGCCAGATCCTTAACTCACCAAGCAAGTCCAAGTATTGAACCTGCATCCTCATGGATACTAGTTGGGTTCTTAACCTATTGAGCCGCAAAAGGAACTCCCAAGACAATGTTAACTGAAAAAGGCAAGATGTGTGTAGTAAGCTCTATCTTGTATACAAGAATAAGGAAGGGAATAAGCATATATTTGCTTATATAAAATGAAATTCTAGAAGACCACCTTAGAAACTAGTAACAGTGGCTACTTGGGAAATGGGCTTTATTTTTGCACCAAGTGACTGTCACCCATCAAAAATAATTTTAAAATAAGAGCAATAACAAAAAAGAATCACCAGTAACACTTCCATCACACCACAAATGCATTTCCATTTGCAGCAAGTTGAATAACACCAACTTGACAAATTACATGGAGCAGTAAGGTCAATGGTAAGGTACTTTCCAATGCCTTGGTTTCACTTACAATGTATATAATTCGAAGAAGAGGTTTCATTTTTTAGATTTTTTTTTTTTTTTGGTCTTTTTTTGGCTGTACCCGCGGCATATGGAGGTTCCCAGGATAGGGGTCGAATCAGAACTTCAGCTGCCAGTCTACACCACAGCCATAGCAATGTCGGATCCAAGCCACATCATCTATCTCTTGTCGTAGATAGAAGACAATGCCAGATCCTTAACCCACTGAACAAGGCCAGGGATCAAACCCACATCCTCATGGATACCAGATGGGTTCTTAACTTAGTGAGCCACAACGGGAACTCCCATTTTTTTAGTTTTTGAATGGAAGCCAAAACAACGTTTTAGAGCTGACAGCTAGCATGTAGATTTATCTAAAATCTACTGACATTTCTAATTATAAACTTTTGAAATGAGGAAGACAATTTAAGGATACAACCTAAGTTTTTGTTTTGTGTTGTCTTTCTAGGGCCTCACCCAAGGCATATGGAGGTTCCCAGGCTAGGGTTGAATCTGAGCTACAGCTGCTGGCCTACACCACAGCCACAGCAACATGGGATCTGAGCCAAGTCTTCAACCTACACCACAGCTCATGGCAATGCCAGATTCTTAACCGACTGAGCGAGGCCAGGGATCAAACCTGCAACCTCATGGTTCCAAGTTGGATTTGTTAACCACTGAGCCACAATGGGAACTCCACAACTTAAGTATGTTAATGAAGCACATGCTGGCGTTTTCCTATGGTGCAGCAGGTTAAAGATGGGGCATTGTCACTGCAGCAGCTTGGGTCACCGCTGTACAATCCCTGACCCTGGAATTTCTGTATTCCATAGGCGTGGGGGGAAAAAAAAAGCAGCACGTTATAAATCCCAGACCTTGGCAGCATTAATTCTGAAGGCGGGCCAGTTACACATACTAAGTGTGGACTTAGCTGGAGTTCCTGTCGTCGCACAGCAGAAACGAATCCGACTAGGAACCACGAGGTTGAGGGTTCGAGTCCTGACTTTGCTCAGTGGGTCAAGGATCTGGCGTTGCTGTGAGCTGCAGTGTAGGTTGAAGATGTGGCTCAGATCTGGCGTTGCTGTGGTTGTGGTGTAGGTTGGCAGCTGTAGCTCTGATTAGACCCCTAGCCTGGGAACCTCCACATGCTGAGGGTGTGGCTGTAAAAAGCAAAAAAAAAAAAAAAAAAAAAAAAGTGTGGACTGAGCTAGTCAGTCCAGGGAGGAGAGAAATAGACACATCCACAAATGTGCCCTACCATATTCCAACAAGCCTCCCAAGTCCAAACAAGGGATGCCAAAATAGATACTAGGATGCTGTAGTGACCAACATATGTATTCTAACTAATCTCCTGATAGTTCTGTTAACTTCCAACTTTTTTTTTTTCTTTTTAGGGCCACACCCATGGCATATGGAAGTTCCCAGGCTAGGGGTAGAATTGGAGCTACAGCTGCAGGCCTACACCACAGCCACAGCAACATGGGATCCGAGCCTTGTCTGCAACCTACACCATAGCTCGAGGCAATGCCGGATCTTTAACCCAATGAGCAAGGCCAGGGATCGAACCCACACCCTCATGGATCCTAGTTGGGTTTGTTAATCGCTGAGCCACGAAGGGAACTCTATGTAAGTTTGAACTCTTAAGTCCTCAAATGCTTTTTTAAAACGTCCTAGGTTAAGTTACACTACCTGCCGTAACAAATAACCCTTCAACCTCAGAGGCCTAATAATGATTCTTGTACCTGTCATAGTCCAACATGGACCGAGGGTGGGGGGATTTTCTCCACAGTCATGTAGGAATCCAGGCTTTAAGTTCCAACATATGGTATGCCCAGGTCATCCTGGAAACTAATGCCCAGTCAGCACACAAAAGAGTGAAGACACAAACACAACATAACCTGGAAGTAGTATTTTTCTTCCTTATGTCACTGGCCAGAATTCAACCACCTAACTGTGGGGGAGGCTGGGAAATGTAGTTACTCTATCTTAGAAAAAAAAATTTAGGGGAGTTCCCGTCGTGGCACAGTGGTTAACGAATCCGACTAGGAACCATGAGGTTGCGGGTTCGGTCCCTGCCCTTGCTCAGTGGGTTAACGATCCGGCGTTGCCGTGAGCTGTGGTGTAGGTTGCAGACGCGGCTCGGATCCCACATTGCTGTGGCTCTGGCGTAGGCCGGTGGCTACAGCTCCGATTCGACCCCTAGCCTGGGAACCTCCATATGCCGCGGGAGCAGCCCAAGAAATAGCAACAACAACAACAACAAAAAGACAAAAAAAAAAAAAAAAAAAAATTTAAATAATTGTCTCTGCCACAAGCAGCTATTACTATATCTTTCTTTTTCTTTTCTTTGGCTGTGTCTGCAGCATGCAGAAGTTCTCAGGCTTGGGACTGAACCCAGGCCATGGCAGTGACATGAGCCACCACAGTGATACTAGATCCATAACTCGCTAAGCCACCAGGGAGGTCTCATATTTCTTTTCTTTTTTCCTCTCCTTTAATATGTTAAGATTTCCTGATTTTCACTGATCTTCACAATAATCCTTTGAGTGGCTCAGTAGTAACAAACCGGACTAGTATTTATGAGGATTTGGGTTCCGTCCCTGGCCTTGCTTTGAGCTGTGGCTTTGCTGTGAGCTGTGGCATTGCCGTGAGCTGTGGTGTAGGTTGCAGACATGACTTGGATCTGGCATTGCTTTGGCTGTGGTGTAGGCAGCAGTGATAGCTCTGATTTGACCCCTAGCCTGGGAACATCCATAAGCTGTGGGTACAGCCCTGGAAAAAAAAAAAAAAAAAAAAAGAGAGACAAAAAAGAATAATCCTTTGAGCTAGACTGTATGGATATTATACCATTTACCAATGAGGAAAATGCACTTCACAAAAGACTGTGCTACTTGACTAAATGGATACTAAAACAGTGAAGCCAGATCTGGAACCCACATCTTTCCACAGTGCTACACTTTCCATTCAAACCAAAGGAACAGAGCTTGCTTCAGAACTCAAATTAGACCTTCAGTAAATTAGTAGATCATCCTGATAGCTTTCTCATACAATTTATTTCCAGGAAGGGAAGGAGGGAGGGAAGGAAAAAGTTTATCATCAACTTATCTTACAAGGAGTCATAAAAAGTTAAAAAGACCACATGGTAAAATTTTAATGGAAGTATATTCAGGAGAATAACAAAATTGATTGCATACAATTCTGGACAAATTTCAGACTTTATTTTTTCAAAAATCGCCTCTCTTGGAGTTCCCGCTGTGGCGCAGCCAAAATGAATCCAACTAGGAACCATGATCCCTGGCCTCGCTCAGTGGGTTTAGGATCTGGCATTGCCTCGAGCTGTGTTGTAGGTCACAGACGTGGCTCAGATCTCACTTGCTGTGGCTCTGGCGTAGACCCACAGCTGCAGCTCCAGACCCCTAGCCTGGGAACATACATATGCTGTGGGTGTGGCCATAAAGAGACAAAGACAAAAAAAAGTCTCTCCCTCTACTTTCTTCTGAAACTCTTATCAGATGTATCCTCTACTTAACCTTTTAAATTCTCAGCTATTTTCTTTGCTACTTTCTGTTAACAGCCTCAGATCTATTTTCCAGTTTGCTAATTGCATCTGCAGCTCTGCCAAAACTCTTTAATCTGTCCAATGACATAATTTAAATTACATATATTCATTTCTTGATATTCTAATAGGCTTTTCAATTTGGCTTTCAATTTGTTCCCTGCCCCCCATAGTAATTTGACCTTAATACTTTAACCCTCTTTTAAAATTGCTATTTTTGAAATTATCTTTCAAAGTATCACTCATTTTGCTCAATTAAATATCTAAAACCCTTGGGTATCTACTTCTTCTGTTTAAAAAAAAATCTGTTGACTTTCACTCATAATGAACTCTTCTATAATTACTTTATAATTTTAAAATTGCATATTCAGTAGAGAATATTTATGGAAAGTGAGTATTTATGGGAAGCCTGTGTAGCCTGGATCTGCAGTGATTTCTGCAGGTATTTTTGTTTGCTTCTGCCAGCTACGTACTGGCATTACTTACTGGCCCAAGTTCTGATTTTTTCCTTGTTTTTGGCTCTTCCAGAGCCTGCAGCATGTGGAAGTTCCCAGGCCAGGCACTGAACCCAAGCTAGAGCAGTGACAGTGCCTGAATCTTTTACCCATTGAGCCACCAGTGAAGTCCCAAGTTCTGATTTTATGCTAACTTTTGACTTGTGGCTCCTGGATATAAAAATTCAAACCATAAGTTCCCACTGTGGCTCAGCGGGTTAAGGACCTGACATTGTCTCTGTGAGGATGCAGGTTCAATCTCTGGCCTTGCTCAGTGGGTTAAGGATCCAGTGTTGCCACCAGCTGCAGCTTAGATCACATATTTGGCTTAGATCTGATGTTGCTCTGGCGGTGGCATAGGCTGCAGCTACAGCTCCAATTCAACCCCTAGCCTGAAAACTTCCATATGTTGCAGGTGAGGCTATAAAAAGAAAAAAGAAATTTAAAAAATTTTAAAAATTCAAACCTAAAGCCTGCTTGGGGTGCTGTCATGATTACAAGTGTTTAGCAGAGAACTTTTTCTCCACCTGGAAACCAAATTCCTCACTTGTGTCCATATGTGCATTTTCTTAGCCCATTTTTCCCCCAGCAGTGTAGCCCTTGGAGGGCTCTAGTTCTAGCATAAGCTTTATTTATTTATTTATTTATTTTTGTCTTTTGGTCTTTTGTTGTTGTTGTTGTTGTTGCTATTTCTTGGGCCGCTCCTGCGGCATATGGAGGTTCCCAGGCTAGGGGTTGAATCGGAGCTGTAGCCACCGGCCTACGCCAGAGCCAGAGCCACAGCAACGCGGGATCCGAGCCGCGTCTGCAACCTACACCACAGCTCACGGCAACGCCGGATCGTTAACCCACTGAGCAAGGGCAGGGATCGAACCCGCCACCTCATGGTTCCTAGTCGGATTCGTTAACCACTGCGCCACGACGGGAACTCCCTAGCATAAGCTTTATAACCCAAACCCCTAGGCAATAACAGAGCATTCCCATGCCCTCCCCTGTAGCCACAGAGCCACCTCAAAGCCTTACTGCTCTGGCCATCAGCTCTCTGTTAGCTACAGGCTCCTAGGGATTTCCATCACATTGGTCCACTGGATGCCTGGAACAGGAAGGCCTCCATCCTATGCTGTGACTATATATACAGATGAAGAGTTCCCGTCGTGGCTCAGTGGTTAACGAATCCGACTAGGAACCATGAGGTTGCATGAGGTTGCTGTGGCGTAGGCCAGCAGCTACAGCTCTGATTAGACCCGTAGCCTGGGAACCTCCATATGCCACAGGAGCAGCCCAAGAAATGGCAAAAAGAAAAAAAAAAAAAAAAAAAAAAAAACAAAAATAGATGAGTAAGCAATGGAAGGGAACACAGACAAATGGAAGCAGATGTATTTGAGGAGTGCACTGGAGATGAAGCCTTTCTTTTAAAAATAGCCTTATTTTATTATTGTTCATGCTACACAATTTGACAAGGAAGAAAAAAAGCTGCTGACCTAAATAAACGAAACTATGAAATAAGCTGATTTAAAAAAAAAAACAAAAAAAACAGGAAGAGTTCCTGTTGTGGTACAGTGTAAATGAATTCGTCTAGTATCCATGAGGATGCAGGTTTGATCCCTGGCCTCGCTCAGTGGGTCAGGAATCTAGCATTGCCGTGAGCTGTGGTATAGGCCAGCAGCTGTGGCTCCAATTTGACCTCTAGCCGGGGAACTTCCATATCACAGATGTGGCCCTAAAAAAGCATAAATAAATAAAAAACAAAACAAAACAAAACAGGATCAGGAATTCCCGTTGTGGCTTAGTGGTAATGAACCTGACTAGTATCCATAAGGATGCAGGTTTGATCCCTGGCCTTGCTCAGTGGGTCAGGAATCCACAGTTGCCATAAACTGTGATATAGGTTGAAGACATGACTTGGATCTGGCATCGCTGGGCTATGGCATAGGTCAGCAGCTTCAGCTCCAATTCAACCCCTAGCCGGGGAACCTCCATATGCTGTGGCTATGGCCCTAAAAAGACAAAAATAAATAAATAAATGAATATATAAACAAACAAACAGGATCAGTGACATAGGTTTGGGATTCAATGTTTATTAAACCAAGCTTTTAAATCATATTCACCCACAATCTGTAAAAAAAGATAGTACATGTGTAGGGAAACGTCTCTTAGTTAGAGCTAGTGGAAAAATTGAAGACTGATTCTCTTGTACAGCAGCACCTCATCACTCTGTGGGCTGACGCCAATGGGGCCATGTTACAACTAAGAGTTAAATGAAATTCACCAGAAGGAGTTTAGCTTCACCCCACCTGCTAGGGTGGGTTTCAGGACAGATGTATGCTTCACATTAGAGGAGGCTGGACTATAGCAAGGCAACAGTGTAGTTTTTACATTCACAGACTGGCTGAAACAATATAAATTAAGCTTCTCTTCTAGATGTCTCCCTCCCCTATTACCAGAATTAGTAAGAAAGGTGAATTAAAAGAAATGATGGACCAGAGGTGGTTATAAAAATAGAGAACTCGTAGAGTAATAAATATCTACAGTTAGCAAAGCACAAACTGATATAAAATTTACCTTTTTCCATATGTGCAGAATATTAGAAGTATGTTGAATAGGTACAGTCAGAGACTTCAGAGTGGAAAGAGGGTGTTTACAAAGAAAAAACACACAAGTACAAACCCAGTGTAGGAAGGTGAAATGCAGATGAGACCATACAAAGGACAAAATCCCAATTCCTCATGTCTGATGATCCCACTTAATAGACACGATTAGCTTACAGCCCTTTATGTATCTTTAAAAGTAACACTTTGTTACCTATGTACAAACTTTAAAAAAGATTAATTATGAGACAAGCAAAAATTGATTGACTTAATAGTGGCACTAAAATCAAAGAAACCTGCAGCATATTATGTGCTTTCAGTTACTTCTGCATGTAGGAGTTTCAAATTCCCACGAAATCTAGTCTATAATCATTTTAGGTGTAGAAGGAAAAAAAGACCCAAGCTGGAAAATTTAAAAAGTCAAAAAATCTCAAAGTGACTGAAACATCCATGAAAGCATAAGCGACATTCACACATTCCCTTAACATTTATTAAGTGTAATGCTATCCTGAAACCAATCACATTTACGAAGATACAGTAATTCCCATTCTAATTCTAGAATTAAAAGCACTTAGTCCACATAATGTGCGTTTCAGCGAGGTTGACATCCACTTGGTTGGCTGATGGTGTCACCTTAAAGCTTCATCAAAGGTCCAAGACAGACCTGAACTCTAAAGGTTCAGAACTAACAAACCACAGATAGCCATTCATCCTCATTTCTGGCAGAGTGAAGGGTATACTCGAGCTGAGCTGTCCTAAGGTCACCTCAGCCTGGAAGGGTGTTTCCTTGGAAATCCTGGCAAGTTTACTTGCCAAAAAAAAAAACCAAAAACAAACAAACAAAAAAAAAACTCCATAATCTGTCTGAGACATGCTGGGTTAAATAAACAGGTTCCACTAACATATATTCTGCTGCTTCAAGAGGGGTGTATAGATGCGGCTTTTCCCAAACTCACTGGACCTTGCCAGGGAACACGCGGAACCACCACTGGATCCCAGGACACTTGTTTCCTATGGAACATGGTTTGAGAAATGCCAGTCGAAAGTAAGTTTTCTACAGTAGTGGTTGTCCAACTGTAGTGCGCATCGGAACACGTGGGAGGCATGTCAAAGCAGAAATACAATACCCACTTCAGAGGTCTGGGTGGGACCTGGGAACCTGTGACAGTGTAAGGTCCACAGTTTGAGTGGCATCCTTCTAGACAAGGACCCACACAAACCTTGGCTGCAGGAAGCCCACCTATGGCCTCAGGAAAGGCTGTGTGTGGCATCTGCTACAACCAATTAGTAGGAGAACAAACCAGCCCAGTGAGATCCGAGCAAATCCTGGCCTTAGGGTTGGGGTGGAGCATTGGGCTTGACCCTGGCTCTGCCCCTACCTGCCAGAAGACCCAGCAGAGTGACTGCATCTTAAAAGAGGGATAACAGCAGCCCCCTTTCAGGAGATCTGTGAGGCTTAAAGGAAATGTTTGCACAAAAGTACTACCTGACAAAAAGCATCCTTAATCAGAATGTGTCAGTCACAGCAGGAAAATCCCAGATGAGTTTTCTGACTTCTGCCATGACCGAGCCTTTATGAAAGCACATTCTGAGAGCTAATGAAGAGAAAGGAGGCTAAAATTGCAGAAAACTGGAGTGAGAGGAATATACATATAAGCGGATTACCTAATTTAAAACATGTAATTGTTAAAAAAAAAAAAAAAAGAACTCACAACTGTAGTTGTTAAATATGCTGGTTCTGAGATAGTGTTTAAAAGTTACAGTATATTCACCTTTGAACCCACTCACTTGTCCACACTACCATGTTAATGCTGGTTAGAGTTTAACCTTAAGAGAAAAAACAAAAACAAAAACAAAAAAAAACTCCTCCACTGAAATACATATGAATTAGATCCAAAACTTTTAGCTGTGATAGTTCCAATCTTAGAAGCTACCACTGTGGGAAATTTTCAAAAGTAATTTTTAAAAAGGGCCTTTAATTTTGGTTCACAGAAACATCCACAGAAGGAGAAAGGAATACGCACTCACACGGTCCCATATGTGTATCTGGTGGTTGCTCAGTAATATCTTAGCCAGTGAACTTCACCTCACAATTCAAAAATGAACCTGTAAAAATTCATACCTATCCAGGATGGGATTACAGTCAAGCCAAGATATTGTTGCCAAGTCCTGGTTTCCATCTGAATGCCAATGACTGATCAGAGAGGCGGGCCTCTCCCTGACCTGCTGTGTGATTCACTTTATATATGCTCTGGATGGCTCTGGAGACAAGACAACATCTCTTGGACGGGCCTGCCTTCATAGCAGATCTGGTAGACGGCAGTAAACAATGGAAACCTGGTGGGAGGAATGGGGAAAGACAAGTTAAGCTATCTGGTCCACCTCAGAGAACCAACCAGTGTCTCTGTCCTGCCTAAGCTTGCAGGTTACGTGAGCTACTATGGGGACACAGCGATCACCTTCACACTCTTTTATCATCTGGTCCCCAGAGAGCCTCTGCAGACCAAATAATAAAGGCCTTGGTGCAATCTAAGTCATCCTCCCCCTCACTGTTTGGCAAGCCCTGCCTGTGGCCAAGTCACAGGGTAATCTTCCCAGGATGATCCTGACATCAAGAGTTGTGGTCAGGCTCTTGGCCAAATCAGAATGAGTCCAAGTTTCTGTCACTCCTTTATTTTGTTCATTTCAGTTTTTTATGTTTTGTGTGTTCATTTCAGTTTTTTATTTTTTTTTTTTTGTCTGTGCCCGTGGCATATGGAAGTTTCCAGGCTAGGGATCAAACTCGCGCCACAGCAGTGACTCGAACCACAGTGATGACAATGCCAGATCCTTAACCTACTGAGCCATCAAAGATCTCTGTGTCACTCGCTTAAAAGGTTGGAGAATAAATGTTAAACTGCAAGGAGGTTACTGCTCTTGCTTCTCTAGAATGAATCATTCAAGGATGAAGATGAGGCAACCCACTCAGCCCCATAAAATAATGCAGACCTGGAATACTCCTGCAAGAATCAGCATGGGGAACCTACAATTAGCAAGGTGCTGATCTCCTGCTGGAAGCTGGAGTTACTGTGCTTTTTCTGCCAAGATGTGAACGCAGGTATAAGGGAAAGTTTGAAATGGATGAGGGAACAAAGGAATAAGCTAATAATCCACTGTAAGAAAAGATAACGTTATCCCAGGGTATGGCTGGCTCAGTGAATATTTTTTTTTCTTTCCCCCATGGCAGAAATCACTAAGGAAATAACTAAGTAATTTCAATCAGGCTTTTAAACACACACACACACACACACACACACACACACACACACACACACAGGGCCCAAAATTAGCTTGAAAGCATCTAGAGAATCTTAAAAGCCATTCTGAAAATGATCTAGTGAAGCAGCCTGTAACAACATAAGTTAAGAATAGCAAACAGTACCAATGGGTTATGCAAGTCTTTATGATAGCCTGTCATCATGGGTTGCAAAGGTTCAGAATGTTGTTATTTTTCAGAGTCAGGTAGACTTAATCAAATCAAGCCTATTAACTTTGGGCAGGTTTCATAACCCCTCTGACCCTCTGGACTCATATACAAAATGGGTTGGACACTTAGGACTGTTGTAGTAAGTGACTTACATGTAAGGTGCACAGTACAACACTTGGCAATATGCTGTGTGTGCAATAAACAACAACTCATAAACACACCGTGCCATAGTCACTGGGTCCTAAACTGTCAGCCCTGAGAGGACAGAGCCCAAGCCTGTTTTGTTCACCTCTGCATCAGCAGGGCCTGCCACAATGCCGGCAAGGGCCAGGTGCCCAGTGAGTGTTTGCTGAATGAATTTTTGTGAATGAGAGTTATAGCCTGGAGATTTCAACTCCTTCTTCTGTCCCTTCATGGCTTAGTTTCCCTGTTTCTAAGATGAAAACAACATGTATGTCCCTCAAGCAAGGTAGCAGTGGCCACTCAAAGCCATTCCCAACCCCTTTCTCTCCTTATCAAGGTTTAAAATAGCCTAATGCTCACTTCCCCAGCCTTTCTTTCACCTAGAATTGGCCAAGGAAACAAGTTCTGACCAGCAAGGCATAATACATCTCAGAGCGTTTCTGGGGAAGATATTTATCTCCCTGAGAGGCACAGGAGGAAAGATCTGCTACCCTAGACTGCCCTTGCTCCCTGCCATTGAGTGTAGTATTGTATGTGATGCTTGGAGCTGCTGCAGCCATCTTGAGCCTTTGAGGGAAGGCTAACAGGATGACCAAGATTCTAATCCAGAGGCACTGAGCCAAGACCAATAATGTCCATCTGTAGACTCTTTGTTATGTGAGGAAAACCCTACTCCTCAAGGCGTTTTACCTCTCAGAGCCAAAAGTACTGGGTGTTGCTCTCAGAGCCAACTTTCACAACCAGTACCTCCCATGTGTGTTCTGTAGACAGGATATAGCAAGACATACAGAATGTGAGGGGAAAGGGGATTTCTATAAAAAAGTAACATATTTAACCCTCACAACCAACCTATGAGGTAGATATCATTATCCCCATTCTATAGAAGAGGAAACTGGACAAAGTTTCTGATTCTGGGGCCAACACTCAACCACTAGGATATAACATCCATCTAAATGCTACTTTCTATCATTTAAAATGCTACCGAGCCCATTAGATCAGTTTGGGGAACTCTCTAAAGAAGGTTGGGAGTGAAAGGAAAATGAAAGACAACATTTCATTAAAAAAAATTGAGGAGTTCCCGTCGTGGCGCAGTGGTTAACGAATCCGACTAGGAACCATGAGGTTGCGGGTTCGGTCCCTGCCCTTGCTCAGTGGGTTAAGGATCTGGCGTTGCTGTGAGCTGTGGTGTAGGTTGCAGAATCGGCTCGGATCCCACGTTGCTGTGGCTCTGGTGTAGACCAGTGGCTACAGCTCAGATTAGACCCCTAGCCTGGGAACTCCATATGCCGTGGGAGCAGCCCTAGGAAAGGTTTAAAAAAAAAAAAAAGGAGGTTGGTTCAGTAGGATGGGCCCTAAACCAATATGGCTGGTGTCCCTGTAAGAAAAGGAGTCTAGGACTCAGACATGCACAGAGCACAAGCATGAGGAGATTCAAGGAGAAGACCACCATTTATAGGCCAAGAAGAGAGGCCTCAGAAAGGGTCAACACCAGGGAGTTCCTGTTGTGGCTCAGCAGTAACAAATCTGACTAGTATCCATGAGGACGCAGGTTCAAGCCCTGGCCTCGCTCAGTGGGTTAAGTATCTGGCATTGCCATGAGCTGTGGTGTAGATCTCAGATGTGGCTTAGATCCTGAGTTGCTGCGGCTGTGGTGTAGGCTGCCAGCTGCAGCTGTAATTCAGCCCCTAGCCTGGGAACTTCCATATGCCGCAGGTACAGCCGTAAAAAGGGAGGAAAAAAAGAAAAAAAAAAAACCTGGACAACTTGAATGTCTATCAAGAGGATGTTAGTTAAATAAACTGAGGTTCTCCCACACTGTAGAATGTTCTGCAGCCATTAAATGAGACCCCCAGGTGTAGATGTGGAATAATCTTCAAAATACATCCTAAACTGAAGAAAAGGGACAGAGCAGACCATGGAGTTCGTTACCTGTCACACAAATGAAAGGGTTCCATGGAAAGTTCATTGAACTCCGTGAAAGTTACCTCCATCTCATGTGGGAATCCCCATGTGCCTTTTTTATGTGACTTTAAATTTGTTAATTCTAAAAGCATGTGCCCTCCCCTGCTACACCCCGCCTCCACCAAATTTGAAGAATAAAAGTAAAACTGTAAGTTTATGTAGTAAGTCCATATCATGTTAGCAGCAACAATGTCTAAACCAGGGTTAGCAAACCATGGCTAGAGAAGTGAGTCTGGCCTGTGACCTCTTTCTGTATTATCTGCAAGCCAAGAATGATTTTCACACTTTTAAAGGGCTGTAAAAAGAAACAAAGACTACATGGCAGAGACTTGCATGTAGCCTACAAAGATGAAATTTGTGATGTGATTCTTTACAGAAAAAGTTTTCTGACCACAGCTCTAAACAGTAAAGCAGGGACAGCGATTTGCTCTGGAGGATGTGGAAGAGGCTCTCTGAGGTCAGACCTGGGCTGCCCTAAGGGCTCTGATGTTAAAGATGCTCGTAAAGGGGGTGTCCAGACAGGTCAAACCTCAAGACAGGTGCACACACAAGTCCGAGAAGGAGGTGCTTGAGGACAAAGGGAGGTCCACTTTAACTAAAGCAGAGGTCACAGGACATGCTGTTAGAAGCTAAGTGGGTACTGGACTGAGCAGCTGCCCCTGATGCCTACCTAAGGCCTGTGGACCTAAGACAGCAGGAAGCCTGAGTCAGAAGGAACCACGGCAGCCATCTGGTCCACCCGTTTGATTTTTGTGGCTTAAGAAACTGGGGCACAGGACAGCTAAAATCATGACCTGCCCAAGACCACATGGTTAGTGAGCCATAAGGCCACTCGCTGCCCTCCTGCTCACTGCTCTTTTGATAGCAGGGAGGGGAGGAGGAAATGGAGGAAGACCAAGGTGATGATGGCTGGAAGAGAAAAAGAAATCCAGGTAAGAGGCAGTGCAAAGGGAAAACTGGAAGGACACGGCACTCTGCCTGTGTGGCCGGGGGTGGATGCAAAGGAGGAAGGGACCCCCCGCCCCCGCCCCCTGGCCCCCATGGCTCCACACTCAGCCTGGGAGAAGTGCCCTTGATCCAGCAGCCACCTCACTCAGCACAGGCACAGCCTGCTCAATTTCTAATCAGGAGAAAGAAAATGGGATGGGACTGGGGAGAGATGGGCTTGTCCTACTTGATTATACCTGCTTTTTTATTTTAATTTTTAAATTTGTATTGAATTTTTTTTTTGGTCTTTTGCCATTTCTAGGACCGCTCCCGCGGCATGTGGAGGTTCCCAGGCTAGGGGTCGAATCGGAGCTGTAGCCATCCGCCTACCCCAGAGCCACAGCAATGCAGGATCCGAGCCGCGTCTGCAACCCCCATCACAGCTCACAGCAACACCGGATCCTTAACCCACTAAGCAAGGACAGGGATCGAACCCGAGACCTCATGGTTCCTAGTCAGATTCGTTAACCACTGAGCCACAACGGGAACTCCTGTATTGAAATATTGTTGATTCACAGTATTGTGTGAATTTCAGCGCAGAGCAAAGTGATTCAGTTATAGGTACATGTGTGTGTGCATGTATGTGTGTGTGTGTATTCTTTCTCAGATTCTTCTCCATTATAGGCTATTATAAGATACTGAATATAGTTTCCTGTGCTTACAGTTACAAACCTTGTTGGTTGGTTACACCTACTTTATTTATTTATTTTTGGCTGTGCCTGCAGCATGCAGAAATTCCTGGGGCCGGGGATCAAACCTTCACCATAGCATGCCTGAAGCCACAGCTGTGACACCAGGGAACTCCTATACCTGCTTTTAAAACAGGCAGGTACTGGGGTTCTCTTGTGGCACAGTGGGTTAAAGACTCAGCACTGTCACAGCAGTGGCTGGGGTTTAATCCTTGGCCCTGGAACTTCCAGATGCCCTGGGCAAGGCCCAGACAAAAACAAAGAGAAAAACAAAAACTGAAGAAGCAGGTACTGACCCCATTCCAGCCCATATCCTCCTGCAATTAGATAATACACACAGACTCACGCTGGCCAATGTATCAATGCACAGAATCCTATCAAATTTCAGGCTGTATCCTATTTGTATGCTACCCTGGGATCCTAGGACTCTATCTTGGTAGCACACAGACACCACTTCTAAATTGTGATTGGGAGATACCATTAGCAAACACCAGGTGTTTTTTTATAGACTTAAAAAATTCCCGATAAAGACTTAATGGTCATTAAAAGAGCTCCAACCACACACAACGCATCAGGGTCTGCTATTGGAACAGAAGAAAAACCATCATTTCAGTGGTGTTTTCCTTTTAGTCACCATTGAAAGGCAGTTCTTCTCCTTTGAGGCTTGTTTATGGCTTCCACCTTTGCCTGGCTGGCTGTGAAAGCCATTTCAGAGAAATAAAATGCAAATGAAGTAAGATGAATGCCCTGTCTGTCTCTCATTTCCAACTTCCAATAGGCATCTGAATGGCTGAATGAGAGGGAGAGCTGGGTACCAGTGGCCTAAGATGTTTGCTAGGAACCAGCAGTATCTGGACTGCCTGGAAGAGGGCAAGGGAGCTCTCAGCAGGCACCTCCAAGACCTACCTCCCCGTGTCCCCCTTTCAGGTGCAAAATGCAGGCTGGGGACCAGCTCCCTACTCTCCCAGGCACCCACGTTTTACAGGACAGGTGAGGACACTTGGGCTGCGCCACATAAGCCTTTACTGGCTGGTATAGTGGCATCGTGATTATGGACACAGGCTTGGCAAATCAACAAGAGGAAGGGCTGGGCAGCTTATTCAGGGCTTACTGCCTCCACCCAGCGGCAGACCATGCTGCCCCAAGCCACCTCTAACCCAGAACTGGCCTAGATGGGCAGTAGAGGATGGATGGGTGCATCTGTAGGACAAGGAGCGCACAAGGCTGCTCGCCACATCTTAACACAGGGCACCTCCAGTGCTAGGGTCCTGGGGTGGCTTGATCTTCCCTTTTCTCTAAGTTGTTTGACATTTTATCAATAAGACTATATATCATTTTATAAAAATTAAAAAGTAGGAGTTCCCGTTGTGGCTCAGTGGAAACGATTCTGACTAGCATCCATGAGGACACAGGTTAGATCCCTGGCCTTGCTCAGTTGGTTAAGGATCTGGCATTGCCGTGTGCTGTGGTATAGGTCAGAGACACAGCTCAGATCTGGCATTGCTGTGGCTGTGGTGTAGGCCGGCAGTTATAAGCTCTGATTCGACCCCTAGCCTGGGAACCTCCATATGCTTCGAATGAGGCCCTAAAAAAACAAAATAAAAAAGTAATCTTTTCCCTACCCCCCGAATTTAAAGCATGTGACTTGTAGCTCTTACCAAACACCCTGCAGGACAAACCAGAATCTCAAGCTTCCTATTTTGTACTATATCTTAAAGCATGAGCCCTTCTCTCTTGTTTTATGTTTTATGTAAATACTCATTTTCAGGGTAGGCAGATGTTTCCTGCCACAGACCTTTAATCACACAAAGGACGGACGGAACTACTCCACTCACTTTCTGTGCACAACTTTCAAGTAACTGTGCTCAGGCACTGACCCGGCCAGGAGTCGTGAGCGAGGGGGGTGGTGGCCGTTTCTCTGGCCTGTTGGACGAGAGAACACTTACTTGTCCACCAGGCCCTTTTGCTTGAGGATGCGGTACACCTCAGCGGCCGTCTGAGGGCCTTGCAGCTTCTGCCCATTCAGCATTTCCTTCTCCAGTTCCTCGATGGTCTTCAAAACAAATCGAGACAGCAGAAATTAACACAACACTGTAACACAACTGTCTTTCAATTAAAAAAAGAAAAATAGACCTACAAAAGAAAAAAAGAAAAAAAAAAAAAGGTCTTTTTTCTATACACATAGCAAATAGAATGAAAATCTATTCTGCCTTAATCTATTAATCTATTTTGCCTTTTTTTCCTTTGTTTCACTTTCTTTTTCTTTTTAGCACCACAGCTGCAGCATATGGGAGTTCCCAGGCAGCTGCAGGCCTACGCCACAGCCACGGCAACACTAGATCCTTAACCCACTGAGCAAGGCCAGGGATCAAACCCAAATCCTCATGGATACTAGTTGGGTTCTCAACCTGCTGAGCCACAACAGGAACTCCCCTTGTTTCACTTTCTGAGAACCTAACAATCCGATACCCTTTAATAAAAATCCTCTGAATAAATAAACAACAACAAAAAAAACAAAGGATGAAAACAATCTCCTGTAAAGGCCAGAGCACCACTTATTTCAAGAGAGCGGAGGAGGGGAACTCCCAGCCGAGGAACGATAATGATACCCAAGGCAGAGGTCATATGACTAAAGCTTTTTTTTCTTTTTGACTCTGTCCGTGGCAAGTGTAAGTTCCCGGGCCAGGGGCAGAACCTGTGCCACAGCTGTGTCTAAAGCCACTGCAGTGACAATGCCAGATCCTTAATCTGCTGAGCCAGCAGGGAACTCTAGGACTGAAGCCCTTTGAAGTGAAGGCAGACAGGTGTGAGCAGGGTAAGACCAGCAACCACCACGTCTGTCTCCACCACACCCTAGCCCAGGAGCCCACACTAGGTCAGAGCTAGGGGGGGAGGGGGAAGGGAGGGCGGGAAGCAGCTACCTTTCCGGTCCTGGCAAAGGCCTCAGCAACCCTGCGGTTCCGGCCCCCATAGCAGGTGGTGATCAGGTCGGCCACGCCACAGCTCTCCAGGAAGGTGGCCGTAGACACCTGGCCCTTGCAGAAGATCCTGGCAAAGGCAATCATTTCCATGAGCCCCAGACGGATGACGGCAGCTTTGGTGTTGTCGCCACAGCGGAGGCCATCACAGAACCCAGCTCCCACGGCCACGATGTTCTGTGAAAGAGACAAGAAACCCGGAGATGCCGTCACACACTTGCTGCGGAAAAGGATGTAGAGAAGTTGGGGAGGGACCAAGAGAGAAGACAGAGGGACAGAGAGCCCAGACCCAGGCTCAGGGGAGGGCATTAGCCACAAAACAGGAACAGTGGATCACAGCCACCAGACAAATACTATTTGTAGAAACCATTAAAAAAAAAAGATCAAATGCTGGAGTTTCTGTTGTGGTGCAACAGAAACAAAGCTGACTAGAATCCGTGAGGATGTGGGTTCAATCCCTGACCTCGCTCAGTTGATAGGGGACCCGGCGTTGCCATGAGCTGTGTGAGCTGTGTAGGTTGCATATGTGGCTCGGTTTTGGCGTTGCTGTGGCTGTGGCGTAGGCTGGCAGCTGCAGCTCCAATTCAAGCCCTAGCCTGGGAACCTCCATATGCCGTGGGTATGGCCCGCCCCCACAAAAAAAATCAAATGCTTTATTCAACTGTAACATTCACAGAAAAGCACTCAAAGTGTATGGCATGATGAATTTTCACAAACCAGAAACACTGATCAAGAAATAAAACAGAGTTCTCTGATGGAGTGACAGGTTAAGGACCTGGTGTTGTCGCTGCTGTGGCTAAGGTCAGACCTCTGACCTCAAAAACTTTCACGTGCCACAGGTGAGGCCAAAAAAAAGAAACAGAACCTAACCAGTGCTATAGCCCCACCACCACCACCACTTTTCCCACTAAAGGTAACCACTCTCCCACTTCTAATGGCATGTTTGCTTTTCCCATTTTTAAACTTTATGTAAAAGAGAATCATACAGGATGTAATGTCTACTGTTGTTTCTGCCTTCTCTGTCTCGTTTGTGAGACCCAGCCCTATTTCTACACATACTGCATCTGTTTTCACCACTGCATCGTACTCCATTGTGTGAATATACCACAATTTATTTACCCATTCTTCTGCTGATTGGCACTGGGGTGGTTCCCAGTTGGGGGCCACTACAAGCAGTGCTGCTATGACGTGGCCTCTGGTCAAACGGCGTGCAGGCTTTTCTGTAGGGATCATACCTGGGGTGGGAGTGCTGGGTCATGACGGCTGCACAGGAGCAACTCAAGTTTCTGCCTTTGTTTCCTCTAATAACCCCTAACCTAGCATTTCTAGAGCACTGGCTCATGGCATAGCTCTCTGCTGGACACCATGCAGATTAGACACAGACCTGCCCTTCGGAAGCTGGTAACCTAGTAAGGGCTCAGTAAATTAAGGGCCAACTGCCTGTGTTTGTAAGTGATGCTGTACTCGAAACCCGGCACCCCCATTCAGTTACGGATTGTCTGTGGTTGCCTTCGTGCTGTTCGAAGATGTGAGGACTTGCACAGACGCCTAAGACCTGCAAAGCCCATGTTTTCTATTGGGGATGGAACAGCTGAAACTTGTAGATGGGGCACAGTTCAGAGACCAGGAGCCAAGGAACACCCAGGGCTGGGCCCATACAGGCCCAGTTACCCCTCCTGGCATAGCAGCCAGACTAAGGGGCACATATATGACATTTAGAGGGTTCTAGGCCTCACTTGGCCTTGTCACTGTGTGACCTTGGGATAATCACTCCACCTCTCTGGGCCTTCTTGGCCTCAGGTGTTAAATTCAGGGCTTGGAGGAGAGCTTTCAAGGCCTTTCTGGTGGTGACATTCCTCCAGGGAAGCTGGCTCAGTTGCGGCCTGCCCTGGGACTGCAGACCACGGGAAAGACTGGGGCAACAGAGACACCTAAGGACATGCAGAGGGGCTGGCCACAGAGGCCAGGAGGGAGCCTGCCAAATGGTTTTATCGAAGTTACCATGGCAACATGTCAAGGCCTAGGTTCCAAATGGTTAGATTGCCAAAACGGCTCTGCAATGCCTCTAGGACCATGGCCCTGTGTCCCCCTCCTTTATCACCATCGATTCTGGAAGTCACCTGACAAACCAGCATGTACAGACTGAAAAGGAGATAACAGGGATTTCCTATCAGTCAATGAGGGGCTCCTATACACATTATTGACAGAGTGCCTACAGGGAGCCCACCCGGCCACTCCACACACCATCTCATTTGAATTTTCATGGCAACCCCAGCAAGGGAGTGCATGTCCTCCTGCTGGCTCAGAGGGTCAGCAGCTTGCCAACAATGGCTGGATGGTGACTGATGGAGTAGGGACACACCCCCGGTGCCTGGCTCCTCCAGCCCACTGTTCCCTGGGCCTTGCTGCTTCCTTGGTATGGCACATGTGGCCTGCCCACTCCCACCCATCACCAGGTCAAAGAGACCATCCTGAGACCCCTGCAATCAGATGTGAAAGCTGAGTGTATCCTCGGCCTGCATGGAGGCTAAGGAGATAAAAGGGGAGGCTTGGGAGGAGGAACTATTTATGGGGAAAAATAATAAAAGTAACAACAGTTAATCTGATTGAATTGCTCTAATATATTGCCATATATTGGGCTTTTTTGGCCATGTGCATGGCACGTGGAAGTTCCTGGGCCACGGATCAAACCCACAGTGACAATGACAGATCCTTAACTTGCTGAGCCACCCGGAAACTCCCCAATTCATGCATCATTAAATCATTTAATCTTCACAACATTCCTACAAGGCAGGTTCTATTTACTATGCACAGTCAGAGGTGGGAAAATTCAGGCATATGGGGTAAGTAGCTCACCCAAGTTTGCAAAGTCAGGACCAGCAGAACTAGGTTTCGAACCCTGGCAGTCCAGCTCCCTAGTCCTCTCCAGGGAGCAGATTACATGAGACGGCTCTAGGCCAGTGAGTTGAAGGCACAGAGGGGCCAGCTCAGCAAGATGGGAACTTTCTAACAGGAATAGTTGACCCCACCCAACAGAAAACGAGTGAGCTCTCAGCCAGTGGAAGCATCCAAGCAGGAGCTGGATGCGGGAGCCCTGAACTCCAAACCAATGCTTCTGATCATCTGCGTCACTGCAGAAGGCAGGGAAAAGGCAGATGGGGGTGCCCATGGCCCGTGGGCACAAAGATCAGGACCACCTCATAGTTTCCACTGGTCATCTGATCTCCCCACCACGGGGAGCCTGGAGCCACTGCAGAGTCAACGCCTCCCTTAGGAGGGGACCCTGGGCCAGTTTAATCGCCTTATGATGGATCCTGAAATCCTTACTCTCTCACTCCACCACTCATCACTGTCAAAAGAAAAATAAACACTCTGAGGCAGTCGAATCGTGTTTGAATAGCACCCGAGCAGATGTCCTCTGAGAATCGCTCAGCTGTGAAATTTATCATTATCCACTATGCATTTAAATCTGCTTTCAACTGCTCTGGAGCTAAAAATACCCTGATTTTCAGGAGACAGATGTGCTTAAGCCCTTGCCTATTTCCTGGGTTATGGCAATACTCGGGCAATCATCCTCCCCGTACAATTCTGAATCAGGGCAGGTCGGACAGGGCTTGGTTTCTTTCACCCCCACAAAAAAGACCATAAAACTGGAGGAGGAGCTCATGCGACCTGCAGGTTATGCAGACCCTCTCACCACCCAGGAAGGCCCACAGAAACCCAAGTCAGTATTTTCTCTTAAGTCCAGCAGTCCATCTGACTCTTCCCCATGCGAGCTCCAAGGGCATCTGACCTAAAGGAAGTGTTGGTCTGCCAAGTGGAGCCTAACTATAGGCTGGATCCCATGTGTGTTTTGCAGGTCGAGCCCTGTGTAACGTAGCCTGGCTAAGATGTCCAGGAGGACAAGGGCAAGGACAAGCTCATGCTTGGCCAATCAGGCTGGGCACCCTGATAAGGAGGTGCCTTAGGAGTTCCCTTGTGGCACAGAAGGTTGAGGATCCTGCACTGTCACTGCAGTGGCTTGGGTTACTGCTGTGGCTCAGGTTTGATCCCTGGCCTGGGCATTTCCATATGTCACAGGCAGAGCCAAAAAAATTAATTAATTTTTTTTTTTAAAAGAAAGAAATGGCCTTTGCTAGAGCAGCTTCATTCAGTAGACGTTTCTGCAATGATGTAAATGTTTTATATCTGCTCATCCAACAGAGTAGCTACTAGCCACTGAGACTCCCTCAAGACTCATGTGACTACCAAGTCTTTGAATGCCACAAATGGCTCCTGGGCTCTAGCAGGGGTCCTGGCTGGACAAGACACCAGGCTATGGCCCACAGAACAGTTTACCCCAGACAGAGCCCTGGAGGAAACCCACACACCCAGAAATTAGGGTGGTGAACCTCACCAGACAACCCAACAATGAATTGTGTCTCTGTGGCCCAGGTGATGGGTTTATCTCCTAATGTACTTTCCCTTCTTCCAGAGTCAGAGGAGATTTCCTGATTTTCATGCAAGTACATGGCTACCCAGGGGGAAACAAAATATCTCAACCTCCTTTGCAGCAGGGAGTCACGCAGTTAAGTACTTAATGCCCATTAAGATGAAACCAAAATTTTAACACTGCAACTGCCCCAGAACCTGCCTTAAAAGACATCAGCCAAGGAGTTCCTGTCATGACTTAGAGGAAATGAATCTGACTAGTATCCATGAGGATGCAGATTCGATCCCTGGCCTCGCTGAGTGGGTTAAGGATCTGGCATTCCCATGAGCTGCAGTGTAGGTTGCAGATGCGGCTTGGATCCCACCATTGCTGTGGCTGTGGCAGAGGCCAGCAGCTGTGGCTCTGATTCAGCCCCTAGCCTGGTGACCTCCATATGCCACAGGTGCAGTCCTAAAAAAGAAAAGGCAGCGGCCACATACCCTTTGCCTCCCCACCCCTTTTGAACCCTACTGCCTGTATGTTAGATGTGATAGTTGGAGCTCTGGTCACCATCTTAGAACATGACGACAAAAGCCATACCTCCTGAGCTGCAAGAAGCCTGGGTCCCTGAGAATTCTGTGGAATGGAGTTGTTACATGGATTCAGGATTTTTACATAAGAAGGAGATAAATTTCTACCTTATTCAGCCACTATTATTTTGGGTCTATGTTAGTGAAACTTAATCCTGATAAAGCATTTATTAAAAATTATATAGGTTGAGCTGTACACTTATGATTTCTATATTTTCTATATGCAGTACCTCTTAAAATGTATACTAACACAAAAATTCACCCCAAGTGAGAAGCTAAACACAGAAGAGTATATATTGCACAACTCCGTTACAAAAATTCTATAGTGTACAAAAGCAGACCAGTGGCTCCTGGCTTGGGAGGGAGAGGTGAAGTGTAAAGAAACATGGAATTTTTGGGATGATGAAAATGTTCTGCATTGTGGTGATGATTTTCAGGGTATATATACCCAAATGTTAAAACACACTGTATTACATGTTTAAATGATACAATCAAATGTACATAAATTATACTTAAGTAAAATGGGCATTTAAAAAAATCCTCCCTTGGAGTTCCTGTTGTGGCTCAGTGGTAACAAAAACTAGTATCCATGAGTATGCGGGTTTGATCCCTGGCCCTGCTCAGTGGGTTAAGGATCCAGCGTTGCTGTGAGATGCAGTGGAGGTTGCAGCTAAGACTTGGATTTGGGAGTTCCTGTCGTGGTGCAGTGGTTAACGAATCCAACCAGGAGCCATGAGGTTGTGGGTTAGATCCTTGGCCTTGCTCAGTGGGTTAAGGATCTGGCGTTGCCGTGAGCTGTGGTGTAGGTCGCAGACTTGGCTTGGATCCCACATCGCTGTGGTTCTGGTGTAGGCCAGTGGCTACAGCTCCAATTAGACCCCTAGCCTGGGAACCTCCATATGCCGTAGGAGTGGCCCTAGAAAAAGGCAAAAAGACAAAAAAAAAAAAAAAAAAGACTTGGATTGGCTATTGCTGTGGTGCAGGCTGGCAGGTGCATCTCCAGTTCGACCCCTTAGCCTGGGAACTTCCATAGGTCATGGGTGTGGCCCTAAAAAGACAAAAAAAAAAAAGAAAAAAAAGAAAAAAAAAAAAAGGGCAAGAAAAGGGACATACATGGGAGTTCCCTGGTGGTCTAGTGGTTAGGACTTGGTGCTTTCACCAATGAAGCCCAGGTTGGATCCCTGGTCTGGGAAATGAGATTCCATATCACGCCATTGCATGCAGCAGCAAAAAATAAAAAATGAATACAAATAAATAAAACTTTTAAAAAGAGGGTACACATACATGTGTACTTGTCAAAAAGACTGCAAAAGTATATATAACAAACATTAATAGTGGTTATGTCAGGATATAGAGATTGTCAGTCATTTTCACTTTCTTTTTTACATCTCTATTGTGTAGAACTACCTTTTATAAACAGGAAGACAACAACAAAACTATTAATTACATAATCAAAGGAACATATGCCCATCTGCGCCTGCCTGGCAGGCTCTAACAAGGGAGGGCTTCATTTTATTCAACTGCCTGGACACTAAAGAGCACCACTGATCCTTAAAATCAGTGTTCACTTTCTGCCTGTGCTAACAGAGGCTACTTTGGAGTTCTTGACTAGATAAGACTAGACTAGATCTCTAGTCCTTGACTAGAGATAAGGTCTCTATCTCCTTAGCTGTTATTACTGCCAAGGCGCCTGTTTCTCAGTTTTCGAAACTCCCAGCTCTAATGCAAGCTGGAAGGAATGATGGGAACTGATCCTGTTGGAAAGGAAAGCCAGGGGAACGATAATAAATGGTCCTCAACCCCCATTTGCCGCTCCCCCCCCACCCCCAACAAAACCACTCTGTCATGCTAGCAGCACAAATCCACTGGTAGGCTTCCTGCCAACAGAAATGAAAAGCTAGGCTAAGTTCAGACACAAGACCAGCATGTGGTCCCATTAATAGAAGCTTCTCCAGAGCCCTCCATTTAGCAGCTTTCTTCTCCCCCAGCACCTTTGCTCTGGGCAGGGTCTCACAGCATCTCCACCCACCACCAAACTTTAAAACAGTCACTTTAAAACAGCTTTGGAGCACCCAGACCTTGCTGAGCAATTAGGCCTTCATGGTGCCTCTGCTGGTGAGTGGTCATTAGTTTAATGAAGGACTATTAAAAACCCATAAAAATCTCAACCAACAAAAATAAACAATGCAGCCAAAGCCAGCATCTTAGCCATATAACAGGCTGAGTGCAATGTGAGATTACCCCCTAAGCACTCAGAAAGATGGACGCAGGCTGCCTGGGAGTCCAAGTGATATTAATTCTAGAAGGTGGTTTTGAATTCTGACTAGAAAAAAAGATGTACTGTTTGAAGAGTGGGAAGACACTCTCTGGGCTGGTCTCCCTGCATTTTTCTAATCTTTGCAATTTCCACCCGACAAAGTGAGGCAAATGCCAGATTACTTAATTTCCTTCCCTAGGCACTCAAGTTCCTGAAAAGCAGTTGCTGCTACAAAAGAAATGACTCAAAAGGGTTATTCGTTCACATTGAGGCTTTTTATTCCCCGCCTCCGCCCCCCCCCCCCCCTTTGAGATGGCAGTAAGACAGCTCTGATTCCAAGGGGAGAAGGATCACAAGTTGAAGTCCAGTTCCCTGCTGGCTCTTTCCTGTAGTCAGGATACAGGGACCATACGGCAACCACGAGTTTGTGTTTTTTTTTTTTCTTCTTGGCCTCAGTGTACAGCAGCTTACAGGGATCTCGGTTCCCAGCAGACCGGGGATTGAACCCGGGCCACAAGCAGTGAAAGCGCTGAGTCCTAATCACCAGACCACCAGGGAACTCCCTTCTATGTACCCCTTTTAAAACTTTGAAAGGCAGAAGGGAATATCTCAGGAGCCCAAGTCCAAGGGCAGAAACTCCCCTTGACCCGCCCAAGCCACTAGCCAATAGAAGCTGCTTCTTTAATCTGACCTTTTCCTTTTTTAGATAAAGCTATTCTTAGAAAAACCTCTCAGCAGACTGCTTTTTTTCCTTTAAAAAGAGCCAGCCACATTATCAAACCCATCAGTGGCACATTCACAGTGACCAAGTTCCTCCTCCAAGTTCAAGATAATGTGTAAGGCGAAAAGGTATCAATTAATAGAAGACTCCCTGCCAGGGGAGATTCCAAGATCAAAGTCCACCCCTTGCTTTCCAAATGTTAATGTGGTCAGTTTCCCCAACAACAAAACACCACAGTGCCTCCCAGATTTACAAATAAAAGCAAACCGCAAATTGAGAGGAAATATCACTGTCCAGGAAAGGCTGGGGCGAAGCAGGAAGTGATAAACAAGGCTGCCAATTCACTGTTCTGCTCCAAGAACACCCACAGAACACAGAGCGCTGCTTGGGGACTGGTTGCAATAACGCCAATGGCGGGGGCAGAAATAATAGGGCTGCTTTACCTTCAGAGCACCACAAAGTTCAACGGTGTCTGCATCATCCACCACCGTAATTCGAAAATTCGGAGTCTGCAGAAGTTCTTTGAAGAGAAGGCCATTCTCCATGACCTTGCTGCCTATTCAAAGGTTAGAGAAAAGGAAATTAATAACAGCCTTTCGGCCTAATTTTCATATCTAACACAGTTCAAAATGACTTTCTTCTTATTACAAAAGTAACATATGTTCCTGATAGGAAATTTAGAAGTCAGAGAACTAGAAAGAGAAAATTAAAATAGTCTGTAATTCCACCCCAGATCATCATTAACAATTTGGCATACATCTTTAACTTACTGGAAGAGGAATACATAATACAGTTTTTTGCAAAATTGAGATCATAACGTGGATGTGGTTTCATAATCTGCTTTCCCTCACTTACGGCAAGAATAATTTTCAGTGACATCATATGCTTCCTACATTTTTTATTTTTATTTTTGGCTGCACCCGAGGCATGTCGAAGTTCCCAGGCCACGGATCACACCTTCACCACAGCAGTGACAATGCTGGACCCTTAACCTGCCGAGCCACAAGGGAACTCCCATTTTCTACATTATTTTAAGTGGCTGTTTTGTGTTCTCCAGATGTGAGCAGGAGACTGGCACTTGCCGTCTGCCTCTACATGGATTGAATCATGAGCCACTGCAGCTGCTGACCCTCAACACCCCCTGAAAAGTGCTCAGGTTATGGCACACTGAGAAAACTGGCAGAACAGGTCTTCATATAGTTAAGATATTTTCAAGAGAAGATTGCATGAGCCCAATTCTTGCATCTCCTCATATATAGAAAAGCATATCGTATCTAGAAAATCCTTATCCATATCATCCATAAAATCCATACCTCTTCGTATCTAGAAAATCTTTCATGGTGACACCTGCTCTTTGTGACTAGTAGTAACCTTCATGGGAGATTTAGCAGCGAACTTCTATGAAATGTGTGTTTGATTGCATGTACCCTTCTCCCTTCACCAAAATCACATACATACTGACATTCTTTGTCACTGACAGGCCTTTGGAGCGGTTTCTCAGAGGTATCTGAGATGCTGCCTCTCAAGCTATACAGTCCTCGCTTTGCCCCAAACAAACTTTAACTCACTCATAGCTCTCACACTGTGCTTTTTTCTTTATTTTTTAAGTCAACACTGAGTACATGCATTACATTTTATTTATTTAAGCATCTTTCTCTTGTTTGATATCTAATAAAACTGTGGCAATCTTTCACTACCACAGACACTTCTAAGCTCAACTTCTGGGAACTATATCTGGTCACTTGTGATGGAGCATAATGTGAGAAAAAAGAATGTATACATGTATGTGTGACTGGGTCACCTTGCTGGGTAGCAAAAAACTGACAGAATACTGTAAATCAGCTATAATGGAAAAAATAAAAATCATTATTAAAAAAAAAGCTCAACTTCTGTGTTTACATCTGTAACAAACACACTGTTCAAAACCATTTACCCTCTCTTTCCCGCAGGAGAGGACATCCCTTTCTACTGACGTTAGAAAGGGATGTCACTGACAGGCCTTTGGAGCGGTTTTTCAGAGCTATCTGAGATGCTGCCTCTCGAGCTATACAGTCCTCGCTTTGCCCCAAACAAAACTTAACTCACGGACCACAGTGAGTGGGGCAGATTTCCCCACCCCTTGGCCTTGGGCTCAATCACATGATAGGCTTTGGTCAAGGGGACATTAATAGACACACAGCAGAGGCTTGAAGCTCATTTGTGCAGTAGGAGGGCTGCTTCCCTTGCCCCTCTGCCTTCACTGTGAGAAGAACATGCCCCAGCTGGCCTGCTGGACCTCACAAGGAGAGGAGACAGAGAAGCAGAGCCAACCCAGCAGAGATCCACTAACCCCTCAGTGGATCCACAGAGCTGTCAACTGTACATATACAGGATGCCACTGAGATTCTGGGATTCTTTGTTACTTAACATCACTAGGGCAACAGAAAACAGATGCAACACTGACCAGTGCATTCACTGACTAAATTGCAGAAGATGGCCATGCATTCAAAGGGTCCTGGGTTTTGCCCTCACTGTTTCCCCTCTGAGCCTGGAATGCACAGAGCCTTGGTTTTTACACGCCATCCTTTTGTTTAGAAACTTCCAGCTCAAAACAAAATCAAACTTTACACACAAAGCCTGCAGTGAAATCCGCTCTGGGAGCTCCCACTGTAGCACAATGGGATTGGCAGCGTTTTGGGAGCACTGGGACTTGGGATCAATCCTGCCCTGGGCACGGTGGGTTAAGGATCCAGCATTACCGCAACTGAGTCTTAGTTTGCGGCCATGGCTCAAATCTGATCCCTGGCCCACGAGCTCCATATGCCTCGGGTAGCCAAAAAAAAAAAAAAAAAAAAAAAAATTGCTCTGGTTGGCGGGGTGCAAGGTGGGGCTCAACTGTGGGAGGGCCTGGAATTCAGAATGATAAAATAAATTCATCAGCCAAGACCTGGTTCTCATGTCACAATCTCCACAAACAGCTGGCAGAAAACTCTCTGAGGACCATAGCACCTGGGCCCTTCCTGCCTCTAGGCTC